>NC_142585.1:3600000-4200000 GCF_965207765.1 Zootoca vivipara | reverse complement strand
CTTCAGTTGTCCCTCGCCCGCTCTTCGAGTCTCTTGAAGCGCTATGATATCGATGTTAAAATGCCACAGCTCTCTTGCAATGATGGCAGTTCTGCGTTCAGGACGCCCGCTGTCTGCGTCATCTAACGAAGTCCGTATATTCCATGTTCCAAAGTTCAATTGTCTTTTACGACCGCTAGGTGGTGACCCCACTGGGCGCGGTAATCCAGTCAGGGGAAAAAGGAGGCAGACTATGTTTAGGGCACCTTTTCTAGCTCCTCCCCCTTTTTGGGGTGAGCAGAGTGGATCCTAAAAAGGGCTGCTCACTCAGTCATGGATACAGCTGCCGAGCTGCTCAACTGCCTCGTTCCTTGAGTCAGAACGACTGAATCTGTATCCACCCTCCATGTGGTTCATGACTAGGGGTTTCCAGATTTCACGATCCTGCCCCCGTTACCATTTGCCAATCACCATGGGACTTTTGGGGTTTGGGTTCAGTTTTTGGAAGATGCCTGTGCTTGAATTTGTTTTATGTGTGTACACCAGTGCATGCTGACCAACGCAGAGTCTTCGCAGTAGGGCTCTGTTCCGATGGCATGAAAGTACAGTGGTACCTCGGTTTATGAACACAATTGGTTCTGGAAGTCTGTTCATAAACTGAAGCATTCATGAACTGAAGCGAACTTTCCCATTGAAAGTAATGGAAAGTGGATTAATCCGTTCCAGACGGGTCCGCGGAGTACTCAACCTGAAGCGTACTTAACCCAAAGCATGGGTGTAATTGGTTCCGGAAGTCTGTTCATAAACTGAAGCGAACTTTCCCATTGAAAGTAATGGAAAGTGAATCAATCCGTTCCAGATGGGTCCGCGGAGTTCGTAAACCGAAAATTTGTAAACCGAGGTGTTCATAAACCGAGGTTCCACTGTAGTCACAACAGACCGGTAGATTCCTATCTGCTGCAGCCTTCATCCGCCTTCACAGCCGTTGTAACATACCACTTGTTATCATCCTTCTGTTCTGTCGTTGAGGACTTATTGGATAATTCTTTGTCTAGCTCCTTCCCTTTGACCTTACTGCCTTGGGTGACCCTGCTGGGAGTACGAGATTCCCGACGGCTTCGCTCACAAGGGTCATAGGAACATGCAAGTCCACTCACCACGACAAGGTGATGATCCAGCGAGTGGGGTTACATTTTATTCCCACTGAAATCACATCAGCCTCACTGCTGATAAAGATCATGGGGAATTGCCTGGCATTTTCCAAAATCTCATCCAGGAATGTCTGTTACTGTGTTCACTTAGCAAAATTTGTTAGATTATGAAGATTTGAGACCTTCAGGCCTTTGCATGTATAACAGGAATAACACACACAAATAAGGGCTGGGGAAGAAATCGTGGTTTTACATGTGTGTTATTGTGTACTGAGCTTCTCTGTCCATTTGCCATAGAAGGGTTTTCAGAATATTTCTTTGAAGTCTGTATTGTTCTCCTTTTTAGTCCATTACAGTATCACTTGTGGTGGTGTTAAGCTCAGCTCTGCAGAGATTCACTAGGATGGATATACTACCAAGTAAAACTCTCTTACAAAACACTAGTGTCAATTCTCTGGCATTTGCGAAACATGCATTTTTTTTATTAATTTGTGAGAGATGAATATCCGTGGTAACTTAAGGGAGTCAAGGGAACCCAGTGGTTTGTCACAGTGTAACACAGAAGTCTCGTTTCTATGGGTGCTTCCGGATAATTTGCTTATTCAGCACCCGGGTTTGCCTGTGAGGTGTAACACATCCTCCCATTAATCAGTCAAAGTGCAAAAAGTCTGCTTGGAAAAAAAAGAAAGAAAGAAAGAGGAAAAAATGGTTGGGCTAGAGCTCCTTAACCCACTTTAAATGCACGGATCTTGAATAGCAGTACAGTGTATGCGCTTTCTCTCTGCCTTTCAGGCCTTTCCCCACCTCCCCTTTGATGGCAGAGCCTGGACTGACCCCAACTACAAAAGAAAGAACAAATGTGAGGGGAGAGAGACTCTGCCTGCTACCAGGGGGTGGTTGACTTCACCTCTCCTGACCCACCTCCAGCCCAAGGAGTTGCTGCCACAGGCATGATGCGCGTTTTAATGAGCTGAATATTGTGAAAGGTTATGAGTAATGGGGGTGGGGAGAGTGTAGGCACGAACTTAACAGTGCTTAGTTTATCTTTTGGCTACTATTGTGTTAGTGTCACTAAAATTGTTTTACAGATTATAAATGCTGTATTGATTTGTTGATGATATAGTATGACTTTTCATTTTATTGCGATGTTTAGCTTATTTTTTTAGTTGTTGCTTCATTAACAGTAATAACAGGCTGATGTGGCAATGTGGTGAAGTGAACTGGCAACTGGGGAAAAAATGAGAAACTGAAAGATCTGCCCATTCCTATCTGTGGGCACTTCTGCTGGCATAAAAGTATTCTGAAATTTGGGTAGATCATGTGGTAATTGTCACCATGTTACATGTTACACCAATGTTACAGTAATGTCCGTCCATCCCCTGGCCCTTGCATGGCACTCTGATCAGGCAGAAGCTTTATCTAGTGGTTTAAATGTGGCTGGGATCAGGGGCGTACCCAGGATTAAAACTAGGGGGTGGGAATCGGGAGCGGGAGGGTGGCGAGCATGCTGGGGCTGCTGCTGGTGTTGGAGCAAGAGCCGAGCCCTTTCCCTTCTAGGCTGTGTCGCCAGCGGGATGCCTGCCTTCCTTCCTTGGCTGCTGCCTGTTTCATCACTTTATAACCATTTAATTTTTTGCTTCTGGGGGGGGCAGCTGCCCCCCGCTGCCCCATGCTGGGTACGCCCATGGCTGGGATAACACACAAGCTTTTTTATTGGGCTTCATTTAGAGATGCTGTTCCTCCTCATTTGCACTGTAGGGGCCCCACTAGCAAATGCGCTGTCGTTCCTGATAGATTTTGGCACTCTCCAAAGTTGGTGGATTCTCTGCTACTGTAAGATTTGCCTCCAGTTTTGGTTTTTTAGCTGTTTCTTTCTCATCTGTCAGGTGAAAAGAGGCAGTTTCTATACAGCAAACTTCTATCAGGTTATCTTAATGACTTTAGAGGCACCTATGCCACAAATATATCAGATAGCCAATCCTAATCCTGGAGTCGGCTAAAAGAGGAGGCTAAATTATTTGTTACGATGAAAATGTCTGAATTTTATTGAGTTTTCTTGGAAGAACTTTATCATACTTGGAGCTTGCAAGATAAAAGATTTGTGTTCCATCTATTGGAATATTCGTTTTTGATTAAAAAAAAGCAGAGCGTACCCGTCTCCTTTTAAGGTCCTTTCACTTTCAAACTCAAATCAGTTTTTGCTATGTTAACGTTGATATGAGACCAGATGCTTTTAAAAAGGGAAAGGTCTCTAACAATGTTAAGTAAATGACTTCACTAACTGTGCCCTGCTCTCAAAGTGCACCCTGCAATGGAGTGTGCGTCTGGGTGTGAAGTCAAATTGCTGTGTTAGCAGCACTGAAGTTATCTCCCCAGGGCACAAACCTGGGCAGTGCCTATGGAGGTCCTGGGCTGCCTAGATGGGCTCCCTTCCCAGGCTGATGAGCCCCATCTGCCCCTCACTTCCCTGGGCAACATGTGTGCAGAAACAGCCTTCTTGACTGCTGGACCCACTAGTGGCCTCGTCTGCTCCATCTGTCTGAGCCTGTCTTTTGTATGCAGGGAAAGCCCCTAAGGGTTAGAGACCAATTGGCTCCACACCTCTGGAATGGCTTAAAAACTCTATTGCAGTGGTCGGCAAACTAAGGCCTGGGGCCTGGATCAGGCCCAATTGCCTTCAGGATCCGGCCCACGGACTGTCCGTGGATCGGCATGGGGATTCTGTTCATTTGGGCTGTGCCATTCCCCCCCAGTGCCATTCCATTCCCCCTCTCCCTCTCTCTCACACCCACCCACCACGATGGTGCTTCCCCCTCCCCCCTCCTGGCTTCTCCCTGCCCTGCCTAGAGGAGGAAGGGGGCTGGGCTGAGCTGGCTGAGCACCATTTTAAGCAGCCCCTCTCTGGAGGCAGCCCTTTCGCGCTGCTCATCTTCCCTCTGCTGTCGCTGCCGCTCCACCTCCGCCTGAGTAGGAAGAAGCACAAAGTGCGCTACGGAGTGGGTTGCTGGTGGCGGTGCTCCAGCACCTGGATCTGAGGATCCTAATGCTAGAGCAGCGGCACCAGCAACCCGCTCTGTAGTTCGCTTTGTGCTTCTTCCTGCTCAGGCGGAGTGGTGAGGGGCGTCAGCAAGCCACGGAGCAGGTTGCCGGCAGCTTGCCGCTCTAGCATCGGGATCCTCGGATCCACGTGTGTCGTGCGTTGTCACGTGCGACGGACGCCCCGCCCTCCAGCGGGGTGCCTTCAGGTTTGCTGCCCCAGGCAGCCAGAAGGCTAGCGATGCCACTGTTTATAAAACTTGTTTCCCACTCCACCCCCCCCCCCCGACTGAAAAGTCAGAGTGGCTTATGTCAATAGAATAGACACACAGTAACACAAAATCCACAGAATGACTAGTAGCCTTGACTACTGTTCTACCTGCAGTGCTGGAGGTGAAATGCCTCTTGACACCTGTTGCTGCATATAGCACAGTGATGGCGAACCTATGACACGCATGTCAGACGTGACACGCAGAGCCCTCACAGCTGGCACGTTCGTGTTGTTGTTGTTGTTTTCCCCATTTGTTCTCCCGCTCCTCCTACAGCTTGTCTCCGCTGTTGCTGGTAGCCAGAGAGATTGTTTTTTAACCCTTTCTGTGCTGGTTTTTTCTGGCGCTTTGGCAGACTATGATTGGGTGTCACAGTGTTCATTTTTTAACCTGTTCTGTGCTGGTTTTGGTGGCGCTTTGGCAGACTATGTCGGTGCTGCGTGTTAGTTCCAGCGAAGGTATTATTCATCATTTATTTTTGTTCTCTTTCCTTCCCCCCCCCAAAAGTGCAGCAGCTTTGGGGCATCCCCCCCAAAAGCAAAGCAACTTTTGCACCCCCCCCAAAAGGTTAGCAGCTCCCCCCAAAAAGCTCAACAACTCTGGGCACTTCGTGATGAATAAGGGTTTTTTGGTTAGGTTAGGTTAAATAATTAGTTTTTGGTTTATTAAATACAGTTATATATTACAACTAGCTCATAAGTTTAAGGCTGACCCGGCCATGCGTTGCTGTGGCGTTGTGTTTGTAGTTTGAAAAGTAGGAAGATATTGAGTCAATGTTTGGGTTAGCGTTTGTTCTTTGGATGCTTGCCTTTGTATTTTGGTGGGTTCCCCCCCCCCCCGTGGTTGTTGAAGTTCTTGTTGTGGTTGAATTGTCATCGTGATAGTCTTAGGATGGCGTTGTTGAAGGTATTGTTTGAAGGTGATGGATGTTGTTGATGTTCTAGGAGTCGTAATTTTTAAATGCTGCATTTAATGGATGAGTAGTGTTGTTGTTACTGGATAGAAGGAAGGGTGTATGAAATAGTCCTTGTCTCGAGGGGTAGGATGGTGTTTTGTGAAGGTTTTTATTTATTTATTTGATGGTAAGATATTGTCTTCATCTTTTTTGAAGGAATTGTTGGAGGTGTTCATTTCAGTGGTTGGTTTAGACTTACCATCGAAGTTGTTTTTTGAGTTGAAACTTTGATCACGGTGAGGTGTTTTTGTGGTTGGTGAAGTTTAGTTGTTGTTTTGTGTCTTTTGATGTATTCTTTTTTTTAATTTTTTAATTTTTAAAATAGAACTTTATTCAAAAGAATTACAAAGAATACAAAAACAAATATACAAATCAAATAAAGACAAAAATACATTAAAAGTTCAAAAGTAAGAGAGAAAAAAAAGGAATACAACATACCTTTACATAAAAATGCCTAGGCTCAAAGGTACGGGAAAAGAAAAGGAAAAGGAAAAAGGAAAAAAAAGAAGAAAAAGGAAAAAAGAAGACGCAGCTAAAAATAAAAAGAATTGTTTCCTATTATTTGTAACACGCGTCCCTGGATATATTACTTTTCCATTGCTGAATTCTAAATTATGTCTATACACAATTCATACCTAATAAATTCACATTATGTTGAATTCTCCTCTTGTAATTTCTTTACTCAAAGCACATCATTAAATTACATTCTAGATTATCTTTCTCCATATAATCCTGTACATATCTCCATTCGTTCATGATTCTCTGCCTGGGTACGTCTCTAATTATAGCTGTCAATTTCGCCATCTTCAAATATTCGAGTAATTTTTCCTGCCATTCCTGGATTGAGGGTAATGCATCTCCTTTCCATTTCATTGCCAATTGGATCCTAGCTGCGGCACACGCATATAATAGAATATTCACTCTGTCTTTTGGTATGTTAGAGGGAATGAGACTTAGCAAAAATAATTCCGGGGTCTTTTCGAAGGTACATTTTAGCATTTTTTTAATCTTTTCATAAATTTTATTCCAATAGGTGGCCACCTCTGGGCAAGTCCACCAACAATGATAGAAAGTTCCGATTTTCTTTCTACATTTCCAGCATTTGCCATCCCCTACTTTATAAAATTTGGCGATTTTTTCCGGTGTGGCATACCACCTATGGAACATTTTAAATAAATTTTCCCTGATAGACATACATGCTGTGAATTTAGAGTCCACTCTCCACATTTTCTCCCATTGGTTTACAGAAATTGCGTCTTCCCGCAATCGATAGCCCATTTTATCATGACACTCTTGGTCAGTTCATCTTTTAATTCCTCTTCTAATAAAAATTTGTACATCTTCCCCAATGGTTTTTCCCCATCTTTAATTATTAATTCTTGGAGTTTAGACTCTTTCTCCGGGAAACCATTCTCCTTATGTATTTTAAAAATACTTTGAACCTGTCCATAGTGTAGCCAACTTTGGCAGTACTCTTTGATCTTTTCATATGTTTTCAAGTGCCATTGATCATTTTCTTTTATTAATAATTCTTGGTAGGTTGGCCACCTCTCCCTCCCTCCACAATTGCCTGTAGCCATCATTTCCACTGGGGACGCCCACCATGTACTTTGTGGTTCCACCCACTCTTTAAATTCAATCCATGTTTGATATAATGATTTTTTAAATATATGATCTGTGAATTCTCTTTGGCTTCCTTTCTTTTCCAACAACAGATAGGCATGCCACCCTTTAATGTTTCTAAATCCCTCCAATTCAAGGAGTTCTTGGTCTTTTAGAGTCAGCCAATCTTTTATCCAGCAGAAGCTGGCCGCCACATAATATAACCTTAGGTCAGGGACCCTCCATCCCCCCCTCTCTCTTGCTTCTGTTAGCAGTCTGTATTGTATCCTGGGTTTCCCCCCCCCCCCCGCCCAAACAAATCTGCTTATAGTTTTCCTCCATTCCTCAAAGGTACTTATTTGTATTGTTCATTTTGTTGTTTCTTTGTCATTTTGGGGGGTTTGAGGTGATGTTAGTTTTGTTGTACTTTAGTGGGAGAATAGATGGTTGATGAGGGGTTTTTTTATTTTTATTTTAACATGATAGTACTTGTGGGTAGACAATATTTTTAGTTGTTCCATTTGTTGTGAAGATGTAGAGATTATCTGGTTTGCCAACTCTTGAGCATGCAACATATAGTTGTCCATGTGAGAAGCAATCTGACTCTAGGTCTAATCCACAGAATTTTAATTTTGGCCTTGTGATTTTTTTAGTAATGTGTGGTATTATGGAGTTATTGGAGATTGTTGGTGTTTTTTAAGGGATTTTGTGGTGGGAGTTAGAGATGTGGTATCCTACCTTTAGAGTCCTTTGTGGTTTGGTGGAATTGCAGTTTTGGTGAAGGTAGTTTAGTCCTGGATATTTGGTAGGTATAAATGGGTGTTGGAGTGGTCTGTAAGTAAAAGGTGGGAGGTGGGTATGAGATCCGAAAAGATTTGTAAATATTAGGAAGTTAAGAAGTCATGTTGCTGGGGGTAGAGATGTTGGATACTACCTTTAGAGTCCTTTTTGGATTGGTGGAGTTGTAGTTTTGGTGAAGGTAGTTTATCCTGGGGTTGTCCTGGATATTTGCTAGGTAGAAATGGATGTTGGAGTGATCTGCAAGTAAAGGGTGTGAGGTTGGTATGAGATCCGAAAAGAATTGTAAATATTCAGAAGGTAAAAAGTCATGTTGCTGGGGGTAGAGATGTGGCATCCTACCTTTAGAGTCCCTTTTGGATTGGTGGAGTTGTAGTTTTGGTGAAGGTAGTTTATCCTGAGGTTGTCCTGGAACTGTGGAAGGTGTGAATGGATGTTGGAGTTGCCAGTAATTAAGTTATTTTATCTTTAATTTTCTTTTTTGATTGTAGAAGTGTTAGTTTTGGTGATGGAAGTGTATTTCTGCGTGGTCTGGATAGTGGATTGGTAGGCTTAGAGTACCCCTGTTTTATTTGGAGTGTTGTGGTTCCCTTGGGGAGTTTTGTAATATATTTGGGGTTTATTAGGTTGTTTTACCGATTTTTAGGATAATTGAAATGGGGTGTGTGGAGTGTTCAGTGATGGCAAGAGGGTGTGATTGTCAGAGGGAATGGTGTGATTGTGAGACTGTGATTGTTAGTGGGAAACGGTTTGGAGGACGATGTTTAGGAGTGGATGAAGGATCGAAGGATGCTGTTGGAGAGGTTTATAGGACTTTGTTTATGAGGGGATTTTGAGAGGGGAAGTATTGGAGGAAGGTAAGGGAATGGATCGGAGGACGGTGGTTTAGGAGGTCAGCAAGATTGTGGAAAGGTTTTGAGGGGTATTGGGGTGGGTGTGATTATGAGAGGGAAAGGATCGCAGGACGCTGTTGGAGAGGTTTGGAGGATGTTATTGAGTAGGGGATGAAGAGGAAGAAAAGCATTCATGAGAGTATGTGGGGGGGGGTTGAGAGGGAAATGTTGAGAGGATGGTGAGAGGGAACCGATCGGAGGATGGTGGTTTGGTGTTTCCCAAGATGGTGGAAAGGCTCTGAGTGTCTGTGGGGGGGGAGTGTTATTGTGAGAGTGGATGGATCGGAGGACGGTGTTGGAGACGTTAGGGGGAACTTGTAATGGAGTGGATAAATACACCTGCCCAGGTGTGTGATTTGAGGTTTTCTTGTCCCCAGCAACCCCTGGGGAGTGGCCTGGATCGTTGTGTCAAAATTTCAGGATGATCGGTCAAGCGGTTACGGAGAACATAGTGGCCGACAATTTCAAGATTTTTACATTTATATATATATAGATTATACATTTTTGTTATTTAAACTATAAATATCGTGAAATTATGTTTTTTTTCCTCGAAGTGACACACCACCCGAGTTATGCTCGGTTTTTTGGCGAATTTTGACACACCAAGCTCAAAAGGTTGCCCATCACTGATATAGCAGGTGGTCCTGCTTTGGGACTTCTTGCAGGTTGGCCACTGTGAGAACAGGATACTGGACTGGATGAACCAGCATAGGAGCGTCCATTCCCTGCTTCCCCTCAGAAGCTGATAGGAAGCTGTAGATCAGGAGAATGCCAAGTGCACTGCAATCTAGTGCAGCGTTTCTCAACCGCTGTTCCGCGGCACACTAGTGTGCCGCGAGACGCTGGCTGGTGTGCCGCGACGTGCGGCAACGAGAAGGGCGATTTGCATTGTCACGTGCCTGGCGGCCGCCAATAAACAGGCCTAACCCGCAGGAAAGCAATATTTCTCCTCCTTTTTCCCAAAGCTCAGTGCAAACGAGCCTGGCGGCCGCCAATACACAGCACTGACCCGCCAGAAAGCAATATTTGGCAAGTGTTTCTTACAGTCATAATTATAATATAGGACGGCACAGAGTTAAATTTTTTAACTTTTTTAATGGTGGTGTGCCTCGTGATTTTTTTCACGGAACAAGTGTGCCGTGGCCCAAAAAAGGTTGAGAAACACTGATCTAGTGGATTGCATGTTTGAAGAGCAGGTCTGAGGAGTGGTTCCTGGATGTTTGGAGATCAGAAATAATACTTGCATAAAGTATCAAGTTTGCATAGATTCTGTTCCTTTTGCAGTTGGGGTGCTTTGGTTTTCAAATGAGCATGTCCGTGGCATACCCTCTAAGTGTCCTGATTTTCCAGAGACAATCCTGGAATTACAAAAGCCACCCCAGCTTCTGATCTGATCCTGGATTGTCCCTATTTTGCCTGCCAATGCTGCCACCACGGAGCTCAGGAAGGAGGAGCCAGCGCTTGTCCCAAGCAGCAGCAATTGCCAGGGAGTTGCACCCTGCTGCCTCTCCATGGCCTTCTCCCTTGGGCAGCTTTTAGAGGCTGCTGGAGAGCAGGCAAGGAGGAGAGGCTGCCCCATGGGACCCACCAGCTCTGAGGGGGAGGCAGAGGGCAGGGCGCCCTGGGTGATAAGAAAGGGGGAGCAGAGTAGAGCGCAAGGAGACTTGTGTTTGTTTGTTTTTTAATGATTTGTACGCCTGCATCTTCCTAAAAACAAAAACGATTGGTGTGTTTTTCTTTTTGTAAATCCACCATTGAATAAAATGAATTAAAATCGGGATTATGGGGTTTTCTCAGGATGGTGGGGCGGGCATGTTTGCCGTGTCCCATTGGTGGAAATGCTTTGTGGGGGGTTGAGGAGGGTTAGTTGTGGGGAGTGAGAAATGTTGGAGGGTATGCAGTGAGAGTGGAGGCCTCTTGCACCAACCTCCATCGGGCCTTTTCTCTCCGAAGCATTCGAATGGGGTTAGCTCTTGTCTTCCGTAATTACACCGAGGCAAGAGTTATCTTCACCAGTTCAAGTTGTTATAGAAAATTATAAGGGGGTTGCAGGACACCATTACTAATGAACAGAGTGGGGTGACCGAACCTGACAGCTGCAGTTACCCAGAATCCCTCGCAACACCACCTTCTTCGCCTCTGCTCCACTCCAGAGACCCTCACCCCTCCCGCTTGGACTCAACCCTGCCTTAAGGAAGGCTTAAGGATCAGTATATGCACACATTTCCACATGACTAGCAACTTGGGAGCCATAATTCCCCATCAATGGTACCTCATTCACAATGGAAGACTCCTCTGAACAAAAGACAGTGATCAACTCTTATGAAAATGTTAATTTCTCTTTGTGTTTAGGAATTCATACCTGGGAGGGGTGATAGGAGGACTAGGAGAGGTGTCAAAAGTGCTCAGATTTCTACCTTGAACCCTCCTTTTTTGTGAGGTATTGATTATATAGCGGTGATGTAGGAATGATGTATTGGGGGCGTTTCTTGGTGATGGGAAAACTGATAAAAGTGGAGGTTCTCTTTTGTTCTGGGTTCCTTCCTTGTTCTCCTGCGTGAGGGGAAGGACCCTGTTGCAACAGCAAATAAAGGCTTTGCTTCTCAAACTTCTCTGGTTGGCCTCTGTTATATATTCTCCGACCGATGGAGAACCCAATAAGGCTCTTGTGTACCCCATAAGGGAATAAGAGCAGATTTTTGCTTAGAACAAAGTCCTGATATATTTCAGGTGCCCTCATAAAGCTATAAAAAAGCCAAATTATGTTTTCAGGATTTTCACTAGCCAGCCATAAATGTCAAGATACCTTCCAAAGCTGTATTTATGTTCCTCCATGTCACTATTTTGGCTTCTCTCCTCTCTCTCCCTCCCACCCCTCTTCCTGCTTCCCACCCCCAACCCCCAAATCCTTAGTGCAAACTCTGGGCTTGCCAAATGTGCTGGGTCTCTGAGTCTGAAGGATTAAGCCAGGAGATAAATTCTCTCCGACTGTGCTGGAGTATTTAAAATGCAGAGAAATGTAAACATTGCAAAGCAGGGAAGGGGGGGGGGCTGCTCGGAGGGGCAGCCCTGAAGTCAAGGACAGGCTTATGTAAAAGAAACATTTTGCTGGATAGTCACCTACTTCACTTTTAAAGCTGCAGCAAGATGAAGCGATAAAAAGGTCAATGACACATTTCAAAGCAGAGAGGTGAACTCTTCCTGAGCCAATTAAGCTGTCAATATGCCCCGATTTCGTATCTTCTCTGACAAACTGGGTCACCTCGGAACCATTAACTCATGCTGGCGACACTTGCCAGGTCCTGCAAAATCAATCCAGCCATTTATAGTCTTATGATATGTTATGATGGTATATTAATTAATCTGTATTTAAAATAAAAGGAGAGAGGGAGTGTGCACACGCAGGAGGAGCTGTCCTCCAGATAATGTGGACATTCAGGAGTTGGCTGGGGCACATTCACGCTGCGCGGGCATAACACTTAACCCTTGCAGCTTTTAAGCATTGAGTTGGTTCAGCTGATCCTCCAAACCTTGCCTTGGAGGATTGGGAATGAACTGCAGTTGCTTCCTTCCTTCTTTGGTTTGCTAATGACACCCAGATCAAGGAAGTAAACTTCACCCCTGACCAATCACTGAATGCAAATACTGTAAATGAATGAAATCAAAGTTTTTAGATGAACACTGTGTATTTCTCTCACATGCGTATGCAAGAATTGAAAAAAACTGTCAAAATTAAATATATAACTGGCAGACAATAAAACACACAATAACAGCTCAACGATCCTATATGGTTTTACAATATTTTAGTAGCAGCACAGTGCACCACCTCCAATAAATCTGTTCTGGTCTCTAGCTATGTCTTAAAACTCCCAGCTATACCATAAAAACAGAATGCAAAGGCATAACAGCAGGATCAAAATTAGGGGGGCAAGGGGCGGGAGGGGAGGGGCCACAGTGGAATGTGGGTGGGGCTATGTGGCCTGTGCCCACCCAGCTCTTCCGAGGAGGCGGCCCCACGCGCCGGGAGCGGAGCTCCAGAGGCGTGCGGGGAACGCGAGCCTATGGCTGCCTCTTCCGCGCCTCCCAGGTCTTCTGAGGGGGCACCCCCAGGCTCCCGTTCCCGGCGCGAAGCTCCAGAGGCACGCGGGGAAAGTGAGCCTATGGCTGCCTCCTCCGCGCCTCCCAGGTCTTCTGAGGAGGCGGCCCCAGGCTCCCATTCCCGGCGCGAAGCTCCAGAGGTGCGCAGGGAACGCGAGCGTGTGGCTGCCTCCTCCACTTACGCTCCCCGCTCCCGCTTAGCGCTCCTCCGGTTACGCTCCCTGCGCGCCTCTGGAGCTTCGCGCCGGGAGCGGGAGCCTGGGGCTGCCACGCTGCACCCCTTAGCCTTTTGCTTCTAGGGGGGGCAATTGCCCCCCTCCTGCCCCCTGCCTACGCCCATGCATCACAGCTCGAAATCCAAATGTCGAACAATGGCAAATCATATGGAACACAACCCTTGCAACCAGATGTGGGTTGCCTTTGGAAAGTCTTCCTCAGTTTGGAAGGCACTTCCTTGTGCATGGACTTAGATCCTCTGTTATTAAAAATATGCAGAAAATGCTCTTAATAATGTAAAAACATAAATCTCTTCCAATTATATTTTAATGAAAAAAAATTCAGTTATAATCACCTACACTGCATGTTTTCACAGGGACTTGCATATCACCATGCTGCTGAAGAATTTTAAATTATTTCTTTTTAAAACTACGAACCTGCAGCAGTAGTATATGCTTCATGGTAAGCCCTGTTTTTTATTGCAGCTGTTAATGTTTTCCTTGACATTTTTACTCATCTTAGATTTTATTTAATGCTATAATGGCTTAATACAGCAAATATAAAATATAAATTAAATCAGATTTCAGATTTGAGCAGAATCCATCTTTATTTACACATCTATACTAAACGTTTTGTGTCAGGAGTATTCAAGTCTTCAAATGACACTGTGTTTTCTAGGGACAGAAGAGAGATCCAAAGTAAGAAGTCTGTGCTAAGCACCATCATCTACAGCTTCAGGACATGCACTGTTCTCTTCCCCTGGATATGTTGAGCAAGTGTATTAATCATTTAATGTGTGACAGAAATAGGACTGTGAAACTAAACCAACTAAGGCAGTGGCACCCCATTATGGGGTGCGCCACTCTTGCGTGGCACCCCGTAAAGGGCCGCTGTGAGCGAGCGATGCCCCATGGAACTACCGCAGGCCAGCGGCACCCTGCACGGACTGTGCAAGCACCGGATCCAGTCCGTCGCAGTCTGTAAGGGGTCATGGTGACATCACCCCATATGAGTGGACTTCACATGTATATATTACTTTTTCTAAGCAAGCCTGCCTTTCTGAGATTATGCTGTTAACTCAGGATGTCTTGTAAGAAATGTGTCGCCTGAGGCATTCCTCCACCGGCCGGAAGTGAGGTCTTGGCATGCGGCCGTGTGTCACCGAAAATGGCTGTGCGTGTCAGTGCTGACACACGTGTCATAGGTTCACCATCACTTATCTAGAATAATATATATATTTCCTTGTATTTCCCCTTTATCCCTCTTAAAAGAAAATACATGACACGTTCCAGCTTGTCAGTATCCTTCTTGAACTGTGGTGCCCAGAACTGGACACAGTACTCCAGGTGAGGTCTGACCAGAGCGGAATACAGTGGTACTATTACTTCGCTTGATCTAGATGCTATACTCCTATTGATGCAGCCCAGAATTGCATTGGCTTTTTTAGCTGCTGCATCACACTGTTGATTCATGTCAAGTTTGTGGTCTACCAGGACTGCTAGATCCTTTTCACATGTAGTGCTCTCAAGCCAGGTGTCTCCCATCCTGTATTTGTGCCTTTCATTTTTATTTGCCCAAGTGTAGTACCTTACATTTCTCCTTGTTAAAATTCATCTTGTTTGCTTTGACCCAGTTGTCTAATCTGTTAAGGTCATTTTGAAGTATGATCCTGTCCTCTGGGGTATTAGCCACCCCTCCCAATTTGGTGTCATCTGCAAACTTGATCAGGATGCCCTCAAGCCCATCATCCAAGTCAGATGAATTAGACTCAAGAAATTAAATTGCTCAACTTGAGGAGTAGGGAGAATGGAAGTGTGTGGAGGGAAACCTTACTAGGCGAGGGAAACAGAATTTTGATGTGTGGCATTCCTTTGATCAAGGAAATGAGGCCAACTTTTTGTGGCTTTCCAGTTGCAGAACGAAAGCTGTACCATGTTTACCAAAGACCCAGTTCCAGAGTTTTGGGATGGCTTGCTAATCTTTATGGCTGCTGTGGGAGACAGATCTCTCAAAATGGAGTCATGTAAAGCAAAGTTTGATGAGCGCTCTGCCACTGGGTGGGGGGCTTCCTCTTCGACATTCCTCAGTTCACTGCCCCTTCAGCAATTTCTTTTCTCTCCCGGATGCCATTACAGTTAATGAGAGTGGCAGGCGCACTTAGAATTTAGACTCTGAAATCTGTTTCACTATAGGCAGCTCAGCAGGAAACCCCGGGAGCCAGCAAGCTTCTAAGTTGCTTGCGATCCAGCTGTGCCTGCTTGATAGTCCATGGCAGCTAAATGGCATTGTGGTGCATTTTTTTGAACTTCAGAAGTAAATCAAACAAGTTGGAGGCAAAATGGAAATTGGTGCTTTTTCTTTTGTTTTTCTTTAGGGCTGTCGCCCCTAAAAACTGAAGAAAGGCAAAGAAAGATCTTTGCAAGAGGGTGGGGGTAAAATTTATACACTGTGTGATTGTGAAAAAGAGAGAGAAATAATAATAATAATAATAATAATAATAATAATAATAATAATAATAAAATATTATTTATACCCCACCCATCTGGCTGAGTTTCCCCAGCCACTCTGGGCTGCTTCCAACAGAACATTAAAATGCAATAATGTATGAAACATTAAAAGCATTAAAAACATTAAACAGGGCTGCCTTCAGGTGTCTTCTAAAATTCTGGTAGCTGTTTTTCTCTTTGACATCTGATGGGAGGGCATTCCACAGGGCGGGCGCCACTACTGAGAAGGCCCTCTGCCTGGTTCCCTGTAGCTTGGCTTCTCGTACTGAGGGAATCGCCAGAAGGCCCTCGGGACTGGACCTCAATGTCCAGGCATAACAATGGGGGTAGAGATGTATACTGGACTGAGGCCATTTTGGTCTTTAAAGGCCAGCACCAACACTTTTGAATTGTGCTCGGAAACGTACTGGGAGCCAATGTAGGTCTTTCAGGACCGGTGTTATGTGGTCTCGGCGGCCGCTCCCAGTCACCAGTCTAGCTGCCACATTCTGGATTAATTGTAGTTTCTGGGTCACCTTCAAAGGTAGCCCCACAAAGGTAGCTCCTAGCCTCCCACCCTGGAGGAGCTTCCCTTGCCTGCCTTTATCCTAAAATAAAACAACTTCTGGTACTTAAACCAAAATTAAACACAATAACAACTACAAAAAAACACAAAAATCTTATTTTCTCACCTAATTTCTTGAACATGTTTAATTGGACTTCCTCGAACCCCCCTTTCTGATTTTCATTTTCACTCATCTTTGCCAGTTTACATAAATCCTAACTTTATCTCCTTCTTTAATCAAGTCCTTCACGTAATTTAAATTATTTCCCTACCTTTAGCCTATATACCCTTTCCAAAAATTCTCCATTATTTATAATATTTATAATATTATGTCAAATAAAATTCAACTCAATTTACTCATAATCTTTTTCACCCCTGCTCCTGCCCACCTAGCAGTTCGAAAGCATGTCAAAGTACAAGTAGATAAATAGGTACTGCTCCGGCGGGAAGGTAAACGGCATTTCCATGTCCTGCTCTGGTTTGCCAGAAACGGCTTTGTCATGCTGGCCACATGACCTGGAAGCTCCCTCGGCCAGTAAAGCGAGATGAGCGCGCAACCCCAGAGTCGTCCGCAGCTGGACCTAATAGTCAGGGGTCCCTTTACCCATGCAATTCAGGTAATTACAGGAATAAGTGGGATTTCTGTACTCTGCGGCCTAGTTTTATCACGTTTACTCATTTTGGTGCAATGCACTGGATATTCAGTATGAATTCAAGTAAGTACCGGTACCTGAACAGCAGCTCCTCCCTCCTTGGGCAAGGCAGATGGAAAAGCCCACCTATGATGGAAACTGATTTTAGAACTCAGGTATGGAAGCTTTTGCAGACTGAAACTATTAGGCTGCCATTTAACTGCAAAATGCAGTCAGATTTCCAAATGAAAGATGGTGTTGCATCCCCAGGCAGCTAATGCTCTAGAAGTGTGTGTGTTTGAGAGAATTCCTTAGCGGATCAGCCTGATAACATCTTTCTTCATAGCTGCCAAGTTTTCCCTTTTCTCACGAGGAAGCCTATTCAGCATAAGGGAAAATTCCTTAAAAAAAGGGATAACTTGGCAGCTATGTCTTTCTTGCCTGTTTGGATTTCCAGGTACATAAAACATTCAGTGGAATTAAAACATCCCTTCAAATCTTGAAAGCGGAGCTGAGATTCTTATCTGGCTTGGGAGTTACTGTTGGGGTTGCCTTTACTCCTAGAGCCCTGCTGAGCCTTTAATTGGTGCTTGGATTTTTGAGATAGTGAAGCACTTAGTGTTTAGAGCAAAGGTTTCCGACTTATATGCCTTAAGGGACTGCAGCGTTTGAGTGTTCATGGAAAGTGGTACTGTTCCATTTCTCCTCTTCGCCGCTGTTACAAATCACATTATCTTATAATGAAACAGGTATCCAAGAAGTGGAAATTATGTTGTGCTTGCAAAAATGGAACACAGCCCAGGAATCAGAGCCTGCAGTTCCAGTAATCAACTGGAACTGTTGAGCGTTAAATGCAATAGGCTCTTTTATCTGTATAGGCTGAGAACTTCAATAAAGTCTGGGCAATGGCCAATTAATGTTCCTGGTCAATAAGAAAGGAGCCCCCCTCTGCTTGCATAGGTATGAGAGCAGGGCAGTCTCGAGCAGGTCGGCCGCCCTGGCGCTGAGGGGCGGAGATCGCTCCGGCGCCCCCGCCCTCGCAGGGCGCAGCATGGTTTCCGTGCGGCGCCCTGCCTCACCGGGCCACCGGGGGTCTACCTAGAGCCAGTATGAGAGTGCTGCATATTTCAAAGTGATATAGAGTTGTTCCATGTTAGCAAAAGGCTGCCATTCTAAAACAGCCAATGTTCTTTTTTATTAATTTTAAAAAGTATAAAGCCCTCTCTGTTTACTGTGGTGATTAATTTGTGTGTTTTAACCATAGTTTTGTAGCTGGAAGCAATGTCAGGAACCAATCCAAACACAAGATGAAAGTAAATAGTATTGGACTTAACTATGTGGCTGCGTGGTTGAACCAGTGCTGGTTACACAATGTCAGTGGGCCCCCTCCTAAGGGTTGGACATTTGACTGATTTTTTTTTAAAAAAAGATTTGGTTGCATATAGTTGAAGAATTGCAAGGAAATTAAAACAAATATGTTTAGTTTTTCATCAACCATTTTGAGATCTACGGATGAAGGGCAGTACAGTGGTGCCTCGCTTAACGAATGCCCTGCTTAACGAAATTTCTGCTTAACGAAAGGTTTTTTCTAGCGGAGGTTGCCTCGCTAGACGAATTCGTTTTACGAAAAATTCGTCTAGCGAATCGCGGTTTCCCATAGGAATGCATTGAAATTCAATTAATGCGTTCCTATGGGCAAAAAAAAAAAATTCAAAAAAAATTCAATGCATTCCTATGGGATTCGCTAGACGAATTTTTCGTTATAAGAAAAGACCTGTGGAACGAATTAAATTCGTCTAGCGAGGCACCACTGTATACAAGTTTAATAAATAAAAATAATAAGTATTTAGTATTTTCTGGCCCTGCACCCAACACTTCACTGCATCTTTGCAGCGCACACGTCTGCCTGCCAACTTTTTTTGAGAATTAGAAAGGGCTGCTTCCTCTTGCATGGTGGCATTCTGGGCCTGGAGGGATATTTAAGTGGCCAGTTGATTAGGGTACTACCTTATTCTGCCCTTTGCTGTAGAAGAGGCAGCCCAGGCAAACAAAGGGCTCTTGCTCTGCATGGAGATACCAGGAACCTCAAAAGGAAAATGTTTTTTTAAAATGAAAAAGGTTTTGTTTTGTGCAAGGCCCTTTACTGGTTGCCCAATGCATGTCCTTGGTCCACATTTTTCTGCCAGATGTGTAGGAAAAACCACCTGCAGCCTAGGCAGTTTTCTGAATTGATCATTCCACATCCTAGGTTTTCTTTTTATGAAAAAGTCTCTAGTACAAATCTAACATCAAAGCCTGGCATGTTTACTGGCTACATTTTACATTGCTCTGGTATCCTTTTTTTTAATGCTTTAAATGTGGTGCTTTGGCAAATCTGTTCATAGATGAGGCCTCCAAATGAGTAAATTTTATCTCCAAAGTCATTGCTTCATTCTGAAGCAGGTTTTTAAATATATATATATATATTTATTGATATTTTTTTACAATAACAAAACATAAAAAACATAACATACAATATACAAAAAACATAATAAATGACAATACACAACAACAAAAACAACAATATTTTCAATCAATCCTATATTCCATATCTTTATCGACTTCCTCCCTTCCCTCCCAACTACATTTCTATATATCACTTACTTAGCACTTTCTAAATCTTTATTCCAATCTTTTTCATAATTATCTACTCTAAATAATACTCTTAATCCCTTCTCAATACAGAATACACAAAATCTCTCAATATAATTCTAATCTTAAGAACACATAAACGTCATATCACTTAACTAAATCTTGCCACATATCTAACTTACTTCTGCAACCTCCTTTTACTTCCAAATTCTTTGCTAAATATTGCTAATCTTATAATTCTTCTGTTGGTCTGATGCAGCAGGACCCCTGTCATACTGTGGTTTCCTGTTACACATTTAAGGTTGGTTTTGTTTGGTTAAAAGGAAAGGTTAAAATATGGTTAAAATAAAAGGAGGTTTCCCTGGATGCCTAGAGCCAGATTTGGGGCAAGTACTCATTGGTGGGGGAGCCCCAATAGAGATTTAAAATCACAAAACATGCAGCAAAGTAAAGCATGGAAATATAGGTTGTTAGAATATCCCTTCTAAGTCCCCCCCCCAAATTCCACATGTCCTGCAGCATAGACAGAGATCACATTAGGTAGGTTTTTAAAAAAATCAGATTGATGTGCTTTTCCATACAACTTCAAGAAAAGAGAGGCAGTATAACTTAGTTTCCAAAATGGTAAGTGTAAATTATTTGTATAGAAACACAAAGGTGATTTGCTTAAGCTATGCAGTCTAAGCTTGGAGGATCCAGCTAAGGTAAAGTAAAGGTGAAGGACCCCTGGACAGTTAGGTCCAGTCAAAGGCGACTCTGTGGTTGTGGCACTCATCTCGCTTTCAGGCCAAGGGAGGTGGCGTTTCTGGGTCATGTGGCCAGAATGACTAAGCCCCTTCTGGTGCAACAGAACATCGAAACCAGAACAGCGGTACCTATTTATCTAATTGCGCTTGACGTGCTTTCGAACTGCTAGGTTGGCAGGAGCTGGGACCAAGCAACGGGAGCTCACCCCGTCACAGGGATTTGAACCGCCGACCTTCTGATCAGCAAGCCCTAGGCTCAGTGGTTTAACCACAGCGCCACCTGGGTCCCTTACTGCACCATTGTAGCTTGAGAGAAAGAAAGGGAGCAGGTTGCTTAATGCTAATGGAGACAGGGCACTACACAACATGGCAACACCTATGAAGAGTCAGAATTAGTGGAGCGGTCACTCCAGCAGCTAAGACAAAATCTCCCATTAGGCATCCCAGAGTGACTTACATTTTGTGTCATGTATTTAAAAGTTGAATTCTTGAGCTTCTGCAATTAGCAGTGTAATCATGTGATTTTTCTGCACCACACTCAGCCGCCAGTGGAAGGTTTGGTGCTGCATGGCTCACTGGGTTTTACTATTCTCCTCTAGTGGAGGAAAATGCTACGCTGATACGCTGACTGTCCAGGGGGCACTGAGGGGGCAAAAGAAGTTGTCTAAAATAATTGTTCCTTGTCATGCAAATTTCATCAAAGCAAAAGCAACTTGGGGGGGGGGGGTTGTAGGAAGTGGAAGTGCCCAATAGCTCAGCCTCCCAGCCGGCTTTGTCTTCTTTTTCTCTCCCCCCTTGGGCACCCTCCGGTCTTTGGCTCACCATGTGGCCATTATCTGTTCCCATCCCTGCCATGAGAAGTACTGCTCTCCTTGGGCTAGAAGAGTCGGGTCCCAGGAGGAGTTCCCCAGCCAACCTTCCTAAATAATAATAATAATAATAATAATAATAATAATGATTCATTATTTATACCCCGCCCATCTGGCCGGGTTCCCCCAGCCACTCTGGGCGGCTTCCAACAAAACACTAAAATACAGAAATCCATCAAACATTAAAAGCTTCCCTAAACAGGGCTGCCTTGAGATGCCTTCTAAAGGTCTGGTAGTTGTTGTTCTCTTTGACCTCTAGTGGGAGGGCATTCCACAGGGTGGGTGCCACCACCGAGAAGGCCCTCTGCCTGGTTCCCTGCAACTTGGCTTCTCGTAGTGAGGGAACCGCCAGAAGGCCCTTGGAGCTGGACCTCAGTGTCCGGGCAGAACGATGGGGGTGGAGATGCTCCTTCAGGTATACTGGACCGAGGCCGTTTAGGGCTTTAAAGGTCAACACCAACACTTTGAATTGTGCTCAGAAACGTACTGGGAGCCAATGTAGGTCTTTCAGGACCGGTGTTATGTGGTCTTGGCGGCCGCTCCCAGTCACCAGTCTAGCTGCCGCATTCTGGGTTAGTTGAACATTAGTTGAAGGTAGCCCCACGTAGAGCGCATTGCAGTAGTCCAAGCGAGAGATAACTAGAGCAGGGGTCAGCAAACTTTTTCAGCAGGGGGCCGGTCCACTGTACCGCAGACCTTGTGGGGGGCCGGACTATACTTTGAAAGAAAATATGAATGAATTCCTATGCCCCACAAATAGCCCAGAGATGCATTTTAAATATAAGGTAGACATTCTACTCATGTAAAAACACCAGGCAGGCCCCACAAATAACCCAGAGATGCATTTTAAATAAAAGGACACATTCTACTCATGTAAAAACATGCTGATTCCCGGACCATCTGCGGGCCAGATTGAGAAGGTGATTGGGCCGCATCCGGCCCCCGGGCCTTAGTTTGGGGACCCCTGAAGTAGAGCATGCACCACTCTGCAGAGACAGTCAGCTGGAGGTAGGGACTCAGCCTGCGTACCAGATGGAACTGATAAACAGCTGCCCTGGACACAGAATTGACTTGTGCCTCCATGGACAGCTGTGAGTCTAAAATGACTCCCAGGCTGCGCACCTGGTCTTTCAGGGGCACAGTTACCCCATTCAGGACCAGGGAGTCCTCCACACCCGCCCGCCTCCTGTCCCCCACAAACAGTACTTCTGTCTTGTCAGGATTCAATCTCACACACATCTGTCCTCCTAAGCCTTGAGAATATTCTTGTTGAATATATTACCACCAGAAATCCAAAAAGAAATAAAATCTCTATTGATGTATGCAATGACCGCGGCCAGGGTATTAGTGGCAAGAAAGTGGAAGAGTGAGAACTTACCCACTGTAATGGAGGGGCAAACATTCATGTTAGAATACGTACAGCTGGCAAAACTTACTGACTCAGTAAGGGGAACATCAACACAAAATGTATCTAAAGAATGGAGTGTTTACAAAAAATATTTAAAAATGTATTATCCTAACAATTCCATATTAGCAGATATTGAATAACGTTTGGGGAAAAAAAGTGAGATTAGGAAAAACCAAGGAAAAAAGAAAAAAGGAAGAAAATTACACTGCAGGCCCGCGAAAATAAAGAAATTGTTATTGTATTATTAGAAGGACGGGAAGTATCTAAGAGGGAAGAATTAGGAAAAAATACAAGGATGGTATACTATTCACATTGCGAAGAAGAGTTTATTTCGAGTTATGCATTTGTTTTTCATAAAAAAAAATTGTAAAAGACTCGATGAAAGGAAAATTTACGTTGTACCTGTATCATACACATGTTATGTTTTGTACTATTTTAAATAATAAAGTATTCTTTTAAAATTTAAAAAAGAGAGAATATTTGGCTCTGAAAGTTAGGAGTGCTTGTGTTGCACCACTGCTGCTTGATTTTACTTGCAGAATGTTTAAAAGGTTGTGTTGGTTTGGGACCTCACTGTGGTGAAAAGCAGTCTATAAATTTTATAAATGTTTGGGTGGTTGAAGGTAAGATGCTGAGAACATTTTCTGACATCCTACATCAGTTTGGGCTAATATAATGGGGGCTGGGTGGGCTGGGCTTTCTTTAAGGATTTGTGCTTTCATTTCATTTTACTGCTGCTGTGTAAGAACTGATTCATTATGAATGGATTTTTATTTTTGTACTTAATCCTCCCCCTCCCATTGCTGCTTTGAGGTTTGCTGAAATGACTACCATGCTTATTAAATTGGTTAGGCAGGCCCCACAAATAACCCAGAGATGCATTTTAAATAAAAGGACACATTCTACTCATGTAAAAACATGCTGATTCCCGGACCGTCCGTGGGCCGGATTGAGAAGGCAATTGGGCCACATCCGGCCCACGGGCCTTAGGTTGCCTACCCCTGCCTTATACCTGCATACACATTTTAATGGAGCTATCAGCAGCTACAGTATCTATCAGCATACTGCCAGCTTCTTCCTCCTCTGCTGCTGATCCCACCACTGTTACTGTCAAGACTAATTCTGTTCTTGCTTATTTCCTATAGCAACCCCAGGCTCAATACTTGTAATATCATTATCTGTTACCCTTTATATCATAATGAACTTGATATTGTTCCAGGTAGCATTTGGCTTTTTCACCTGGTTACTTGCTGTATATCAAAGACATCATTAGTGTTTCTCTGCTTCTCTCTCTCTCTAAATAAGCAAGCGAAGGTTGGGTCTCTCCCCTTGCCCCAACATTCTCATTCTCTTTCCAAGCAACCTGGTCCATAGAGACCCACCCTCCCCCCCTCAAATATTTTTATTGAACACACAACGTAAATAATCATGACTGCAGGGCCGTCTTAAGTGTATCGGGCGCCATGGTGCGATGATCCCTCTGGTGTTCCTCGCGCTCTGCCGGGCAGGGCCAGGCGCAGCGTGCAGCCAGAGGGCGCGACGTGACAGGCGGAGTCCAGGGAGCCCTAGCTGCTGCCCCGACAGAAGGTTTGCTGACAGAGCATTGTGGCAATGCTCCGTGGCACCTCATTTGCCACAATGCTCCGTGGCACCTCATTTGCATGCATGTTCCTCTTCCCTGCCGCCCCTCGATGGAGGCAGCTCTGCTACCGCTGCCGTTGCCTTGCTTCAGCCACCGCTGCCGGAAAAGGAGCGAAGTGGGTGAGGTGGAGGCGCAGGCGGCTCCATGTGCCTCTGAAGGGAAGGATTTGCAAATTGTATTATTGAGCCAAATCTGATCATATAGTTTCCTATTCTGCGGATGCCTTATTTCTTAAAATGCTTTCCAGTGCCTCTGCGTCTCTGCACCAAAGTGTGTCATAGGGCAAAGCAAAAGGAACAGGATGCCCAGCTCAAGGCTGGATGATGGCTGGCTTTGTCTGACGCTATCAGTCTGACGTGCAGAACAGGCAAGGTAAGTCAAGGCTGCCTGAGGATGCTACTAGGGTAGCATGAGTCAGCATGTGTTTACGCACATGGCGTAATGTGTTTATGACCGGACACAGGAAGATCCATATATGGACTTGTGACCCCCTTGCGTGCGCACATTTACAGAGCCCAAGAAGTGTATAAGAAGCTTTGCAATTTGTGTTTCTTTACTCCTGTCGTGAGCTTGACCACCAGGAGTCTCTTAAATTTAAGAATTAAATTATTTCTCTGGAACTCAACCCCGGCGTCGTTTTGACTATCTTTTGTCCTTGCCTGGGCGCAACTTAAAGGACCCTTAGTAGCTAATAAGGCTACACCTCCTTGATGCATCCCCTGCTGGGCGGGTGCCCTGGCGCACCGTGCCAGTCAGCCCAATGGGAAGAATGGCCCTGCATGACTGTTAAGTCAGCAAAGTGTCAAATGTGGTGGTTCTGTTCAATATGCTTAAATAGAAAGGAGAGGAGGATGGTAAATGAGCTTTGTGAGCACGGTGGGGGGAATGGGGAGGGCAGAATGAAATATCAGAAATATGCTATATCTGTGTTACAATTGGGGCCCATCCAAGATGACATGTGTGCTCTTGGTGGGCAGGTGTCCGGGCGCTTCTTGACAAAGTCCACGAAAGGATGCCAGGTTGCAACCAACAAGTCCTCCTTTTTCTAAAAGTGCCCCGAGCCAGTCTGGCGAGTCAAGTTGCCTTTGCAAAATTTATAAATCTGAGATGCTAGGTGCTTGAAGTCTAGTGTTGACTGAGTGCACAGGTGTTCATATGACATTTGGGAGCATGGAGGCTGTCATTGTTTGTGGGGTTTATTAGCGAAAGAGGCAGAATCATAGAATGATAGAGTTGGAAGAGACCACAAGGGTCATCCAGTCCAACCCCCTGCCAAGCAGGAAACACCACCAAAGCATTCCTGACAGATGGCTGTCAAGCCTCCGCTTAAAGACCTCCAAAGAAGGAGACTCCACCACACTCCTTGGAGTTGCATGATAACACCATGCTCTTCTTCCATGGATCCAGGGTCATCCTCTTTATGTTCACATGTATTCTCTATCTCCTTATCTGGGTTTCATAGAATCATAGAATCATAGAGTTGGAAGAGACCACAAGGGCCATCCAGTCCAACCTCCTGCCAAGCAGGAAACACCATCAAAGCATTCTTGACATATGGCTGTCAAGCCTCTGCTTAAAGACCTCCAAAGAAGGAGACTCCACCACACTCCTTGGGAGCAAATTCCACTGCCGAACAGCTCTTACTGTCAGGAAGTTCTTCCTAATGTTGAGGTGGAATCTTCTTTCTTGAAGTTTGAATCCATTGCTCTGTGTCTGCTTCTCTGGAGCAGCAGAAAACAATCTTTCTCCCTCCTCCATATGACATCCTTTCATATATTTGAACATGGCTATCATATCACCCCTTAACCCTCTCTTCTCCAGGCTAAACATACCCAGCTCCCTAAGCCGTTCCTCATAAGGCATCGTTTCCAGGCCTTTGACCATTTTGGTTGCCCTCTTCTGGACACGTTCCAGCTCGTCAGTATCCTTCTTGAACTGTGGTGCCCAGAACTGGACACAGTACTCCAGGTGAGGTCTGACCAGAGCAGAATACAGTGGTACTATTACTTCCCTTGATCTAGATGCTATACTCCTATTGATGCAGCCCAGAATTGCATTGGCTTTTTTAGCTGCTGCATCACACTGCTGACTCATGTCAAGTTTGTGGTCTACCAAGACTCCTAGATCCTTTTCACATGTACTGCTCTCAAGCCAGGTGTCTCCCATCCTGTATTTGTGCCTTTCATTTTTTCTGCCCAAGTGTAGTACCTTACATTTCTCCTTGTTAAAATTCATCTTGTTTGCTTTGGCCCAGTTGTCTAATCTGTTCAGGTCATTTTGAAGTGTGATCCTGTTTCTTCTCATTTCTTCTTTATTTCTTCTGGTTCTCTGGTTAGCTGACTGGACCCCTGAAATGATCTTGCTCCTCTCTGATTCATGATGGCCTGTTTTGATCAGCTGAAAATTTTGATCTGCTCCATTTCTGAAGTGATTTTGCAACAAGATATTTGGCTCCAGCCAACTGATAATTGTCCCAGGAGATAAGGACCCCTTTTGTTGTGATGCATGCTGGAGCTGAAGAATTTAGAAGCAATCATTTAAGCAATTCATTGTTGCCATGGAGTATCAACTGGTCTTGGTCAAAGAAAGAAAGATGGCCAGAGGCATGGGCATACTCAGCGAGGGGCAGGGGGGCAGCTGCCCCCCCAGAAGCAAGCCAGCAACAGGATGGAACGTGGGAGGGGGGGAGGAGCAGCCTGAGCTGGGGTGGGGGCAGATGGGAGCTCCATCCTTCCTTCCTTCCATCCTTTCCCCCTCTTTCTTTCTTTTTTCTCTCCCTCCCTCCCCCTGGTGCTTCATTTTAATTTATTTTTGACATCTAAGCAAATATCTACATCCCCACCCCTCTTCTTCCTACCCTGCTTTTCTGCTGCATTGGTGGTTGTGTTTTAATTTTTGTTTCCCCTCCCATTTTTCCTTATATATATTTCCTTATTACATTTTGTTTTCATTCGCCTTTTCCATGCTGAAATGTCACAACCTGAACGACCATGGCTCCCCCCCCCCTAGTTTTGATCCTGGGTACGCCCCTGGCCAGAGGAAGCAGATTACCAAGTATCTCTGTTTTCCCTCAGCTTGCAGCATCATTTAATCAATCTAGAAAGGAAGCTGTGTTTTGGATGTGTCTTCTCTGCACACCAGGGAGCCACTTCCTTGAGAAGCCGTTAAGAAGTTGCAAGATTACAGACGTTTGTTCTTTCCAATTAGTCTTTCTTTTATGCTCCTTTTAACATTTGTGTTACATGTTTTTATTTTTTGTTGTACATCTTTTTGAATTACTTTTTGTATTTGTATAAAGGCAGCGCATGGAAATGCCGTTTACCTTCCTGCTGGAGTGGTACCTATTTATCTACTTGCACTTTGGCGTGCTTTCGAACTGCTAGGTTGGCAGGAGCTGGGACCGAGCAACGGGAGCTCACCCCGTCGCGGGGATTTGAACCGCCGACCTTCTGATCGGCAAGCCCTAGGCTCTGTGGGTTAGACCACAGCGCCACCCATGTCCCATTGTTTGTTTTTTAGATTTGCACAAAAATATAATTGCATTGCTTCTATTTTAAAAATAAATAAAAAATAAGTTAAATCTATTGATTTATCATAAAATGTAAGAGCACTGCTTCTTTAAAGAGTGAGCCTGGTTGATCTTTTTCTTTGTAGGAAAGTATGAAATTTCTGTGTGCATTTCCCTCTCCTTTTGGGCTGGTTTTGCAAAAGTAAAAATTACGGTGTGTTTTCCAGAGTGGAAGTAACATCTTTGTCACTTAGCTATTTGGAGCTTAGCCATGGATGAATAAAACGTTCCACTAGTGCATTATATTTCTTCAGTATAATTGCACTAAAAGGGCACAGTGACATATTGTACAGAGCATAATGAGCTTAAACAAAAAGAAAAAGGAGTGTGGAGACTGCAAACAAAGGACTGCTATGGAGAACTATCCCAGGAGAAGGAAGTTGTGGGAGATGATGGCTCAGAGACCACAGACAGGAGTCAAGTGGCCCAGAGTCAGAGTCAGACTAGATGGGACTCTGCTCCCTCCTGTAATATGTTAACTTGAACCATCCTGGCTTGGGAACTGTAGTATTGCACATAGGCTGTCTGTGGTGGTGATGCCATTGTATGCTGGCGATAAGGATGAGGATCTGCTTCTACTTCACACTAGGAGCCAACTTTGGACCATTCAGTCCAGATAGTGGAGTCTCCACTTAAGATGCTTAAGGGATTGTCTGAGATTGAAGTTTATGGCGTATATTGAAAAAGATACGACACAGGGGCTGGGGCAGAAGGCAAAGAAACCTATCTGCCCACAGCATTTCTTTCCTGCGTTTGAATCCTCAGTACGCTTCTGTGGCGTTTTCTGCTGCCTAAGTCTCAAAAGTCTTTCTTTCCCGTTCAGATTAGCAGAGTTTGATCCGCAGCCAGAAAGCAATCAGCTTCTGTGTCTGTAAATAATAGAATGCAAGTCTTTCTCATTGAAAACACAGATGTTTACTTTAGGAACTCTACAGCCAAGAGCCTTTGCTCACTCCCGGCTGGGGAGCTGGTCACAACAGTACAGAAATAGTAAGGACGTCTCATGTTACAGAGAATGCAGTAGTACACACATTCCTGGATGCAGACGTCATAGGCCTGCGGGTGCAGGGCGAAATGCTGAGCTATTTAACCCTCTCAGCCCACACCCCCTCTCGTCCTGCATCACAGGGGTAGCGTAATAACTCTCTTACGCAAGACACAAACCATTACAGAATTCCCCATGTCTTTAGAAACTCAAAGGTTTGGTGAACCCATCTGCCAGGTTCTCCTGGCTCGGGCAATACCTCAGTTTTACCGATCCAGTGTGGACACTTTGGCAAACGTTCTGAAAATGAATGTCCACGTGTTTGGTTTAAATTGGCCAGTCTCAGCCAGCTTCAAATAGGGCTGGTTGTCCCCCCAAACCGTGATGGGTTGGAAACACTATTTAACCCTCTCAACTCACAAAGTTACATTGAAAAAATATAATAAAACAGCAACTAAGTGGTTCACATTTGAAGGGTCCCCAGGAAAGGCCACCTCAGCTTCAATGTACCTTTGATGTGCAACTTCTACCACATTCCCATGCACATTCTTTGGACCTCCTTCACCCTCCATAGGTATGTCTACTAAGGGTGATTATTGGGCTACTGGAGAATCCAAGGCTTGGGGATGCTGGCTGTCCCATGATCTTCACTGGAAACACATAATGTTTATTTTCATCTTGTGAACCACTCTGAGATCTTTTGATGAAGGGCAGTATATAAAACAAACAAACATTGACCAACCATTGAGAATATTAGTGCCACATCTACTTTTATGCATGTGAAAATATGCATGTCTTCTTTTATGCATGTGGATACATGAGATCCACAGATAAAGGGCAGTATACATATTTAATAAGTAAATAATGATGATTATGATTTTAAGGATTTCTTAGCCCATAAGATCTGCCAACCACCTCTTCAATCCCTTTCTGTAGATCTGATTCCCAAGTATGCTTTATTAAGTTTGTTTAACCCAGTTGTATCTTAAATTAGTCTTAATGGTACTTGGGGTTATTGTTATTTTTCCCCATTTTGGTTTTTGCTAAATACCTTTATTAGTTTTGCGCTGTAGCATTTATTGTAGTAACATTCCCTAATATTGCATACTGTTCTTATTTGTAAGTTTGAGGAGGTGTGATCTTTTTAAAGACCTGGGCGCTTGGCTAAGTGAATCAAGCCACTGGCTTTTCACTAGACATTTCATTTGCCTACGTTTGCTATTCTCACTTACATCTTTTGTCACTTTATACACATCCCATAGGAGCTGGTATTCAGATGCAAATGCCCTGCAAAGCAAGGAGGCTTCATTCAGCCATTATGACGGATGCCCACTGTGAGGCTGTCTGCTTTTAAACCCAAATAATCTGGTGCCTTTTCGACATCTTGTTAGCATCCTTTACATTAAATTTGTGTAAATGATATGCGGTTCAAGGTCTACCCAACATTGTGTTATGTGTGCAGAATTGTTGAAAATGGGTCTTCTCAGTGGTGGCTCCACATTTATGGAATGCTCTAATCAGGAATACATACCTGGCACAGTGGTTAGTTTTAGGTTTCCAGTTATTTACACAGACCTTTAGCAGTCAAGGTTTACCACACCTATCAGCCAATCCCCCATTCACACCACCCTTCTGGGTAATACCCCTCCCCACCCTCTCACTATATATCAGGGTCTGGTGACTTCTGTTTCAGTGTATCTGAAGAAGTGTGCATGCACACGAAAGCTCATACCAATAACAAACTTAGCTTGTCTCTAAGGTGCTACTGGAAGGAATTTTTTATATTTTGTTTCGACTTTAGCAGTCAAGTGAGCATCTACTGTGGGGCTCATTATTTAGCAGGTTGGGGGTGTTGTTGGATGAGCATTTAAGGAATTTTGTTCTATAGCTTTTACATGTCCTGGTTTTAGATATAAACCACAGAGCCTAGGGCTTGCCGATCAGAAGGTCGGCAGTTCAAATCTCTGCGATGGAGTGAGCTCCCGTTGCTCAGTCCCAGCTCCTGCCAACCTAGCAGTTTGAAAGCACGTCAAAGTGCAAGTAGATCAATAGGTACTGCTCCGACGGGAAGGTAAACGGCATTTCCGTGCCTGCTCTGGTTTGCCAGAAGCGGCTTAGTCATGCTGGCCACATGACCCGGAAGCTGTACACCGGCTCCCTCGGCCAGTAAAGCGAGATGAGCACTGCAACCCCAGAGTCGTCCGCGATTGGACCTTTTACCAGCTCCTATATTCAGCAAGTGGGGTGGGGGTGGGGAGACCGGCTAAACAAAGGCATATGCTCAGCCACTGCTGAAAACAGGATGCTGGAAAGATCTTTTTGCCTCTGTTCTAATAGGCTCCTCTGACACATTGGCAATAGGCTATCTCTTAACACCACTTTGCAAGCTAAATTGCAAACTGGGAAACTTGAGTCTCCTCTATCTTCAAGGCCACTTTTTAAAAAAACTCCCCATTTGTATCAGTTTCAAGAACCCAGGGGATGTAGGCAGCAGCCTTGTCTGCCCGCTGTAATTTTAAGCCCCTTTGATTCTATTCCCCTTGGCTTTAATGTTACATATCCACCGTATGTCCACTGTAATTGAAAGGGATATGGGGCAAATTTGATCTGTCTAGATTTGACTTATGCAGTCCTTATCTCAGCCTTCATGTCATTAAGAAAAAAATTGGCATCGATCTCGGCCTATCCCAACTAGATTAGGTTGCAATTTTTTCCCCCTAGCGAGTGGAATATAAATCAATAAAAGGCAGCTGCTTCTAGAATCAAGTCCGATATGGTCCTGTCGTTTATATATTGAAAATCCAATGAGGGCTGATCAAATCAGTGATCCTACTGTTACAAACGGACATGATTGAATTGTCAATAAAAAAAGATTTTGCAGTAAGCGAGGGAGAGCTGACACTATGCTACAAAATGAAACGGTGAGTGAGATTACTGAAGTTATTTGTGTGCCATTTCTTTTATTCTGGCACCAAAGAAAGATGGTAACTAGAAAATACTTGGCCTACTTTGCTTTACAAATCGTTGTTGGGTTAATTTGATAGTTTTGATTTTTAGTGGTTTTACACCCTTGCTGAAAATAACCTGTAAACACTGGTGGCTTTTTTGAAGGGAGTTTTGAAGTAGTTGGTTTCCTGTTCACCCCATGGTGAGTGGAGAGTTGCCCCTAGGCTACCAGGGTTGGAAGTTTTTACAAAATCTACTTTGATTTTCTCTAGTTGATTTATTTGAATTTTTTATTTGTTTTTTTAAAATAATAATGTTTAACATGCCTTTCAGCCAAAAAGGCTCCCCTAGCATCTTCTGTATGCAAATGATACAGAAGGAAGAGAGAAGAGACAATTGGGGGGGGGGGGAAGAGGTGAAACAGATCAAACTCAATTACCAAAGTCACAAAATTATTACACAGACTGCTTTTCACATCTGCAATGGCCCAAAGCGGCTTTCGACACAATAGAGTAATGCAACCTTTAAAACATAATGGATCAAACACAACCAGAATATTGCAGTACACAATGAGGCTTAAAGAAGTCCACTATATTGTATACCTGGATGACTAAGTGTGTTTCAAAAAGGCACAGGAGGTTCTTCAAACTTGTGGCCATCCTTCCCTCTGGGGGGGGGGGAGGGAGTTCCATGGCTGGGGTGTACTTGCAGAGGAAGCCTTATCCCACTTCTCCTGTGATGGAGAAAGAAGATCGTGTGGGGATTGTCACCACCCACCTCTCCGCTGGTGGTGGAGACCAAGTCAAATTTGCAAGAAGGTCAATCTGGCCGGCAGGAAAACATCTCTCCCCCCCCCCACAGTTCAACACCATGCCAGCTCCACTACAGTGAACCCCTCCTCAGAAGAAATGGAACATTAAGCCCAAGCTTTCTTTTTCTTTTTTAAAAATATATTATTTATTGGTTAAAAATTACAAATAATACATCAATTAATAAAATATAAGAGATATATAAAGAAAGAGAAAAAAGGGATCCAAAAAGAAAAGAATTACGAAGAAGAAAGAAAAAGGAGAAGAAAAGTAGTAAATAATAATAATAATAATAATAATTTATTTATACCCCACCCATCTGGCTGGGTTTTCCCAGCCACTCTGGGCAGCCTTCAACAGAAATATTAAAATACAATAATTTATTAAACATTAAAAGCTTCCCTAAACAGGGCGGCCTTCAGATGTCTTCTAAAAGTCTGGTAGTTGTTTTTCTCTTTGACATCTGGTGGGAGGGCATTCTATAGGGCGGGGAGCACTACCGAGAAGGCCCTCTGCCTGGTTCCCTGTAACTTGGCTTCTTGCAGCGAGGGAACCACCAGAAGGCCCTTGGCACTGGACCTCAGTGTCCGGGCAGAACGACGGAGGTGGAAACGCTCCTTCAGGTATACTGGACTGAGAGATGTATCAGAGATGTAATACAGAAAAGACAAACATGATTGTTGTTGTTGTTTAGTCGTTTAGTCGTGTCCGACTCTTCGTGACCCCATGGACCATAGCACGCCAGGCACTCCTGTCTTGCACTGCCTCCCGTAGTTTGGTCAAACTCATGTTCGTAGCTTCGAGAACACTGTCCAACCATCTTGTCCTCTGTCGTCCCCTTCTCCTAGTGCCCTCAATCTTTCCCAACATCAGGGTCTTTTCCAAGGATTCTTCTCTTCTCATGAGGTGGCCAAAGTATTGGAGCCTCAGCTTCACGATCTGTCCTTCCAGGGAGCACTCAGGGCTGATTTCCTTAAGAATTGATAAGTTTGATCTTCTAGCAGTCCATGGGACTCTCAAGAGTCTCCTCCAGCACCATAATTCAAAAGCATCAATTCTTCGGCGATCAGCCTTCTTTATGGTCCAGCTCTCACTTCCATACATCACTACTGGGAAAACCATAGCTTTAACTATACGGACCTTTGTCGGCAAGGTGATGTCTCTGCTTTTTAAGATGCTGTCTAGGTTTGTCATTGCTTTTCTCCCAAGAAGCAGGCGTCTTTTAATTTCGTGACTGCTGTCACCATCTGCAGTGATCAAGGAGCCCAAGAAAGTAAAATCTCTCACTGCCTCCATTTCTTCCCCTTCTATTTGCCACAAACATGATTACATATTTTAAAAACTCACCTGTATCGTCCTTCCAATCGTTCTCATCATACTCAGTGCCAGAGCCATCTTTCCCATTGGTTTTAGTGGTTCGTTGCGCCAGGGCGCCGGCCTCTCAGGGGTGCCCTAGTGAGTGGGGGAGCTGTTTGTCTTGCTGGCAGCCTCCCCTTTCCCTGCACACCCACCAGCTGAGCCCCACCAACTATATGGCTGGTAGGCGCGCAGCTTCCCTCCCAAGCCTCTGCAGCTGCTAAAGACAGCCCTGCTCCTGGTCGTTGTCCTCCTCCTACTTCAGTGATGGGCAACCTTTTGAGCTTGGTGTGTCAGAATTCACCAAAAAACCAAGCATAACACGGATGGTGTGTCACTTCGAGAAAAAAACCCATAATTTCGTGATATTTATAGTTTAAATAACAAAAAAATATAATTGTAATATATAGCTGTAAATATAAACCAGAAACTAATTATTTAACCAAACCAGACCAAAAACCCCTTATTTATCACAAAGTGCCCAGAGTTGTTGAGCTTTTGGGGGGGGGGAGCTTCTGACCAAAGTTTTGGAGGTTTTTTTGGGGGGTGCAAAAGTTGCTTTGCTTTTTTGGGGGGGGGAAAGAGAACAGAAATAAATGATGAATAATACCTTCGCTGGAACTAACACGCAGCACCAACATAGTCTGCGCCAAAAAACCCAGCACAGAACGGGTTCAAAAATGAACGCTGTTACACCCAATCATCGTCTGCCAAAGTGCCATAAAAACAGCACAGAAAGGGTTAAAAAACTAATCTCTGGCTACCACCACCACCACCACCAACAACAACAACAACAAAGGATCCGGGTTTTAACAGCAGAGACAAGTGAGCAGGAGCGGGAGAACAAATGGGGGGGAGAACAACAACAACAGCGCGAATGGGCCGATGGGGCGCGTGCCAGCAGTAAGGGCTCTGCGTGTCACGTCTGACACGTGTGTCATAGGTTCGCCATCACTGTCCTACTTCCTGGCGAAAGGCGTCACGCAGCCCTCCCTGGCTGCCTTCTTGGGCACCCCGACACCAGAGAGCATTTCTGCCAGCACGTTTTACTGCTTGATTGCCACCACGCCAGGGATTGGGGCATTGGGGGAGGCAGAGGACCTTTTCCACTGCCCCCTCCCTTGTTTTGGAGTTGCCGGGGGTGGGCGCCAGAGGTTTCTTTGGACCATGGCGCTAGATATGCTTAAGGCAGCCCTGCTCAGTGCCTTTCAATGTGAATTTTGTAATTCAAATTTTGATTGGTTTTCAAATATACAAAGGTTTTGTTTACAGTTTATTATCAGACTAGTGCCATTCAGCCCGTTTAATAAATGGGCGCTAGAACATTCGGCCTTTTTCGGTGGCAGCGGCGCGTGGGGGGCTTTTATTCCTTGTCTAATTGATTGTTCCTCCCCCCTCCCTTTGATCCTTAATTTATCCCTAATTTCCACCCCCCCCCCCGTTCCCAAACCCCAAGCCAAAGTCCCCCCTTTTTTACCTTTACAGCCTGGGCTCGGCTGGGGGGTGCAGTGGGTATTTCTTCCTTTACACCCTCCAAAGCTTGTGTTTGGAGTGCAGATCCCTCCCCACCCTGTTTTCGCGTGCTTTTTGCACCTGCCGTTTGTTTCCTAATTTCCCCCCGTCAATAGCGCTGCTGCTGCCAGGGCCCAGTGGCTGAATTCTGGCTCCTGGACGGCCCGGGCGGCTGCTCCGGGGTGTACGCCCAGTTTTTCGGTGGGTGGGGTGGCTCCCGCTACTTTTGTTGGCCTCCACGGCTGTTTTTCAGTCGCCTGCTGCGTCCGGGAGGGAGCTTTGCCATCCGGGGGGCTTGCGCCCACCCCGGCGCTTTCTGAGGGTCCCACGGTTGGCACTGAGCATTCGGTGGCCTCCCCGCGCCTTTCCTGGCCGTTCCGGCCCAGCGGGGGTCTCCCGGTTGCTTGCGCTGTTTGGGCCTCAATTTCGGGCCTGTTAGTGAGGAAAAGCCGGGGCCTCGATTTTTTGGTCATCCCGGCTTCCTCCTCAGGCCCTTGGGCACGTTGAGAGAGGGACTGCCCTGCTTAGGGGCCTTGCTGCCTGCTCCTGCCTTCCACTGGTGGCCTGCTTTATCTTGCACTGCTTGGGCCTCCATTTTGGGCCTGTTGGTGAGGAGAGGCTGGGGCCTCAATTTTTGGTCACCCCGGCTTCCTCCTCAGGCCCTTGGGCACGTTGAGAGAGGGCCTGCCCTGCTTAGGGGCCTTGCTGCCTGCTCCTGCCTTCCACCTGGTGGCCTCTGTTTTAACTGCTTATTGAGCCAGTGCAGGGCAGAGGGGTGGGGTGGGGAGAGAGTGTGTGTGTGCGTGCGTGCAGTCTCTGCGTCCAATCCCTGCGTCCCTGGGGCACATGCTCAGTAGCGCGGAAAACGGGACACAGGGAATCTGGATGCAGAGACATAGGGACTTTATTATATAGGATGAACAATCATCATTGTCTATATGCACACCAAATTGCAATAAATTTACCAATAAATTCTTTAAATAAAACAAGCATCACATGAGTCAACAGTGTGATGCAGCAGCAAAAAAGTTAATGCTATTCTCGGCTGCATCAAGAGAAGTAGAGTATCCAGATCAAGGGGAGTCATTGTACCACTCTATTCTGCCTTAGTCAGACAACCCGTGGAATGCTGTGTCCAATTCTGGGTGCCACAATTTAAGATGGATATTGACAAGCTGGAGCGTGTGCAGAGGAGGGCAACCAAGATGATCAAGGGTCTGGAAACCAAGCCCTTATGAGGAATGGTTGAGGGAGCTGGGTATGTTTAGCCTGGAGAAGAGGAAACTGAGAGGAGATATGAGAATCACCCGCAAATATCTTAAGGGCTGTCCCATGGAAGATGGAACAAGCTTGTTTTCTCCTGCTCTGGAGGGTAGGACTCAAACCAATGGCTTCAAGTTACAAAAAAGGAGATTCTGACTAAATATCAGGAAAAACTTGCTGACAGTAAGAGCTGTTCGACAGTGGAACTGTCTCCCTTGGGAGGTTGTGAACTCTCCTTCCTTGGAGGCTGGGTGGTCATTTGTCATGGATGCTTTAGTTGAGATTGCTGCATTGCAGGGGGTTGGGCTGGATCAGGCATAGGCAAACTTGGCCCTCTAGATGCTTTGGGACTACAACTCCCATCATCCCTGACCACTGGTCCTGTTAGCTAGGGATGATGTGAGTTGTAGTCCCAAGACAGCTGGAGGACCAAGTTCGCCTATGCTTGGGCTAGATGGGCCTTGGGATCCCTTCCAACTCTGCAACGATTATTTGATTCTTCATCTGCTTCCATGCGATGACTGCCACGCTTGAAGGGTTGCCTATAGTGCAATGCAGCAGGATGGTCACTGGCCGCTGCTTGCTCTTCATCTTGGAAGGACAGGCTTGCAGCAGCCCAGCAGAAGCCAAACAAGATGAATTTTAACAAGGAGAAATGTAAGGTACTACACTTGGGCAAAAAAAATGAAAGGCACAAATACAGGATGGGTGACACCTGGCTTGAGAGCAGTACATGTGAAAAGGACCTAGGAGTCTTGGTAGACCACAGACTTGACATGAGTCAGCAGTGTGATGCAGCAGCTAAAAAAGCCAATGCAATTCTGGGCTGCATCAATAGGAGTATAGCATCTAGATCAAGGGAAGTAATAGTATCACTGTATTCTGCTCTGGTCAGACCTCACCTGGAGTACTGTGTCCAGTTCTGGGCACCACAGTTCAAGAAGGATACTGACAAGCTGGAACGTGTCCAGAAGAGGGCAACCAAAATGGTCAAAGGCCTGGAAACGATGCCTTATGAGGAACGGCTTAGGGAGCTGGGTATGTTTAGCCTGGAGAAGAGAAGGTTAAGGGGTGATATGATAGCCATGTTCAAATATATGAAAGGATGTCATATGGAGGAGGGAGGAAGATTTTTTTCTGCTGCTCCAGAGAAGCGGACATGGAGCAATGGATTCAAACTTCAAGAAAGAAGATTCCACCTCAACATTAGGAAGAACTTCCTGACAGTAAGAGCTGTTCGGCAGTGGAATTTGCTACCAAGGAGTGTGGTGGAGTCTCCTTCTTTGGAGGTCTTTAAGCAGAGGCTTGACAGCCATATGTCAAGAATGCTTTGATGGTGTTTCCTGCTTGGCAGGGGGTTGGACTGGATGGCCCTTGTGGTCTCTTCCAACTCTATGATTCTATGATCTACATGGCAGTAGAAAACAGCATCTTTTGTGGAATATTTTGTAATTTCCAAGGGAAAAACACACCTGTCAATGGTTACGGAACAATTTGCTGCAAAAGTGAGCAGCATAAGTTCATCATGCTATACTCTTTGTCCACTGAATTATATCCATACCTAAAATACCCTCTTTCCCCATATACACCTGCCTGGACCCAGATATGACCATCCCAGGCCCTCCTCTGCATGGCCTCTCCATGTGTGGAGCAAACTACAAAACTCCACAGCAAACTACAAAACTCAGGTTGGAACATTTGCCTAGACAATGAAGTACATTTGAACTCCAGCTTGGCACCCCCTGCCCAAGCCAGCCCTGTATCCTCCTGGACAGGGCTTCACTTGAGAGTTAAGCTGCACCACAGCAACAAGATCTTCCTGAGTTCTGGCATGTTTCTGTGGCAATGGTCACATAGCATAGTAAACCACGGTTTACAAACAGTAGATGTTGCCCTGCGACTCTTTAAAATGAAAGTTCTCCCACTACTTCTGGTGGGCATTGCCTTGGGTTCGCGTAGGGACTTTGTAAGATTGGAATCTATCCAATCACAATTCCTCAGGGCCATTCTCAGGATCCCCCTTCTGTTGCGGGTGTGATCATGAGATTGGAGACCGGTTGCCAAGCCTTTACGTATGTGGCCCTGAAAGCGAAATTATGGCTATGGCTCAAACTATGTTTCAGACCGATGGGTTTGGCCCCCCTGATTCTGAGGGATAATTTTAAATCTCCATGGGAAAGGGATTCTTAAATATTGATTATAAAATATTTACGGTAATTATAGCAAATGGAATGCAAATTTCCCTAAATGGAATAATAAAAAGAGACCAAGCTGGATTCCTTCCGGGAAGGCACATAAAAAATAATACAAGGATAATTATAGATCTATTAGAGTATGCGGAAATGAAGCCTAGTATGAAAATAGCAATGTTGTTGGTGGACGCCGAAAAAGCTTTGACAGTGTTTCATGGAGGTTCTTAATCAAAACATGCGAAAGTCTATATTTAGGGAATAGAATTATGAATGGAATTCAAGCAATCTATAGAGAACAAAAAGCAAAATTTATTATAAACAATGAAATCACAGAGGGATTTAATATTGAAAGGGGGACAAGACAAGGCTGCCCCCTGTCACCACTTTTGTTCATTATGGTACTACTGGAAATGTTATTAATTGCATTAAGATAAGATAGTGAAATAAGGGGTATAAATTTGGAAAAATTATGTTATAAAGTTAAAGTGTTCGTCGATGACGTGATTATAACAACAGAAACACCAGAAGTAAGTATTCAGAAGTCACTAGGTAAAATGAAAGAATTGGGTGAGGTCTCAGGATTTAAATTGAATAAGGAGAAGTCAAAAATGTTGATTAAAAAATATGAGAGCGAAAGATGAATTAGAGCTGGAAAAGATGACAGGAGTTAAGGTAAATTATTTGGGGATACAGTTTACAAATAATAATAATAATACAAACTTATTTAAAGATAACTACATCAAGAAGTGGAAAGAAATTAAGGGAAGTATGGAAAAGTGGAAGAGTTTGAAAAATTTCTCTATGGGGAAGAATACCAATGATAAAAATGTTGGCGTTATGGAAAAATTTATTTCTTTTTCAAAACATCCCAACTGTGATCGAAACAAAACATTTTAAGGATTGGCAAAAAGATCTTGCCGATTTCATCTGGCAAGGGAAAAAAGCAAGAATAAAAACAGAAGTAATGACGGGACCAAAAGAAATTGGAGAATTTACAGTTCCAGACCAGAGAAGATATTACGAAGCTGCGTGTTGGAGTTGGTTGAGGGAGTGGTTGCTTTTATAAAATACTGAATTACTAGAACTGGAAGGATGGGATAAAATCTTTGGCTGGCACAGGTATCTGATGTATGGGAAAATACAAATGCATAAGGGATTTAAGAATCATCTGGTAAGAAAAGCTCTATTTGAAGTATGGGAAAGAACAAAAGAGAAAATAATAGATAAAACTCCATGGTGGATGTCTCTAATAGAGGCAAATTCTACATTAAAAATTAATAGGAGAAAAAATTGGCCAGTTTATAGAGATTTGATAGAAGGATCAAGTCGAAATTATAAGGGGGGGGACATATGAGTTGATATGATTGCATGATTAATCACAAAAATGGGCAGTTTTACTGGCTATAATTGGGGAGGGGGGACGTTCTTACAGATTCTGCAGATATCATAAAGCAAGGGAAATGTGTAAAATACAAAGCATTATGCATAGTACTAATGCATTCCTTTAAAATAAATAAGAATAATTAAAAATATTGTCCTCCATGACAGCTGGATACTGTAACTTCATTTGTTTCTTTTCTGGCTTCAAGCATACATTGCAGGCGACTGCTTAGTCAGCTGCATAACTAACAAAAATATATCTCACATTGTCCAGCCACATTGCTGGTTTGTATACTAGCCAACACATATATGACTAATGCAAATCATTGGACAATTTATTTCTGTTCCACTTCAGTTTGTTTGCATTTGGCTTTCACGTGCCAGAAGCCTCTTTTCTTTATGGAGGAAAGTGAGTCTTCCTCTGGATTCCCAACAGTTTTGGTTAGTGCACATTAATAGGAATTAAGTGCGAGAGGCATGTAACTTTTAAGTGTATTGTAGCTGAACCCCTCTAAGGGAATATTACGGTAGCAAAATCAGGTGGCAATTGAGGTTGTTCCACAAAATCCCCTAGTTCATGTGCCTTCCCTTCCCTTCCCTAAGACATTAGAATAGAATAGAATAGAATAGAATAGAATAGATACTTTATTGTCATTGTACAACAAAATTGAATGTCATCCCATAAAAAACAAAATAAAAACGCAATTACAGCCACACACACACATACATACACACCCATTCCAACTCCCCGGGATCATATTATTTAGTTACAGCATTTAAGATGGTTATAGCTCTTGGATAGAAACTGTTTTTTAATCTATTCGTTCTTGATCTAATTGTTCTGTATCTCTTGCCCGAAGGCAATGGTAATATTGCAGTCTAGTGGGTGAACTGTGGTTTGGCGACAGCTGAACTATGGATTGATGCTCACACTCCCCTCCTCTCCCTTTGCTGGTTAGTGACACCTGTGGTTTATTGTAGTGTCTGAATTGACATAAGCCTTATCATTGCCAACTTTTGTTTTGCTTTCAAACTGGAGTGTCAAACCAGGATCTCTAATCTCGGGTGTTTATTTTAATTAAAAGTGGATCATTTGTCAGAATAAGCTATTTTTATAAGCTAATTAAGCTTAAGCTGAAAGTGAAACCACTCATTGGAGTCTAAATCTTGGTCCAAAGTAAACAAGATTTTTCCTGGAGAGTTCTGGATGGCTGCACCTTAACTTATCTACTCCCCTGTGTGTTTTAGATATCTCTGGGGAAAGGACTCTTCAAAAGGGGCAGGTTCCATGCCTTCAACTTGGCTGGCCCATTCCCAGTGCCTCCATTGGGCTTCTCCTTCCTCTTCACTTTCTCTGGTCGGCTCTGTCTCCCCACCTGGGCGTCTTTCTTTCCATCAGGGAGATGAATTAAGAGTGGCTGCATGGCAGCTGCTTCTTCCACAAGCTAGAGCTTCCAGGCTATGTCCGAACAGTCTTCTCAGCAGCCATTGCTTAGCTTGGTTTCCCTCTTTTTGAGAGATGACTTTGTTGTGCAGCATCAGGAGGAAATTGGGGGTGGAGAAAACAGAGGGAAGGCAGAGGGACAAGTTTGCAATCAATTTCATAAAGATTTGCAAGAGTTTAACTTCTAGGATTTTACGTCGCCCAGAATTGTATGTTGAGTTCAAATTTCCAAACAGATAGAACAATGCTGCTGTTCCCCTCACCCCATTTTAATCTTTTTGCTGCCACAGCAGCAAAATTCATGAGTCTAAACATTTTAATAATGGAGATGTATATTTAAGAGTCTTCAATAATATATTCTCTGTTGGTTTCTGCATGTAAACATTATGAAATATGTATTCATAGTGTGGGGATGATTACATCTCAACTCTACTTTTGATAGCATGTTTTCATCTTCCAACCCCTTTCCTTATTCCAAAGCACCTTGATATAATTTATTTATAAATCAGACGTTCTCTTGATCTTTGAAACCTGGCTTCTGCAGACTTTCATGAGCTGTGTCTCCATCAGCAGAAACTCTGCAATTCTGGCAAGTCCTCCTCCTTGAAGAAAGTCAGTGTGGGTTTTTAATTGCCTGAAAACTCTTTCTAAACTATCTTGCATGTTCAAAAGATATTATCAGATCCCATTGCATTTTTAGCTCGCCATCTTATTTTATTTAATTTTGTAGTGTAACAATAATAAAAATGAATTTCTTCATTATTATTATTGTTACACTACAAAATTAAATAAAATTCCCAGGGATAACATGGCAGAAACTGCTACTGGAAGTTTGTCCTTATATTCCCTGTGAATATAGTGTCTGCTTGTGTTTGCAGAGTAAAACAATTTCTGCTAAACTGTCATTTGTTGTGGTAAGCTTAACCACTTGACAGAATTTTCATGCACATCCACAACACCCGATAACTATGGTATTGAGGTCCATCCTTTGGAAATTAAATGATTGTCTAGCCTTGCATAATCTTTTTACCTGGCAGACATGTTTGAGCAGTCCCTAAGGTCAAGGTTAGCTACTCTCCAAGCATCTACCTGTATTTCTTGGTATCCATCTGTCTTGAGAGACAATGGAGTGCGCCTTCGGGGGTGAAGTCAAACCGCTGCATAGCAGCACCGAAGTGAGCTGGTATGAATGAGAAATCTAAAAGACATAAAATCGCCCATATATTAGAGAAACAAAATGTAGACATAATCTGCCTACAAGAAACTCACATAGTTAAAAGACATAATAGGGTATTGAAAAACAAGAAGTTGGGGAAAGAATTTACATCCTCAGACACCCAGAAAAAGAGAGGGGTAGTTATCTATGTAAAAGACAAATATGAAGCAAAACAAATTTTTAAAGACAATGAAGGCAGAATCCTAGGAGTTCAGATTGAAATAGAAGGGCAGAAACTGATGGTTGTGGGGGTGTATGCCCCTAATGACGCAAAAGTAGAATTTTATAAGAAACTAGATAAAATCTTGGAGGAATATATGGAACATAAGATCATTTTAGCCGGAGACTTTAATGGAGTAACATCCATAGAGTTGGACAAATCAACCAAAAAGAAAACAAATATCAGACAGGGGAAATTGCCAACCTCATTTGATTCACTAATAAAAAATAATGAGTTGGTGGATATATGGAGGTGGAAAAATCCGAAAGAAAAAGACTTTACATTCTTCTCGCAACAGTTTCAGAGCTGGAGCAGGATAGATCACATTTGGGTATCAAAAGAGTTAACAACTAAGGTAACTAAAACGGAAATAATGCCAAAAACTATATCAGACCATAGAGTAGTACTATTAGAATGGAAGATTAAAGAAATAAAAGCATTTAGATGGAAAATGAACGACAGTCTAATGGATGATGGTAAGATCTTAGGAAAAATGAAAGAACAACTAAAAATGTATTTCGAGATGAACTTGAACAAAGGTACAGACATTAAAGTAGTGTGGGACGCCAGTAAGGCGTTCATGCAGGGTCTCCTAATACAACAAAATTGTATCCGTAAGAGAGAAAAAGAAAGGAATAAAGAAATCATCCTAACAAAAATCAAGGAGACTGAGAAGAAATTGGCAAAAAAACCGCAGGACAAGAAATTAAAAGAAACATATAATATGCTGCAAACACAACTTGAGGGGCTAATTAGTCAAGAGATAGAATGGAAAATAAACATTTTAAAACAGAAGAGTTTTGAATTTGGCAATAAGACTGGAAAGTGGCTCGCCTGGCAATTGAAAAAAAGAAGATCGCAAAACATCATAAACAAAATTACCCAAATGACAAAACAATAGACAGTCAGAAGGAGATAAAAAAGGCATTTCTTAAATTCTACAAGGAATTATATAAAGCACCGAAACCAGACATGGGAAAGATCATAGCATATTTAGAAGATCATAAATTAAATAAGATCCCGCAGGAATTGGCAGCTCAACTAGAAAAACCAATAGATGAAGAGGAAATTTTAGAAGCTATTAAAAAAGGTAAGGAGGGGAAGGCCCCAGGGCCTGATGGCTTGACAATAAAATATTATAAAAAACTCCAACAACAAATTGTACCACCTATGAAAGAAATAATGAATAATATAATGAAAGAGAGCCAATTACCTAAAACATGGCAAGATGCCTATATTACACTAATTCATAAAGAAGGGACAGATCCATCCAACGTAAAAAATTACAGGCCAATATCTCTGTTGAACACAGACTATAAAATTTTTGCAAATATATTGGCACAGAGACTTAAAAGAATATTGAACCAACAAATCCACTTAGATCAACAAGGTTTTCTACCCGGACGACAACTTAGAGAAAACATGAGAAACGTCCTAAACATAATAGATTATTTGGACGTCAAAATTAATAAACACGCAGCCCTTATTTTCATCGATGCCGAGAAGGCATTCGATAATGTCATATGGTGCTTTATGAAAAAGAACTTGGAGGTGATGGGGATAGGAAAGAGTTTGATGAACTGTGTGGAGGCAATATACAAAGAACAACAAGCCAAAATTATTATAAATAACGATTTGACTGAAGCCTTCTGTATCTCGAAAGGTACGAGGCAGGGCTGCCCGCTTTCGCCCCTACTGTTTATAGCCACACTAGAAGTTCTATTACAGAAAATAAGAAAAACAGAAAATATAATAGGAATTAAGCACGGAATAAGAGAATACAAACTAAAGGCCTTCGCTGACGATATAGTCTTAACGTTGCAAGATCCACAAACTTCATTAAAGGAGGCCTTAAGAGTAATAGAAGAGTATGGGGCGTTAGCGGGTTTAAAACTGAATAGAAACAAGACAAAAATGATGGTAAAAAATCTGAGTAGTACACAAACAGACCAGTTGCAACTAGAAACAGGAATAACGGCAGTTAAAAAAGCAAAATATCTAGGTGTCTGGTTGTCACCAAAAAACTCAAGTCTTTTTAAAGACAATTATATACCAACATGGAAGGAAGTGAAATCTAGTTTGGAAACGTGGAATAAACTGAATCTATCATGGTGTGGCAGAATGGCAGCCGTAAAGATGTCAATCTTGCCAAAATTACTTTTCTTGTTCCAAACAATCCCCATTATCACAGGCACAATACAATTTAAGGAATGGCAAAGGATAATCTCAAGGTTCATATGGCAGGGGAAGAAGCCCAGGGTAAAATTTAAAATACTAACGGACAAAAAAGAAAGGGGCGGCTTCTCCCTACTGGACCTTGGCCTGTATTATGAATCTGCCTGCATTTTATGGTTAATGGACTGGATAAAACTAGAGAATGTAGAACTACTTGATCTTGAAGGCTTTCAAAACCGATTTGGCTGGCACGCATACTTGTGGTGCGACAAGGCACAAGTTCATAGAGGTTTTTCACAACATACTATAAAGAAACCACTGCTGGAAGTCTGGCTGAGGTATAGGGAGTGGTTTGAAAGGAAGACTCCAGGGTGGTTATCGATGCAAGAGGCTCTATCGGTGAAGAAGCTAAATATGGAGAGGACTTGGTTGAAGTATAGGGACATAATAACAGCAGAGGATAATACTTTTAAGATGAGGACATACGAAGAGTTAAAAGATAAACTACAAGGATGGTGGGAATACCAACAGATCTATAGCTCATTTGTAAAGGATAGAAGAGCAAAAGGGTTTGAGCAATCAAAGACAATATTGGAGGAATTAGCAATGGATAATAATACGAAAAAGCTATCAAAAATCTACGAATTTTTACTTGAGTGGAAGACCAAGGATGAACAAACCAAATCCGTCATGATTAAATGGGCTATAGACTTAGGATACAACATTGACTATGTAGAATGGCAGAAATTATGGAACGTGAGAATGAAATTTACAGCCTGTACATCATTGAAAGAAAATCTATATAAAATGATGTACAGGTGGTATTTCACACCAATGAAATTGTTCAAATTGTTTAAGACTGGGGATAAAAAATGCTGGAAGTGTGGTACCCAAGAGGGCGATTTCATCCATATGTGGTGGAAATGCCAAAAGGTAAAGAATTATTGGGAGAACATATACAACAAAATAAAAAAAGATCTTAAGATATACAATAAAGAAAAAGCCAGAGGCCTTCCTCTTAGGAATGGTGGGAGAAGATGTAGAGAAAAATGATATAAAACTTTTCCTCTATGCAACAACTGGAGCGAGAATGATCTTAGCCCAGGTATGGAAGCAGGATAAAATCCCTACAATAGAGGATTGGCGTAAAAAGATGGTGGAGTACATGCAAGTAGCTAGACTAACTTCAAAAATAAGACACCAAGATAATGAAACGTATGAAAGAGAATGGGGAAAATTTTTGAAATATAGGTGGTATGTACTGAGCTGAATCCTAGAACAATAGGATTCAGAATCAGCGGGAGCTACCCAATCCAACTCCAGGTGGAAGTGAATCCGCAACCTGGTTGGCCTGCTGGAGCAGCCAATCAGGCGGCTGGCAGAAGTGAATCTGCTACCTGATTGGCCTGTAGGAGCAGCCAATCAGGCTGCAGGCAGAAGTCAATCCACAATATAATTGGCCCACAGGTGTAGCCCTGAAGTAGCCAATCACGCAAGGCCCATTGTGTAAATAATGTATATAAGCAGATGGTTTTGGGAAAAGAGCCATTCTTCTTCTCCTCTTCTCCTTGATGACTATGAGCTGAATAAAGAGCATGAAATTCACTCTCGACTCCGAGTACATTTCACTGGCGACGAAGGTGGGATCCTGCTGAGCTGACTGCCACCACGCACTGCACCGCAGCACCGCCACCTGCTGCACCGCTGCATCACACCGTGCATCCAGGCTTCAGCTCCAGGACCCAAGGAACCCAGAATGGCAACCGACAGCAGCTTCTCGCCATTCAAACCAGCATCAGGAGACTGGGAAGGGTACGCCGCCCGTTTCAACTTCCTCCTGCAAGCGAAAGAAGTCACCAACGATGCCATGAAGAGGGCGACATTCTTCAGCGTCTGTGGAGAGGAGACGTTTGAAATCGCCCGGGCTCTCCTTGCACCTAGAGATGTCGCTACCGTCTCTTACAAAACAATAATGGAACGGCTGAAGGAGCACTTCTCACCACAGCCCTCGGTGGTAGCTTGCCGAAATGCCTTCTACGCAAAGCGGCAAGCCCCGGAGGAAACCATAACTGGGTTTGTGACCTCCCTCCGCCAAGCCGCCCGGCTATGCAACTTCTCAGAGTTGGAGAACATGCTTCGTGACCGCCTCGTCGGTGGCCTGAGGGACGAGATGTTGCAACGACGCCTCTACGCCAAAAAAGACCTCACGTTCCAGATTGCTCTGGAGGAAGCCCTGGCAACCGAAGCCGCCGAGAGGTCAACGCAAGAGGCACGACCGGCCCCGCCATCCCAACCGAGGGTCTACCACGAAGACCTCACCGACGAATCCGAATCTGACAGGAAGTACACCGAGTACAGCGGCGCACTCAAGCAGCACACACACCACAGCAGCCTCGACGAGAAGGAGGGAACTGTGCAAGCTGCGGGGAGAACCATGAGAGGAGGACCTGTCGTTTCCGCAACGCAGAGTGCAGGCAGTGCAGAAAATTGGGACACATCGCCCGGGTGTGTCGGGCTCGACTCACCCGTCGACAAGCATCAGATGACCGACCCAGGAGCCCCAGGTCACACGGCACCATGCACCAAGGCAACTCGACGGAGATCACGGACTACCAGGTATTCCAGTTGCCCCATCCCAGCACAGAGAAAATTTATATAGAGGTACAGATAGAGGGAGCCCCATGCCGCATGGAGCTGGACACGGGTTCAACTCTATCCATAATCTTGGCCCGAACATTAAGGGAACTGTGCCCTAATGGGGGTCCCAAACTAAGGCCGGCCCCATTCACCCTCCGGGACTTCCAGAAACGTAAGGTCCCTACAATGGGGGTGGGGACCTTCAGGGTGCAATATCGAGGACGAAAGCAACAATTGGACTTGCTGGTAGTTAAGGGCCCCTACGTTAGCTTACTGGGACTGGCATGGTTTGGACCTCTGGGGCTAGCCGTTACCGGGGTGAACCGCACTAGCTTACAAGTGGACGTGGACGCCATATGCAAAGAGTTTCCAGGGGTTTTCGATGGGGCATTGGGACGATATACAGGACTCCCCATTGCCCTACAGCTAGACATCAGGCACAAGGCCCGCCGGGTCCCGTTCGCCCTGAAACCCCGCATAGACGAGGAATTGGACCGGCTCGTGGAGCAAGGAGTGCTGGAGCCGGTGCCCAACGCCCCCTGGGAAACTCCAATTGTCACACCCGTCAAGCCTAACGGTTCGGTCCGCATCTGTGCAGACTACAAATGCACCATAAACAAGGCTCTCACGGCCCATGCATACCCAGTGCCAGTGGTCAGCCATGTCCTCGCCACCCTGGCTGGGTCAAAAATCTTTGGCAAACTGGACTTGGCCCAAGCGTATCAACAGTTGCCTGTGGACGAAGCCACAGCAGAGGCTCAGACGATTGTGACGCACAGAGGGGCATTCAGAGTAAAGCGGCTGCAATTTGGCGTTAGCGTGGCACCAGGCATATTCCAGAATCTAATGGACTCTCTCCTTAAAGGGATTCCTGGCGTCACCCCCTTCTTCGATGATGTACTGATCGCCGGGCCCACACCAGAGGAATTTGAGGACCGCCTCCGCTCCGTCCTGCACCGTTTCCAGACGGCGGGCCTCAAGGTGAAGCGGGAAAAGTGTTTACTGGGAGTGCCGCAGGTGGACTTTCTGGGATTTAAGGTGGACGCAGAAGGGGTCCATCCAACCGGTGACAAGGTACGGGCCATTTGTGAGGCCCCAGCGCCCAAGAGCAAGCCCGAACTTCAGTCATTCTTGGGACTATTGAACTTTTACCATGCCTTCCTTCCCCATAAGGCAGCGGTAGCGGAGCCCCTACACAGACTCCTAGATAAAAGGGCCCCTTGGGTGTGGGGCCAGCGACAAAGGGCCGCATTCCAGGCAGTCAAGGACTTGCTCGTCTCGAACTCGGTCTTGGCACACTTCGACGAGAGGCTGCCAGTGGTGCTGGCATGCGACGCCTCTCCCTATGGCATCGGCGCTGTCCTGGGACACCAACTCCCGGATGGAAGAGAGGTGCCGGTGGCATACTTCTCCCAGACGCTTGCTGCAGCCGAACGAAACTACTCACAGATTGACAAGGAGGGTCTGGCAATCGTGAAGGGCGTAAAAAAATTCCATGATTTCTTGTACGGGCGGCCCTTTACCATAGTGACTGACCACAAGCCGTTGCTTGGCCTGTTTGCCCCCGAGAAGCAGACCCCCCAAGTGTTGTCTCCACGTGTCCTCAGGTGGTCAATTTTCCTTGCCGGCTACCAGTATGCACTAATCCACCGCCCTGGGAAGGCGATGGGCCACGCAGACGCCCTCAGCAGGCTGCCACTACCAGAAACAGGCCCCGACCCAGCGCCTGCGCAAGAGGTTATGACCCTGGAGCTGCTTCCCGACTGACCCATTCAGGCACAAGAAGTTGCGCACCATTCCACAAAAGATAGGGTCATCTCCCGGGTCCTGGACTGGGTGTGGCGAGGATGGCCCAGCAGCAGCCCCGGGCCAGAATTCGCTGGCTACACAAACCGCAAACATGAACTGTCGGCCCACAAGGGGTGCCTGTTATGGGGAAGCAGGGTTGTTGTTCCCCAGCCCCTCCGCAAAAGGGTCCTCACAGCCCTACACGAGACACACCCAGGGGTAGTGAGGATGAAGGCCCTTGCCAGGAGTTATGTGTGGTGGCCGGGGATTGACAGAGAGATAGAGGCCTGGGTCCAACACTGCCAGACCTGCCAAGAATCCCGCCCGGATCCCCCAAGGGCCCCAGTCCAGCCCTGGGAGTCCGCCCGACATCCATGGTCACGCTTGCACGTGGACTTCGCTGGCCCCTTCCAGGGAAAAACATTATTCATAGTGGTGGATTCCTACACCAAATGGCTGGAGGTCGCACTGGTACCGTCCACTTCTACGGCGGCAGCCATCCGGGTACTACGTAAGCTTTTTGCAACCCACGGGCTCCCTGACACCCTCGTCTCGGACAATGGAACCGCATTCACGTCAGAGGAGTTCCAGACCTTCACAGCGCAGAACGCCATCCGCCACATTCGCTCAGCACCATTCCACCCTGCCACCAATGGCCAAGCAGAGCGCATGGTGCGGACCACCAAGGACAGCCTCCGCCGCATGGCACAAGGGGACTGGGAATACCGCCTTGCCGCATTTCTTCTAGCACAGCACAGCACCCCAAGCACAACGACGGGCCGGAGCCCAGCTGAACTACTAATGGGCCGACGCCTTGCAACTAGACTGGACCGACTTCACCCCGACAGAGCCCAGGATGAGGTAGTGGTGGGGAAAGGCAGGAACCCCCAGACATTTGTGGCCCAGGACGCAGTGTACGCAAAGAATTTTGGGGCAGGCCCAGCATGGGTACCCGCCACAGTCACCAAGGTGACCGGTCCCGTGTCGTACGAGGTACTAACGGAAGGGGGGCAATGTTGGCGCCGCCACTGCGACCAGCTACGGCGATGATTCCCAGGAGGAACCCGGGAGGAGAGTGGGACAGAGGGGTCCCAAGGGGACAGCAGGGCAGTGAGGCCTGTAGAGCGAGAGGGGTGGGCAGGGGAAGCAGAAGCAGTAGGCACAGAGGGGCGCCCCGAGGCTGGAAGGACACCGGAACCAGAGCTACAACCTAGTGGTTCAGTGGCGCCAGACCAGACAGCCCCGGCACAGCCAGCAGCCTCAGAACACGAGCCAGAACCAGAACCCCTGACCAAGGAACACCCCAGGCCACAACGCACATGGAGGCGGCCAGCAGACCTTGGGGACTACGAATGCAACTTCCCGGGCAGGACTGGAACTTAGAGGGGAGGGGTGTTATGTACTGAGCTGAATCCTAGAACAATAGGATTCAGAATCAGCGGGAGCTACCCAATCCAACTCCAGGTGGAAGTGAATCCGCAACCTGGTTGGCCTGCTGGAGCAGCCAATCAGGCGGCTGGCAGAAGTGAATCTGCTACCTGATTGGCCTGTAGGAGCAGCCAATCAGGCTGCAGGCAGAAGTCAATCCACAATATAATTGGCCCACAGGTGTAGCCCTGAAGTAGCCAATCATGCAAGGCCCATTGTGTAAATAATGTATATAAGCAGATGGTTTTGGGAAAAGAGCCATTCTTCTTCTCCTCTTCTCCTTGATGACTATGAGCTGAATAAAGAGCATGAAATTCACTCTCGACTCCGAGTACATTTCAATATGGATAGGATATTAACATCATAAGGAGCTCAGCAAAACGAACACAATCTCATAACCATGGCTTAAACTTCTTTATTGGCACTCAGGCAGAACAACAAATACAATGTATTAGATAATAAGACAAGTTTTCAAATGCATAGAGTGTATAAATTGGATTGACACAAACATGGAAAGAAAATTGAGTACATATGTGAAGAAATTAATAATAATGAAACCAGGATCATAAACATAAAGAAAGACAAACCGCGCAAATGTAAAGTAGTCTATAAAAAGGCAAACAAAGGTAGAGTGGAAGCCATATTTTAATTTATGCATTAATATGTGATTTACAGTTAAAGATTTTTTCCTTTTTTTTCTTTTTTCTTTTTTCCTTTTCCTTTTTCTTTTTCCCTCTCCCCTTTTTTCTCTTTTTATTTACTGCTGGAAAATAATGTTACAGAAAATTTGACATAAGTGAAATGTATTTGGCTGTAAATATGTAAAGTAAATAAAGATTATTATGGAAAAAAAAAAGATGTGATCCAAAGGAAAGCAGAGCAATACATTTGGCACCAGCTTGACTGCAGGAGTTGCCAGAAGGAGGTGTACAAGGCGCCGTCCGACCCTCTTAGGGACTCCACTGCGGATTTGTGTAGGGTTTACTCCTTAGCCTTTTCTTCTCCCAAAGATGTCCCACAAGGCAGCAGAGGATTAGGGCCAGAGTTTTCCTTCTCCTAGATGGGCTCCCTTCCCAGGTGGATGAGCCCCACCTGCCCTCACTTCCCTCTACGGCACATGCAGGAACTGCCAACTTTACTGTTGGACCCACTCTTGGTCTTGCCCACTCCAACCGCTGGAGCCTGTTTTTGCATTCATGGTGTGTGTGTGTGTGTGTGTGTGTGTGTGTGTGTGTGTGTAAATATATATTCCACAAAATTTTATAAAGAGATGTCTTCAAAGAGGGTTGCGTAAGGTTGCCATATGTCTGGGGAAACCGAGACATGTCCTCTTTTGGGGGGCCAACATGGGTGGATTTTTACATTTTAAAGGAAGTCAGGGTTTTTTGGGGGGTGGGGGGAGCTTGGGCTTGGGCTGCTCTGCATGCCTTGGCTGCTGCCAGCCCAAGGGGGGGGGGAGGCGCAAATAACAAAAGAATAACAAGAATGTCCCTTGGGGGTTCTTCTGCTTTAGGTTTTGGACATGCCATAGATTCTTTCAATTGTTTCAAACTCCAGAGCAATATCATGAAGCATCTTATTAATACTGCAAAAGCTTCCCATCAAGTTGATTCTGCAAAGTGCTCTGGTGCTCCACAGATACAGACGTTAAGGCAGTAGTCTCTATCCTGTGCATTTCTCAACATTAATTTGATGTCTGCCTGCATTATTTTGATTCATTTGATTGCAGGCCAGTTTTTCAGCCTGAGCTCCATAGCTTTGTTTGCTGCTATCACAACACCTTCAACTGTTTGAATACATTCGGATGTGAGGTTTTTGCCCAATCTTGGGGCAACTCCTTCCAGACGGGCTAACACTGTTGCATCAAGTGACTTTTCTTCTCATTCTGAATTATTTTTGCCAATCCTTTGAGGCTGTGCTGCTGTAGTGGGACTGCCGCATTCCCGTTCCAGCGGTTCTCTGCTGGTCTGAGAAAGAGTCAAAAACCAGTCATGCAGTGTGGTGTTATTTGGGAGTTTTCAGCTTCTACAGTGCATAGCCCTTAGCTGTCAAGTATCCCGTTTTTCATGGGAAACTCCCGGATTTTAATCCGTTTCCCACTGTTCTCCCGAATGGAGAAAAATCCCGGAAAACCCCCCTCCCCGGATTTCCTACCTGCCATTGAGCCTACATTTTGGGTGCTGCTCTGACCATATGTGGGCACCGGAAATAGGGCAGAGCAGCACTGGAAGTCACTTCTACGCATGCTCAGCGGCCATCTTGGTGGTGGCCGCATGCTTCTACGCAACGTCCGGTGCCGCACTGCTGCTGATCCCACATTTTTCAGCAGGAGACTTGGCAGGTATGGTGGGGGGGGCGTGGCACAGTTTAAAGCAAATGATTTAATTAAAGCAGACTGTGCTTCTAATTGCCTTCAGGGTGAGAGGGAGTCATGGTTTAAGATGCCCTTTTCACTCCGTGATGTAACCACTCCCCTTTAATCGTTTTCAGTTTGGACTTCTTTTTCTCCTTGTGTGGTTCTGTGGATGTGCCTTCAGAAGGCATGGGAGATGTATCTATACATTGCCTGAAACTGGTTTAAAGACCCTCCTCGTAGAAGAAGACCCACATAGAAGAAGACTCCCCTGTTTCTGCTTTCTGGAAACAGGATTCACTGACCCCTCCTCCTTTCTTTCTTTTTTTTCCAGAAGCCTTTGAAATTGTAGTGCGGCATGCGAGAAACTACACCAACTCCATGTTCAGAAACTATTATCGCAATATAGCTGCCAGAGCTTCTAAATTGGTGGGGGAGTTTTTTACAGACATATCCTTGTACATCCTGGGCTCAGACATCAACGTCAATGACATGATAAATGAATTCTTTGACAGCTTGTTCCCATTGGTCTACCCGCGCCTGATGAAGCCGGGCTCACTGGATCCTTCACTGGAAATGACCGAGTGCCTCCGACTTGCTCAGCGAGACCTGAAGGTGTTTGGGAACTTTCCCAAAATCATGATGACACAGGTGTCCAAGTCTCTCCAGGTGACGCGAGTCTTCCTCCAGGCGCTCAACCTTGGCATTGAGGTGGTGAACACCACTGACCACTTGAAGTTCAGCAAGGACTGTGGGAGGGCCCTGCTGAAGATGTGGTACTGTGCCCATTGCCAAGACCTTATGATGGTGCAGCCATGTGCTGGGTTCTGTGGCTCTGTGCTGCAGGGGTGCCTGGCCAGCGTGGTGGAGATAGATAGCTATTGGCAGGAGTACCTCCGTTCTCTGGAAGGGCTGACGAGAGGCATGAGGGGCATCTACAACATGGAGCATGTGCTTCTCAGTCTCTTCTCCTTGATACAAGATGCCATCACGTACATGCAGAAGAATGCTGGGAAGCTGTCAGTGACGGTGAGTTCTCCTTCCAGTTTTTACAGACCATTTGCTCTACAGTGGGAAGCAGTTCTGCTTCTGAATACCAGTAACTAGAACCTGCAGGAGGGGAGCTTAGGGCCAGCTTGCTGGTTTCCCGTTGGGGCATCTGGCTGGCCATCGGGAGAGCAGGATACTGAGCCAGGCATGCCACTGGCCTGATCCAGCAGGCTCTTCTCATGTTTCTATTATTTCTTTATTTCTTTGAGAGGGGTGAGCGGAAAGAAACATATGCAGAAGCAGCTACGTGTGAACATGTGCAATAGAGCTTAGCAACAGCTGAGGAAAATCCCAGATCCCAAATCAGGCTGATCCGGGGTTTGCTTGGAATGGGTTTGAGGCATTCTTGGGTTGGATGCACCTGGGAAAATCTGCCACTGTCAAAGTGGGTGGCCATTTTAAACCCTAATTAAACATGCAGTTGTGGGAGGGGAGGATAAGGAGATGCAGGCGGATACTCTCGCCTGTCCTTTCCCCCCTTCCTCGCTACTGACTGCATAGTACCCCCTGAGTCTCTTCCTCCCTGCAGAGGCTGAAGATGTGCCCCTTTACCCTATTTTCAGGGCCCACCTTGTTTCACATTGCTTTGGACTGTTTTCTGATACTGTGTTTTAATTCTTGTCACCTGCCCTAGTACCTTGGGGTGAAGGAAGGGGAAATGATAAACAAACAAACAAACAAACAAAAAATTAAATTAGGATTTAAAACATGAAAAGGAAGTATTTGGGTGTAATATAGAACTGCAATGATGTTGGCCACATTTACACATAGAAACCAACTGCCTTCTAGATGGTTTTTGTTTTTATATTAAATAGTGAGGAGCGAAGGGTGGTTTACAGTATAAAAACACAAAATGCATAATATAGTAAACGCAACAATACAACCCTCCCACAGTTTATGAGGCCTGGGAGAAGAGGAATGCTTTTGCCTGACAACTAAAAATACAGTATGGCAGTGATGGGCAACCTTTTGAGCTTGGTGTGTCAAATTTCGCCAAAAAACCGAGCATAACTCGGGTGGTGTGTCACTTCAAGAAAAAAACATAATTTCATGATATTTATAGTTTAAATAACAAAAATGTATACTTGTAATATATAACTGTATTTAATAAAGAAAAAACTAATTATTTAAGCAAACCAAACCTAAAACCCCTTATTTATCACAAAGTGCCCAGAGTTGTTGAGCTTTTTGGGGGGGAGCTGCTGACCAAAGTTTTGGAGGTTTTTTGTGGGGTGCCCCAAAGCTGCTGCGCTTTGGGGGGGGGAGAACAGAAATAAATGAGGCATAATACCTTCGCTGGAACTAACACGCAGCACCAACATAGTCTGCCAAAGCGCCAAAAAAACCAGCACAGAACTGGTTAAAAAATGAACGCTGTTACACCCAATCATCGTCTGCCAAAGCGCCAGAAAAAACAGCACAGAAAGGGTTAAAACAATCTCTGGCTACCAGCAACAACAACAACAAAAAAGGATCTGGGTTTTAAGAGCGGAGACAACAGGTTTTAACAGCGGAGACAAGCTGTAGCGTGATGAGGAGCGGGAGAACAAATGGGGGGGGACAACAACAACAGCGCGAATGGGCCGATGGGCCGCGTGCCAGCAGTGAGGGCTCTGTGTGTCACATCTGACACGCCTGTCATAGGTTCACCATCACTGCGGGATGTAATGAAGGCCCCAGGTGAGCCTCCCTGGGGAGAGCATTGCACAAACAAGGAGCCACTGCAGAAAAGGCCCGTTCTCATGTTGCCGCTCTCCAGACCTCTCATGGAGAGAGGGCACACGAAGAAGGGCCTCAGAAGATGATCTCAGGGTCCAGGAAGATCAATATGGGGGGAGGCAGTCCTTGAGGAATTGTAGTCCTGAGCTGTTTAAGGTTCAGCACTTTGAACTGGGTCCAGAAACTATTTGGCAGTCAGTGCAGATGGGCCAGGATTCACATTATATGTTCAAACTATCCTGCCCCAGTGAGTAACCTGGCTGCTAAATTTTTGCACCATCTGAAGTTTCCAAACCATCTTCAGAGGCAGTTTCTTGTAATTGTAAATGAAGATAACATCAGATTGCAAAAAAAAGGTATTGCAAAAAAACTGCATTCTGATTCCTCCCCAGTATATCTTCAGAAAATGCCCCCCACTGAACCTCATGCTCTGGAGGAAGGAGCAGACACAAGTGTACATGAGAAGAATGGGAGGGTCCCTCCTCACTCATAGAATCATAGAATAGAATCATAGAATCGTAGAGTTGGAAGAGACCACAAGGGCCATCCAGTCCAACCCCCTGCCAAGCAGGAAACACCATCAAAGCATTCTTGACATATGGCTGTCAAGCCTCTGCTTAGACCTCTAAAGAAGGAGACTCCACCACACTCCTTGGGAGCAAATTCCACTGCTGAACAGCTCTTACTGTCAGGAAGTTCTTCCTAATGTTTAGCTGGAATCTTCTTTCTTGTAGTTTGAATCCATTACTCCGTGTCCGCTTCTCTGGAGCAGCAGAAAACAACCTTTCTCCCTCCTCTATATGACATCCTTTCATATATTTGAACATGGCTATCATATCACCCCTTAACCTTCTCTTCTCCAGGATAAACATACCCAGCTCCCTAAGCCGTTCCTCATAAGGCACGGGTGTCAAACACAAGGCCCGGGGGCCAAATCCGGCCCGCCAGACCTTGTCATGTGGCCCGCCGAGCGCCCCAGCCAGCGGGACCCAGCCGACAAAGCGCCGACAAACAGCTGGGGCCTGAGGGGGGGGGTAGAAAGGCGGCCGGAGCAGCGCTGCGTGGAGCGCCCTGAGCCACAGCAGGAGAAGGAGGAGGCAGCTTGCCAGGTCAGCGCCCAGCAGCGCCGCACGGAGAGTCCCGAGCCTCTGCGACGCAGCAGTGTTCTGTAGCACTTTGAATCCTCCTCCTCCTGCCACGGCTCGGCGCCTGGAAACGGCGGCTGCTGCTGCTGAAGCACAGACAAAGCACCCAGCAGCGCCGCGTGGAGGAGGAAGAGGATTCAAAGTGCTACAGAGCACTGCTGCGTCCCAGAGGCTCAGGACTCTCCGTACGGCGCTGCCGGGCACCGACCCGGCAAGCCGCCTCCTCCTCTTGCCTCACCTCCACCACCTCCTCCTCCTGCCGCGGCTCAGCCTCATGAACGTGAGCTCAGCAGCGGCTCAGCCTCATGAACGTGCAACTCTGAGGCTTTACGCACATCTCCTAAAACGGACACCCGCTGCCTCACGCTGCACGGGAAATGCTTTTTGCCCCTGGGTCCCTTCGCGCTCTTTTCTGGCGCTGAATCAAGGTGGCGACCCCCCCTTCCCTTTCTTCCTTCCTTTCTCTCGTTCTTATTCTTTCTTTCCCTCTCTACTTCCTTCCTTCTTTCTCCCTTTCCGTCTTCTCTCCCTCTTTCTTTTTCTTTCCTTCTTTATTCCCTTCCTTCTTTCCTACTCTTCTTTCTCTCCCCTCTTTCCTTCCTCTCTCCCTCCTGCTCCCTCTTTTCTTTCTTCCTTCCTTCCTTCCTTCCTTCCGTCCTTCCCATCTTTCTTCCTCTCCCTCATTCTTATTCTTTCTTTCCCTCTCTACTTCCTTCCTTCTTTCTCCCTTTCCGTCTTCTCTCCCTCTTTCTTTTTCCTTCCTTCTTTATTCCCTTCCTTCTTTCCTACTCTTCTTTCTCTCCCCTCTTTCCTTCCTTCCTCTCTCCCTCCCACTCCCTCTTTCTTTCCTTCCTTCCTTCCTTCCTTCCTTCCTTCCTTCCTTCCTTCCTTCCTTCCTTCCCATCTTTCTTCCTCTCCCTCATTCTTATTCTTTCTTTCCCTCTCTACTTCCTTCCTTCTTTCTCCCTTTCTGTCTTCTCTCCCTCTTTCTTTTTCTTTCCTTCTTTATTCCCTCCCTTCTTTCCTACTCTTCTTTCTCTCCCCTCTTTTCTTCCTTCCTCCCTCCCCTCCCCTCCCCTCCCTCTCCCTCTCCTCAGAAACATAGGATGCTGCTTTATACTTCTGGCCCTTAAACCCTGGAACCAGGAGAGCAGCTCCAGTGAGTCAACCTCAGCCAGTCCCTTTGGTGAAGGGTGGTGGCTCACTGGCAGAACATCTGTCCTGCATGCAGAAGGACCCCAGCATCTCCAGGTACCAGTAGCTCTGCAAAGCTCCTGCATGAAACCCTAGCGAGCCTCCACCACCCAGTGCAGTTACCAAAAATCATTTTTCAATAAATTGTACAATGATTGTACATTTGAATATCTACTTGCCATTATTCTGACTATGTTTCTGCTTTCAGAGCTAGTTATTACTTACATTATTACAAAAAACAGTAATAATTGAATGCAGTGACAATAATTTATGATAATAAAGAGTGGACACATAGTCCTACAGATACAACCGGCCCTTTGAGGTTGACCAAACTGCTGATGCGGCCCCCGATGAATTTGAGTTTGACACCCCTGTCATAAGGCATTATTTCCAGGCCTTTGACCATTTTGGTTGCCCTCTTCTGGACACATTCCAGCTTGTCAGTATCCTTCTTGAACTGTGGTGCCCAGAACTGGACACAGTTCTCCAGGTGAGGTCTGACCAGAGCAGAATACAGTGGTACTATTACTTCCCTTGATGTAGATGCTATACTCCTATTGATGCAGCCCAGAATTGCATTGGCTTTTTTAGCTGCTGCATCACACTGTTGACTCATGTCAAGTTTGTGGTCTACCAAGACTCCTAGGTCCTTTTCACATGTACTGCTCTCAAGCCAGGTGTCTCCCATCCTGTATTTGTGCCTTTCATTTTTTTTTTTTTTGCCCAAGTGTAGTACTTTACATTTCTCCCTTTTAACATTGTCTAATCTGTTAAGGTCATTTTGAAGTGTGATCCTGTCCTCGAATGAGGCTTCACTCAAGCCTCCTGGAACCCTACCAGAAAGTTTTTTCAGCAGAACAGTTGTCAGATTTCCTTGAAGACCAGCCTTGCCAGTGATGTTTAAATGCTGCTGATGACCAGTGTAAATGAGAGAGGCTTCCTTTCCCTCTCCTTGAAATTCACTTTGCATTGACCAGCCTGGGGGTGTGGGGGTCTTGATGATGGCTAACTCTCCTACAACAACATGGGGCTGGATCAAGTGTTCTCTATTCATTGGCACAAGGACTTTTGCACTAGAGGATGGATGAGTTTGAATATTGCACAACAGAGGAATCCAGTGCAACAGTTGTGCTAGTGGACACTCGTTGCCCAGGCAATTGAGGTGCACTCTGTTGTGCAACAATGTTATGAGTGATCTGTTTGCTCGTTCATTTGTGCAACAACTTTCTGCTGGCACAAAACATTTCACCTTTGGAATGAATGTGCAGTTGACTTGCAACTTGTGAGATTGCAGCTTTACGCAGCCAGCCAGCTGAAATCACCCAAATTAAATGCACACAAGGTGGAGAGCTTATAAGCTCTCAGACTTGCTTACTGGGGTCTGAGAGGTTCACAGAGCCTGGCTAGCAAGGCACAGAACAAAGCTTGCTTGGAATGTCAGCTTCAGAAAGGTGGGGATGGTTATGTGGGGTTGTTCTGGCTATACCCACAACTTTGTGTGCAATCCCTGGGATGTAACCCTGTGCGTGATGCATGTCAACTGTCCCACTAAATGACTTTAACTTACTGCTCCATTGGATACAACCTATAGATTTCTTTTTTAAAAATTTCATCAGTATAATAACAAGAAAATGGAAAGAAACATTGGCAGCTCATGTCAACAATAAAAATAATACACCAATTCTGAAATATATATCTTGATGCAGTTTGTCCATATGGCCAAATAGGCATCTAAATGAGATTGATGGTTATCGGATCCATATTTTAAAATTTGTGCATCCCTATAACAATATTTGGCTTAGCCTGAGTGCTTTAGAATGACCTCCCTTCCAGTTGAGCAATGTGTTGTCAGAATTAATTATCTGTGCTGTTTGTTCTTCTTCCCCATTGCATTCCCAGGAAGTCCCATGAGTACTTAGAATCATAGAATCATAGAGTTGGAAGAGACCACAAGGGCCATCCAGTCCAACCCCCTGCCAAGCAGGAAACACCATCAAAGCATTCTTGACATATGCCTGTCAAGCCTCTGCTTAAAGACCTCCAAAGAAGGAGACTCCACCACACTCCTTGGTAGCAAATTCCACTGCCGAACAACTCTTACTGTCAGGAAGTTCTTCCTAATGTTTAGGTAGAATCTTCTTTCTTGAAGTTTGAATCCATTGCTCCGTGTCCGCTTCTCTGGAGCAGCAGAAAAAAATCTTCCTCCCTCCTCTATATGACATCCTTTTATATATTTGAACATGGCTATCATATCACCCCTTAACCTTCTCTTCTCCAGGCTAAACATACCCAGCTCCCTAAGCCGTTCCTTGTAAGGCATCGGTTCGAGGCCTTTGACCATTTTGGTTGCCCTCATCTGGACACGTTCCAGCTTGTCAGTATCTTTCTTGAACTGTGGTGCCCAGAACTGGACACAGTACTCCAGGTGAGGTCTGACCAGAGCAGAATACAGTGGTACTATTACTTCCCTTGATCTAGATGCTATACTCCTATTGATGCAGCCCAGAATTGCATTGGCTTTTTTAGCTGCTGCATCACACTGCTGACTCATGTCAAGTTTGTGGTCTACCAAGACTCCTAGATCCTTTTCACATGTACTGCTCTCAAGCCAGGTGTCACCCATCCTGTATTTGTGCCTTTCATTTTTTTTGCCCAAGTGTAGTACTTTACATTACTCCTTGTTAAAATTCATCTTGTTTGCTTTGGCCCAGTTGTCTAATCTGTTAAGGTCATTTTGAAGTGTGATCCTGTCCTCTGGGATATTAACCACCCCTCCCAATTTGGTGTCATCTGCAAACTTGATCAGGATGCCCTCAAGCCCATCATCCAAGGCATTGATAAAGATGTTGAATAAGATTGGGCCCAAGACAGAACCCTGTGGCACCCCACTAGTCACTACTCTCCAGGAGGAGAAGGAGCCATTGATGAGCACCCTTTGGGTTCGGTCAGTCAGCCAGTTAAAGATCCACTGAATGGTAGCATTGTCTAGCCCACATTTTACCAGCTTCTTTACAAGAATATCATGGGGCACCTTGTCAAAGGCCTTGCTGAAATCAAGATAGGCTACATCCACAGTGTTCCCTTCATCTACCAGGCTTGTAATTCTGTAAAAAAATGAGATTACTTGCAAGCAAGAAATACTCAGTTTGCAGTCTGTAACTGATGGATTTAGGAGAATGGGTCAATTCTGACCACTAGACATGCTGGCGGATGGCTGGCAGGAACTGTTCAGAATCCAGATGCTGCTATAAGCTGCTCTGAGTCAAACATAGAGTATCGTGGGCTTGGCAGAGAAATAGCTTTGGGTTGGTAGAATGCTGCTGTAGATGCAAAATGCAAAAAGGGCCTGGAGAGCTTTATTTGGGGCTAGGAGAAAGAGGAAGAGCAGAGAAGATTTAACTCACAGTTTGAAAGGAATGAAGTGTGATGAAGGATTTCTGCCTTACAAAAGGGCAACCAAAATAGTCAAAGGCCTGGAAACGATGCCTTATGAGGAACGGCTTAGGGAGCTGGGCATGTTTAGCCTGGAGAAGAGAAGGTTAAGGGGTGATATGATAGCCATGTTCAAATATATTAAAGGGGCCCCTGACCATCAGGTCCAGTCGTGTCCGACTCCGGGGTGCGGTGCTCATCTCGCTCTATAGGCCGAGGGAGCCAGCGTTTGTCTGCAGACAGCTTCCGGGTCATGTGGCCAGCATGACAAAGCTGCTTCTGGCGAACCAGAGCAGCGCACAGAAACGAAATATTAAAGGATGCCATATATAGGAGGGAGAAAGGTTGTTTTCTGCTGCTCCAGAGAAGCGGACACAGAGCAATGGATTCAAACCACAAGAAAGAAGATTCCACCTTAACATTAGGAAGAACTTCCTGAAAGTAAGAGCTGTTCGGCAGTGGAATTTGCTGCCAAGGAACTGTGGTGGAGTCTCCTTCTTTGGAGGTCTTTAAGCAGAGGCTTGACAGCCATCTGTCAGGAATGCTTTGATGGTGTTTCCTGCTTGGCAGGGGGTTGGACTGGATGGCCCTAGTGGTTTTTTCCAACTATGATTCTAACTGCAGGGAACTAGCTGACAGGTGGAGGGGGGCTAGGAGGAGGAAGGGCAGGTGATTTTAAACAAATGGCCTTTTCTGTTCTGGGATTAATAACTCGTGAACAATTTACTGGTACATTAAAGGTAAGCAAAGATTCAAATGGATAACTGGAGGAGAACCGTGATTAAAGCACTTGGGGATAAAGCTGTTCAGCATTTCACTTGTTACTCACAGCACCAATTTCACCGAAGTATCTGGGAGAGAAAAGGCTGCAGGTGACTTCAACATCCATGCTGAGGGTGCCTCAGTTCTCTCGCTCAGGAGTTCATGGCCTCCCCGGCAACAGTGGGTTTGTCTCAGGTGGTCATTGGTCCAACATTGGCCTGGAAATAGGGGGTAACCATCACCTCATTATCACGGTCAGAACACTTCATGGTGAGGTTTGGAATTGCAGCGATGATTCTCCCCTGCAAAGGCAAGGGACCATTTATGATGGCCCACTCCCAGAGACTGGTGAATTCCTGACTGTTCTGTGGATTTTCCAGATGATAGAGCAGGTGATCCTGTAGCTAAGGGGGGCAGGGAGGGTGGGGTGCCCTGGACGGCACTTACCTTGGGGGCGGGTGCACTGCCCAAGGTGATGCCCAAGGCCAGGCGCCCCAGAGCCTGGTGCACTGCTCCCAAAATCAGCACGGCCCAGGGCTTGGCTCCCAGTGTGCTGGGCTGTTGCGACTGTCCCCAGCCACCAGAGGGCAGCTGGGAGGGAAGCAACTACCCTGTGCTGATCCCACGGGGACTGCAGTGTGCCTGAGCCACAAAGGGTGCTCATCAATGGCTCCTCTTCATCCTGGAGAGTAGTGACTAGTGGGGTGCCACAGGGTTCTGTCTTGGGCCCAGTCTTATTCAACATCTTTATCAATGACTTGGATGATGGGCTTGAGGGCATCCTGAGCAAGTTTGCAGACGACACCAAATTGGGAGGGGTGGCTAATAAACCCAGAGGACAGGATCACAATTCAAAATGACCTTAACAGATTAGACAACTGGGCCAAAGCAAACAAGATGAATTTTAACAAGGAGAAATGTAAGGTACTACACTTGGGCAAAAAAAATGAAAGGCACAAATACAGGATGGGTGACACCTGGCTTGAGAGCAGTACATGTGAAAAGGATCTAGGAGTCTTGGTAGACCACAAGCTTGACATGAGTCAACAGTGTGATGCAGCAGCTAAAAAAGCCAATGCAATTCTGGGCTGCATCAATAGGAGTATAGCATCTAGATCAAGGGAAGTAATAGTACCACTGTATTCTGCTCTGGTCATCCTCACCTGGAGTACTGTGTCCAGTTCTGGGCACCACAGTTCAAGAAGGATACTGACAAACTGGAACGTGTCCAGAAGAGGGCAACCAAAATGGTCAAAGGCCTGGAAACGATGCCTTATGAGGAACGGCTTAGGGAGCTGGGTATGTTTAGCCTGGAGAAGAGAAGGTTAAGGGGTGATATGATAGCCATGTTCAAATATATAAAAGGATGTCATATAGAGGAGGGTGAAAGGTTGTTTTCTGCTGCTCCAGAGAAGCGGACACGGAGCAATGGATTCAAACTTCAAGAAAGAAGATTCCACCTAAACATTAGGAAGAACTTCCTGACAGTAAGAGCTGTTAGGCAGTGGAATTTGCTCCCAAGGAGTGTGGTGGAGTCTCCTTCTTTGGAGGTCTTTAAGCAGAGGCTTGACAGGCATATGTCAAGAATGCTTTGATGGTGTTTCCTGCTTGGCAGGGGGTTGGACTGGATGGCCCTTGTGGTCTCTTCCAACTCTATGATTCTATGATTCATCACTTACTGTTTGCTGCCCTGGGAGGAAGAGCTTGACATAAATAAATTGGATGTGTAGATGTGCTCTTCACTAGTGGTCCCAGGGCAGGTTATGGCAATTGCAGAAGAAAGGGAATGCCAGCATCTACAGCATAGAATGGTCCCCAGCAGACAAACTAGCAAATTACTGCTGAGACTGTCTCACTCCCACAGTAACAGATGGGGCTATAGTGAAGATATGAGGGGTGAGCATGTGGCTGCCTCGACAGAATTCCCTCCAAGTGGCCAAAGCGGGTAAAAGCAAATTCTCTCACACCCTCTTACCATGCCTTCCATCCTGTTTTATCTCTGATGTGTTCAATCAATTTTTAAATTGTCATTCATGGAGGCAAGGAGGATAACTAACTTTTTTATGCCTGGTTATGTTTCCGTTAGAGCTATTTCACACTCTGATGTTGAAAAGGAGAAGAGAAAACATCAGGCTGTGGCAGAGGGAGAGAAGGGAAGCAGGGCCATTCCACTGGTTCTGTTGAGACAGAAGTTGCACCTTTCGGCTCCCCCCCCTCACCTGTCCCCTAGTGATGCCCCTTGCTTTGTCTGCCTTGTTTAAGAACTGTAGCTTTTAAGAATGGGTGCCTGACATTGCTTCCCCCCACCCCTACTGATCCCCCTTTCCTTTTGTATTCTGTCTTATGGATTGTAAGCCTGGGTTTAAGGTAAAGGTAAAGGGACCCATTAGGTCCAGTCGTGACCAACTCTGGGGTTGCGCGCTCATCTCGCATTATTGGCCGAGGGAGCCGGGGTACAGCTTCCAGGTCATGTGGCCAGCATGACAAAGCCGCTTCTGGCAAACCAGAGCAGCACACGGAAACGCCATTTACCTTCCCGCTGTAGCGGTTCCTATTTATCTACTTGCATTTGACGTGCTTTCGAACTGCTAGGTTGGGAGGAGCTGGGACCAAGCAACGGGAGCTCACCCTGTCACAGGGATTCGTACCGCTGATCTTCTGATCAGCAAGCCCTAGGCTCAGTGGTTTAACCCACAGCGCCACCTGGGTCCCTTAAGCCTGGGTTTAGGGACTGTCTATTTATTTAAGAGTGACTTTCACCTTTTCTGCAGTTCTTAAGTGAAGGGACAGGCCATAAATTGTAAGCCACTGCCGAGATCTAATGCACCATTTCAGAATACAGATGACATGGTGTGATAGCGGTGTGGGAGCATCGTTGACTGAAGACTGATCCATACTTACCTCCACGCTTATCAGGCATGGTCCACACTTTAAAGCCCCATGTCTGAGCACCCATTTAAACCTGCTATTTAAAACTGAATTGGAGTAAATGGAAATCTTTAGAAAACTCCAACAGTGGATCGTTGTACTTCAGCTTTAAACAATTTTTTTGCAAGGAAAACTCCAGGTCAAAAGAGCTTTGAAGTGTAGGCTTGTCCCTGGAAAGAGTGAGGCGAAAGATAAGTGTGGCTAAGCCCTGATTAGGGTTGCCATATGTCTTCTTTATCCAGGACATGTCCTCTTTTTCACGGGTATGTAAAATGAGAGTCATCATTGCGATCCATAGTTAAAAGTAGAAGTTGGCAACCCGTTTTTGCTCTTCAACAGATGGCAACCCATATAAACCCCACCTGAAAAATGTTGTGGCCCTTTGCAAACTCTAGATCTGCCTGCCAATTGCATAAAAATCTCCTTCTTCAGGCTGCAACTTGTGCATTGTTAGTGGGTCATTCCTAGGGCATCCTTGATGTTAGCTGCACTGACTCGGCTACCACTGGCAGTTGCTCCCAAGGGAGCTACAGTACTAGGTTAGAACCTGGCTAATTGCTTTGTTAACAGGTCTGCAGAGAATGAAGCCAAAAGTAACCTTCCTTGTCTCTTTTTGGAGTGTGTGTGTGTGTGTGTGTGTGTAGCCAAGACATAGCATTACATACTTTCTGGTCAAATGATTATAGAGAATGGGCATCATTCATTTATATCTCCTTTTCTTTTCCCACATCCCACATCCCCACAATAAAACAAAGTGAACTAAAAATGATTAATAGCAATAAAAGCAGGATTTGCAGTAATCCACGGCAGCAGAATCACACACAGGCTGCTGACCAGATTTCAGAATGATGTGTATTGATTGAAGCCAAATGAATTAGCTCCCCTTCTTAAGGGCTCTATTATTCATCTCTTAATTTCTTTTCTACTACCCATTAATAAACTTGCTGGGCCCAAAGCCCTTCAATGAGAGTGTGCTGTCGGGAATGCTTTGCCCTGCCCTAGTCAAGGGAGTCCCTTGGTAACTTGAGCTCCATCTGCATTATGCATTTGAAGCTGTATCATGCCACTTTAGAACAACCACAATTTCCCCCAAAGAGTCCTGGGAAGTGTAGCTCATTGAGGGCACAGAGTTCTCTGGAGGCTCCATTCTCATCACTGAGCTACAATTCCCAGAGCAGTTTAACAACCCAGCCTCTTTCCAGGGAACTGCAAATTGATGCTCTAGGTGGGGTAGGGGGCAGGAATAGGGGTCTCCTGACAATTCTCAGCACCCACAACAAACCACAGTGCCCTGAATTCCTTGGGGGAAGCCACAACTGTTTCAAGTGGTATGATACTGATTTAAATGTATTTTGTGCAGATGGGGCCTTGTTATGACTAATTTTCACTCTGTTAACATAGGAAGAATATTTGGGCAGATGCATGTACTGGGAACTCTGCGGCTGAATGGTGCCACCAAGTGAGGTGGATTACTTGCCTGCCAACCTTGTAACCTCCATATGTTCTTTAGCTACAGCTCCCAACAGCCCTGTTGTTTCCAACAACTTCTGGAAACAAGATGTATTTTAACAAGGAGAAATGTAAGGTACTACACTTGGGCAGAAAAAATGAAAGGCACAAATACAGGATGGGTGAAACCTGGCTTGAGAGCAGTACATGTGAAAAGGATCTAGGAGTCTTGGTAGACCACAAACTTGACATGAGTCAGCAGTGTGATGCAGCAGCTAAAAAAGCCAATGCAATTCTGGGCTGCATCAATAGGAGTATAGCATCTAGATTTAGGGAAGTAATAGTACCACTGTATTCTGCTCTGGTCAGACCTCACCTGGAGTACTGTGTCCAGTTCTGGGCACCACAGTTCAAGAAGGATACTGACAAACTGGAACGTGTCCAGAAGAGGGCAACCAAAATGGTCAAAGGCCTGGAAACGATGCCTTATGAGGAACGGCTTAGGGAGCTGGGTATGTTTAGCCTGGAGAAGAGAAGGTGAAGGGGTGATATGATAGCCATGTTCAAATATATAAAAGGATGTCATATAGAGGAGGGTGAAAGGTTGTTTTCTGCTGCTCCAGAGAAGCAGACACGGAGCAATGGATTCAAACTTCAAGAAAGAAGATTCCACCTAAACATTAGGAAGAACTTCCTGACAGTAAGAGCTGTTCGGCAGTGGAATTTGCTCCCAAGGAGTGTGGTGGAGTCTCCTTCTTTGGAGGTCTTTAAGCAGAGGCTTGACAGGCATATGTCAAGAATGCTTTGATGGTGTTTCCTGCTTGGCAGGGGGTTGGACTGGATGGCCCTTGTGGTCTCTTCCAACTCTATGATTCTATGATTCTATGGAAGCTGCCAGGTTGGTGATGGCTGGGTGGTTGACAGCTGCCTTCCAGAATCTTTCCTGATCCTTTTAAGCGGGGGCTGAATTCAGGGCCTTCTGCCTGCAGAACATGGGGCAGGCCAGCTGAGTGATGGGTCTTCCCCATAAGAAGATGGCAGTCGCTTGGTTTGCAGCTTACTTAAGGGGTCCCATGTGCCATGGAGTCCAGCAGTCATTTACTGTATGCTGGCTGGTCTTTCTATCCTAAATCAGTTTTCACCCCTAGTTCCCTGTCCCTCCCAACATCAGTTGTGGAAATGAGGCTTTTAGGCACTCACCCAGAGCGGAGTGCATCAGTGCTGGTGACATTAATTTGTGGAAGGATTCACTTTTATTGGGCTGTTTTGCCATCCTGTTTATTTACTCCTTGGCTGCATATTACAGATATATTGACCCATGTTTGCCAGCAGATAAGTTTTTAGCTTACGAAGGAAAGCACAATCCATACAGAGCGCAAGTTGTGGGATTGGGAACTGCAAAAAATGAATACTGGCATGGGGAATGTGTTAAAGATTTTACACAACAGAAACAGAATGGGAGGGTGGGAAAACAGCAGGGACTGGAGTGGACAAGAGTTGGTGTAGGATGAAAGATTTAGGGATTATGTAATTGATGGACGGATAAAAATGTCTGAACTGGATTGTCTTAAGGGACTGGTCGGGACTCCTAGGGAAATGTTTTCCGGGGAAGGGAGGGGGGACTTAGATGGGATTGTCATTTATTTTAATTTTTTAGAGTATTAGAAATGCAACATAGTGGGGTACTTTCGGGGGGGAATTTAGAGGCTAAAAGGGATTAACTAGAGTAAGATATGTGCACGTATGATTTTTCTTTCTTGTATTGAGCATTATATTATTTATGATGTGGATTGGTAATGTTAGATGAGGCTTGTTTTTTCTTCTTCCTTTGCATATTATGAAAGCTGTCTGAATGGGGAGTAGAGTAGATTCGGGAAGGGGGGGGCGGGGAAGTCGGGAAGTTATTACCAAGTAATAAGTAAGAATTTTTGTTTTTTGCATTTTTGTATTTTTGTATTTGGTGTTTTTTTGTCTTCTTTTTTCCCTTTTTTCTTCTTTTTTGTATTTTGTATTTTCTTTTTGTGTTTTCTATTTTGTCCTTGTTGTTTGAAAAATTTCTAATAAAGATGAATTAATAAAAAAAGATAAGTTTTTAGCTTACTTCCGGTGGTAGCAATTAATATTCTCTCTCCCCCACACACCTCCTGCTTGAGAGTGAACAACTTTGTCTGCTCCAAGAAGTGTTGCCTTTCTGCTCATTTTATTGGAGTGAGAATTGGAAAGAGATCTCTGCCCCACAAAATGACCACCATCTTGGATGGCTTGGATTGCACAAATTCATGGAGGAAGAGAAAGCTATCAGTGGCTACCAACCCTGACTGCAGTGTTCTGCCTCCACTGCCAAGAGACAGAAAGCCCCTGAATGCCAGCTGGTACACCATCTGGAAGGCACAACATTGCCTGCGCTGGAAATAAATAAATTAAAACAGACTACGGGTGATATTATTTAAGCACCAGCAGTGACAAACCACTGACACCTTCTTCCAAACTTGGGGACAGGGAGGAACTGCTGTGAATCACTACAATGCACAAAAGAAGCACAGTAAGTTTAACGGCTTCCCTCTAAGAAGGCAAAAGATTTACAAAAGGGTGGGGGGAGAAAGTCCAGACCCATCAAACTCTGGAAAGCAGAGGTTTTTTTGACTGAGGGTTTTCTGCAATTAGCTCCCCTTATGATGGACTATCATCTTCAGAGTAAAGAGCAATATTCTAGGAAATGGAGCATTAACTTGTCCACCGATGACTTTAATAGGGCCCTTTTCAAATTACTGCTTGTGAAAAGCAGAGCGGAGAGGAGAGGGAGGAAACTGATGAAGGTATCCTATCTCCTTAATTAGACCTCTCTCCTTCCTTTCCTCCCTATTAGCAACTTAATAGCAATTGTACATGTGAGGGAGAGCAGCTACAGACAGCCCCCTCCCATCTTGAGCACAAGCTCTTCTCCCAGCGCCAGTGGGAGCGGGGAGGGGGATGTCTCTAGCGGGGAATCAGGAAGTAGAAGGCACAGCTCAGGTAGGGTAGCAGAGCCACTGCTCCGCTCAGGAGAGGAAGTAGGAAGCAGGGAAAGCGCGACCAGAAGACCGCTCCCGCCAACACCGGAATTGCGCAAAAAGCGGCGGGGGCGGAGATTCAATGTTCCCAGGCTACTTTGTTGGAGGAAAATGCAGGAATCTCCATTCGGAGGTTCTGACCCACACTGACAACATGTACATACTACTGTCTCTGCACTGTAAATAGCTTGCACTGAATAAAAGCATGAAAAGGCAACGTCGTGAGGAGTCTTTACTCTACAGTAGCCGCTACCGCGCCTGTGACAGTACATATTTATATAACAGTGTTCCAGCATGGCATACCAATGAAAATAGGCCGTTTAATTATCAGCTGGTAGAAGGTAATCACAATTTTGGAACACATGAAGCAACCTTGTAAGACGCTGAACTTGTTTGGATTTACAATCCAATAAAAATCCCTTCTTGGAAGCATTCCAGGAACTCTTTTGCTACCCACACCTATCTATGAACAAGTAAGTACATTAGACAAGACATACAGTCAGAAGAAGAAGAAGAAGAGTTTGGATTTGATATGCCGCTTTATCACTACCCTAAGGAGTCTCAAAGCGGCTAACGTTCTCCTTTCCCTTCCTCTCCCACAACAAACACTCTGTGAGGTGAGTGGGGCTGAGAGACTTCAGAGAAGTGTAACTAGCCCAAGGTCACCCAGCAGTTGCATGTGGAGGAGCAGAGATGCGAACCCGGTTCCCCAGATTACGAGTCTACTGCTCTTAACCACTACACCACACTGGATCAGGAATAAACATATCTTCCAGTCTTGACTGCGTTCAAAATGTAACGCAGAAGCCAACTTCAGGTGCTCAGGATAACAAGAAGGTGCCTGCATGGTTTTCAGACCTACCAGTTAGAAGGAACCCTTGTTTATTGGGAGTGGGGAAATAAACTGTCAGGATGGATGCATTATTTCAGGGGATCATTGGGAACCAAAAGCCATAGTCGGATAGCCAAGAAAAACTGCTCTGGGAGCCACAAAATACCCCTGTCACAGAAGAACTGGCAATGCTCAGAACTAAAGAGGTAAAGAGATGAATCTTCTGCATACAGAAAAGCCTAAATGCACCTATGAAAAGCCCAATAATTATTGCTCTTTCTCTCTCTGCTAGGTCGCATTTCAGTGATAAAAATGAATGTATTGCCAAAAATGCTATTTTTGTTTCAAGCGTTACCTATTGTAGAGAAATCTGGGTGTTTTAAAGAATGGCAGAAGGTCCTATCAAGATTTATCTGGCAGGGAAAGAAACCTAGAATTATATATAAACTATTAACTGATGTTAAAGAAAGAGGAGGCTTCTCCCTGCCAGACTTAAAGATATATTTAGAAGCTGCGGCATTTTGCTGGATGAAATAATGGTTTATGCTTGATAACACTGATGTTTTAGATTTGGAAGGCTTTGATAACGCATTTGGTTGGCATGCTTATTTATGGTATGATAAGGTCAAGGTTCATAGAGGTTTTAAATGCCATATTATAAGGAAATCACTGTTTAATGTTTGGGTTAGATATAAAGATCTTTTGGAGAGGAAAACACCCAGGTGGATATCGCCTTTAGAGTCAAAAGTCAAGAAAAAGTTGAATATGGAAGATAAATGGCTAAAATATAAGGATATATTGATAGAAGTAAACGATCAGATGAAGTTGAAACCATATGATCAGATGAAAAACCAATTGAGTGATTGGCTGCAGTATCACCAGATTAATGAAAGGTATAAAATGGATTTAAAAAAGTGGTTTTCAATTTGAGAAATCAAAGTTGGAAACAGAATTAATAGAACCAAAAGTCAAAAATCTTTCAAGAATGTATAAGTTATTGTTGGAATGGCATACAAAAGATGAACAAACAAAATCAGTAATGATTGAGTGGGCAAAGGATTTAGGACATAATATTATGATTGAAGATTGGGAAAGGTTATGGAAAATAATATGAAGTTGTTATAAAAAATTATATGGGGGGAGAGCAGGACACCATTATTAATGAACAGAGAGGGGTGACAGAATTTGACAGCTGCAACTACCCAGAATCCTGTTGGAAATGCAAAGAATCGGAAGGGACCTTTTACCACATGTAGTGGTCTTGTCCCCGAGTAAAGAGCTTCTGGGATAAGATTTATAATGAGCTGAAGAAAGTGTTTGAAAACACGTTTGTTAAGAAACCAGAAGCTTTCTTACTCGGAATTACAAGGAAAGAATTGCCAAAGAAAGATGTTACTTTTTTTTGTATGCCACAGCAGCAGCAAGGATTCTATTAGCAAAGAATTGGAAATCTGAAGATCTACTGTTCCTCCGCTGCCGGCTTGGAGCTTCACTCTGTGACGGTAGCGATTTTCTGGAAAATGGCGCCTGCAACTCTGCACTCTGCTCGCTCTCAGGGTTCTTAAAAGAGCTTACCGGGCAGCAGAGGAGTCATTTCTGGGTGCAGCCAAACTCTCCCGTCCCCAGAAAGCTCAATCTGGGTTTTTTTGGGGGTCTGCGGCGCTCTTGCGGCTCCCCCTACCCCACAGTGCCAGGAACCTCAGAGCTCGAGGATTCCTCGCCGATCAGGAAGTCGCTCTCTGTGCACTTTAGACTAGTTCAGCTGGAGTTACACTCCTCTGGGTGCACTCTGGTTTGTCAGTGTCCTTCTTGAAATGTGACACCCAGAATTCGGTGCTCCAGATGTGTTCCAGATGTGGTCTGACCAGCACAGCATAGAGTAGAAGCACAGCTCCTTGCAATCTTGACACTGTGCTTCTGTTAATACAGCCAAAGATGTAGGGGTGGTCCATGGGGTCGCGAAGAGTCGGATACGACTAAACGACGAAACAATAACAAGATGTAAGGGGCAATGCTAAGATAAATTGCTGATCCAGGCATCCCAGGTGTGACTCATGGGATGCAATCAGCCTTCCTCCACCTGGTGCCTTCTAGGTCTTTTGAACAACAATGCACACCAGCCCCAGGCAGTATGGCCAATGGTCAGAGATTACCGGTATGTGAGTTATGGTCCAAAGCATATTGAGTGCACTGGGGGTGTGGGGGTGGAGGAGGCTGTCACTTCCTACCCTGTAAGCCCCCATTTTGTGAAGGGTGAGCGAGGTCCTTGCACAAAAAGTATACTCTGCATGCTGGAAATCTGCTCATGCATGGTTTAGGAACAGCTGTATGCATTGCTTTTAGCGAAAGGCATTTCCCAAATGTACAATGCAGTCAATAAATAAATACAAAGTGGTACAAAATATAAAGGGGACGTGGGTGGCGCTGTGGGTTAAACCACAGAGCCTAGGGCTTGCCGATCAAAAGGTCGGCGGTTCGAATCCCCGCGACGGGGTGAGCTCCCGTTGCTCAGTCCCAGCTCCTGCCAACCCAGCAGTTTGAAAGCACCTCAAAATGCAAGTAGATAAATAGGGACCGCTACAGCGGGAAGGTAAACGGCGTTTCCATGTGCTGCTCTGGTTTGCCAGAAGTGGCTTTGTCATGCTGGCCACATGACCTGGAAGCTGTACGCTGGCTCCCTCAGCCAATAACGCAATGATGAGTGCCACAACCCCAGAGTCGGTCATGACTGGACCTAATGGTCAGGGGTCCCTTTAAAGAGGTTTTCTGCACTGGTCCAGTAAAAAACGCTTTTGCTGCGCTATACAGACCAGAAACAGTTCTCTTTGCAGAGCATTAAGCACAGCGGCTGGATTCTTCTTGCTGTAGAATTCTTGTAGCTTTGCAGCAGAAAACGACTCACCAAAGCTCAACTTTTGAAGACAGCTTTATTGCAGAAAAATAACAGAAACACCTCCAGAGCTTTCAGACATGACTGCTCCACACCCCACAGGCAAACAAAACAAACGCTCTATATATACTGAGCATCTTAACAACTTAATGACTTAAATCACATGACCTTGCTAATTTGCCAGCGTCTCAGGTTTAAAGTCCTAACACCCTTTACCTTTACCTTTTACAAAATATGAAATACAAGTTCTTTAAAATTAGGTTCTTGCCATTTGCTCTCACAGGAAACAAAATTATATTTATTGGGTGAAGACACCCCTTGCACAGTTAACAGGTCCTTTTGCTAAATCAATTTTTTCATTGAGAAATATCAGAATAATAGTATGGGAAACAGCCTTACTAGAAAAATTAACCAATAAGCTAAAACTGACACAGGGACGAATAAAAGAAGATGACTCCCCTTTATCACATACACAGTCCAACAAGACAACGAAAAAAATTCACCAACAGCATACAAGTCTATATGGCTAACCTGATCCAAAACACCCACCCACCCCACTCACCCACGAAACAAAGAACACCACAGCCAACCACAAATGAGCAACCATATCCTAGGCCAACCCCAACATCTCTCACCACCAAAGGAACACAAGCGAACAGCAGAGAATCTACACAAGCGATGCTGACAAAAAAACCCACATATACTAAGCAAAATAGAAACATCACCACCTGATCCCTCACCCACCTACCTCTTTTTCCCTTTTCTTCCCAATGTCTCAACAAATGAAACTGATTTGTAAAAACATTATGAGAGACATTGCACATATTTTTGTAAATCAATAAAATCTTTAATAAATAAAATAAAATAAAATAAAGAAGCTGCCTCATAGTAGAACCCAAACTCCATTTCCATCTAGTCCAGTGATGGGCAACCTTTTGAGCTTGGTGTGTCAAAATTCGCCAAAAAACCGAGCATAACTTGGGTGGTGTGTCACTTCAAGAAAAAAAAACATAATTTGGTGATATTTATAGTTTAAATACCAAAAATGTATAATTGTAATATATAACTGTATTTAATAAACCAAAAATGAATTATTTAACCAAACCAAACCAAAAAACCCTTATTTATCACAAAGTGCCCAGAGTTATTGAGCTTTTTGGGGGGAGCTACTGACCAAAGTTTTGGAGGTTTTTTGGGGTGTGTGTGTGCAAAAGTTGCTTTGCTTTTTGGGGGGGGGATGCCCCAAAGCTGCTGCACTTTTTTGGGGGAAAGAGAACAGAAACAAATGACGAATAATACCTTCGCTGGAACTAACACGCAGCACCGACATAGTCTGCCATAGTGCCAAAAAACCAGCACAGAACGGGTTAAAAAATGAGCGCTGTTACACCCAATCATAGTTTGCCAAAGCGCCAGAAAAAACAGCACAGGAAGGGTTAAAAAACCAATCTCTGGCTACCAGCAACAACAACAAAAAAGGATCCGGGTTTTAACAGCAGAGACAAGCTCTAGCAGAGACAAGCTGTAGGAGGAGCGGGAGAACAAATGGGGGGGGGACGACAACAACAAGAACATGGGGTGCGTGCCAGCAGTGAGGGCTCTGCATGTCATGTCTGACACGTGTGTCATAGGTTCGCCATCACTGATCTAGTCTGACTGACCATGATTCCTCTTCCCCAGGCATTCCTGGAGATTGAGCCTGGGACCTTCTGCATGCAAAGCAGATGATCTGTCTTGGAGCTACATCCCCTCTCCATAGTTGTAATCCAGTAAAAGTCACAGCTCTCTTCGATGTGCGTCAGAATTGCATCTGGCTCCATTTCTGCTTTGTATCGTTGTTGGCACATTTGACATCACTGGCTGACTTGAGTGTCTGTAATCCTGCTGCGTACACACACACACACACACACACACCAGCCTTCTCCCTCCCCCAATGCTGACACCTTTCTGTGATTTTTACTTGCTGCTGAAGACAGCTTCCTAATGGGTTGTTTCTGTTCTGCACTTAACCTTTCTAATTCTCTTGCAGCAGCCTCATGCCATGTCTGCTGGTATGCAAATGCTTAGAGTCTGCTAATAAGCAATTGAATATGATTTGCATAGGAGGGTGGGCTCAGCACAGCAGGTCTGCTAAATCTCAGCCGCCACCCCTCCCTTCAAGCATTGCTAATTACTTGCTAGAATGTAAATTGCTCACAAGCAAAGAGAATCCTGTTGTGTGGCAATGTCCCTCCCTCCCCGGAAATAAAGGACACGACACAGTGAAATAAGTTTAAGTGGGTGAAAAGGCCACAACTTTATTGGTTAAGGATGTTGAGCGGTATTGGCTTAGGCATTGGAACCTAACCAACTATATCCGACTGTAACCCGTGTGTTACAGTCCGGGAGAAATTAACCACCAAGAAGGAGCCCAGTGATATGTATCTACTGAGACACCTCCTGTGGCCACCGTTGGGGGTGCCATCAGGCCCTGACCTCCGTAGGCCCAGGACAAAGCGACCGCCCCCGGAACCCCTTTAACGGGGTTAAATCTCCAATTCCGGGCAGAGGATGACGCAATCTGCCCCCCCATTCTTTATTTATGCAAATTTTCCAATGCCTAACCGCCAAACCAAGTTGTGACGAAATGCTATGAGGTAGGCGAAAAAACCAGATTGGCTAATCCAAGTGGAAAAAATCCTACCCGGCCCCACGGCCAACCGAGGCGACCGACTAATTCCATAGCAGCGTCGGCCTGCCTGCCTAACTGCCTATCCAAAAGGGCGGGTGGGTGGGTGATCCGAACACCTGGGTTCTCAGAGGTAAGAGAGGCAGTGTTCCCGCCTCCAGCCAGATTTAAAGGTAGCGGAGGGCCCCGCCTCCCGACGCTACTGGTCGGTCGGGCATGACGGAGGCGGGAACCAACTCCCGCGAGAGGGCTGAACTGCAGCCCCCTCGCGAGGGTCGAGACGGGCCACGCCCACAACACCACCTCCGTGGGATGCGGAAGTGGTTTTGCTTTCATTGAGGCAGATTTGCAAGGCCTGAAGAATGAATTGACTCCTGTCTCCTCAAGCAGCTCATACCTGAGACTGCCTGTGTGTGTGCGTGTGTGTGTGTGTGCGCACACTCACATGTGTCTGCATGCACCATTGGTCCAGTAGGGTCCAATATTACGGAGGTCTGGCTGGGCAGAAACATTGCAGAATCTGAGCCAGGGAAAAAATGTAGGCTGTAGTTCAGTGGAAGAGCGGCTCCTTTGTAAAGTCCAGTACACTCATAGAGTGTAGTGGTGTTTGCGGGCAAGCCTGAGAGAAATCTGGGAGGGGGTGGGCTGTGAGCTAGGAGGAGTCACGGGGCGTGACTATGGTTTGATTGACAGTCACTTCCAATTTAACGATCCACACTCCTTTCGGTTTCTCATTCTTGAAAAAGCTCGTGAATTCCCGCCTGCCCTCCGCTGCATTTAGGCTTAGTCGACACTGCTTGCCCGTTGTATTCAGGGGCCTAGTAGGAATTTTGCCACTTGCTGATTGGCTCTTGCCATTTGGTTTTTGCCTACTGTCAAGCAAATTGTCACAACTTGTTAGGTTGGCCGTTAGGCTTTGGTTAAATTGGTATAGGAGGGGCATGGCTCAAAATGCCTACCCCCCCCTTAATTGCTCCTTATAGAAGTATTCCGTTAAAGGAATCCTGGGGCTCAGGGACTCTAGTCCATCATCCTGCCATAGGCAGGGTTGGTGTGTCCATTACAGAGCCTCCTTGGGGGAAGGAGAGTATAGTGAAACCGTACCTCAAATCCCTTGGGGTGTTTACTTGACTTACCAACCCCTAGGTAAGTCGGAGCTGGTCCTGACCCAAATGGTCAGATGGAATTGGTCCTGCCCAACCGGGCAGATGGTATGGTCCTGACCCAATGGTCAGATGGAAATGGTCCTGTCCCTTAGAGTGGACAGAAGGATTAACCAAAGCCTAAGCCAACACTCAAAATTAATTTGTATTTTAAATAAAGTTGTGGCCAAAATTAATGCCCAAAAACCAAACCAAAAATATTGTGTCAGTTGTGAGTTATTGGGATTTCTTGGGGCTTTGTCACGCAAGTGAAAGGTCCCAGGCGCCATGATTCCTATGGAGCTGGCTTGGAGGGGAGGGTCAGATCAGGACAAGGGGTGAGAGGAGCCCAAAGAGAGGGAGGCTGGCAGCCCAGGGATCCAAGTAGGCTGGGGAGGACATGATGGGTGGTGAGTCAGATCCCAGGGAGAAACCTAGTGGACGGTCACACTGAGCCAGCCCATGCAAGCCTCTCCAGAAGCCCCCGTTCTGCTGCTTGTGCCATTAGATCCTTCCTCCCTGCCCACTTCAGCTGAGACATCTTTGCCTAAAGAGGAAGTGACAGGAGTCTGGCTCCCTGGAAGGAAGTGCTGGCTTTCCTCCCATCACCTGGGACACGGACAGTCTGGTGCAAACAGTGGTGCAGCCCCAGCCCACCAGAAGGAGTTCCATTTTGCTTGCCCAGCCCAGAGAGGCACCCTGAGCACCATGCTAAAGCCATGCCCTCCCTGCTCCTGTATAACAGGAGTCTGAGGGTGTGTCAATGTCTTTGCTTGCTTAGCTATGTATTATACCTGCTGGATTCCTGGATTCCCCAAGTACCATGCTGATTTTAGCATGCTTGGTGGGCGCGCGGGAAAGGGCTGCTCCCAGACTTTGGAACTGCCTTCCTGGAGAAGTCAGGCTGGCTCCAGTCCTTCAGCCAGTTTTGACCGTGGTCTCTCTGGAGGCAGAGTCCAAGGGTACCTCCCCCTGCTGCCATCACACTCTTCTGCCTCTAGAGTGTTAACCCTTTCCTGGGTGCCGCACTCTCTGCTGACCAGAAGAACATTATGGTAAATCCAACTTGCTAATCAAGATCAGTAGCTGCAAACTTTGATACAGTGGTACCTCAAGTTAAGAACTTAATTCGTTCCGGAGGTCCGTTCTTAACCTGAAACTGTTCTTAACCTGAGGTACCACTTTAGGTATCACCTCCCGCTGCCGCTGCATGATTTCTGTTCTCACCCTGAAGCAGAGTTCTTAACCCGAGGTACTGTTTCTGGGTTAGCGGAGTCTGTAACCTGAGGTCCCACTGTAGTTCCATTGCCCTTCAGCTTGCAGGAAGCAGCATTCCTCTGAATGCCAGTTTCTGGGGTTCAAAGGTGGGAAAAGTGTCTCTGCTGCCCTCAGGTCCTGCTTGTGGGCTTGTCCACAATGAGAACCGGATCCTGTGCTAGGTGGCCTCAGTGGCGTAGCATGGGGGGGGGCCGGCCGGCCGCACCGGGCACAATATCTGGGGCGCGCGCTCGCGCTCGCAGCTCTCTGCCCCTGCCTGGCTCACTCACTCTCTCTCATTGCAGTGCTGGCAGGGCCCCCCAATGTTTTTGGCCTCGCCCCTCGCTTCTTCCTGGTGGGGCAGAGGCAAGGGGCAGGCCAGAGAGCTGCTGACGCCCCCGCCATTCCGCCTCCGCCTGAGTAGGAAGAAGACAAAGCGTGTGGCAAGCCAATCCATAGCGCGCTTTGTCTTCTTCCTACTCGGGAGGAGGCGGAGCGGCGAGGGGCGTCAGCGGAGATGCCCCTCGCCGCTCCGCCTGAGTAGGAAGAAGCACACGTCGCGCTATGGAGTGGGTTGCCGGCGGCTGTGCTCCAGCGCCCGGATCCGAGGCACCTGGCAACCCGCTCCGTAGCGTGACATGTGCGTCGTGACGCGTGCGTCAAGACACGTGACACATGCGTGCGATGGACACCCCGCCCCCTTTGGGGGTGCCTTCTGGATTGCCGCCCCGGGCAGCCAGAAGGCTAACAACGCCGCTGGGTGGCCTTTTGGCCTGATCCAGTGGGCTCCCCCCCACACACTTACTTTTTTAAAGTACTAGAATTGAACCACTTAATAGATTTTCTGCCGCCACCCCCTGCCCGCTCTGTGTGTCTAATTCTGTATTACTGCCACACCACTTAACCCAATGCTGGCATCTGTTGTGGTCGTGGCCATGATGTCAGTAGCGTGTTTTTCAGGAGAGAGTGTTAAAACTGCTGTGACAAAGACTGTGTTATTCTAAGCATTTATCTTTTGATGCTTTGACATGTTTTGACAATGAATTATTGAAAGCTCTTGCATTATTGAACTGTCTGCTGGGCACAGGGTGTGTTTCCTTCTCCTGTGGCATGTGAGGTCATGTCAGAAGGACTTAAATTTTAAAAGTTGCTTTTACATAACTTTGTCCGATTCACTGCCTTTCAAATCAAATCAAATCAAAAATTTTATTGCATTAGCCGGTTGGCCATAGCACATAACACATAAAACATTAAAAAATCCTAGCGGTAACCTACCGCTATTATACAGAGCGTGTATCGAAAGCACTTACAAAACATCGGATATAAAAACATGCGATATAAAACAGAATTTGGTAAAAACTAGGATGAATCATGTGTGTTTTGTCCATTGGAGAATGTTTAGTGAAATCTGCGTCTAGAGAGAATTAGCCAGTCGAAAGAGCTCAGAGTTTCAGGGCCTGCAAGATATAAATGGCCACTCCGTGGGTAACCCTGGGGTTAGCGTCCACCAATAGAAATTTCATGCAGTCGTCTTCCAAGGCGATAAGCGAAGGAATTAGTTTGAGGAGCCTCGGTCTTATTGCGTCGTATAGGGGGCAGTGAAAAAAAATGGATAAAATCCTCCATCTTTCCCTTGTTGAATGGGCAGAGTCGGAGATCGGGGGGGGGGGAGTGTTGGAAAATATACCCTGTAAAAATGCTGTGGGAATGGAATGGAAGCGGGTGTCACGGTCCGGTCGGCGGGCGTCAGGACCAGAGGCAAGATGGTGGTGTAGAAGCAGGAACAGGTGCAGGGCTGAGGAGCAAGGCAGAGGCGAAGGTCTGGGAGTCAAGGAGCAAGACGTCGGCAAGGCGAAGGTCCAAGGAGCAAGGCGAAGGCTCAAGGAACAAGAAGCAAGGCGAAGGTACAAGGGTCGAGGATCAAGACGTTGGCAAGGCAAGGGTCCAAGGAGCAAGAATCAAGACTTCGGCAAGGCAAGGGTCCATGGAGCAAGGATCAAGACGTCGGCAAGGCAAGGGTCCACGGAGCAAGAATCAAGACGTCGGCAAGGCAAGGGTCCACGGAGCAAGAATCAAGACGTCGGCAAGGCAAGGGTCCACGGAGCAAGAATCAAGATGTCGGCAAGGCAAGGGTCCACGGAGCAAGGATCAAGACGTCGGCAAGGCAAGGGTCCACGGAGCAAGGATCAAGGCGTCGGCAAGGTGAGGGTCCAAGGAGCAAGGATCAAGGTGTCGGCAAGGCGAGGGTCCAAGGAGCAAGGATCGAGGTGTCGGCAAGGCGAGGGTCCACAGAGCAAGGATCAAGGTGTCGGCAAGGCAAGGGTCCACGGAGCAAGGATCAAGACGTCGGCAAGGCAAGGGTCCACGGAGCAAGGATCAAGAGGCCAGATGCAACCAGGCAGGGATAGCGTTGCTGTGGCAAAAAGCTGAAGGGAAATGCTGGGCTTTTATCCCTCCCAGCTCCTGCCACCAGGTGCAGTGAGATCTCAAGTGGCCTCACCTGGGTGACTACTCCTTGCCTCTCCAGCACAAGCTGAGGTCTCCACCTGTGTGGTCACGCCTTGCTTCCCCAGCACAAGCTGAGGCAGGCCCCAGTCCTGCAAAGCACTACAGGCCCCAGAGCCTGACTCCTGCCCATACTCCTGACAGTGGGCAAGTGTGAAGGCCCTTCTTTGTGAATGGTTCATCAGGTCGCTCAAATAGTGAGCCATAGTTCTTACTGCCTTCACGCAATGATACCACGTGGATAGGTTGGCCGCATTAGATAGGGCCAGGTCCAGCGCTTCGTCCCTATCTAGAATCCATTTATGGATTTTATCATTGTCCCAAGCGATCAGAGCGGAGAAAGCTTGGGAGGGAATAACGTTCACAGATGGCCTCCATGCCTTTTGACCAAATGCGGCTGCCAGTAAAGGCTAGAAAGGCTTGTTTGGCAAGAAGCGAGTTGGGGGCTTCTGCAAGAGATTTATAATAAGTGATTATCCTGATGTGAGTGAACTCTTGCCACGATAGATGGCAGGCCCAGTTCCATTCTTAATTGGGCCGGGATGGTCCCGTTGGGGAGACCCAAGATCTTTCTTACCAGGAGGTTTTGCAGGGTCTCCAGGCATTGGAGTGCTTTCAAATTCCACCCCCATATTTCCACCCCGTATAGCAACATTGGAGGGATTTTGCTGATATAGACCTTTCTTAATGGCACCACCAGCTGACCTCCTTTGGCATAGAAATTTTTTACCAGGGCCTCCATGGTTCGGTGGCCGGCCAAAATGATCGTGTTTAGGTGAGCTGACCATGATAGCCTATGATGGAAAGTAATGCCCAAGTATTTAAATACTGGGCATTGTTCTATGGTGTTGTCCTCGAGAGTCCACACAGGACTCGGTTTACGCGTGCCAAAGGGTATGATTTTGGTTTTGGAATAATTGATTTTCAAGGAGTTTTCCTCACAAAATTGCATAAGCCCTTTCAACATGTTATTAAGTCCTAGCTTTGTTAACGAGAGGACTGCCATATCATCAGCATAGAGTAAAATGGGGACTTTAGCCTGATTAAAAGATGGGGCAGGTTGGTTAAGGGCTTTTATAACTGGTACAATATCGTTTATATAAAAATTGAACAAACAGGGAGCCAAAAGGCAGCCTTGTTTGACACCTCTGGTTAAAGGAAAGGGGCGGGATAGAGCGCTGTGTGATCCAAATTTCACTCTGGCCGATATGTCCGAATGAATTTCCATTAGCAGGCATAAGAGCCTTTTGTCTATAGTACGGTAGAATCATAGAGTTGGAAGAGACCACAAGGGCCATCCAGTCCAACCCCCTGCCAAGCAGGAAACACCATCAAAGCATTCTTGACATGCTTAAAGACCTCCAAAGAAGGAGACTCCACCACACTCCTTGGTAGCAAATTCCACTGCCGAACAGCTCTTACTGTCAGGAAGTTCTTCCTAATGTTTACGTGGAATCTTCTTTCTTGTAGTTTGAATCCATTGTTCCGTGTCCGCTTCTCTGGAGCAGCAGAAAACAATCTTCCTCCCTCCTCCATATGACATCCTTTCATATATTTGAACATGGCTATCATATCACCCCTTAACCTTCTCTTCTCCAGGCTAAACATACCCAGCTCCCTAAGCCGTTCCTCATAAGGCATCATTTCCAGGCCTTTGACCATTTTGGTTGCCCTCTTCTGGACACGTTCCAGCTTGTCAGTATCCTTCTTGAACTGTGGTGCCCAGAACTGGACACAGTACTCCAGGTGAGGTCTGACCAGAGCAGAATACAGTGGTACTATTTCTTCCCTAGATCTAGATGCTATACTCCTATTGATGCAGCCCATACAATGCTTCATTGTATGTCCACAAGTTCTAGCATTATGCATGAGAAAAGCTTCCCTTCATCCACATCCTTAGAATCATGCATAATACTGTATTATGCACCCCATCATGTACCCTCTTGCTTGCCTTTTCTCTGTTTCCTCTCAATTATTTCTCAACCATTTTGAGCTCTGCAAAATATCCTTTTTGAGGGAGACTGTCCTGATTGGACTGCATCAGTTACAAGGACCCCCAATTTTCTATGTTCTGCATTAAACACTGAGATCTCATGATTTGGCACCACTGGTGGTTCCTGACACCCCTGAGTTTCAACTGACCTTTGTCAGACCCTGCCCTGTGGAACTCATTGCCAACAGAAGTCCAGCAAGAGTCAGGCTGCTTTTTTTAATGGCATCTCCTAAAAAATGTACTCTTCAGACAGGCCTTTTGAACGTTGTTTTTTTTAAATCCAGCTACATATTTATTTGTTTCATAAAATTTATATATCACTTGATTAGTAGAACCAAAGAAACCTTAAAACAGTTTATAAAAGAATGAAGCAATGAATTATTAGTAAAAACAACTATTTAAAATATTCAAAGAAGAATTAAAATCATCCGTAAGCTAAAAACCAGAATGAAACACACATAAACATTCTACATGTCTGAACAAGCTTGCAAAAAAATGTTTTTAGCAGGTACTGAAAAGCATACAGTGAAGGTTCTGCCACACTAAAAGATTGAAAACCAGCTCGTTTGATTGACAAATTGTAGGTGTTTCTTTTCCCTCAAATGTTTTTGTTGCAGTATTGTATTTTCATGTTGTATATTGCCTTGTTACTTGTCTTCGGAAGTACAGTTTATACATATTAGAAATTAAATAAAACAACCAAAAGATTCTGTAATAATTGGCTGCTACTTCAAAGGCGCTAGGGACCCAGGTGGCGCTGTGGGCTAAACCACTGAGCCTAGGGCTTGCTGATCAGAAGGTCGGCGGTTCGAATCCCTGTGACAGGGTGAGCTCCCGTTGCTCGGTCCCAGCTCCTGCTAACCTAGCAGTTCGAAAGCACATCAAAATGCAAGTAGATAAATTGGAACCGCTATAGCGGGAAGGTAAACGGTGTTTCCATGTGCTGCTCTGGTTTGCCAGAAGCGGCTTTGTCATGCTGGCCACATGACCTGGAAGCTGTACGCTGGCTCCCTCGGCCAATAATGCGAGATGAGTGCGCAACCCCAGAATCGGTCACAACTGGACCTAACGGTCAGGGGTCCCTTTACCTTTACCTTACTTCAAAGGCAGTGCCGGCTATGTTGTTGCAGGAGGGGGCAGGGGAGGTTAAGCCCGAGTTTATTAGCTGCCAAAATTTCTTATCATCTCGGCGTCTAGTAGCAGCGTCCAATTCGGTCCATTGTTCTTTGGCAAAGAGTAGCTTCTTGAGTTTAAGCAACTGTTTGTAATGTGTGCGGGATTGAGCAACCGCCTTGATTTTACTTTGTGTGGGGTCTGATTTCAAATCAGCCTGGAGGAGTCGGAGCTTCCTTCTAAATTGCTTGCATTCTTGGTCAAACCAGGAAGCATTCCAGGGGATGTTGGGCATACGGGGCGGTTTAGTGAGAACCGGGAAGAGGGAAGAGGTGATTTGGTGAAACAATGAGAAGGAAAGGTGAGCCTCATTTATTCTTATGAGTTGGTCTTTCAAATCCAGAATTACTGGGGAGGTTAAGTGGGCCTTAAGGGCATGCTCTAGATGGAGGTCCCATTTCTTTCTTCTTGGCGCCAGAGGCAAAAACTCCTGCTGATTGAATTGGGGAAAGGAGCTCGAGTGCTGGATTCGGATTGTTATGGCAATTGGGAGGTGGTCACCAGCCTATTGAAGATATCAAAGCTATGCACCTATAAAGGTGAAGAAACCCTCAGACCGGTCTTGGGAGTGCCGTGTAGGCTGTATAGACCATGGTTGATTGCAACTTCAATTAAAGAAATGCCTTCCCTATTCACGTAGGACTTGTCGTAGGACTTCCATGAGATAATGGTTTGTGAGATTGCTGTGAATAAGTTTATATCTGGGCCAATTCTAGCATTGAAGTCTCTGCATCTGGAAAAGCTACCGCAGACTCAACTCAACTACTTATGATTCTGGTATTCTGCTCTCAGGCTTCCACTCTTCCAGCTGGCCTGTTTAAGTGATTTGGGCCACTAGTCCAGGCAAGGTGTCCCTTTTTCTGGTGTTTTTAAAGAAGCGTTAGCATGAATTTTCTTACTTTTCCCATAAGTCCCCCAACCCAAGGTAGGAAGAAGTGGGGGAGGAGCATGATTCCTCTTTATGAAAAAATGTGTATAATGATGACAGGCGTGCAACAATAAGAGGGTGATTTGAGGTGGGGGCAGTGAGAAGTTTATTCACGTTGGTCTTAATCAGTATTCGCTGGGGAGAAGAGCCTTTGCAGAAAGCGATGCAATCCATTGAGAATCCTGGCAGATTTAAGTCTGCAATAAAAGCCCTGGGGAAATTAAGAAGACAAAACATTAACCACAGACTAAACATTAACATATATTAGCATTTTTATTACACCTGTAGAAATGTTAAATGGAGCTGGTTACTACTATTAAAAAACTTCATGCTCTACACCCCATCATTCCAATGTATGTTTTAAACATTTCCCTTAAAAAAAGAGGGGGAAATTTAATTAAACTGACTTTTATAGCAGTAAGTGCTTAATGGAGTTGAGGGTCACCTTATGGTAACTTTAACTGGAAGAAAGGCACTTACAGTATTTGCACTGCAGAGCATTCCGCTAACAGGTTGCTGCAGGAAGGGGGGGGAGCTGCAAAGGGTGGAGAAGTTGAGGGAAAGGCTAAACTTTATGATAAATATTTTTAAAGCTGCAAACACAATAGTAAGGGATTGACATTAATTAAAACTAAGCAGGAATAAACTTACAGTTAAAGGTAAAGGGACCCCTGACCATTAGGTCCAGTCGTGACCAACTCTGGGGTTGCGGCACTCATCTCGCATTATTGGCCGAGGGGGCCGGCGTACAGCTTCCAGGTCATGTGGCCAGCATGACAAAGCTGCTTCTGGCAAACCAGAGCAGCACATGGAAACGCCGTTTACCTTCCCGCTGGAGCGGTACCTATTTATCTACTTGCATTTTGAGGTGCTTTCGAACTGCTAGGTTGGCAGGAGCTGGGACCAAGCAATAGGAGCTCACCCCGTCACAGGGATTCAAACCGCCAACCTTCTGATCAGCAAGCCCTAGGCTCAGTGGTTTAACCACAGCGCCACCTGGGTCCCCAAACTTACAGTTAGGGACAGGCAAATCTTCCAGTTCCGGTTTCCCTGTTTTTCATTTTTATAATAATAATATTAACAATGATAATAATAATAATTTATTATTTATACCCCGCCCATCTGGCTGGGTTTCCCCAGCCACTCTGGGCGGCTTCCAACAGAAATATTAAAATATACACTACTTTCTTAAAGATTAAAAGCTTCCCTAAACAGGGCTGCTTTCAGATGTCCTCTAAAAGTCTGGTAGTTGTTTTTCTTTTTGACATCTAGTGCCACTACCGAGAAGGCCCTCTGCCTGGTTCCCTGTAACTTGGCTTCTCGCAGCGAGGGAACCGCCAGAAGGCCCTCGGCGCTGGACCGCAGAGCGATTCTTAAATCATTAAATACAATTTAAATTCCATTCTTAAATCAAGTTCTTCACCATTCTGCAGAAATTTGCAATGCTTAAAAAGAAAAGAAAAAGAAAATACCACACAAGGGCCAGTGTCATAGCTAGGCGGTGGGGGCGGTGGGTTTTTTTTGCCCCGGGTGAACCCAGGCAGGACACTGAAATAGTCCTTGAGATATTTCTCAGCTGATACAAACAGGATGATGGAAGACTCAGTGGTCAGGCTCCTCTTCCTTGTTTGAAGGTCTTTCAAGATGATAGTCTCATTTTAATTGTAATTTGTATCTTATGTTCTTATTTTAAACAATTGTGTGTTCTACACTCTCATGCCTCTATTATTTGTATTTGTTTTTGCAGTTGGTTGTCTTGAAATATTTTCAAAGTTGTAATGTGAATTTCTCCTCATAAACACACTTTTGTGTGTATTTTAAGCTAATGTGCCCATTTTTTCAAGCTGTTTTCCCTAATAAAATGTAATTAGTGAAATTGGTGGGGCAAATTGACCTTCTTTGGTGGTTGCCAGAACACAGTAGGGCTTATTTAGCAATTTCCTTGCCTGTGACTTGGTAGCAGGAATGGGGGGGGGGAGATGGCATGTTGAGGAGAAGAATTACAGAGAGAGTTGGATAAAAGGAAGGAAGGAAGGAAGGAAGAAATGATTGCAGGGAAACTGAAAAAGCAAAAGCTGCTGTGGAGTGGAAGCTGTTTCATAAAGGATGGTTTCAGGTGCCGAGGAGCTTGTTGCTAGCCAGCTGAGATCTTAACTAGTAATAAAAATAATAAATAATAATATTTTTTTATTTATACCCCGCCCTACCCAGCCAAGGCTAACACCAAATATAAAACTAGTTAAAATACAATTCAACAACAAGAATAAATACAATTAAAATTAAAAATTAAAAATTAGAAAATAAAAATGCAGCCTCATACAAAAGGGAAAAAGAAAGGGAAAATGGGGGAGGGGATCAAGTTGGTTCCAGGCCGAAGGCCAGGCAGAACAACTTTGTCTTACAGGTCCTGCGGAAAGAAATCAGGTCCCGCAGGGCCCTGGTCTCAGGAGACAAAGCGTTCCACCAGATGTTGAGAAGGTCCTGGTTCTAGTTGAGGCTTTAAAGGTCAAAACCAGCACCTTAAATCTGACCCTGTACTCACTTCCGGGAATCAATGCAGCTGGAAAAGCATTGGGCGAATATGCTCCCATGGCAGGGACTCCGTGAGGAGCCTCGCTGCAGCATTCTACGCCCGCTCGAGTTTCTGGGACAGCTTCAAGGGCAGCCCCGCGTAGAGCGAATTACAGTAGTCCAGCCTGGAGGTGACTGTCGCATGGGTCACTGTGGTCAGGTCGGGGCAGGAAAGGTAATAGAAATGTCTTGGCAGCAGAACAGCTGCCTGTGTAAACAGTGCTGCAGATGATACAGTGGTGGCAGAGGAGTGTTGCGACAAACCCAGGACGTTGCCACCAATTAAATGCGACAATCCCGGCGTTGTCACTAAAACTTTTTTTATGCTTTCTCTCTTTTTTTTAATTTTAAAAAACAAATTTATTACTCAATTTAAAATATGACATAGAGCAAAAGTATATATGGCAACAGTATAACACAAATACATCAGATCTTATAAATCATGACCATTGCCTATATCTATGCGAATCTATGCGGGGGAGGAAACCCTTCCCCCTTCCCCCCTCCCACCCCCTCCCTTCTTTCTTTCCAACCATTTCCTAACCCTCTTCCCTCCCTCCCTCCTGTTACCCTCTTTCCATATTGTACAGTATATATAGCATTTATATATAACAACTTCAAAACAAGAAGAGAGAGAGAGAGTCCAATAGAAATCCTTAGAACTAAAAATGTTGACTCCTTCCTGCCATTTTCTAATGTATTTTTAAACTTATGCGAACGTACTAAACCCAGTATATTTCTCTATTACACATATATATAAATACACATATATTTCTCTATTACACATATCTAATACGTTCATTTTTCTTCATGCATCAAAAACCAGGTGGCGCTGTGGTTAAACCACTGAGCCTAGGGCTTGCTGATCAGAAGGTCGGCGGTTCGAATGCCTGTGACGGGGTGAGCTCCCGTTGCTTGGTCCCAGCTCCTGCCAACCTAGCAGTTCGAAAGCACGTAAAAAATGCAAGTAGATAAATAGGAACCGCTACAGCGGGAAGGTAAATGGTGTTTCCATGTGCTGCTCTGGTTTGCCAGAAGTGGCTTTGTCATGCTGGCCACATGACCTGGAAGCTATACGCCGGCTCCCTCGGCCAATAATGCGAGATGAGCGTGCAACCCCAGAGTCGGTCACGACTGGACCTAATGGTCAGGGGTCCCTTTACCTTTAATACGTTCATTTTTCTTCATGCATCAAAAACCGTATATATAAATTTTATTTTTCTTTCCCCCCTTCTTTTTGTTTAATCAATTATTACCAAATCCAGTGCACCTTTAGTATATTTTTGAACGTATAGTTTATATTTTATCCAATTTTCTGAGAAGTTTTTTGACCCCTTATAGAAAATATATAAAAATATATAAAAACGCATCAAGCACCTGCTGGAGGTGTGGGGCAAGCAAGGGTGACCTTTTCCATATGTGGTGGACTTGCCAAAAAATCAAAACATTCTGGAACCAAATCTATGAGGAAATCAAGAAAATGTTAGGAACAACCTTTGTTAAGAAGCCAGAAGCGTTCATTCTAAGCATCGTTGGAAACGAGATTCCAACTGCAATGAAAGAACTATTCCTATACGCAACCGCAGCAGCTAGGCTATTGATAGCGGAAAGCTGGAAGGAGACCGAAGCCCCCACTTTGATGGATTGGCAGAGTAAATTACAGGAACTGGCAGAAATGGCCCTATTAACTAATAACCTGAAAGGCGTTGTCACTAAAACTTTCAATGATCCCACTTAATATGTGCGGATCCCACCAATGCGATGTGCCTCCCTTTCTATACCACTAGCAGAGTGTTGAAGCAAACTGGTTATTTCACAAACCACCCACCTATCCTTCTTGCGCCCAAATAAACTGCCTCTTTAGGTTTGGGGTCTGCTAGTGATCAAAGTGCAGTTCCAGTTCTCCCAATAACGTGGCTCTGTATCCCTTTTAACTCCCGGCAAGTGTATCAGGAACCACCTTGTGCTCACAGTCAGGATTCCCTTCTACCTAAGGTTCACCCCAGCAGCCTGTTGCTACTTTGTGGCACCTTCTTCCTGGCACTTGTCTTCCCTGGGCTTGACCTTGAGGTTTTAAACTATTTTCCTGCTCCTCAGATTTAGTCTAACCTCCTCACTTTAGTCTAACCTTTTCACCACCCTCTTGAGTTAGGATACTTCACTGGAATAACTAGGCACATCCGTTTTTAAAGTAACATTTAAGAAAGCTTTATTAATCTAGAGGACATGTAAAATGTGTAATGGTTTCATGCGTATAAGCTCTTAGATCATGTATTTAGTTACAGATAACATTGGCTGAATAATATAGTTCTAATACTAGTAAACTTTTCCAAAAACACTCTAATATCTCCTACTACTATCCACATGCTCCCGCTCCCCAAAACCCCTCTCAACTCTATCCACTCTCACCACTCTATCCACTGAAATAACTGCCCCCCATTCCTTTTTAAACTCATGGCAGTCCCGCCCCTCAGGAATGGAATGCGTCACTCAACAAGGAGGTTGGGTTTAACACTTTCCACCCTGGGGTTTTACCGCAAGCCAGCCCTGTCCGTTACAAGTGTCTATGTGTGTGTTGCTGATTTAGTTACTGAACTGCACAGTGAGGCTGCTAATGGGGTGGGACGGTTTCCTTTTAACCGCAGAGCATGCAGCTGGCTAAGGGCAGAGGAAAGGCACATGCTACATAATTTGCTACATGGTGGGGCTGCTCAGGTACAGTTCTCCAGCAAACCAGGATCAGATCATGCTTTTGAGGTCTTGGCAAGTCAAGTTCACATTCAGCAGCAAAGGATGCTTTGCTTCTACTTGCTGTTACAAACTTCTGATTGCCGCACATGGAGAGTGTGGGTCTTACCTTCCAAGTCCCGGACTGCAGAATCCGGGACCGGCAGCCGTGTGACACCGGAAGTTGCGTCAATGTAACTTCCAGTGTCGCTTTGCCCTTCTATGGGCACCAAAAATGGCCGCCGCCGGCTTCGAAAGTTGCTTGTACACATGTCAGGAAGTGCGTCGACGCAACTTCTGGTGTCGCTCCGCCCATCTATGGGCACCAAAAATGGCCGCCGCCGACACCGGAAGTCGCGTCTATGCACTTCCGGACATGCGTAGGTGCGACTTTTGAAGCCAGCGGCGGCCATTTTTGGTGCCCATAGAAGGGCAAATTGGAAAGAAAAAAAAATGGCTGCCGGCAGGAGAAAATAACAGAGAAAAACGGGAGACGAAGTGATACGGGGGACCACCGGGAAAAGATAAGTAAAAACGGGGGGTTCCCGGGGGAAACGGGGTACTTGGCAGCTATGGTGTGCGTGGGAGGTAGCACTTGAGCCTGATGCTTGAAAAAAATGGTATGTGTAACACTAAACTATGGTCCAGTCAAAAAATAATAATAAAAAAATCCTTTTCAATTTATTAAGCCAAGGTTATGTGAGCCTTTCACCCTTGCTGCCTGTTCTCTCATTCTTTATTGGCTTGCTGAAGTTCAACACTTCCTGGGTGCAGTTGGCCATGGTTTCTCATTGCGTCCAAACCAGGAAACTAGGTTTGCCAGGATCTTACACCATAGTTTGAAGTCTAGTCTAGCATCATTGTTTCCTGTGCCAACCAGATTCCTCCAGGGAGTCCACAAGCAAGACACTGAGCTCTCCTTGTCACTCCCAGGTGTATTCTGCCTCTGAACATGTGGAGGCTCCATTCAGCTGTCACGATCATTAGCCATGGATAGATCTCTCTCCTCCTCGGTGGAACTCTAACGTGACCAGCCATGTTTTGGAGCCATCTATGCCAGATACTGTCGCCACAGCTTGTGGCAGCGCATTCCATAAATTACGCATGTTACATAGAGTACTTTCTCATGACAGCTCTGAACCTCCTGCCCACTGATTTCGCTGGGTGACCCTGAGTTCCATTATTTAACACACACACAAAGAAATCATCTTCCACTCTCCCCTACATCACACATAATTTTAGGCGGTTGATGGCCTAACCTTAATTGTTGCCCTTTTTTCCTTTGTAAACTAATAAGAAACAAAATAAGCTTCTCTTTGGGGGAAAAATGGGGGCTCCAGCCTCTGAAGGAAGGCCGCCAATGAGGTTTTAGCAAGCGTTTCAGTGCGCTGCTTGTTTGTATGTCTCTTTCCCTTGAGCTCAGCAACCTAGAAAAAGGTTCAGATGTATAGAGACTGTTGATTGATAGCATTGACATCTCCCTTTAACATCAATTCACTGCAGTGCTTCTCAGGAACAGCTGGACACAGCCAGCTGGCTGGGCCAAGAACATAAAAATTCAACAACGCCATTCACTATCTGTAAAAACAACAACAACCCTGCTCTTGTGGATGAATGAACCATCAGAGTTTGGGTGCAGCCAGTGGCATGCCGTGATTTAAGTCCCCGGAGCCTAACAGGTGGTTGCACACAACATGCTGTGGACAGCATTAATACAGGAGAGGTTGTGCACCTCGCAAGACAAGCTCTGTCAGTTGGGGTTGTTTATGGCAAATAGAGCCCTCCCTGCCCAGTGCCCCTGCTCTTTCTGACTGACTTGGGCTGTCAAATACTTAAACTGATGTGCTGCTTTAAAGTAAAGGTAATGGGACCCCTGACCATTAGGTCCAGTCGTGACCGACTCTGGGGTTGCGGCGCTCATCTCGCGTTATTGGCCAAGGGAGCCAGCATACAGCTTCTGGGTCATGTGGCCAGCATGACAAAGCCGCTTCTGGCAAACCAGAGCAGCACACGGAAACGCCGTTTACCTTCCCGCTGTAGCGGTTCCTATTTATCTACTTGCATTTGACGTGCTTTTGAACTGCTAGGTTGGCAGGAGCTGGTACCGAGCAACGGGAGCTCACCCTGTCGTGGGGATCCGACGGGTTTATTCCACCCATAATGGTTGAAATCCAAGGATACATTTAATGTTGCAAAATATTGGACCTACGTGTCACGGATCAGCCTGTTCCCCATGATTGGCCATGCACAGAGGGCCTGGGAGAGGGTGTCTATGAAGCCAGGGGGTGCAGGGGCACCACGGAGGAGGAGGAGGAAACTGACACTGATGGTGAGGATCACCGTTTGATGCTCTCCTTGAAGGATCGCTGGCAACAGAGAAAGGTACTGTGTTCCGGTGTACTGAGACCCGAAAAGAGGATCTCTAGGTCACGTGCAGCGCTTAAATAGTGGTCCCTCTAATTCTTTGACTGGCATGCCCATAGCCCAATTGCTCCCCGTTAGAGGGACCACCAATAGGGTGGTGTGGCTGCTCCAGTTGTCCCCGCCCCAACACCTAGGCCTGATGGCCGGGTCCCACCGCAACGCGTGTCCTCTCTTGCAGGGAGGACCCGATTTAACATTACACTAGAAAAAGAAGTGTCAATTAGGAGAGTACTTTCCATCTTTTTAAGTACAGCATCTTAAACAATTTAAGATCAATGGGGCATAGACAGGTTTGGGGAAACGTAAGACCTGTCTATAGGGCAAAATCCTAGGGGAAACATAACAAAATAAAGATTTAGGTTATTCACGTTCACACAGTTAATGTCATGTCTAGCTTGACCCAATTTTTGTTTCTTTTTATCATTTTTACCCTGCATTCTTTCTCAAAAGGTTTACTCAAGGTGGCTTCCATCCTTCAACAGATGCCAAGCACCCCTACAGAAACCTGATATATGTATAGCTCAGGTAGAACACAATTTCCGGTCCCTTTAAAACAAAGCCTTCAACAGGTAGGATCTGTCCATAATAGTAGTGCCTAGACCCACTGGGAGAGAGAGTTATAGCTCCTTCCCCCTAGAATTATAGTATTGTAGAGTTGGAAGGGACCCTGTTGAGGATCATCTAGTCCAACCCTCTGCAATGCAGGAATATGCAGCTGTCCCATCCTTTTACATTTGCTGTCAGCCCTCATTTGCCATCCTCCTGCTGTGTAAATTTACATCTCTCTCTCTCTCTCTCTCTCTCTCTCTCTCTCTCTCTCACACACACACACACACACACACACACACACACACACACAGGTTGCCTCGGATGCTAGTCCTACTCAGAGTAGACTCACTGAAATGAATTAAAAATCCAAACATTAATTTCAAAGGGTCTGCCCTAAGTAGGATTTGGCTGGATGTAGCCTGGCAAATAGAAGAGGAAGAAATGGAGGCAGTGAGAGATTTTACTTTCTTGGGCTCCTTGATCACTGCAGATGGTGACAGCAGTCACAAAATTAAAAGACGCCTGCTTCTTGGGAGAAAAGCAATGACAAACCTAGACAGCATCTTAAAAAGCAGAGACATCACCTTGCCGACAAAGGTCCGTATAGTTAAAGCTATGGTTTTCCCAGTAGTGATGTATGGAAGTGAGAGCTGGACCATAAAGAAGGCTGATCGCCGAAGAATTGATGCTTTTGAATTATGGTGCTGGAGGAGACTCTTGAGAGTCCCATGGACTGCAAGAAGATCATAGAATCATAGAGTTGGAAGAGACCACAAGGGCCATCCAGTCCAACCCCCTGCCAAGCAGGAAACACCATCAAAGCATTCCTGACAGATCAAACCTATCCATTCTTAAGGAAATCAGCCCCTTAAGGAAGGACAGATCCTGAAGCTGAGGCTCCAATACTTTGGCCACCTCATGAGAAGAGAAGACTCCCTGGAAAAGACCCTGATGTTGGGAAAGATTGAGGGCACAAGGAGAAGGGGACAACAGAGGATGAGATGGTTGGACAGTGTTCTCGAAGCTACCAACATGAGTCTGACCAAACTGTGGGAGGCAGTGGAATACAGGAGTGCCTGGTGTACTCTGGTCCATGGGGACACGAAGAGTCGGACACGACTAAACAACAACAACAAAGCCTCTTATTATGACTGAAGTATCTTACCCAATAAAATCTGCACGAACCAGTTTATCTGAGTGCATTATTCTCAGGGGGGGACTCATTTATTTATAATTGTTTAATCATATGGGACTAAACTGTGTTATGTTGTAAGGACCTTTTATTAAATCTTAGAATTGTAAAGTTGGAAGGGCCCCAAGGGTCATCTAGTCCAACCCACTGCAATGCCTGGAACCTGGCATTGGGCTGCAAGAATGTACTGTAACTATCACATTTTCAAAATGTCTGATAGCCAAGTTCCACTACTTTTCACAGGCTGGGAGTAGCGGCTCCCTCAGATTGTACCCACTTTGAATTAGACTTGAAAAGAAAGTTTGTGTTGTGGATATGCTACTTCCATAGTTTACTTGACGTGGTTCAGACTGACCAATGCATTGTTTTCAGTGACAGTCTGTAGCAGTTGAAGCTGTGAAATGTGCTAGGGGCAAGCATTTTGGTGGTGTGAATTCTACTGATGTTAACAATATTATCTGGCCAGTAGTATGCAAAATCTCTTAACTGGGATTCGAAGCATACAGTATGTGCTAATGAGATGAAAGCAAACTAACCGTGGCTCCAATTGAAAAAATGTTTGATATAGCTACTGTACATTGACTTTTAGTGACTTTTTGTGGGTTGATTCATTTTCCACAATGAACTCTGGGGAACCTTTCCTTAAAAAGGTCAACAACTCTGGGAAAGGGGCGCCCGAGGGATCTTTGCACCACGGTGCTAGATATGCTTAAGACGGCCCTGGGGTGGGTGGCTCCAGCTAGAGAACCCCCAAGGGCGGCCCCAGAACAGGAAGGCTCGGAGCCAGGGAGATGGTGGTGGGACACGGAAGACAGGTCAGAGGATGAAGCGGGGGCAGAATGGTTGGATGCTGAACAAGCAAGAAGCTTGAGTGAGAGAGAGGAAGATGAGGCAGAAAGCACTCTAGGACAGGCAGAAAGTAGAACAAGCAGCTAAGGGACAGAGGCTGCAGCAGCTTCACAAGGAGCCTGGTCCTAATGGATCCAGCTGCCCTCCTCCCTTGTCTCCATGGGCCGGGAGGACCTTGCATCTAGGAGAACAAAGAGCACCTGCCAAGTCTCCCGCTGAAAAATGCGGGATCAGCAGCAGTGCGGCACCGGAAGTTGCCTAGAAGCAACTTCCGGGGCTGCTCTTCCCATGTGTGGGCATCGGAAATAGGGCAGAGCGGCACCGGAAGTCGCTTCTACGCATGCCTGGCAGCCATCTTAGTGGTGGCCGCATGGCGGTGGCCATCTTGGTGACTAAGATGGCCGCCAGGCATGCGTAGAAGCGACTTCTGGTGCCACTCTGCCCTATTTCCAATGCCCACACATGGGCAGAGCGGCACCCAAAATGGAGGCTCCCCGGCAGGTAGGAAATCCGGGGGATTTCCGGGATTTTTCTCCATTCAGGACAACAGTGGGAAATGGATTTAAATCCGGGGGTTTCCCGCGAAAAATGGGATACTTGGCAGCTAAGACAGGGGGCCTCTCCCTGATGGAGTTCAAGGTAAAAACATCTGGTTCAGGAGATGTAGAGGGAAGTGGGAGGCACAGATCATCAGTTCTGGCAACTGCTTTACTAGGAGACAGTATTGTCTATGGCAGGGGGTCCCAACAAAATTTTCTCGAGGACCCCTCATCAAGCCGCTATTGTGACAAGGACCCCCATTAATTCCTAATCCTAAATCTAATTCCTAATTCCTAATCTAATTTTTCCAGTAAGCTTAACACTGATCTTGGAAGGGTTAGGTTCAAGGGACGCCAACGATTTAGGTTCAATGGACACTGACAAGATCGGTTCGAGAGTCACTGACTTACTTGCTTGAACATCAAATGCATTATCTTCCTCTTCATCTGTAGGCCTTTGTCGTTTTAACGAACCACTTTTTAACCAACGGTCCATTTTTAACTACGCAAACTGTAGCTTCCGCGAAAAACAATGCTTTGTTTACAAACACTACTGTTTTGCAAAGAGGCAGCGCGCGCCAGGGAGGAGGGAGGGGAATGGAGAAGACAGGGTACCTGCACAGTAGCGCACAAATGAAGCTGACGCGCGCAAAGCATCTTGGGGAGGTGAGCGTTAGTAGAATGTGCGCGCGCAGGTTCCGGTTTCCGCCTGCAGGAATGGCGGACCTGTTTTCCATCTCTCTGACCTTCGTAAGGAATTTGGCGGTTGCTAGGGGAGTAAATGGCAACCCCCTACCCTCTCCGGGGGTTACGGAGAGGGGCCGCTGGCCCGCGATGCCCCCAGACCCACTCCGACTGTTTTTGGAGTGGGGGGAGCTTGGGCTGAGCACTTACGAGGGCCAGGACTCCCGGACGCTAATCTGCATGGCGGGGATTTCCATGGTTAAAGAAGATAATTAGGCTTAAATCTATGGACATACTTCAGAAGGAGGGGAAGAAGCGCTGTTTACTGCTGAGAAATTTATGCTGCTGAGGGAGAGGAGTCAAAGATTGTACAGCATCTGGAAGAAGGATTGATGGGGACGGAGCGATAAGGGAAGTGAGTTTTTATTTTTTTTCTTCATATTGTTGCCTCGTACCTTCCCGGACGCGATGTCCTGGCTTGTTTGGAGTGAAAGAGAAGCAAAAGACTGTGTGAGTTGAACTTTATAACTGTTGTTACTGAGCATATTTTTTAAAGATGTGGAGTTGCCGATGAGAAAAGCCCCCCCCCCAGTCGGACGGAAGGAGTTCTGGACGCGTTCGGAGGATTTATGAGCTGTGACGCACTTTAAATTGGAGCAGCGACCTGAAGCTAAGTTCAGCTATAGGGCAAGGAGATCCATTAATTTACCAAGAGTTTATGGTTTGATGTTTGGGTCTCCTGCCTGGAAAAGCTGTAAATTCTATAATGATCGTAAATCTTCATGGCTATGAGAGGAAACGAAAGTGATTTGAGCTTTTTAAGATGGCGCTGCTTCGTGCTGCTTCGACGCAACAGGGAGCTCCATTAAGAAGATTTATGGGGAGGCTGGACTGAATAACTCACACAGGAGAAAGAACATCTGTGAAACTTTGTTTGATATTTATCTCAGCAGCTGGGAAACAATCGGATGAAAGTGGAAAACATCTATGTGACTGTAAGGGGAAGATCTGGATTATTATGAACTTGGAGGACGATTTGAACTTTAGAAAAAAGACGGCAGTGGACAGTTGCGAGGAATTCCCAATTTCTTGAAGCATGGGAACCCAAATAAAAAATTCTTTAGATGATTTGGCATAACATTCGGTTTGATTGATATATATATGTGTATAATTTGAAATATTGAATGTGATATAATTGGTTTTAATTGGAAAATTAATAAAAATATATATATTTTTAAAAAAAGTAGAATGTGCGCGCTGCCTCTTTGCAAAACAGTAGTGTTTGTAAAGCGCCACCTAACGACATACAGCAGAACTACTGCCTCTATCTAATTCTAGTTTTGCGCTAGACTCTGCTCATGCAGGAAGTGGCCAAAACAAAAAATCTGTTATCATACAAAATATATTTAATATATTTTTATTCTAATAGCAACTTGCGGACCCCTCTGGCATAGCATGCAGACCCCTGGGGGTCTGCGGACCACCTCTTGGGAACCGCTGGTCTATGGGTTTTTCTCTATTCTGTTTCCTTGAACAATGAATCAACTTTTCAGCAACTATATCAGGGAGGGAGAGAGGTTCATGGTTCTTCGGTTTTATTATTTTTTTCAGATTGGCAAGCTATGCAGCCCTTCTCAGAAGAGGCATTCCCGGTCTGCTTGGTATCCTGAGGACCTTTTTGTTGAGGAGAAGATGACACGGGTTGCTCCTGTGCAACATGAAGAAACTTTGTCCACTAGAAGGAGGTGAGAAAGCCAATGCCTGTCATCTTCGTAAGATTCCCATTTATTTTCAATATGTACATATTATATTTTTATCCCCACCCCCTTCCTGTAAGAAGCTCTGGACTGTGTGCATAGAATCATAGAATCCTAGAGTTGGAAGAGACGACAAGGGCCATCCAGTCCAACCCCCTGCCAAGCAGGAAACACCATCAAAGCATTCCTGACATATGGCTGTCAAGCCTCCGCTTAAATACCTCCAAAGGAGGAGACTCCACCACACTCCTTGGCAGCAAATGCCACTGTCGAACAGCTCTTACTGTCAGGAAGTTCTTCCTAATGTTGAGGTGGAATCTTCTTTCTTGTAGTTTGAATCCATTGCTCCGTGTCCGCTTCTCTGGAGCAGCAGAAAACAACCGTTCTCCCTCCTCTATATGTCACCCTTTGATATATTTGCACATGGCTATCATATCACCCCTTAACCTTCTCTTTTCCAGGCTAAACATACCCAGCTCCCTAAGCCGTTCCTCATAAGGCATTGTTTCCAGGCCTTTGACCATTTTGGTTGCCCTCTTCTGGACACATTCCAGCTTGTAAGTATCCTTCTTGAACTGTGGTGCCCAGAACTGTACACAGTACTCCAGGTGAGGTCTGACCAGAGCAGAATACAGTTGTACTATTACTTCCCTTGATCTAGATGCTATACTCCTATTGATGCAGCCCAGAATTGCATTGGCTTTTTTTAGCTGCTGCATCACACTGTTGACCAGGGCCGTCTCCCATCCTGTATTTGTGCCTTTCCTCCCCCCCAGTGTAGTACTTTACATTTCTCCCTGTTTCACCAGCTTCTTTACAAGAATATCATGGGGCACCTTGTCAAAGGCCTTGCTGAAATCAAGATAGGCTACATCCACAGCGTTCCCTTCATCTACCAGGTTTGTAATTCTGTAATTTTTCGTTCTTTCAACAAGAAAAAAAATTGTTTCATCATGAGTACAACCAGGTAAACAAGAAAGCACTGGTCCAGTTACAAGTCTTATTTTCTGTGCCTTTAAGGTCCAGCCCACACTGTAACTATCACATGCAAAATCCTGAGATTTACTAACTTTTAACATATCCTGTCCACGTCAAAGGTTGGGTAGCAGGTGGAGGCAGATTGTTCTCGCTTGCATTGATGCGTGAAAGAAAAAGAAGCCAGGCTCCAGCAAAAGCGTCTTATTCTGAGGAGCCTCTTACAAGTCTTCCTTGTCACATAAGTGCTGCAAACAATTTGAGCTAGCAAGGCAAACATACTTGGTACACTTTGACCTGTGAATCTTTGCTGACGAAGAATAGTCGAAACAGGGCCTTGTCCTGATTTTTACTGGAATTTATCTTTATTTGCCTTCAACATTGGGATTGATTCCCATTTAAACTCCGCATCACATCAATAAAACCTTGTGAAGATTTTTTTTTTTGAAATCCATATTCTTTTGGCCTGAGTTCTTGCAATTTATCGTTTATTTCCTTGTCACATAAGGCATTCTAAGCATTGAATAGTAATTTCTTTAGAGTTCCATTGTTGCACTATCACCAAGTGAGCAGCAGACCATTGGAAGCTGACCAGCTCCCTGTGCTGCAGAACTGAATTGATATTAATGTCCAATGACAAAAGTGTTAACACTTGATCCAACTTAATAGATTGCTCTGTAACATTAGAAATGTTCCTCGTCAATGACTTGGATGATGGGCTTGAGGGCATCCTGAGCAAGTTTGCAGACGACACCAAATTGGGAGGGGTGGCTAATACCCCAGAGGACAGGATCACACTTCAAAATGACCTTAACAGATTAGACAACTGGGCCAAAGAAAACAAGATGAATTTTAACAAGGAGAAATGTAAGGTACTACACTTGGGCAAAAAAAATGAAAGGCACAAATACAGGATGGGAGACACCTGGCTTGAGAGCAGTACATGTGAAAAGGACCTAGGAGTCCTGGTAGACCACAGACTTGACATGAGTCAGCAGTGTGATGCAGCAGCTAAAAAAGCCAATGCAATTCTGGGCTGCATCAATAGGAGTATAGCATCTAGATCTAGGGAAGTAATAGTACCACTGTATTCTGCTCTGGTCAGACCTCACCTGGAGTACTGTGTCCAGTTCTGGGCACCTCAGTTCAAGAAGGATACTGACAAGCTGGAAGGTGTCCAGAAGAGGGCAACCAAAATGGTCAAAGGCCTGGAAGCGATGCCTTATGAGGAACGGCTTAGGGAGCTGGGTATGTTTAGCCTGGAGAAGAGAAGGTCAAGGGGTGATATGATAGCCATGTTCAAATATATGAAAGGATGTCATATGGAGGAGGGAGAAAGATTGTTTTCTGCTGCTCCAGAGAAGCGGACACGGAGCAATGGATTCAAACTACAAGAAAGAAGATTCCACCTCAACATTAGGAAGAACTTCCTGACAGTAAGAGCTGTTCGGCAGTGGAATTTGCTACCAAGGAGTGTGGTGGAGTCTCCTTCTTTGGAGGTCTTTAAGCAGAGGCTTGACAGCCACCTGTCAAGAATGCTTTGATGGTGTTTCCTGCTTGGCAGGGGGTTGGACTGGATGGCCCTTGTGGTCTCTTCCAACTCTATGATTCTATGATTCTAGGGGCATGGGAAGAACACCGAGGAGCACAACTAATGATTTTGGGACACTGTAAAGAGAAGTGGCTTCAGTTTCCAGAGAATGGTGTGCAAGTTCCATTACGAACCCTGGAAATTCAAGGAAAACCCAACTGAAGTCACTGCAAAAGAAGACATTGGAGCGAGCCAAATCATTTGCCTATGCACACACACACACAGGAAGCAGTAGGTCCAGCTCAAAGGCAACACATGGAGATCTGTATTGGATTGTCTCAATGCACCCCTAATCAGTATTATTGAATAGTTACCAAATTATTGGATCATCTTAGAAGGTTGTATATCTTCCGCCCACCCCTGGGGCAGATAGCGCATTCCACATGCAGGCTCATTCCCTGGCAGCATCTGCACTGAGATAGATCTGGGTGTTGGGGAAGGGAAGGAGCCTCTTCCCATAACCGGGAGGGCGGCCTCTGCCCAAAAGCAGATCATTCTGGTCTGGATGCACAAATAGCAACATCTGGGATAAGGCAGCAGCTTTATGAGCAGGCTGTGTGTGCCATAACAAATGTGTTGGTCTTCGGGGTGCTCTGGGACGTTGTGTGGGTTCTGCTGCAACAGGGAAACTTAGCTACGTACTTTTTCCGTAGTTGACTTTTGCTATGTGCTTAATGCTGTTTTTCTGCATCCTCTGCCTATTGCAGAAGCCAAAACTGCTGCAATCCTCCAGCAGCACCTAGTGGCAGAGGAAAGCATTACAACGTCATGTTTAAATATTGGTCAAAGCCAGGGGTAGGCAACCTAAGGCCCGTGGGCCGGATGCGGCCCAATCGCCTTCTCAATCCGGCCCACGGTCCGGGAATCAGCGTGTTTTTACATGAGTAGAATATGTCTTTTTATTGAAAATGCACCTCTTGGTTATTTGTGGGGCCTGTCTGGTGTTTTTACATGAGTAGAATGTGTGCTTTTATTTAAAATGCATCTCTGGTTTATTTGTGGGGCATAGGGAAATATAGTCTGGCCCACCACTTGGTCTAAGGGACGGTGGACCGGCCCACAGCTGAAAAAGGTTGCTGACCCCAGGTCAAAGCTGTTGCAGGAGGAATCCCCAAAGCAGGGAAAAAATGGGGGCGGGCTTACGAATTTATTCGACTTACGATCGGATGTGTGCCAGCCCCGCTTGGGATCGGGCCCGCCGGCTCCGCTGCCACCGCCGCTGCGAGGCCGGCCTCCTGCTACCGATCTTCGTGTGACAGGCGGGGGTGGGGGGAAAGCGGAGGAAGGAAGGAGCCTCCGCTTTCCCCCCCACCCCGCCTGTCATACGAAGATCGGCGGGCGCTCCTTACCGGGCTTAGCAAGCCCAGCAAGCAGCGCCAGCCGATCTTCGGCTCTGTGCTGTGTGAGAGGCGGGGGTGGGGGGGGGAAGCGGAGGCTCCTTCCTTCCTCTGCTTTCCCCCCACCCCCGCCTGTCACACGAAGATCGGTAGCAGGAGGCCGGCCTCGCAGCGGCGGTGGCAGCGGAGCCGGCGGGCCCGATCCCAAGCGGGGCTGGCACACATTTGATCGTAAGTCGAATAAATTCGTAAGCCCGCCCCCATTTTTTCCCTTCGTAACTCGAAAAATTTGTATGTCGAGTCATTCGTATGTCGAGGTGCCACTGTATCAGCTAGAGCATCATTGTCACTTGGGTTTGACATTGATTGTCTTCTTTGATTTCCAGCCATTGTTGTTGTTGTTGTGATCCCTTGTTGTTCCTTATATTTCTTTAAAGGCATGCTCTGCTGTATTTCAGCCTTCTGTCAAATTTGCTGTCAAAGTATATTAGCCTTCTATGTTTTGACGAGTCCCTTTTTTCCTCTTTCTTGGGAGCTCCCTTCCCCACCTTTAGCTGCTCATTTTTTCTAGTCCAGCCAGCTCAAAGATCAAAAAGGGAAAGTTTTGCACTAATCAGTTCCTTTCTGTTTCAAACCGCTGGTCAGGGTGTTAGATTGCAGCGCTCCCTCCCGCGTTATCTGATTTTGTAATCCTCTTAGATGTGCTTGCAGTCACGTCGCCTCTCTCTTCGCTCCCTCCTCCTCCCCGTCCTTCCCCTCCTTGCCTTCTCGGCCAGGAAGAAACCTTTTAGCAAGTCCTGGCACTCATCCAAGTCTCCATTTTGAAACAAAGTTCTTACTTCGCTTATTTAGGGGTTACTTCTTTCCTTTCCTTCTTTTTCACCCCCTACCCCTTGTAATTTAGTCTATGGCTTGATTTTCCATATTTCTTTCTAGATTTTCACGGGGCTATCGATCGCAAGTCCGTAGCGATGTGTAAAAAGTTCCTCCGACTCTTCCCCCCGCCCGCGTTATGGTTGTATGTCTCTTTAAAATTTCTCTGTACACTCACAGGTCGGTATATTCTTTCTTCTCTTAGCCAAAGAGATCTGGTGCTTTCTAGGCGAGTCTTTGGGGCGCCGCGTCTGCAGTTACTTTGTAGCGCTTGCTGCCTTTACCGCCGCAGCCGCTGTCGCGTCGGCTCCTCTCCGCAGCTTCCACCTTTGGTGTGCCGCTGCCGAGTTCTGCCGCTTTTCGCCGCTTTTATTATCTCAGCAAGGGTTCCGTACCCTTGCCTTTATACGTGGGGGGGGGGTTTCAGGCGCCAAACACCCCCCGATAAGTTAATTAACTGCAGTTTTGGCTCCGTAGTAGTCGGAGCTTCTTCTTCCCGACCCGCTCACTAGCGCACCTTCACTGGAAGTCTCAGGCCTTTCTTTTTAACTGCCTTGAACCTACAACATGCATTGAATGCCATTGGGTTCTATGAGAGAGAGAAACTTTTCTCTCTCCACTTTCTCCATGCCATGCATAATGTCACAAAGGTCTTATCATGTCACCTCTTCCTCGCTTTTTCTCTAAACTATAAAGTCCCAGGTGCTGTAACTTTTCCTTGAGGGCAATTACTCCATCCTCTTGGTCATTCTGTTTTGCATGTTGCTCTGCTCACTCCCCCCCCCACATACTTTTGCTGTTATTGTTTTAATTTAATGAGGGTATTTGCTAAAAATAGGTGTGTTCCGAGCTGACCTTTTCTTGCCTGCCTTGGCTGCTGCAAAAGCAACAGGAACAGAGCACTTACAGATTACTCAAAGCATAAGACACCTGCACCGGGTGCCATGCACTGTGGCTGTTGTTCCACAAGATGGAACCAAGGGAATTGTTATCAAGACTTGGAAACGGCAAAGGGAACTTGGGTAACTCAGAAAACAAAGGTTCTCCCAAAACCCCAACTTCCCTGCTCAATTTCTGCCTCTTCAAGAAATCTTTGGACAATCTGCCTTAGACTCTTGGGGGGGGGTGGCATTCTACACTTTGTGCCTCCTTCTGGGACCCTCAAACTCAGCATCTTCTTATGTCTTGTTTCTTGCACACCATTTGTGTTGCTCATGCTTGTCATGCCCTTGCAGGTACACCCCCAAGACAGTGAGGAACGGAGGGAAGGCCCAGCTCAGCAACCATGAAGTCAAGGTGAAGGGACCTGAGCCTGTCATTAGCCAGATCATTGATAAGCTGAAACACATTAATCAGGTAAGCTCATGTACGGTACTCTCTATTAGATGCTTATGGCTGAATCATTGATGAACACTGAATGTTCAGAATGACCCAGTTGCCCGACTTGGTAAATCTGCATTCACAAACCCACGGAGAGACATTGTTCCCTGTTTAGAAATTATCCCATACTGGAAGCCAGAACTGTGCATAGCTGAGGCCAGGGTTGGCTGTGGCTGTACCTGAATCTAGACCTGAAGAGTGTATTTTTCCAGGTCAGTTGCTGAGGCTAAATGCTGTTCCTTGAGGAACTGTTCGGTACTTAAGAGATTTTGAGTCAGGGGAGACCTTGTTGAGCTATATGAATGTATGGAGTAAGAGACCACAGACGTGATGGTGTAGAGCTGGTTGTGTTGCTCCTAATAGGAATGTGTAATGCAACAGCACCATCTGTTGCTGTTGAGGAAGGTAGTGATGTAAGCCTTAGGATTTTTAAGTCACATTCCTTTTAAGGTGTCTTCCCAATAGATTTCCTTCTTATTTCTTCCACATGATGTTAACATATTTGTAGAAAGGCCAGCACTACCTTGAGGACTCCTTCCTCAAGTCATATTTGCTGATAAATTCATAGTAGGAAGGTAAAAACAGTGGTGGGTGGGTGCAAAACAGAGGTTGGAAGAGAAGAAAATTTTGGCATTTGGATCAGCCCTGGAACAAAGCGCTCTTTCGGTGTAACTTCCAAACAGTTATGCTTAAGGTCTCTGCCAAAGAAATGTCCATACTCTCTATAGTATTAGACAATTAAGTTCCAGAGGCTACTTCCCTGCAAAAGGCAAAGCATTTGTTTCAAATGTGGACCCCATTCCCTAATTATCAGCCTTGAAGAAAGCAATTAAAACATCAGAGGGTAATCAAAGAGTGAGTCTTTATTCAGTTCCTGAGCTTGAAGCTGGAGGTGGTAAAGGGGGGAGCAGAGAGGGAGGGAGGAAGTTATAGTCAAATGCAGGCACCCCCAAACTTCGGCCCTCCAGATGTTTTGGACTACAATTCCCATCATCCCTGACCAGTGGTCCTGTTAGCTAGGGAAACAGTGGTCCTGTTAGCTCCCTTTTAGAAGGGAAATGGTTTCTCTTCCAGAGGTTACGGTGCAGTCGATGGTTGGAAATATTTCAGGCCTACCATATCTTGACAGATCTTTGGAATGCACATGAACCAAATTATAACTTAGTTTGCAGAATCAGCTTTTCACTTAAGGAAGGGGGGTGAGGGGGGTGGAATGGCTTTTTCAGTCTCCAATGTTCTTGAGGGATAAGGGAAGCAAACAGCATGGGAACCCAAAACCTGGCAAGAACTTTGCGCAAGTGCTGCGAAGCTGATAAGCTGCAAGTGTATCCTGGTCCAGCAGCACCTTCAAGACCAATTAATTTTATTAATGGAGCATAAGCTGTCATGAGCTTATTGGCTACTTCTTCAGAAAACCAGAGGGAAGTTTGTTAATAGCATGGCTATTCCTTCCTTGATTTTAAAGTATTGCACCCTCTGATTCTCAGCCTTTTGGGAATTGCAGGCGTGTAGCCAGGGAGGGGCGTAGGGGGCGGGCTGCCCCTAGCTCCAGTCTGGCGGGGGCAGCGCCCCCGGCCCCCGGCCCACCCCTCGCCTTCGCCGCCCTCGCTGCTGCTGCCCTCGCCACCACTGCCCGCTTATTCATCTCCTCATGCGCGACGGCTCTTCTCGCTCCCTCAGTCGTTGTCGTGGAGGGAGAGAGGGAGGGAGGGCTGCAAAGGCCAGGCGCCCCACTGCTCTCCCACTGTGGTGCCCTCACGGCTTGTTGTTCGGGATGCGTCTGCAGCAGCGGCGGCAGGTGGAGCCGAAAGACGACACCAGCCAATCAGGAGCTCCACTTTCCCTATTGACTGGAGGCAGCCTTTTTCACCACGAGTGCCCGTCTCCAGAGCGGCCTGGCGAGCACAGGGCGGTGGCGGTGAAAGTGGCGGTGCGGGGGGAGAGAAAGAGAGGACGTGGGCTCAGTCGCACAGGCCAGTGGCCCTCGCTCCCTTGTGTTTATGTAGTACAGTGGTACTATGAACACAAATGGTTTTGGAGGTCTGTTCATAAACTGAAGCGTTCAAAAACTGAAGCGAACTTTCCCATTGAAAGTAATGGAAAGTGGATTAATCTGTTCCAGACGGGTCTGCGGAGTACTCAACCTGAAGCGTACTTAACCCGAAGCATGGGTGTAATTGGTTCCGGAAGTCTGTTCATAAACTGAAGTGTTCATAAACTGAAGCGAACTTTCCCATTGAAAGTAATGGAAAGTGAATTAATCCGTTCCAGATGGGTCCGCGGCGTTCGTAAACCGAAAATTCATAAACCGAGGTGTTAATAAACCGAGGTTCCACTGTATTGCACTCTAGGGCACGCCCCAGAAGCTGCCCCCTTTTGACCCAGAAGCCGAGGGAGCCGCACGTTGTTCTCCTCCCGCCCACCAGCAGACTCTCCTTCGCTTTCAAAGCCTCCTTCGCCATCCCCACCGGCTCCGGAGGGCAGATGCTGCTTGGTGCGGGGAGGGGGGTCTCCGAGGGCTTTGTGGGGGCTTTGCTGTGACGTGGAAGGGGTGGGACGCAGTTTGGCTTCCCCCTTGAGCAAGAGGGTCGCGGCGGCCCTGTGTCGCTCTCCTGCCGATTGAGGGGCTGGCGCTCTCTGGCACCGATCCGGCTGTGTGTTTTCCTCGCTGCGTTTGAGGTGCAGCAGGAAGAGAGAGGTGAAGGTGGTGCCCCTGGGATGATTCACATTCTCTCAGCACTTGGCTAAAACTTTGTGATCGAAACAGCGGAGGAAACCCGGCATTGTTCCTGCATCGTGACGGTGAGGTGCTGCAGAAAGCTTTCAGGGCACGACAACCGGTATCCTCGTGCTGCTCACAGAGAAAGGAATGCCCTTGTTTTGAAGTTTTTAAGCCTTAAGATTTAACTGATGTCTACATTCATCCCAACTCTGTGTGCAGGCAGCTGAGGCCAAAACTGCACCGAGTGCGCCAGCCAAGCAGAGCAGCAGTGCCAAGACTGGGCTCGTCCTGGCACATGCATCGTGCGTCATGATGCCCCGCCCCAGGGGGTGCTGCCCCAGGCAGCCAAGGAGCACCGTTCGCCACTGGGGAATTGTAGTATTCGTTTATTTTATTTTATTTATTAAGGGTTTTCGTGGTTTACAAAGGTAGTACAATATCTCATATTTTTTCCATGTATCATTTTTATACATCGATCTTGCTTGTTGAGACATTGGGAAGAGGGTGGTGGGAAAAGGTGGGTGGGGAGGTGGGTGGGGTGGGGTGCCGATGTTTCTATTTTCCTTAATACGTGTAGGGGTTCAGTGTCAGCGTTGTTTGTGCATGTTTTCTGTTGTTTGCTTTTGTTCCTTTGTTGGTGAGAGAGGTCGGGAGTTGGCGTAGGATGTGATAGTTCATTTGTGGTTGGCTGTGGTGGTCTTTGGTTTCTTGTGTGAGTGGGGTGGGCGGGTGTTTTGATTAGGTCAGCCATATTGATTTGTATGCTGATGGTAGGTTTTTGTCATTGTCTTGTTGGGCTGTGTAAGTGATGAAGGGGAACCATACTGGGGTGAATGTGTCTTCTTCTGTTTGTCCCCGTGCTAGTTTCAGCTTACTGGTAAGTTTTTCTAGTAGGGCTGTTTCCCATACTGCTTGGTACCATTGGTCCATGTTTACTCCTGACAGGTCTTTCCAGTGTCTAGTTACGATGTTCCTGGTAGCTGACAGTAGGTGGGTTATGAGTTCTTTGTGGTCTGAGTGGGCTTTGTTGTCTTGAAATATGTTTAGTAAAACCAATTCTGGGGTGATTTCTAGGACTTGCTTGGTTATATTACAAATTTATTGTATGGTTGTTGTCCAGAGTGATTGGATTTTAGGACACTCCCACCACATGTGAAGGTATGTGCCTGTGGAGGTGCATCCTCTCCAGCATTTTGATGAGGTTCCTGGGCGTATTAGAGCTAGTTTTCTTGGAGTTAGGTACCACCTGTGGACTAGTTTCAGGGATAGTTCTTTTCTTTTCATTGATATGGATTTGAAGGGGGGTTTAGACCACATTCTGGTCCATTGGTTGGGGTTTATTTCATATCCTATGTCATCCTCCCATTGTTTTTTGATTGCATCTAGGGGGTTCGTGTGGCTTTTGAGTAGTATTTTGTATATTGCAGATACCAGCTCGGAAACGTACTGGGAGCCAATGTAGATCTTTCAAGAACGGTGTTATGTGGTCCAGGCGGCCGCTACCAGTCACCAGTCTAGCTGCCGCATTCTGGATTAGTTGTAGTTTCCGGGTCACCTTCAAAGGTAGCCCCACATAGAGCACATTCCAGTAGTCCAAGCAGGAGATAACTAGAGCATGCACCACTCTGGCAAGACAGTCCGCAGGCAGGTAGGGTCTCAGCCTGCGTACCAGATGGAGCTGATAGACAGCTGCCCTGGACACAGAATTGACCTGTGCCCCCATAGACAGCTGTGAGTCCAAAATGACCTCCAGGCTGTGCACCTGGTCCTTCAAGGGCACAGTTACCCCATTCAGAACCAGGGAATCCTCCACACCTGCCTGCCTCCTGTCCCCCATGAACAGTACTTCTGTCTTGTCAGGATTCAACCTCAATCTGTTAGCTGCCATCCATCCTCCAACCGCCTCCAGGCACTCACACAGGACCTTCACTACCTTCACTGGTTCTGATTTGAAAGAGAGGTAGAGCTGGGTATCATCCACATACTGATGAACACCCAGCCCAAACCCTCTAATGTTCTCTCCCAGCGGTTTCAGATAGATGTTAAAAAGCATGGGGGAGAGGACGGAACGCTGAGACACCACACAAGGGAGGGCCCAGGGGTCTGAACACTCATCCCCCACCACCACTTTCTGAACACGGCCCAGGAGGAAGGAGCAGAACCACTGTATGACAGTGCCCCCAGCTCCCAACCACTCTAGACGGTCCAGAAGGATGTTATGGTCGATGGTGTCAAAAGCCACTGAGAGATCCAGCAGAACTAGGAAACAGCTCTTACCTTTGTCCCTAGCCCGCCAGAGATCATCAACCAGTGTGACCAAGGCAGTTTCAGTCCCATGATGAGACCTGAATCCCAACTGGAAGGGATCGAAATGGTCCGCTTCATCCAGGCGTGCCTGGAGTTGTTCAGCAACCACTCGCTCAATCACCTTGCCCAAGAAGGGAAGATTTGAGACTGGGCGATAGTTGGCCATATTGGCCGCATCTAAATATGATTTTTTTTAAAGAACCGGTTTAATAACCGCCTCTTTCAGCGTATCGGGGAAGGCTCCCTCACAGAGAGAAGCATTCACCAACCCGTGAAGCCCATCACCCAGCCCTTCCCGGCTCACTTTTACTAGCCAGGATGGGCAAGGGTCAAGGAGACAGGTGGTTGGTTTCACTCGTCCAAGCAGCCTGTCCACATCCTCGGAGGTAACAGATTGAAATTGATCCCACGCAAACAGATAGATGTCAACCAACCATTTTATTTTATTTTATACACTGCTTGATTGTAAAACAACCTCAGAGCAATTTACAAAAAGAAATGAACAATAATATTATCAGTAAGAACAACTCTTCAAAACAAAAGCTAACACTAGCAATAAATTAAAACAGTTTTTTCCCCTGTGTGATTAGGTAAAATTAAAGGGACCCCTGACCTTTAGGTCCAGTCGTGACCGACTCTGGGGTTGCATGCTCATCTCGCATTATTGGCCAAGGGAGCCGGCGTATAGCTTCCAGGTCATGTGGCCAGCATGACAAAGCCACTTCTAGTGAACCAGAGCAGCACATGGAAATGCCGTTTACCTTCCCGCTGTAGCGGTTCCTATTTATCTACTTGCATTTTGACGTGCTTTCGAACTGCTAGGTTGGCAGGAGCTGGGACCGAGCAACGGGAGCTCACCCCGTCACAGGCATTCGAACCGCCGACCTTCTGATCAGCAAGCCCTAGGCTCAGTGGTTTAACCACAGCGCCACCTGGGTCCCCTGTGTGTGATTAAAATGTATTTTAATCAATGGGTTGTTGTTGCTCTTTGTGTTTGCTTTTGATTTGTAAACTGATTAGGGCTCCTCCTTTGGTAGAAGGGAAAAAGCAGGTTACAAATTTTTATGGATAAAAAATAAAATGCATAGCACCACTAAGCATCCAAACTCAGGTGAGGACACATCTTCAGTCTTGTTCCTCTGGCAGAATCCACTTGCTTGTAGCCTAATTGACTTTTACTTTTTTAATGAATCCACCCCCTCAATTATCATGTAAAAGGAGGTTGCAAGACTATGCTGTTCAAATTGGATAGCTTTGCACTATCAGGAACTCGACTTGTCTTCTTCAGAAGTGCAGTTTAAAGCAAGGTGAGCTCCCTTTGCTCGGTCCCAGCTCCTGCCCACCTAGCAGTTCAAAAGCCCGTCAAGGTGCACTGCTCTGGTTCGCCAGAAGCGGCTTAGTCATGCTGGCCACACGTGCGACTGGACTTAACTGTCAAGCAGAGAGAGAGCTGCTGTTGTGCTCAGGTGCTGTTGGGGCCTCTCCACTGCGGCATCTGGTTGGCCAACGTGATCAAGGTCGCTGGACCAGGTGGACCACGGGACTGATCCACCAGGCACATCTTTATTTCCTTACAGATCAGACCAAAGACCATCGAGTCCAGAGTCTGGTGCTGAGTGGCCAGACAGATGCATATGGGAAGCTCTTTCAGCAATGCTTGGTCCAATTTTCATTGCCATTTGAACTATTGTTTTAGCTGCAGACCCATTATCGAGCCTTTCCAATCTCCACGCTTGATCATTGTCCAAGGGCTTATGGAAAAATATTCCAAGAATTTCAGCACAACTCTTGGAACATTTTTTATTAAATTCTTTTCAGTCATGCAGACTAAATTAAAGGAGAAATATGCACTCCAGGAAGAGTATAAATATTACGGTAATTCAGACTCTCTCTCTCTCTCTGCCTTGGCAGACTCCTAAGGTAACCCTTTGCTTGAAATAAACCTTCTGCTCTTATCTTAATGATTGAGGTCACAGTTTGCTGCTTTGTTTATGCTTAATGGGGGGGAGTGTTGAGAAGCTTTAAAAAAATACCCTTAAAAGGGCAGGATAACTTTCATTATTCATTGACAGCTTCAGTTTGGAATAGTGGTAAGACTTGCTGTGTTTGCTGGCAATAAGGAGGGAGGCAGTCTGGGAAGTGTCTGCCACCTGTCTTGGGCTCCATGGTGAGAGAAAGGCGGGAGGGTAAAAATGGAAGAAAATAAAAGATTTTGACACAGGAGGTGTTGGGGTGGGTGAATGATAGTTTGAGGAGCTATACACCCCCCCCCAAAAATAATCCTTTGCTGACTCCATACAGCCTGTCTGTCCTACACTCCTGTTATATTATTGGGGTTGGCAAATGCAGGCACCCTGGTGTGTGTGATTAAATGAGAGCTAGTATGGGGTAGTGTTTAGAGTGTTGGACTCTTACCAGAGAGACTAGGGTTCAAATCCCCCACCTTGGAACAGTCACTGCACCTCAGCCTAGCCTACCTCACAGGGTTGGTTGTGGTGATTAAACGAGGAAGGGGAGAACCCTCTTGTATGCCACCTTGAGCTTCTTGGAGAAAAAGGTGGGATATAAATGCAGTGAAAAATAAATTTGGCTCAGAAAGTGCAACCTTGCTGATCTGTAAGTAGACCTTTGTTTTGATATAACAAGGGCTAGATAAAGCAATCAGGATATGTTAAGAATGCCCCTCTATATGGAGTTACCCCGTGCCATAAGGTGATCATTGGGGACGCTGCACTACATCTCTGTCTACACAGCCTTTTTGGTGGTGGTGCTAAGGCTGCCCATTCGCCTCCATGCCCTTTCCCTTGCCTCATTTTGACAGCTGAAAGACTCGCTGATTCAAGCAGGCTTTATGCTATTTCTTACTGCTTTGGGGGAAGGGTTGTCACTCAGTGGTGGAGCACATGCTGTTTCATGAAGAAGGTCCGGTGTTCAGTCCCTGGTGACATCTTCTTGTAGTGCTGGGAATGTTCCCTGGCTGAAACCCTGGAGAGCCACTACTGCCAGTTAGTGTACACAGTACTGAACGAGGTTAATCAATGTTTTGACTCGGCATAAGGCAGCTTCTGGTCTTCTTAGTTTTTGTGCTGCTTTTTCACAGACCAGCTGGGCACAGAGGAATGGTGGGAGGCCCCAGCTGGGGAGCCCCCAAGGGAAGAAGGCTCAGAGCCAGAAGAGTGGTTTTGGGATGACAATGAGCAGTCAGGGGGAAAAGAGGGAGAAGCCTGGGAGGAGGAGGTGTTGGAAGCTGAAGAGGTCACAGGGTATAGTGAGCAGGGAGAGTCTGTGGCAGAGAGCAGTCAGAATCAGAGACAGAAGCCAAAGCAGGGAAGGAGTCAGGCTGATGAAGAAGCATCGGTGTCTCCCCTTCCTGCTGTGATAAGTTCCCTTGCCTTCCAGTCTACCAGGACCAGAAGAGGTATGAAGCGGCAGGAACAAAAACAGGCAAGCTAAAATAGTCTCAGATTACTTGAGAAGGATCCAGAAGAGGAGGAGACTGAGGCAGCTGTGGGAAGGCGGGAACCTTCAGTCTCCACAACTGGGGCAAGATCTACTGAGAAGAATTGCTGTGCTCATTAGGTCTGACACTCCTGAGCTGACCATGTTTCTGCAAATAAAGAGTTAATTGCTCTTACTCTGTGTGATTTACTGCTGGCTCTTGGGAACTAAGATTTTGGACCATTGTGGGATCTTATTAATATTGTGTATTAAATGTGTATACTGCCCTTCATGCGAAGATCCCAGGGTGGTTCAGAAAAGGAAAAAGCAAAATGAGAAAAATACAAAATAACCCCCTCGCACAAACATTTTAAAAGCCATAGAATGTCAATCAGTCCGAAACTTAGAATCATAGAATCATAGAGTTGGAAGAGACCACAAGGGCCGGCTCTTCCTATGTTGTAATGGCAAAATCTGACTTCCTCGCATTATTTAGAATCATAGAATCATAGAGCTGGAAGAGACCACAAGGGCCATCCAGTCCAACCCCCTGCCAAGCAGGAAACACCATCAAAGCATTCTTGACATATGGCTGTCAAGCCTCTGCTTAAAGACCTCCAAAGAAGGAGACTCCACCACACTCCTTGGGAGCAAATTCCACTGCCGAACAGCTCTTACTGTCAGGAAGTTCTTCCTAATGTTTAGGTGGAATCTTCTTTCTTGTAGTTTGAATCCATTGCTCCGTGTCCGCTTCTCTGGAGCAGCAGAAAACAACCTTTCACCCTCCTCTATATGACATCCTTTTATATATTTGAACATGGCTATCATATCACTCCTTAACCGTCTCTTCTCCAGGCTAAACATACCCAGCTCCCTAAGCCGTTCCTCATAAGGCATCGTTTCCATGCCTTTGACCATTTTGGTTGCCCTCCTCTGGACACGTTCCAGCTTGTCAGTATCCTTCTTGAACTGTGGTGCCCAGAACTGGACACAGTACTCCAGGTGAGGTCTGACCAGAGCAGAATACAGTGGTACTATTACTTCCCTTGATCTAGATGCTATACTCCTATTGATGCAGCCCAGAATTGCATTGGCTTTTTAAGCTGCTGCATCACACTGCTGACTCATGTTAAGTTTGTGGTCTACCAGGACTCCTAGAGCCTTTTCACATGTACTGCTCAGGATTGATTTGTTGTCCTCCGTATGTGGTGTTGGGTTGGGTTGGTGGTTTTTTTTTTTCTACCATCCTGGTTCGGCAGAAGGGGGGGGGGAGTTCTGGTTAAACTCTTGCAGCTGGATAAATTATCATTAAGTTAAAACCTGCTTATTGTTATTGTTACATGTTGCTCTCAGTGATTATCGGGTTGCATATTTTCCTGCCTCTTGCCACAAAATGAGAATCAGCCGTAATGCCAGGGTAGCAACTCAGCAAGAGCAGCTATTTAAAGGCAGAGAAACCACCAGATGCATTTTTCCCCCCGGTGAGAGGGAGGGAAACAGCTGTAATTGTTACTTAATAGGAAATTGTCATGGCTTGTGGGTCTGACTCTTGCAGAAGCTGAAAGATTGAAACATTCTTGTCAAGCCGCGCTGTGGGGAAATAGAACACTTTATTACAAACGCAAGTTGAATAACAGCCTTAAGCTATGTGCAAACGATAGGATTCCCCCCCCCCCCGAGATTTGAAGGAAGTGTAATGGAGCCATCATTGCCCCGAGTCTACTTTATATTGTTGCTGTTGTATTATCCTTGTATGGTCTCAGCAGTTTATGACTTTTTTTCTGTTGCTGCACAAGCCTCAAAGCCTGATTGGCTGGAGATAGTAGCAGGACAGTGACAAATGTAGCAGGTACAGGTGTCTATGTACAGGTGTGCAGCTGCTGTTTTGCTAACATGCAAAGCACCCCTTACTGATTGCAGGGAGTGCTTGGCTAATTAGGTAGTACTGAAGGACAGAGGTGGACTTTGGGCTCTCAAATTTCAACCATACCCTGTGCAACATGGGTGTATCCAAGGAGGGGCGAGGGGGGCAGTCCCCCGCCCCGACCAAGCAAAACAATAGAAATGCTTAACTAACTAAGTAATCACGTCGGTTCTGCCCCCTCCCCCAAAGTCCTGCCCCCCACAACAAAAAAACTTGGCTACTCCCATCCTGTGCAACACTAAAATTCACCCCCCCCCCCGCCGCCTCCTGTGCTCCATTCTACAGTGTTATTCTGGTGCCCCCCTGCAGTGGGACGCCCAGTGCAGCTACACCCTACTCTAAAATTGTTGCAGATATTGATATTGTTCAGTTTGAAGCAACTAGAAGCATAATAACTGAGTCCTTTTGGAATAAATCATTGTCCATACCCATAAAAGTATTATTCAAATTCTTTAAAATAGTACAAGCCAGTTACAACCCTCCAACATTTCTCTGATGAAAATAGGGGTGATAATAACAACAACAATAACAATAACAATTTTATTTATACCCTACTACTCTGGACGGCTTCCAACATATATAAAAACATAAAAAAAATATTTTATAACTTCCTGATAAAGGGCTGCCTTCAGATGTCTCCTAAAGGTTGTAGAGTTACTTATCTGCTTGGCTCGGGGGGGGGGGGGCATAACTGAGCCATACCCTCCAACATTTCTCTGATTAAAATAGTGACGTCCTAAGGAAAAGTAGAAAATTCTGGGTTCACATCTGAAACCGAGATGGCTTTCGTAAATCCTGAACTGTCCCTGGAAAATAGGGGCCCTTGGGGAGGTCTGCAGTAGTCTAGGGGCTGCTTCATTTCCTGATGCTTCGACATCAGATCTCTGACATGGGTTGTTCATGGGCCACAGAGATGGTTCAGGATCAGCATAGGGCTGCTGCTTCCTGTGATTACGTAGCCATCCATTCCTTGTCAATCAGTGAGTGTATATAGAATCATAAATCATAGAATCGGAGAGTTGGAAGAGACCACAAGGGCCATCCAGTCCAACCCCCTGCCAAGCAGGAAACACCATCCAAGCATTCTTGACATATGCCTGTCAAGCCTCTGCTTAAAGACCTCCAAAGAAGGAGACTCCACCACACTCCTTGGCAGCAAATCCCACTGTCGAACAGCTCTTACTGTCAGGAAGTTCTTCCTAATGTTTAGGTGGAAGAACCCCATGTTTGCAAAGGCTTCCTAGGAGCCCTACAAAACTCCACAGATCCTGGAAAAGTTTCTGTGACTTTCTTGCCAGTCTGGGAACAAGGGTGAGGCACGAAACCTTGAATTATCTGGTGTTGGTTTCCATGGGGAGAGGGTTTAAATATTTATTGTGCACCGTGAACAAACCCATTACTTGCTGTGATTTTTTTAAAGCAACTTTTAAAAAGATGTTCTCTTATAAATATTTAAGAAAGAAACTTATAGCAGTGGAGAGAATACAAAATGAACCAAAGGACTCTTAGTGAAAGTTTGCTCCTCTAAGACAAACAAAAGGGGAAGTTTTTTATATTACTGCGGACATATGAGACGAGATGCCACAAGTATAACTCCACAGCCTTGCAAACTTCAGACTCCGCAAAGTTTTTCAAAACCTGGCTCGACATATTCAAAGTATTTCAAAAATACTCAAAGAAGTAGCCTTTTGCCATGAAATGAAGCAGGCTAAATCCTTGGATAGTCCATAATAACTCCCCATTTTAGAATATATTCTTAAAATATTGATGCTGGTATTTGAGCCCCTCTTTATAGAAGAAAAAAAAGAGTGGTACGGTAAATTCCAGAGCTCTGAGTCTCACAGTGGAAGTAACCGATACTTCTCAGTCTGCATGAACCTTCATTTGAACAATTCAAGAATGTCACTGGTTAGGAGACACTGGTTCAGCTATTTTGAAAACTGCTGCAATCTTTGGCAGTTGGCACCCCTACTTAAGGACTCAAGAGTGGCCCACCCGTTGGCCAATCATTTCAGTGCTGGGGAAGGGCCTTAGCTCAGTGGCAGAGGTCATGCTTCGCTTGCAGAAGATCCCAAATTCAACCTCTGACACCTTCCTTGAAATAGAATCTAGGTATATAATAATATAATAGTAAAGGTAAAGGGGCCCCTGACCATCAGGTCCAGTCATGTCCGATTCTGGGGTTGCGGCACTCGTCTCGTTCTATAGGCTGAGGGAGCTGGCATTTGTCCGCAGACATCTTCCGGGTCATGTGGCCAGCATGACAAAGCTGCTTCTGGCAAACCAGAGCAGTGCATGGAAACGCCATTTACCTTCCCGCCGGAACGGTCCCTATTTATTTACTTGCACTTTGATGTGCTTTTGAACTGCTAGGTGAGCAGAAGCTGGGACCGAGCAACGGGAGCTCACCCCATCGCAGGGATTTGAACCACCAACCTTCTTATCAGCAAGCCCTAGACCAGGGGTCCCCAAACTAAGGCCCGGGGGCCGGATGTGGCCCGATCACCGCCTAAATCCAGCCCTCGGATGGTCCAGGAATCAGCATGTTTTTACATGAGTAGAATGTGTCCTTTTATTTAAAATGCATCTCTGGGTTATTTGTGGGGCATAGGAATTCGTTCATATTTTTTCCAAAATATAGTCCGGCCCCCCCACAAGGTCTGAGGGACAGTGGACCGGCCCCCTGCTGAAAAAGTTTTCTGACCCCTGCCCTAGACTCTGTGGTTTAACCCACAGCGCCACCTGGGTCCCTTAATTTATTATTTATACCCTGCCCATCTTGCTGGGTTTTCCCAGCCATTATGGCCGGCTCCAAATTGAATATTAAAACAATACAGAATTAAATATTAAAAAGCTTCCCTAAACAGGGCTGCCTTCAGATGTCTTTTAAAATTAGCATAGCTGTTTATTTCCTTGACATCTGAGGGAAGGGCATTCCACAGGGCGGGTGCTGCTACCGAGAAGGCCCTCTGTCTGGTTCCCTGTAACCTCATTTCTTGCAATGAGGGAACCGCCAGAAGGCCCTCAGCGCTGGATCTCAGTGTCCGGGCTGAACGGTGGGGGTAGAGACACTCCTTCAGGTATACAGGACAGGAGCCGTTTAGGTCTTTAAAGGTCAACACCAACATTTTGAATTGTGCTCGGAAACGTACTGGGAGCCAATGTAGGTCTTTCAGGACCGGTGTTATGTGGTCTTGGCGGCCGCTCCCAGTCACCAGTCTAGCTGCCGCATTCTGGATTAGTTGTAGTTTCCGGGTCACCTTCAAAGGTAGCCCCACGTAGAGCGCATCGTAGTAATCCAAGCGGGAGACAACCAGAGCATGCATCACTCTGGTGAGACAGTCCACCGGCAGGTAGGGTCTCAGCCTGCATACCAGATGGAGCTGATAGACAGCCGCCCTGGACACAGAATTGACCTGTACCTCCTTGGACAGCTGTGAGTCCAAAATGACTCCCAGGCTGTGCACCTGGTCCTTCAGGGGCACAGTTACCCCATTCAGGACCAGGGAGTCCTCCACACCTGCCCGCCTCCTGTCCCCCACAAACAGTACTTCTGTCTTGTCAGGATTCAACCTCAATCCGTTAACCGCCACCCATCCTCCAACCGCCTCCAGGCACTCAGGACCTTCACCACCTTCACTGGTTCTGATTTGAAAGAGAGGTAGAGCTGGGTATCATCCGCATACTGATGAACACCCAGCCCAAACCCCCTGATGATCTCTCCCAGCGGCTGCATGTACTGTAGATGTTAAAAAGCATGGGGGAGAGGACAGAACCCTGAGACACCACACAAGTGAGGGCCCAGGGGTCTGAACACTCATCCCCCACCTCCACTTTCTGAACACGGCCCAGGAGGAAGGAGCGGAACCACTGTATGACAGTGTCCCCAGCTCCCAACCCCTCTAGATGGTCCAGAAGGATGTTATGGTCGATGGTGTCAAAAGCAGCTGAGAGATCCAGCAGAACTAGGAAACAGCTCTCACCTTTTGTCCCTAGCTCTCCGGAGATCATCAACCAGTGCGACCAGGGCAGTTTCAGTCCCATGATGAGGCCTGAATCCCGACTGGAAGGGATCCAAGAGGGTCTGCTTCTTCCAGGTGTCCCTGGAGTTGTTCAGCAATCACCCGCTCAATCACCTGGCCGCATCTAAATATGTTTTTTAAAGAAGCGGTTTAATGACTGCCTCTTTCAGTGGGCCTGGGAAGGCTCCCTCGCAGAGGAAAATATTCACCAAACCGCATAGCCCATCGCCCAGCCCTTCCTGGCTCACTTTTACTAGCCAGGATGGGCAAGTGTCAAGGAGACAGGTGTTTGGTTTCACTCGTCCAAGCAGCCTGTCCACATCCTCAGAGGTAATGGATTGAAATTGATTCCATGCAACTTGACCAGACAGAGCTCCAGCACTCTCCTGCCTCAGCCTTACTCCCTCCGGTGGTGTCTACCTCCTTCCGAATCTGAGCAACTTTGTCTGCAAAAAACTTTGCAAAATTGTTGCAGGAGATCTTGGGCCCTGATGGTGAAGGTCGTTCTGTTAAATTGCGAACCATCTGAAAGAGTCTCCTGCTACTATTTTCTGCAGATGCAATAGAGGCAGTGAAGAAAGTCTTCTTTGCCATCGCCGTCACCACTTGGTAGGCTCAACGTTGAGCTCTAGCCCGTGTCCAGTCTGATTCAGAGTGAGTTTTCCGCCACCAGCGCTCTAGCCATCTCAGCGATTGCTTCATCACCCTCAGCTCCGGGGGAAACCACAGGGCTGTCCGGGCTCCATGCAAATCGGAGAGGGCACTTCGGAGTCAGACAGTCAATAGCCCTGGTTAACTCCATATTCCAGCGGGTCACCAGAGAATCAGCTGAAAGGCCATCGACATGGGATAAAGCATACCCTACTGCTCTCTGGAAACCATTTGGATCCATTAAGTGGCGGGGGCGGACCATCCAAATTGGTCCTACCTCCCTGTAGGACCGCAGAGAAGTCCAGTTGCACCAGGAAGTGATCTGACCATGGCACTTACTTTGTTTCACTTTTACTTAGTGTCAGATCACCCCCGTCCAGGCCCGGCTCTAGGTAGACCCCCGGTGGCGCAGGGCACCATGGCGCCGGCCCGCCAGAAAGGCGCAGCGAGCTGCGCCCGCCCGCTGGCCGATCCGCCGGGCAGCGGCACCCACCTGCCCACCGCGCTGGGAAACGGGACGGGAGGGCGCCAGAGAGATCGCGCTGTGCCTGCCCGCCCGCCACTGCACCCACCCGCCCACCGCGCTGGGAAACGGGACGGGAGGGCGCCAGAGAGATCGCGCTGTGCCTGCCCGCCCGCCACTGCACCCACCCGCCCACCGCTGTGCCCACCCGCCCACCGCGCTGGGAAACGGGGCGGGAGGGCGCCGGAGAGATCCGGCGCACTACAGCGGCAGGGGCGTTTAAGACGGCCCTGCCCCCATCACTAGAGTGAACACCAGGTCTAAGGCATGTCCTTATGAGTTGGGCCAAACTTATTCTGGGACAGCCCCATGGAGGCCATACTTTCCACGAAGTCCCGAGCGGCCCCTTGTAAGGTCATGTCAGCATGGATATTAAAATCCCCTAGGACAACCAAACTAGGTGTCTCCAGGAGAACATCCGCCATGACTTGAAGCAGCTCAGGTAGGGAATCATTGGTGCAGCGAGGAGGTTGGTATACCAGAAGGAGTCCTGTAGTGCCCCTATTGCCCAACTTCCAGAACATGCACTCAGAGAACTGGGTCTTCCCAATAGGACGCCTGGTGCAAACTAATGACTTCCTAAAAACCACTGCAACCACCCCTCCCCGCCCACATGCCCTGGGTTGCTGTGCATAAGAGAAACCTGGTGGACAAGCCGCAGCAAGGACAGGCTCATCTGCTTCCTCCAACCAGGTCTCTGTCATACATGCCAGGTCAAATCCACAATCAGGTCATGGATGGCAGTGGTCTTATTCATCATTGACCTGGCATTACACAGCCACACTTTCAGGTCATGTGGGTATCCCTTGCTGATTCCAGTATCCTTCCAGTCAGGACCAGACCTGGAGGCAGGGATAGTCCTCAAACAACGACTGAGCCTGCCTCCTCGGTAATGACATGGTCTGGTCTCAGCATAACTCCTCCTCCTGCCCATGACCACTGAGATCGGGTGTCCCAGTACACCCCCCCCCCCGTGGAACCTGCCCCAGGCATCCTGTTCACTGAGGCCCCCTCCCAGGCAGCCCTGACCCTTTCCCCTTAAAAAGCAAAATACAAACTATACAACAACTTTTTTAAAAAAATACTTTTTATTTTTCCAATTAAACAAAACATAAAACAAAACAAAACCGTTCCTTTTATGCATTCAGTCTCACTTCGTAGGATTTATTTCAGTCCTGCAAGTGTCTTTACACTTGCACAGTTTTTCTCCATATAGTCAATGAATTTACTCCACTCTCTCTGGAACTTTGTCTCTCCCTGCTTTCGGATCCCACAGGTCAACTTTGCCAGTTCAGCATAGTCCATCATTTTTCTCTGCCACTCCTCAATAGTTGGTACATCCTGTGTTTTCCACTTTGGGGCTAATAAAGTTCTCGCCGCGGTTGTAGCATACATAAAAAGTCTCTGGTCCCCCTTAGCAATCTCATCGCCCATTAGTCCCAATAAGAACACTTTGGTTTTTTGGTGAAAGTATACTTAAATATCTTTTTCAGCTCATTGTATAAATTTTCCCAAAATCTTTTTACATGTCCACCACATATGGTAAAATTGTCCATCTTTCTCTTTACAATTCAGCACACTTTGCTACTCATCCTATACATCTTAGCTAATTTTACTGGTGTTAAATACCATCTATACATCATTTTCATAACATTTTCTTTTCTTCTTTTTTTATAAACAATTTATTAAATTTTCCAATTAAAACACATTTAAAGACATTAAACAAAACAAACAAACATTCAAAACAACACAGTACCATACATCATTCTTTTTAACCTTCTCACAATCTTCTATTAACAGTGCTCCGCCGAGCTTGACTTCCCTCCCTCCCCTCAATAGGTTTTCTAATCAGTTCTTATCTCGCAGTTCCTTTATATCTTCCCCTTAAAGTCAGTTCGTAGGATTTATTTCAGTCCTGCAAGTGTTTTTAAACTTCTACAGTTCTTTTCCATATAGTCCACAAATTTACTCCAATCTCTTAGAAACCTTGTTTCCCCTTGGTTCCGGATCCAGCTAGTCAGTCTCGCTAATTCTGCATAGTTCATCATTTTTGTCTGCCACTCTCCAATCATCGGTAAGTCCTGAGTCTTCCATTTTTGGGCTAATAATGTCCTAGCCGCGGTTGTTGCATACAGAAATAATATATTATCCTCCTTAGTAATCTCTTGGCCTATCATTCCTAACAAAAATGCTTCAGGTTTTTTGGGGAAAGTATATTTAAAAATCTTCTTCAATTCATTATATATCATTTCCCAAAATTCTGTAACTTTTTCGCATTTCCACCACATATGATAAAAGTCTCCTTCCTTCTCCTTACATTTCCAGCACATTCTATTACTCATTCTATACATTCTAGATAGTTTTACTGGAGTTAAATACCATCTATATATCATCTTCCAAACATTCTCTTTCAAGGCGGTACATGCAGTGAATTTTAATGTTTGATTCCATAATTTCAACCACGCGTCGTATTCAATATTATGCCCAAAATCTTTTGCCCATTTTATCATCACCTCTTTTGTCAAGTCATCTTTTGTATACCATTCTAACAACAAATTATACATTTTAGACAATATTTTTGTTCTGCCTTCTAGCAACTCTGTTTGAAATTTGGACCTTTTGTCCTCAAAACCTATCTTTTTGTCTTTTGAAAATATATCATTTATTTGGTGGTATTGCAACCAGCTAGTCAGGGAATCTTTAATTTCTTCATAAGGTTTCAATTTCCAGCCTTGTTCAGATTTCCTTAAAATTTCCTCATATGTCGGCCTCTCCCCTTCCATATTAACCTTTTTTACTGTAAATACCTCCACTGGTGAAATCCACCATGGGGTCTTAGTCTCTAACAGCAATTTGTTTCTTTCCCATACTTCAAACAAAGATCTTCTTATCACATGGTTCATAAACCCTTTATGTGTTTTTTTCTTATCATACCATAGATATGAATGCCAACCGGCTCTGTTGTCGTAACCTTCCAAATCTAATAAATCCGTATTTCCCAGTGTTATCCAATCTTTTATCCAGCAGAGACAGGACGCCTCAAAGTATATTCTCAAATCCGGCATGGAGAATCCGCCTCTTTCTTTCCTATCAACTAAAATTTTATATTTTATTTTTGTTTTCTTCCCCTGCCAGACAAATCTTTGCAATTCTTTTTGCCATTCTTTGAATTGTCCTGTCCCTTTTATTATAGGTATTGTTTGAAATAAGAATAACATTTTGGGTAATACGTTCATCTTTATTGCTGCTATTCTTCCAAGGAACGACAACTTCATTCTATTCCATGCTTCTAGATCTTTCTTTATCTCCTTCCACACCAGTTCGTAGTTGTCATTAAACAGATTTATATTTTTTGCTGTCATCCATATTCCTAAGTATTGTACCGTTTTTTGCAATTGCAATACCATGTCTTTGTTGTAACTCTTCTTTCTCCTCTTTTTCTAAATTTTTTATCATCATCTTCGTTTTTTGTTTATTTAATTTAAATCCAGCCAAATGTCCGAATTCTTCTATTACTTCTATCACTTCTGCAACACTTTATTTAGGGTTTTCCAAAGTCAATACTAAATCGTCCGCAAATGCTTTTAATTTGAATTCTTTTGCACCTACTTTAATTCCTTTAATTGTTTTAATTTCTCTAATTCTGTTCAATAATACTTCTAGGACCGTGATGAACAATAGCGGTGACAACGGACATCCTTGTCTTGTTCCTTTCGTAATTTCGAAGTAATCTGTTAATACATTGTTTATTATCAGTTTTGCTCTTTGTTCCGAATATATCGCTTCTATTCCCTTCAGGAAGGATCCCTCTATTTTCATCTGTTCCAGGTTCATCTTCATAAACTGCCAAGATATATTATCAAAAGCTTTCTCTGCATCAATAAACATCAATGCCGCAGGTTTATCTATTCTGGTCTCCAAATATTCTATCACATCTATAATATGTCTTACATTGTCTTTTAATTGTCGACCAGGTAGAAATCCTGCTTGATCTTTATGAATCAGTTCCTTCAGTATCCCTTTTAGTCTTGTTGCCATTATATCTGCAAAAAGCTTATAGTCATTATTCAATAATGAAATTGGTCTGTAGTTTTTCACATCTAAACCATCTGAACCTGGCTTCGGTATCAGTGTTATATACGCCTCTTTCCAAGTATTTGGGATCTTTCCTCCTCTGAATATATTGTTCATTACTTCTACTAAAATAGGTGTTAGCTGTCCATTCAGTACTTTATAGTATTTTGCTGAAAGTCCGTCCGGGCCTGGTGCTTTTCCTTGCTTCATTTTCTTTATCGCATTCTGAACTTCTTGTACAGTTATTGAGGCATTTAATTTATTTCTCTCTTTTTCTGGAATTTGCTTTAATTTGTATTTCTCCAAATATTCTTTTATCTTTCTAACATCTTCTTTTCCTTTGCTATATAGATTTTTGTAATATCTTTGAAAGGCTCTTCTAATTTCCTTTGGATCCTCCGTCATTTCTTCTTGGATTTTAATTTTATTTATTGTATTTTGATTTTGACGTTTTCTCAATTGCCAGGCCAACAGTTTCCCTGTTTTGTTTGCCGATTCAAAATTCTTTTGTCTCATCTGTTTTATCTTCCATTCTATCTCCTGGTTCACCAACATGGAGAATTGTGTCTGCAACATCTTTATATTATTCTTAATTTGCTGATCATGTGGTTTATCAATCAAATTCTTCTCGTTCTCCATGAGATGTCTCATAATTTCTTCTTTTTTCTTTTCCTTTTTTTCTTCAGGTAACTGTTCTTTTGTATTAGGAAGCCTCTCATTACTGCTTTACTTGCATCCCATACCATATCTAGTCCAGTTTCTTTGTGTAAATTCCAGTGGAAGTAATCCTTCAAGATTTCTTTAGCCTTTTCGACAATTTCCTTGTTCTCCAGCAGTTCTTCGTTTATTCTCCATCTGAAGGAATTCTGTTCTTTTCCTTTCATCTCCATAAATATTGAATTATGATCCGACAATGTTCGTGGCGTAATCTCACTCCGTAGTGTCCTGGGCACTAGTTCTTTAGATATCCACATATGGTCAATTCTTCCCGAACTCTGATTTGGTTCTGAGAAGAAAGTAAATTGTTTCACCGTCGGGTGTTTTATTCTCCAAATATCCACCAGTCCCAGATTATATTCTACAAGATCAAAAAAAGATTTAGGTAGTTTTCCATCGATCGTGTTTTCTCTTTCTTGTTCTATCCATTTCGGGTATCGCCACTCCATTGAAGTCTCCCATTAAGATGATCTTCTGATCCATATAATCTGTTAATCTTTCTTCCAACGTCTTAAAAAATTCTGCCTTGTTTTCATTCGGTGCATAGAGTCCAACCAAAATCAGTTTTTCTCCATGTAATGTTATCTGCGCAACGATCACTCTTCCCTCTTCGTCCCTTGAGATCAGTTTCGGGTCCAATTTCTCTTTTATATACAAAACCACTCCTCTCTTTTTATTAGCAATTGAGTTTATAAATTCTTTTCCCAGTCCTTTATTAATCAAAATATGCCTATGTTTCTTTGCAACATGAGTTTCTTGCAAACAAATTACATCCAATTTCTTTTTCTTTAATATATGTTCAATCTTATTTCTTTTCTTTTTATCATTCAAACCATTCACGTTCCATGACAACACCTTAAGTGCCATGCTTAATTCTACTTCAAAAATCTATTTTAGTTTTAGATGGGTGTTATAATACTGTCTTTATCCTCCTCCTCTTCCTTTTCATCTCCCGATTTTCCTTCTTCTCCCGACTCTTCCTCTTCCTTTTCTTCTTCCTCTTCCTCATCCTTCTTTTTTCCTTTTCTCCTCCTTGGCTTAGTTTCCTCTTCTTCCTCTGCGGTCTCTTCTGCTAAGATTGCTAAGCTTGGTTCCAACGTTCCAAGGAACTTCTGGTATTTCCTTAAGAATTTTCCAATGTCAGACATGCTTGTCAACATATGTTTATTGTCTTTATAATAAAACATGATCCCTTCTGGGTATTCCCACTTATGTTGTATTCCATTTTTCTTCAACAATGACACCATCGGTTTATAAGCGTCCCTTTTGCGCAAGAACCTTCCTGGTATTTCTTTAAAGATGATTATAGGTCTTCCTCCAATAATCAGTTTATTAGCAAAGCTCAGTCTCAATATCTCATTCCTCAATTCCATTGAGTTGAAAATAATCAAACAGTCTCATCAAATACTTTTAAGAGAAGACTAAAACCCTGACAAGTGGATCCTTGTGGCAAAGACCCATTCATCCAGCAGGGAAAGCCTGTTGAACAAAAATGTCTCCAACTGTTTTCGAAAAGTACATGTAGTAGGTGCTTGTCATATCTAGACAGGGATGCTATTCCAGAGAATTGGCGAAGCCACACTAAAAGCCCTGCTCCGAGTAACTGCAAATCTTTGGAACTTGCAGGAGAAACTCTCCCGCAGGCCACAGGGAACTCCTGGGGGTGTAAGGGATACATGGTGTCAGGGCCGGTGCTAGGGTTTTTGGCACCCTAGGCAAGATCACCTTCTGGCGCCCCCACCCCCCCCGGCCTAGATGGCGGTTTTGCGAGAGGTGGGCGGCAGGGGGACCAGGCAGCGGCGAGAAAGGGCTCCTTTCTCGCACTCGTCCCTCTCCCGCCACCTCTGCAGCTGACAGCAAGGACAGGAGAGGAGCGGCAGGCTGCAGAGCTGGAGGTGCACAGCTGAGCCTGCCACATCCACCATAGAGGCCCCCGCGCTGCGCCTCTGCCCAGCCGCCTCATGCGCCCTTGCGGGGCTTTCTCTGGCAAGAGGGTGAGGCTGCGCTCGGAGGACCCCTGGCCCGTCATCGCCACCGTGGTGACTGGGGAGGGAGGGGCCACCGCCGCCCCCTCGGCTCTCCTTCTCTCATCATCATCATCACTTTTAATTTGTATACCGCCTTTCTATCATACAATACTCAAAGCGGTTTACAAGCTGAAGAAACAGAATCTCATGAAATACAAAACAACCTTATAACAATCTAATGCAATACACAAATATGATAATAAAACATAGCTTTAAAATAAGCAATCAAATAATGTAACGTTCAACAATCATTAAAATAGTATAGAATAATATCAGCATATGAAATTTAAACAGAAACCCACTCTTAACATTTACAATAAATAATTTCAAAACAATAATCAATAAAACAACAGCAAGCCACAGTGCATAAAACAATACAATACAAATTGAAAAATAGAGACTGGAGGGTGAGGCAAGGCAGGTGGAAGGAGGCCTTGCCTGATGGAGTCTCTCCCCTCACAGTTCTTCCTCCAGGCACAGCTTCCTTATGAGGAGTCCCAGGGTCGGAGGGGGCGAGGCAAGGCAGGTGGAAAGAGGCCTTGCCTGATGGAGCCTCTCCCCTCACAGTTCTTCCTCCAGGCACAGCTTCCTTATGAGGAGTCCCAGGGCTGGAGGGGGCGAGGCAAGGCAGGTGGAAAGAGGCCTTGCCTGATGGAGTCTCTCCCCTCACAGTTCTTCCTCCAGGCACAGCTTCCTTATGAGGAGTCCCAGGGCCGGAGGGGGCAAGGCAAGGCAGGTGGAAAGAGGCCTTGCCTGATGGAGTCTCTCCCCTCACAGTCTTAGCGTAAGCCGCGGCGCCTGGGGAAGGGCAACGGCGCCGGTGCCTGGGCCGTGGGGTGCGCCTCTTCCTGGGCACGCCTTGTGCAAAAGGAGCGTTGTGCCGCGCACGGGGTTCACCCCATCGGGGAGCGGGCTCATGGTGCTCGGCTGGCCGGGCAACACCGTTGCTGTTGCGCTGTGCGCACGCGCACTTAGATTTCCCCACCTGCTCCGTCATGCGGTGCGGCCCTGCGCCCCCTGCAGGGCATTGCAGGGAACCACCTCTGCAGCAAGCAGCAGGAGGAGGGAGAGCGGCGGGCAGGGGGCAGGCTGGCAGCGGGCCCCCCATGACGGCGCCCTAGGCAGTTGCCTAGCTCGCCTCTATGGATGCTCCGGCCCTGCATGGTGTTATGAGGGATACAGGACTTACAGAGAATACAACAATATAAAAGTTACATAAGAATCAAAGGCAACAGTTGTGATGAATCTCCTGGCATTTGAAGCCTCTCTGATCCTTTCCCCGTTAAATATATTGTCTTCCAGCTCTTAAAAGGAATGTCCATCTCTCACTGGAAAAATCTGGAGAAACCAGAAGATGAGGATGAAGCAGGAAGTGGGGGCTGTGATGACGAGGACATCTGTGGTGGTGCAACTTCTGGAAATGGGGAATTAAGAGTGAAGAGTCAGTTGAGATTCTTGGCAGGTAACTGGTGAGGTGGGTGGGCAAGGCTGAACTAGCCAGTTCTTTATCCTTTCCTGGCGGGGGGTTGTCTGCAACCAGGACAGCCAATATTTGGCTGTGCATTAACTGTCCCCCAGTTCCAGAACTAAAAGCAGGACTGGGCAGATTCATTGAGGAGTGGTGGGTACCCATCTGTGATGACTTGCAACGCTTGACAGAGGAGGCTTTACTGGTGGTGCCACTGCTGAGTTGCCACTGAACCTTGATCAGGACTTTCAGTGGTGGTTCCCCTCTTGTGGAACACCCTCCCTGGTGAAGGAGTCTGTCTGAATGGTGGCTTTTCCTGGGAGGCTTGAAATTATTAGCAGTGAGGGCATGTTGCTTTTAGCTCTTCTTACCTCTATTAAATTTTTTCTTGCACACAGGCTGGTTGTGCTTCTCAAAAACTGAACACACACATAGATACATGCATGTGAAGAAGGACTTAAATTAGAGAAGGGATTTGCAGTTTTGAGGCTAACTTCTGTTTTCCTCCACCTCCAATGGGGAAGGGTCGTTGCTCAGTGGAAGAACATCTGTTTTGCACACAGAAAGTCCCAGGTTCAGGCCTGGTGTCTCCAGACAGGGCTGTGAATTCACCCTGTCTGAAACGCTTGAGAGCCTCTTCCAGTCCATATAGACCAGTGATGGGCAACCTTTTGAGCTTGGTGTGTCAAAATTCGCCAAAAAACCGAGCATAACTCGGGGTGTGTGTCACTTTGAGAGAAAAAAACATAATTTCACGATATTTACAGTTTAAATAACAAAATGTATAATTACAATATATTACTGTATTTAATAAACCAAAAACTAATTATTTAACCAAAGCAAACCAAAAAACCCTTATTTATCACAAAGTGCCCAGAGTTGTTGAGCTTTTTTGGGGGAGCTGCTGACCAAAGTTTTGGAGGTTTTTTGGGGAGGTGCAAAAGTTGCTTTGCTTTTGGGGGGGAGAGAACAGAAATAAATGACGAATAATACTTTCGCTGGAACTAACACGCAGCACCGACAGTCTGCCAAAGCGCCAAAAAATCCAGCACAGAACGGGTTAAAAAACGAACGCTGTTACACCCAATCATCGTCTGCCAAAGTGCCATAAAAACAGCACAGAAAGGGTTAAAAAACTAATCTCTGGCTACCAACAACAACAACAACAACAAAGGATCCGGGTTTTAACAGCAGAGACAAGCTGTAGCGTGAGCAGGAGCGTGAGCACAAATGGGGGGGGGGAAACAACAACGACAGCGCGAATGGGCCAATGGGGCGCGTGCCAGCAGTAAGGGCTCTGCGTGTCACGTCTGACACGCGTGTCATAGGTTCGTCATCACTGATATAGACAATGCTGTGCTAGATGAACCCAATCATCATCTTGCGTTCACATAGTGTTCACTTGTGTTCACATAGGCCTCAAAACTGGTGTTGCTGACATGACAGTTTCTCTCCCCACCAGCACCACCACTCTGGTTTCCCCACCTATCGTGGGAAATAAACTGTTTTGGGAGGAGAGTGGTGTGCTGCTCTCCTCCCCACAGCAGATGCTGTATCCTGGAAACAGATTCACTTTATGGAACCACCCTTGGGAGATCCTTCAGAATTGGATGGTAGTCCAGAAATTGAAATGATTAGCTTGGGAAAAACCACCCAAGTGAAAGCTCAGTGACCACAGTGTCTTGCAAGGGTCATTCCCCAAAGTGGTGAATCTCATTATATGGCCTATGTGGATTCCAGGGCATCTTTTAGCCATAGACATCAAACTAGCAACAGTAGATGGGCAAGAACCACAGATCCCTGGGGTGTTGCTAGGAAGGCTGTGTCCTGGCTTCCGGGTTCAGCGCCAGCGCCGATCGGCGGGGTTTCGTCTCGTCTCCGAGACGGCCCGTCCCTGCTAGGAGTGGGGAGGGCAGCGAGAGCGACGCTGCGCCCCTTAGAACCTCGGGAAGGGCGTCCCGGGGGCAAATTTGCTCGGCACAGCCCCAATCCGGACTCCCCAACCCTTCGGCTAGCTCTAATAAGAGCTCCGGAGCGAGGAGGGTAGAAGTCGCGGGGGCCATTTTGAGCGGCAACGTTATTCTAGCAGGGAGAAGCTTCAAGCCGAAGGCGGAGAGCGCTGGATTCTTCCGAAAATAAAACGATTGGAAACAAGATTGTAAGTAACCTCACGATTTGGATTATAAAACAATTTGGATCTGGGAGAGAGGGGAGAAAAGAGGAAGCCACCCCCCCCCACGGCAACAAAAGAGACAGTAAATAGAAACCCAAAGCCGTAAACAGAAGATTTGCAATTCAAAAGGATCCCTCAAAGGCATCAAAGAGAATCTCCCCTTTGATGCAGGGTGAAAGGGGAGAGAGACTGTGAGTGCCCTGCAGCAAGAGGTAAAGACTAAGAAAAACCTTTCTTTTCCTCGGGAGCCGGCAGCCCAGACAACCCAGTGAGTTGATCAGGATTTATAAGTCAATTTTTATTTCACTTTGTATTTCTGGACTTTGTGGAATTTCTTTTTTGGTTTAAATGTTTGTGAAATGTGAGTTCGAACTTTATTGTTAATAAGACTTGAAGAATGCAGCCAGTTTGTTAAAATGGAGTCGAGAAAATAAACTGTGATCATATTCCACCCCACGTGACAAGTTTTGACCTTGGCAGGATTGAACTATGTCAACAAAAAAGTGTTCCCCTGAGTTCCAGCGGTCTGTTTTGACCTTAATGTGGGAAACAAGAATAGAATTATGTCAAGAGGAGACACGACGGCAAGAGTTACAGCAACAATTTCAGATGGTGATGGCAGAATATGATTTTTTAGAAGATGAAGCTTTTGACACTGAAAAAGATGATTGTGAGAATGACAATGATGGTGACTGTGATTTGGGAGGAAGATGAGGACTGTGATGATTCAACACAAAATGAAGCACACCACGAAAAAAATGATGACTTTACTCTACAAAAAGTTGGATGGAGTGCCCTGCCTTTGAGGGGGGCACGATTGGTATTACTGGAACTCCAGAACGCCCACAGGGAAGAAGGAAAAAATATGCAGAGAAGAGAAGAAATTCAGGGGTCCTGTATGGTGGCCTGGATGGCAAAAGACTGTAAACAGGGGGTGGGGTGAAGGGAAAGTGATGTTGTGATTATAAGGATGGATTTTTCTGTTTTGTATTGTTTTTTCTCTTTTTTTGCCCTTTCTTTTTTCTCTTTTTTCCTATTTCTCTTTTTCTCTTTTTTTGGTATGACAATAGATGGTTGGATGGATGGCCTCCTGCGTACTGCCCTGGTTTGCTGGAGCTCCCTGGTGGCAGGGGGGGGGGGCTTTGGGGTCAGGGGAGGGGGAGGAGGACAGAAATCCAAGCATAAAATGGACCATCTCTGACTGTTCACATACATGGGATACTTCTGTGGCAGGGGAGGACCCATGTGGGTGGGTAGGAAGGAGGTGGAAAAGGTGTTTATGTATGTACCGTTTTTTTTTTTGTATTTTGTAAAATTAATAAAAAGTATGTTTAAAAAAAAATGCTAGGAAGGCTGTGTCCTGCGACTCTACACCTTTGGGTGCCGTTAACCACTGTGCCTTGGGTATACAAAAATGTAAGAAGATCCTGCTCCATCGGGCCAATGGCCTGTCTGCCCATCACCATGGGGATAGGGATTTATCCCAACATACAAGTATTTGCAAAGCGATTTTCCCCAATATAAGAATTACATCACCACCATTATCATTATCGGTACTAGATCAGCCAGTGTTATTACCTGAAGGTTTCCAAGAGACTTATAACACAGGTAAAAACACAAATAAATATATTCATACCATAAAGCACGTAACAAACACAGGAAGCTTTGTCTGCATGCGAACAGTAGTTTGTCAAAAGCTTGGTAGGGGGATGATATAAATCTTTACCTGGTGTTAGAAAGATGTCAATGAAGGTGCCAGGTGGACCTCACTGAGGAGCACATTCCACAGTGTTTGCTGCTTTCATCAATACTTTCATCTGTGTGCATAAGTTACCCTAGCATTTCTCTGCATGTTAATTCGGAGAAGTGCAGATTTTGAAGGATGGGTGTGTTTCGCTTTGCACCCTGTTTTGCAAAGTGAGTGTTATGTCGAGTTCTGCTTTCTCTGTGAACTGAACGGAATCTCTCCCACATTCCTTCCTCCCTCCTATGTGGACCACAGCGCAAATGTCACTCCCCTCGGTCCCTGCAAAAGCATTCTTTTCCCAAGCATTGCTGCTCACTTCCCTTTCCCAAGACCAGAGAAATGAACCTGGGTAGGCTCAGCCCTCCAGCTTTCAAGTTTAAAGAGGAAAACAGGGTCTCTTAAAATGAGGCCAGATGCTTGTATAAATTCCCTCCCCTTGATCAGGGACAATTACCTGCTATTTAATGGAGTGGAAGCTGAGGTATTTAGCCGCTGCTTGTCAGGCACTATATATATATATATATATATATATATATATATATATATATATATGGATAAATAAAACACCGAGATAGTAAAATACTGGGTAAGAGAGAGCAAAAGTGACCTTTGAATTATCCTATCCAGCCCTGGTGAACATTGGGCAATGAGAGGACATCTGTGGTTCATATACAGAGGGAGGCATCTCCCTTTCCTTATCTAATGCTCAAGCCATCTTCAGGGCCAAAACTGCAGGTCTGCAATTGGATCTGTTGGTGGCCTCATCTTTAATGAAATGCAGCCAGTTTTGGATCTGAGAAGCTATGCAGGGGGGAGGGGGTGTTTGACCCTCCATGGGCACCCATCAACCCCCTGTGGGAGAAACAGGAGAGGGGTGAAGTGGGTAGGTAGAGATGGAGACCAGGGAAATGAGGTAAAATAGAGAGAGGGTCAAGTAGGTCTCTTGTAGCACCCCCACACGCCTGCAGTTCATTAGTCAATAAAAACATTCCCCTTCATAATGTGTGGTTTGACCCTGACGGGGGGGGGGGGCAGAACCAGAGGATATGATAATGCTGGGCCAGATGTCAAATCTGCTGTGGAAAATGGGGCACAGGCTTCAGGTGCACAACTCTGTGCTATCATGTTTGCTCAGGCTGCAATGAACAGACCTGACTCCACCCTCGCCCACTGAAAGACTACTAGGGGGAAGTAGTGGCTTAACAGGGGTGAGCTGGAAAGCATCTAGTTCAAATGTTGGCTCCACCCTGGTTTCATACCTGCCAAGTTCCAGCCTGAGAAATAAGGGACTGGACCGGAAGTAGCAGGCCGGAAGTAGCGCTGCCGCCATTTTGGAACTGGGCAGAGCATGCTCAGAAGCGACTTTTGATGCTGCTCTGCCCTGTTCCAAAATGGCCGCCGCACCAGAAGTCGCGCTGCAGCCATTTTGGAACTGGGCAAAGCAGCATCAAAAGTCGCTTCTGAGCATGCTCCGCCCAGTTCCAAAATGGCCGCCATGCCAGAATAAACCGGGGGGAAAACAAAAAAATCCATTTTTCGGCTGGGGGCAGCTGGAAAAACGGGGGTTTCCCAGGGAATACGGGAGACTTGGCAGCTATGCCCTGGTTTCATTAGGTGGTCTTGGGCAAGCAAGCATTCCCTGGCCTTGCCACCTGTAAGCATCTGTCAGGGATGCTTGAGCTGAGATTCCTGCATTGCAGGGGGTTGGACTAGATGACTCTCAGGGGACCTTCCGACTCTACAACGGTATGATTCTATTCTGTGAAAATGGGAATAACAAAACGGACTCTAGCCTAGTAGGGGTGTTTGCAAGGAGGTATGGGGAGCACTTGATCGATTCTTATGAGGATACTAGCCATGATGGCTTTTCTCTGCCTCAGGGCCAGCCCACCCATGAAGTGGGGTGAAGCAGCTGCCTCAGGCTGCAGAAGTCCCCTAGGCATCACCCCCATAGTCTCCCCCACCCACCCTGACACCTCCACCACTGGCAGGGGTGCAACTTGAATAAAATATTGGGGATGAGGGCAAGTAAGCCCCGCCCCACATTTTTTATTTTATTTGCCCCCTCAAATATTTCACTGGAGGTGCTGAAGTGACCTCAGCCCCTAGGCCTTGGCTCCTATGACCTCTGGCAGAGAAGCAGGGGCGATGCAAGTGGCAGAGGTGACGTGAGGGAGGTGCCACGTGGCAGTGGTGGGTGGCGTGGTGGCAGTGGCAACAGGTTGAGGAAGGTGGCAAAGCCACTTCCCATTTTGCCTCAAGCAGCAAAATGGGACACAACTCCCCTGCTCTGCCTCCCTGGTCAGATGCAGCAATGCTTCTGAATGCCAGTGCTGGGAGCCACAGGAGGGAAGAGTGTGGCTCTTGTGCTCAGGAGTCCAGCTTGAAGGTTTCCCATTGGAGCGTCTGGGGGGGCCACTGTGAGAACAGGACGTTGGACTGGATGGATCATTGGTCTGATCCTGCAGGCTCGCCTTATGCTGCAGGCTCTCCTTATGCTTTTAGATTCTTATGGGACATAAAGAGTGGGCAAGAAATTCAGTTAATATATATGGTACATAAAATAATAAACATGTTATTACTCATTTTAACACTGTGCTTGTTCTCCTGTGTCCAATGTAGGAATATGCAGCCACCCAATTCCTGCAACCTTTGCATTCTCAGCACTGCACTCTAACCAATATTTGCGAGTGTAGACCTTTTAACCACCCCCGAAATAAATTCAGACAAAACTCAATTTTTTTGTTTTTGTTTTTGGCAGAATTTAGGCCAGAACTTTATTGATTACAATAAAGTGAGTGGTTGCATAGGCTCTGGTTCAACTAGCTCCCTCCACCCTTGCAGGCAGCGCTGACCCAGGGCACCAACCATAAGTCAGCCTTGGGTGAACACCTGGGACATGGGCGTAGGCAGGGGGGCAGGAGGGGGCAATTGCCCCCCCTAGAAGCAGGGCCGCTGGCCAGCCTGCCCCGCTGCCGTCTCCCTTCTCCCTGGCGGGCGGAGGGAAAGCCAGGCAACCGCTTTGCGTGGCTCTGGGACTTTCCCTCCACCTGCCCCGGTGATTGCAGAGGGGGAAGAGGGGATCGGAGCAGCCCGATTTCGGGCTGATCCTGGCTCCCCCTCGCCCCTGCCGATCGCGGAGGGGAGAAGGGAGTCGGAGCAGCCTGATTTCGGGCTGATCCTGGCTCCCCCTTGCCCCTGCCGATCGCGGAGGGGGAGGAGGGAGTCGGAGCAGCCCGATTTCAGGCTGATCCTGGCGCCCCCTCGCCCCTGCCGATTGTGGAGGGGGAGGAGGGAGTCTGAGCAGCCCGATTTCGGGCTGATCCTGGCGCCCCTGCCAATCGCGGAGGGGGAAGAGGGAGTCTGAGCAGCCCGATTTCGGGCTGATCCTGGCGCCCCCTCACCCCTGCCGATCGCTGAGGGGGAGGAGGGAGTCAGAGCAGCTGCTCCGATCCCCTCCTCCCCCTCCACGATCGCCAGGGCGGGAGGAGGGAAAGCTGGCAAGGGAGAAGGGAGCTTTCCTTGCCCCGCTGTGGCCCCTCCCCCCGCCCCTTGGCCCTGCCCCTTGCCCCCCTGATTTTCATCCTGGCTACGCCCCTGACCTGGGACAGTGAAAAGCAGGAGCCCTGCTAGTCCTCCACCTAGATGTCCCCTGGACTTAGGCTCAGGGCACAACCCCTCACAGGGAGGACCAACCAATGAGTCAATGGATTCCTTTAGTGGAATACCCATTGCATAGGGATGGCCAGAGCGCTCTGCCACCCCATCACCTGAACCAGAGCCTATCCACAACCTTACAAGTTGTGACGATTTGCTACACAGCAGGTGAAGCCCAAATGGCACCAGCTAACCAGCTAAGTGGGGAAAATTCCTGCCGTGCCCCTGTCCCAATGACAGACAACACACGACGACATAGCAAGGTCAAGCGTGCAAGCCCTGAATATAAGGAGAGGTGGGCGTGAGTTCCAATGCACTGGCCCAAAAGAGGAAGCTCAGGGATATGTGCATGGGCTTAAATTTGTGTATACAAAGAGCATTTTTTTTTGCCTTTGGCAGTTTGTAAATTATGAGCCCCCCCCCCAGCAATGCTAAACCCACATATTTTTATACCAAAGCAAAAGTCACAAATCCTGCAAGGTTTTCCATTTGGGGGCAACTAAGGTTCTGGCAGCCCTCAGCATCCATGTCAAGTATTCCTGAGAGATGAAATCTTTCAACTGATTTTAAGTTCATTTTAATTGCTCTACTCTGAGTAAAACTGAGACATGTATGTTTGGGACCCACCCTATTTTTGCGATTGCAGTATTTTTAAACCATTTTTTAGCGTTGTATTTTAAATTGTGCTGGGGCCTTCAGGTGAAGGGCAGGGAATAAATTAAAATACTACTAAATTATAATAATTGTCATAAAAAGGAGGAGGAGGAGAATTGTTGAATACAACCCAATATTAGTTTGCTCCAGGCATTACTGTTGACCCTGGCATACATCAGATATATTTGCTGTAAACTGCTAGAGAGCCACTGGCTTTGCAAGGATCTTGTTTCATGGCAACAGGATTTAACTTACCCCTGCTTTCCCCCTTCTCAGGGCTGCCTGCCACTGAGTCTTCTTCCCACAGCTGTCAATCCACTTCATAAAAAGAACTCAAGAAGTAACTCATAATCAGGGGAAGATACGTAGATGATTCACTTGCTTATTGTTTTTATGTTGGAAAACAGCAGTGTTCAGGGCTCCTGCAGGTGGAAAACTCTCAAAACAGAAGATGTGTACAGATTCATGTGCTCTGCTATGCATCCTGGATGGCAGGATGATGAACACCCAGCCCAAACCCTCTAATGATCTCTCCCAGAGGCTGCATGTAGATGTTAAAAAGCATGGGGGAGAGGACAGAGCCCTGAGGCACCCCACAAATGAGAGCCCAGGGGTCTGAGCACTCATCCCCACCACCACCACTTTCAGAACACAGCCCAGGAGGAAGGAGCGGAACCACTGTATGACAGTGCCCCCAGGCAGCCCCCAACCCCTCTAGCGTTAGCCAAAACTCCCCCAAACCCAGCCCATCTTAGACTGTTGATCTCCATCCTAGGATGACAGGTGAGTTAGGGAAAAGCCCACCCATTTGTTTCTATGACAACAGAGCAATCTATTTAAGATGCTAGTGATAGATACTTAGCTGAGCAGCTGTGGCCATTACCTTTACAAAATAGCTGGTTTGACTGACTTCCTTTTCTAGATCCTAACCTCATAAAGGATCACAGGCCTAGAAGGGGACCACACATACATCCAGACTGACCCCCTAAAAAACCCTATAACAATAGAAAAGAAATAGTTTCAAAGTAACATGAAAAAATAAAATACAACAATAAAAGCAATTTAAAATGTAAAACAACAAACAATGCTATATTTAATGTTCATCCAGTAATGTATTAAAAAGCACGAGTCCTACACACTCACCTGAAAAGATGAATTTTGGCAGGATTGGGTCCACTGCTCAAATCTGGCCAAAAGCAGGTTGGATCTGGCCCGCTGGACAAAAGTGGTCCCTCAGATCTGTGGTCTGTGGATAGTGGTCTATCCATTTCTTCAGACTGGCAGAAATGTTCTAGGAGGGTCTCGAGCAGAAAAGTGTCCTTTCTGTCGCCTGCCTGCAGCCTCAATCCTTAATCCTGGAAAGGCTGACGAAGCTATGAGATGGAGCACAAGATAATATTTGGCATGACTGTCTGCATTATTAGATGGGAAGCCCAGAGATCAGTGCTAGAAGAAGAGTGTTTTGGAAGCCTGGTGGAGGAGCCCTGGCTGTGAAGCTTGTTGGAATTTGGCACTTTGATTGCAATGTACTGGTAATCAATTTCTGGTTGAGAAAGTCTGGATACCAGCTCAGGAGGAACAGCAAGCAGCTTCCCTCTGATTGGCCTTTGTGAGGTAGGATGCTGCACCCAGCGGGCATTTGTTATATTCTTAACTTTTATGTGCTCCTTAATCAAGTCCCAGGGAACATCTACTTGCTTTTTTTGTTTGATAAGGTTTCTCTTGACCAAGAGAATTGACATTCTTTTCAATGAGAAATGCAAACCCATGGAAATAGTTCGGTTTGCAGCAGCAGCTGCACAAATGAGTTACAGTAATTTAGTTAAATCAGATGCATAAAGTTTTTGCCATTTCAAGATTTAGGTCATCTGTGTGTTTCTGGGATGACATCTGTATCTGGATTGTGTGTTTTTGTACTGTATATGGAGAAGCAGAGGGGTGTGTGTGTGTGAAAAGTGACTCTGCGGTCGTCTGGCCAGATTTGTTCATTTCATTTTTTTAAAAATATATTTATTAAAATTTTATAACAACAACAAAATACAACTACAAAACACACTCTACACAATATAAAAATACAAAAATACAAAATACAGAAATACAAAAAACAACAAACATACACAAAAAAGACAAAAAAACATAAAAAAACCTCTCACTTATAAATCTTATTTCTAATCTATTGACTTCCTCATTCCTCCTCTTACTGCGTTGGGCATTTGCAAAAAGAAAAAAGGATGTGGGCATTGCATAAAATTTTGACCATGCCCATGGGGAGCATATATCAGGGGTCCCCAAACTAAGGCCTTGGGCCAGTCCCTGCCTTCCAGCAAAACCTACCTCACAGGGTTGTTGTGGGGATTAAATGGGGAGGAGAGAATGGCAACTATGAAACGAGGTGAGAGATAAATGCAATAACTTTAAAAATGTGGCCTAACAGGGTCTTGTGCTCAGAGGGAGCTTGATTGTCGCATGTTGAGCCTGGAGTTTTTGTCACACCAGGTTCTTGTGATTAGTTTGTCTGGCCAAAGTCCATTCTGACCTTTCAGGATTAATTTTAGAACGTTCCTGTTTACCCAGGTGCCGGGCGACTTAATGATACTTGAAATTAGCAGCTGTGAGGGTAGGTGCTTGCTCTTAAATGTTATGGGTTATTTTTAGATTTTTCTTAATTGTTTCAAAATAGTTTAAATGTTTTTTTGTTTTTGTTTTTTTGGGGGGGAAAAGAAATATTGTTTTAACTTTTTGTTGTTTGCCAACCTGGGCCCTTTTGGGAGGAGTCATGGGGTAGAAGTCAAATAAATAAATGAACAAACTACCTGGACAATTTAAAGGTGAGTGTTATGTACTGAGCAGAATCCTAGAACAATATGATCCAAAATGCAGCAGTCTGATTGGTTCGCAGGAGCCACCCAATCCAGCTGGAAGTGAATCAGCAATCTGATTGGCCTGCAGGAGCAGCCAATCAGGCTGCTGGCAGAAGTGAATCTGCAACCTGATTGGCCCACAGGTGCAGCCCTGAAGTAGCCAATCACACAAGGCCCATTGTGTAAATAATGAATATAAGCAGACGTATTGGGGAAAGAGCCATTTTTCTTCCCCTCTTCTCCTCTTGCTACTACAAGCTGAATAAAGAACATGAAATTCACTCTCGACTCCAAGTATATTTCAGTCAGGTTGTTCCTTAACAGCTTGGGACCAGTTTACCTGCAAGATCATCTTCCCCTCACATGCACCCACTCAGTGGCTTCAGTCTGTGGTACTGGTGCTGTTGCAGGGCAGCATAGCGCTAAGAAGTCAGCCTCTGGAACTCCCTACCTATTGACATCAGGCAGGTGACTTCACTGTACTAATTTTGCACCTGCTAAAAGCTTTTTTGCTTTCACAAGCCCACACAGATATGTGATGTGTGATTTAAATTGGTTTTCAGCTAATATTTGATTTTAATAATTTTTAAATGTTTTAAAATGTTGTTTTTACTGTTTTACTTTATTCTTATATTACTTTTGTAAATTGCTTTGTGGGTTTGTTGCAGTTAAGTGGTATATAAATCTTGGAAAGTATATAAATCTTGGGAATATATCTATATCTACCTACCTACCTACCTACCTATCTATCTAAATGTAAAAGGTGCATGTGTGTGACTTCCAACCTTTCTCCGAAACTTCTTCACCGATTGCATTCAAATTTTGACACAACATCCCAAACGAATACACAAGGTATCTTAGGCAATTCACATAGACATATGTCACACTTGGGCCACGTAAAACCCCCCAAACCCCGTGTTCCAGAACTCACAACTCACCCTAAAGTGCATGCTGGGGGGGAAAGGAACAGGAGAGCTTGCAAAACAGCACCCTCTAGCGCCGACCACACTGGTACTGCACCTCCAGTGGACAATAACGGAACCGGCACAACCCACCCACTCCCTCCTCCTCCTAGGTCATGTCCTAATGGCCCTCTCGAGCTCACCTCGCACCACTGATGCCTCAATCCCACCTCTGACGCACCCCAATGGCCGCCTGGAGTCCACCTCCGATGCAAGCCACACCCCAAAGTTGCTGTCACCAGTGCCTCCAACCTACCTCTGACTCAGGCCGCACCCCAAAGTCAGGCCGCAGGCAAGAGACAGACTGGCCGCCAACACCTCGAGAGCCGGGCCCCGCCCGGCGCTGCTTCAGCCAACATTGCAAGCCCCACCCCAAAGTTGCCGCAGCCACTGCCTCCAGAACAGGGGGGGGCACTCACAGGGATGTGCCGGGGGGTCGGGGGTCGGAGACTCTGCGAAAGCTCATGGGTCGGGACAGGGTGGGGACAGTCACAGGGATGACCCAGGGTGGGGGGAGGAACGGGTGCAATACCTCAAAGGTCGGGACAGGGTGGGGGGAGTCACATGGATGACCCTGCATCAACAGAACATGCGTGAAACATTTCAGCAAAATGAAGTGGTACTCTCAAGGTGAGGGGAGTCTGAAGGGGGACTCTGAGGATCCATTTAACAGACTGAGCCACAGCAACACGTGGCCGGGCCAGCTAGTATATAGTTATATATATATAATGAAAAGAAGCGAAGAACCAATTTCCTGGCAAGCTAGCTGAAAATGGGATGGAGAATGATGGTTTTATATATTTTTGAATTTATAACCTGCACTTTCATAAGGCAGAGTACAACATGTAAGGATCAAATCAATACAGCATTACAAAATACAATCAATAAAGCATTGGTGGTAGTATGACCAAAACAGAGACTGACCTTGTGAGGAAGAGGCAGAGCTCAGTGATAGAGCACCTGCTTGGAATGCAGAAGGTCTCAGGGTCAATCCCTGGCATCTCCAGGAAGAGTTGGGAGAGACTCCCTGCGTGAAGCCCTGGAGAGCTTCTGCCAGTCATTGTAGACAATAAAAATGCAGTATAAACACTACATGCACTACTGGCCTGCAAGCACTCCAGTTGGAGAACAGCCTTGACCAAAGGGGTCATGGGCTTTGAAGACGCTTGAACTCAGGACAAAAGGGGGAAACATGCTAAGAGGAAGGCGTGCTTGGAAAACCCTCACTGTGATCCTGCCCGGAAACCAATGTCCCCACTGTGGAAGGACGTGTGGATCCAGAATTGGACTCCACAGTCACTTATGGACTCACTGTTAAGGCTGTTTTCATGGAATACAATCTTACCCGGCTACGAGGGATCACCAAAGAAGAATAGACAATACTGAGCTGGAGGGACCATTAGTCTGGTTCAGTATAAGGTGACTTCCTGTGCTCCTTGCCTTGAAGCAGTTTGGTGCAGCCTTTGACAACCTGGCATTGCTGCTGCGCCTATTACTGTGTCTTATTTTCGGGCTATGGCTTATATTCCTTGAATGCTTAAAAATCCTGCTACGGCTTATTTTATGGCTACGGCTTATTTTCGGAGAAACAGGGTAGTAGTGAATCTGGCACCTTGTTTCAGCCTCTCCTTACTTTGGCTTAAGTGCAGCCTCCTCCTCCTCCTCCTCCTCCTCCTCCTCCTCCTCCTCCTCCTCCTCCTTGCTTTGGGCATGAGAGGGGTTGCAACTGCCACTATTTTGGGTCTCTGAAAGGTGCTTCCTGTTCTAGGAACTCACTCTTTCAAACAGCTGTTATGGGGGAGGGGGGGTTAGAGTGGGGAGAGCCTTTCCTGTTCCTATTTGCCATACCGCTCAAGCTGCCTGGTGGGACTTCTGCTTATTATCGGGATATCAGTAATATCTCTTCCCTCTGCCCCCACTCCCAATGTTGTGTTTCTCTCTGAGCTCCATCAGTTCGCTGCAGCTGTTTACTTTTTGCTCTCCATCCCCCCCCCCCCAAGGAAACTCCTCTGTGTTAGGCAAAGCTCATAACATAGCTACGTACCTGGGAGTTATTGTGTGCTCCCTAAATCACGCTGGAGGGCAACTGTTGTACAAAAGACAGTAAATTAATTTTCAAAATAAAATAAAATACTGCCTGTCTCACTTTGCCTTTTCAGGCACAAATTGTACCTAGTGCTAAACACACACACAAACGTACCAGTCATTTTTTTTTCTGCACAAAGTTAATTTCGAGTAGCTGGAGCTGACGGTTATCACTTATGAAACAGGATTTTGCTTTGAATATCGTATGAGATCTTGTAAAACTCCTGTCAAAGCCAATCTTTGGCTTTTTTGGGGGGGGTGAACCGGACATGGGAGACTAGGGTTTGAATCACCACTTGACTGTGAATCTCAATGGGCAAAATTTGGGGGGCCAGTCAATGCCTCTCTCAGGCTAACCTCCCTCACAGGATAAAAAAAATTCCTGGGTGCTCTGAGGGGAGGGGAAGGGGTAGAGGGAAACCCAGACACAAAAAATGGATCCTTTGAAGTGCTGTGCCCCACAGGTTACTCTTGTGGCAGGAGGGGACTTGGGGGGGGGCAGCATGAAGAAGGAGGAGGATTAAGTTAATATTATAAGATATAAGATTTTGAACTAGAAAAGAAAACCTGCCATAATTAATTAAAGAAGTTAGGAAAACCAGGAGGAAGAGAGTCGAGGAAGTCACAATTATAATGTTAACAAAATAAGAACTGGATATTTTATTGTATTTTTCTTTTTTCTCTTTTTTCTTTTTCTTTTTGTTGTGTATTGTTAAATTGATTGTTGTGCTGAAGAAACAGCTGGGGGAAAACCAAACCTCAGAGCTCCACCATCCCTGTCCTCTCAGTGGCAGGGAGGGGAGGAGGGGGGAGGAGGGAGGGGGGAGGTTAAACCCAGCTTACAAGGGACCCCTTTGATTCTCAACGCCCGCGGGTTCTACTGGTGGCAGAAGTGGACTGGTGGGTGGAGGGAAAATGAAGGGACAGAGTCTACATTGCATGTTTTGTTTGTCTTGTTTGTATAAAACTAATAAAAATTATTTTTTTTAAAAAAAAGGATAAAAAAATTCCTTCCAGCAACACCTTAGAGACCAACTAACTTTGTCATAGGTATGAGCTTTCGTGTGCATGAACACTTCTTCAGATACACTGAAACAGAAGTCACCAGATGCTTATATGAGGGCGCATCTTGTGACTTCTGTTTCAGTGTATCTGAAGAAGTGTGCATGCACACGAAAGCTCATACCTATGACAAACTTACGGTAGTTGGTCTCTAAGGTGCTGCTGGAAGGAATTGTTTTTTATTTTGTTTTGACTACATCAGACCAACACAGCTACCTACCTGTAACTCCCTCACAGAGTAATTGTGGGAGGGGGAGAAAACCATGTAGGCCACCTTGAGCACCTTGGGGGAGGGGGGAAACATAGGATATAAAATCAATACATGAATGAGAAGAGTTCCATATTGTTTGCTTGTTCCATTTCTATCCCACCTGTTTCTTCAAGGAGCTCAAGGTGGTGTGCATAATATCGTCTCCTCCCATCTTTCCTTACAACAGCCCTGTGAAGTAGGTTAGACTGAAAGACATTGACTGGGCTCAAGGTCACACCCAGTGAGTTTCTGAGCAACAACATTGGTCCATCTACTTGAGTATCTTCCAGATTTTCAGACAGGATTGTCTCCCAGCCCCATCTGCAGATGCTGACAGTGAATTGAACCTGGGACCACTTTGGAGACCATGCCATCTGCTGCTGCTGAAGCAACAAAAACTCCGAACTAGAATGGAGTGGTGGCAATGGTGTTTCAGTAGGACCTGGGAGACCCAGGTTCCAGGTCCTCCTCACCCATGAAGCTTGCTGGGTGACCTTGGACCAGCCACAGTCTCCCAGCCTAAGCTGCCTCATGGGGTTGTTGTGGGAATAAAATATGGAGGAGGGGGAGCGAGAGCTCTGTGCATTTCCTGAAAGAAAGGTAGGATATTTTTGTAAACAAGAATAAGAGGCACACCTTTTTGTTTTCTGGAGCAGGGATTTTTAGGAATTTAGAGGTCTGGGTTTGCCTGGCACCTGTACCTTAGTGATTGGTTCCATCAGTCTCGGAGGGGAGATGGTGTCATCCAGAAAAGCAGATGGAAAGAAGTGTTTGAGCAGCCAGAGGTCCAGAAGCAGACATCCTTGCCAGATGCTGGAAATAGCCAGCAGCAGATGCTGCATTGTGTGCACGCATGCACTCTCCTGATGATGTGACTTTTGAATAGGGAGCTAATTCTGGTGACTGGTGTTCCCACTCTTGCCCTGCTCTCTCTCCTCCCAACCCCACTTGAAATCCAGATTTATCATTCCACAAACATCCAGCCTGGGAAACAAAGGGAACCTCAAAGGCAGCATGCTTTGATGCACAAGGTTTCAATGCTTGTGTGTTGCCCACGGCACACACAGATGGCCTCCATGCCACATTTAGCATGCCACGGTTGGAAGAGAAAAATCAGGCACAGGCAAGGTCATAGAATCATAGAGTTGGGAGAGACCACAAGGGCCATCCAGTCCAACCCCCTGCCAAGCAGGAAACACCATCAAAGCATTCCTGACATATGCCTGTCAAGCCTCTGCTTGTTGTTTAGTCGTTTAGTCGTGTCCGACTCTTCGTGACCCCATGGACCATAGCACGCCAGGCACTCCTGTCTTGCACTGCCTCCCACAGTTTGGTCAAACTCATGTTCGTAGCTTCGAGAACACTGTCCAACCATCTTGTCCTCGGACGTCCCCTTCTCCTAGTGCCCTCCATCTTTCCCAACATCAGGGTCTTTTCCAAGGATTCTTCTCTTCTCATGAGGTGGCCAAAGTATTGGAGCCTCAGCTTCACGATCTGTCCTTCCAGGGAGCACTCAGGGCTGATTTCCTTAAGAATGGATAGGTTTGATCTTCTTGCAGTCCATGGGACTCTCAAGAGTCTCCTCCAGCACCATAATTCAAAAGCATCAATTCTTTGGCGATCAGCCTTCTTTATGGTCCAGCTCTCACTTCCATACATCACTGCTGGGAAAACCATAGCTTTAACTATACGGACCTTTGTCGGCAAGGTGGTGTCTCTGCTTTTTAAGCCTCTGCTTAAAGACCTCCAAAGAAGGAGACTCCACCACAATCCTTGGCAGCAAATCCCACTGCCGAACAGCTCTTACTCTCAGGAAGTTCTTCCTAATGTTGAGGTTGAATCTTCTTTCTTGTAGTTTGAATCCATTGCTCCGTGTCCGCTTCTCTGGAGCAGCAGAAAACAACCTTTCTCCCTCCTCTATATGACATCCTTTTATATATTGGAACATGGCTATCATATCACCCCTTAACCTTCTCTTTTCCAGGCTAAACATGCCCAGCTCCCTAAGCCATTCCTCATAAGGCATCGTTTCCAGGGAAGATCAAAACTTCCCCAAGTACCAAGATCTTCTTGCCACTGGAATATGCAATTGTCTGGGGAACTTGAAAGAGGAAGGACTGTCACTCAGCATCAGAGCATCAGCTTTGTTTGCAGAAACTCCAGGTGCAATTCCAGGTATAGCTGGCAATGGTCCCCCCCTCCTTTTAAAGCCATCTTAGTTTCATGGTACCCATCACTGCTTCCCATGGGAGTGAGTTCCATTGCTCTACTGTGTGGAGATGTACTTTCCTTCCTTATGCCTCATTGAATCCAATGCCAATGTTCAGCTTCATGGTACGTCCACTTTCTCTACCAGCCTTCTATGTCTGCTTCTCTATAAACTTATATCATGACATCTTATTCTCCTTTTCTCTAAGCTAAAAAGTCCCAAATGCTATAACTTCCCTCCACGGGGGGGGGGGGGTCTCTCCATCCTCTTGATCAGTTTGGCTGCCCTTTTCTGAACCTTTTCCAAACCTGAAATATCCTGTGCACAATAACTCACCCCAAGCCTTTGCTTCTGTGAAATTGCCATGCGGGGCTGCACAGAGGAATATCCCCCCCAGCAGTGGTATGCCCCATTGTGTTTATGCAGATGTCAGATACAGGCTAGTTGCTTGTGAGATCAGGCTTCTCCCCCCCCCCCCACTCTTTAAATGTGTGACCTTGCTTATATAAGGGTGCAAATATATTGGGGTCCTTCATGAAATGGAACACCCATTTTGAAACTGTTGCATGAGTGCTTAGCTCCACCTCTTTTTTATCATGGCATTCTCCCCCCCCCTTTCTTCCCACCTCTCCAGTTGATGTTGCACCCATTAACATACATAAATGAGCATTTTTACAAGTGTCAGTCTTTTAATGCTGCTGGAGGTGGAGGGGGGAATTTTAAAAGGGAGGGGGGAGAGGAATGTAAACAGAATGAAATTCTGAAGCAAGATCATTGATATGACAGGACTAAAGCGCAGTGGCTCGCTCTCTGAAAAGCCCCTCCTTTCATCCCTCTAATAAGTCCATTACTTGTCCTAGCGAATATTTGAAGGCCCTTTTCATGGGGAGCTGAGGAGCGGAGCATGCTTTGCATTTCAGGGCTTTGTCTCCAGGCTCGGGAGAAACCAAAGTTATTTCTGCTTTAAAATAACAGGAGCAAAGGAACAGCTAAGCTCCTTTCATTCCGAGTCCCTTACATTATTTTACTGGACAAAGTTTGTGTTGGCTACAAAACAGGCCCATTCACAGGACCTAAGAGGAGGAATTTAGGTAAGAATGAAGCCAGGATTGTGCCATATATAAAGGCTCCTTTTGCGAAGGCCATTAAGAAATTGCAAATCATGAGCCTGGCTGAATGGTGACATTAAAATTAGCCTTGCTAATTTTCAGTAATTCAGGCCCATTGGGCTGAGCTTACAAGTCCACCCCAGGAGATGTTCCCATAATTGCAGTCTCAATATCTCTTTCAGTTAAGGTGAGTCTGCTTTAAAAAAGGGGGAGGGGGTTAAGTTGGGGAGAGGAGTGCATCCTGACCAAGTTTTAAAAGTCAGATGTGGTATGACCAAGCAGGTAATCTATTGATTTAGGGATAAGTTAAGATTTAAAAGGGATATGTACAAAAAATGGAAAAGGGGGGAAATCACCAGAGAGGAATTCAAACATATAGCCAGCACGTGTAGAGACAGAGTCAGAAAAGCTAAAGCACAGGCTTGCTAGAGAGGTTAAAAGCAACAAAAAGGGCTTTTATGGGTATGTCCGTAGCAAAAGGAAGAACAAGGAAACAGTGGGGTCACTTAGAGGAGAAGATGGTGAAATGCAAACAGGGGACAGAGAAAGGGCCGAACTCCTCAATGCCTTCTTTGCCTCAGTCTTCTCCAAAAAAAAGAAAACAATGCCAGACCTGAAGAATATGGAGCAGATGATTCAGCAGGGGAAACACAGCCCAGAATAAGTAAGGAGGTAGTACAATAATACTTGGCTAGTTTAGATGTATTCAAATCTCCAGGGCCAGATGAACTACATCCAAGAGTATTAAAAGAACTGGCAGAGGTGATTTCAGAACCACTGGCAATAATATTTGAAAATACCTGGAGAACAGGCGAAGTTCCAACAGACTGGAGGAGGGCAAATGTTGTCCCTATTTTCAAAAGGGGGGAAAGAGAGGACCCAAACAATTACCGCCCAGTCAGCCTGACATCAATACCAGGAAAGAAAGAAACGCTGTAATCACTAAAAGTCAGCATTGGTTTCTGAAAAATAGGTCATGTCAGACTAATCTGATCTCATTTTTTGACAGAATTACAAGCCTGGTAGATGAAGGGAATGCTGTGGATGTAGCCTATCTTGATTTCAGCAAGGCATTTGACAAGGTGCCCCATGATATTCTTGTAAAGAAGCTGGTAAAATGCGGGCTAGACAATGCTACCATTCAGTGGATTTGTAACTGGCTGACTCACCGAACCCAAAGGGTGCTCATCAGTGGCTCCTCTTCATCCTGGAGAGAAGTGACTAGTGGGGTGCCACAGGGTTCTGTTTTGGGCCCAGTCTTATCCAACATCTTATCAATGACTTGGATTGAGGGCATCCAGAGCAAGTTTGGAGATGACACCAAATTGGGAGGGGTGGCTAATACCCCAGAGGGCAGGATCACACTTCAAAATGACCTTAATGGATTAGACAACTGTGTCAAAGCAAACAAGATGAATTTTAACAAGGAGAAATGTAAAGTACTACACTTGGGCAAAAAAAAATGAAAGGCACAAATACAGGATGGGATTGAGAGCAGTACATGTGAAAAGGATCTAGGAGTCCTGGTAGACCAAAAACTTGACATGAGTCAACAGTGTGATGCAGCAGCTAAAAAAGCCAATGCAATTCTGGGCTGCATCAATAGGAGTATAGCATCTAGATCAGACATGTCAAACATGCGGCCCTCCAGATGTTTTGGACTACAATTCCCATCTTCCCCAACCACTGGTCCTGCTAACTAGGGATCATGGGAGTTGTAGGCCAAAACATCTGGAGGGCCGCATGTTTGACATGCCTGATCTAGATCAAGGGAAGTAATAGTACCACTGTATTCTGCTCTGGTCAGACCTCACCTGGAGTACAGTGTCCAGTTCTGGGCACCACAGTTCAAGAAGGATACTGACAAGCTGGAACGTGTCCAGAGGAGGGCAACCAAAATGGTCAAAGGCCTGGAAACGATGCCTTATGAGGAACGGCTTAGGGAGCTGGGTATGTTTAGCCTGGAGAAGAGAAGGTTAAGGGGTGATATGTTAGCCATGTTCAAATATATAAAAGCAGGGCCGGCTCTAGGTATAGAGTAGACGGTAGGCGGGAAGCTGTGCAGCGAAGCCGCGCGGAAGCCATGCTGTGAGGGCGGAGGCGCCCGACCTGCTCGAGACTGCCCTGTATAAAAGGATGTCATATAGAAGAGGGTGAAAGATTGTTTTCTGCTGCCCCAGAGAAGCGGACACAGAGCAATGGATTCAAACTACAAGAAGGAAGATTCCACCTAAACATTAGGAAGAACTTCCTGACAGTAAGAGCTGTTCGACAGTGGAATTTGTTGCCAAGGAGTGTGGTGGAATCTCCTTCTTTGGAGAGGCTTGACAGGCATATGTCAAGAATGCTTTGATGGTTTTTCCTGCTTGGCAGGGGGTTGGACTGGATGGCGCTTGTGGTCTCTTCCAACTCTATGATTCTATGATCTCAGAAGTCCACTCTGCACAAACTTGTGGCAGGGCTTTTAGTGTGGCTGCCCCTATTCCCTCTTGAGACGCAGCTTCTCTGGAAACAACTGAAGATGCTTTTGTTCCAACAGGCTATTCCCAGCTGGATGAATGGGTCATTGCCACAAGGATCCACTTGTTGGACTTTTAGTCATGCCTTAAACGTATCTGTTGGTTTTGTGGTTTTAACTGTATTTAATTTTCTTATGTGAAAATTGCCATGAGACTGGTTTAGGTAAAGGTAAAGGGACCCCTGACCATTAGGTCCAGTCGTGACCGACTCTGGGGTTGCGCGCTCATCTCGCATTATTGGCCGAGGGAGCCGGCGTATAGCTTCCAGGTCATGTGGCCAGCATGACAAAGCCGCTTCTGGAGAACCAGAGCAGCACATGGAAACACCATTTACCTTCCTGCTATAGCGGTACCTATTTATCTACTTGCACTTTGACGTGCTTTCGAACTGCTAGGTGGGCAGGAGCTGGGACCAAGCAACGGGAGCTCACCCTGCCGCAGGGATTCGAACTGCCGACCTTCTGATCAGCAAGCCCTAGGCTCAGTGGTTTAGCCCACAGCGCCACCTGGGTCCGAGACTGATTAAAAAGTAGTAGTAGTAGTAGTAGTAGTAGTAGTAGTAATCTATTATTCTATAACAGGCATCCCCAAACTTCGGCCCTCCAGATGTTTTGGACTACAATTCCCATCTTCCCTGACCACTGGTCCTGTTAGCTAGGGATGATGGGAGTTGTAGGCCAAAACATCTGGAGGGCCGCACTTTGGGGATGCCTGTTCTATAATAATGACTGATTAAACATGTTTATGCTTACACACTCATGCAAATGTGTACATGTTTCATGAAATAGTTGCTCAAACCACTTAGCAGTGGTATAATTTTCTACATAGCCCATGCCTGGTCCCAGTCACCCCACTTATGGCTGCTCCAGTCTGTGGTCCAAGCATTTCCAAAACGGATGGGTCTACAGAGCCCCGTTGCAATATGTTAATGAACTGAAGCTGTATGATCAGGCCTCCACTCATAGCTGCCAAGTCTCCCGTTTTTGGCGGGAAACCCCGTATTTAAATGTGTTTCCCGCTGGCAGCCCGGATCATAAAATATCCCTTAAATCTCCCGTATTTTAAAGGAAGCAGCTCCTTTCCCTGAACCTTCCCCTCCCCTCCCTCTTCCCCAGAAGCAGCCGCTTGCAAAGGCACCATCTTCCCCGGCGAGCTAAGGAGCGAACAAGCCTCGCCCTCCCTCTCTCCCCTCACCCCCAAAAGCAGCCTCCTCCTTAGCCCAGACTCGGCTGGGCAGCAATTGGTCGATCCCTGGCAGGTTCCAGTGGATCGGAGTCTCCGTTTCCTTTGCTTTTGCCTAAGAGGCAAGAGCACTTGGCCCCGCCCCCTCTCCCCTCCCTGCATTTTCTCCTGATCTCTGGAACGGAAGACGGAGTTTTTGCTGTGAGGCAGATTGCTTTCACAGCGATCTTTTGGTGAGTGACTATTAAACCCCTTCTTCCTTAAATTTCCCCAGAACAACCCCCAAACGGAACTAACTTTCCTCCCTGAACCCCAATAAAACAGGGCTTAAAATAGGGCACTCCCTCTCTCTAAAAAGCTAAACAGCTTTGACCCAAACCCCTAAAAAACGGGGCTCTCTTCCCCCCCAAAAACAGGGGTAGATCACTGCCAGATTTTAATTCTGAAAATAGATCGCAGTGCTTATCTTGCATCTCTTTTTCCTCCCTGTGCAGTGCTGTATATTGTGCGCAAAAAAGGAGGAATCTGGAGAGGGTGTGTGTGTGTGTGTTGGGGTGATTTGCACATCCACCCTTTTGTATGTGCCATCATGTCCTTAGGGTGTGTTATGTGTGGTTGCTTTTGCCTACAGCCACCCCTTTTAAGCCTCTGCATTGGCAAAATTCTGTTGCTAAATAATAGTAATAATAATTAAGCAGGCGTTTTAATTCTCTCAAAGTCGTATTGTATTTTTTTAAATCATGGGGGGGATCATGGTTACAGGTGCTATAGAAAAGAGTGATAAGCTTATTGATATGCATAAACTGCTACTTTCCAAACCGTGATTGATAAGTGTTTAATCACGGTTATTTCCCCAAAAGCAGCGTTGTTAGAAACGTACTTTGTGTGCAGCCCAAAGACTTTAAAATAGAAAGCTGGTAACCAGAAGCCTTGAGCTATTCTGTTGGCTGGGGGGGGGGGGAGTCCTGGCTCTATTAAAACCTGTGGCAAAATTCCCATTTGACCTCCTTGGGGGGCAGAATTTCATCTGTTTCAGTTGGCCTTGGGAGAAAAAGCAGAGTGGAATCTTCCTTTTCCTTGTGGTGAGAGAGGGACTTGTGGGGCTCCAGACCAGGGGTTAGCAACCTTTTTCAGCCGTGGGCCGGTTCACCGTCCCTCAGACCATGTGGTGGGCTGGACTATATTTTGGAAAAAAATATGAACACATTTTTGTGCCCCACAAATAACCCAGAGGTGCATTTTAAATAAAAGCACACATTCTACTCATGTAAAAACACCAGGCAGGCCCCACAAATAACTCAGAAATGCATTTTAAATAAAAGGACACATTCTGCTCATGTAAAAACACGCTGATTCCTGGACTGTCCGTGGGCCGGATTGAGAAGGCGATTGGGCCGCATCTGGCCCACGGGCTTTAGGTTACCTACCCCTGCTCCAGACATTGGGAAGCTTTAATGATTTGCATGAATGCAATGCATTGTAATATTTACAGAGAAGCAATACAACATGTGATAGTATGTGTATACTGATTTTCCCTTTCAGAAAAGCTGAAAATGCTAGGTGATGGCAAAGTTTGTAAATGTTGCAAGTTACCTGTACAAAAGCAGAGAGCATGTCATTGGGGGAACTGAGGCAGACAAATCAATTTACTTGGCTTGTATATCCGGGGAGGGGGGGGGGGAGATGTGGAACTACAGTTCTACAGTTCTCAATCAGTGGGCTGTCCAGTGAATACCTTTACAGTACTTGTATTTGGTCAAGCTGATACTTCTAATCTCATAGTGAGTAAAAGATGGGTGTGAAAATTTTATCTTCTCTTTTTTATTTTTAAAAAACCCTTTATGTACGCTACAGTTAAAAAAAAGACTAGAGGCAGACTTTACAGATGTGTTTTTAGTAAGAGAGAAATGGAAAATTACTCTCATGCTGTGGTGAAGAAAGCTCTACCTGTACAAAGGATACATTTACAAAATAATTGGTAGTACTTTCTGAAAAGTAGAAAAAGAGCAGTAGTAGTTTGGAAACATCCAAAAACTTTTTGTAATATCTTCTAAGAAGAGCTGAAAATTTCTTTGTTCTGACAATAAACAAAACTAAAAGAAATGGTCAAAGCTGAATCAGGGGCTGAATCTATTATATATAGCTACCACTTTAATGCAAGGTTGTTGGATGGACCATAGACTTCATATGCCTTAACATTTGAATCCTGATAGTTTGAGTGTATGTGCTCCCAGGTATATACAGTAATAATAATAATAATAATAATAATAATAATAATAATAATAATAATAATAATAATTTATTATTTGTACCCTACCCATCTGGCTGGGTTTTCCCAGCCACTCTGGGCGGCTTTCAGAAGGATATTAAAATAAATAATAATTTTCTTGATTTACAGAGGTGTGTACAATGTCTCTCATATTTTTCCCCTCTAACATTTTAACAAATCAGTTTAGGTTATTGAGACATTTAGAAGGCGTCTCAAGGCAGCCCTGTTTAGGGAAGCTTTTAATGTTTGGTGGATTTCTGTATTTTACCGCGGCGTGGACTGTCCCTGAGAATCATAGACTGTCCCTGGGACAGGTGAGGGTGCTGATCCCTTATTTTCAAATCCGAAACTTGGCAGCTATGCCTCCACTGAAAGAAGGGCTGCTGCTACAAATTAATCTGAGAAGTGGCAATGTGGATAAAGAAACCCTCTCTGTCTGTCTGTCTGCTTCTCTCTCTCTCCCACCCACAGCATTCTGTGTTGCGGCTGCTTCTTCCAGAGTCTGCTGAGTGGCAAAGTGCAGAGCACAGCCAGTTCCCACAGAAGGGACTCAAAGCATCTGTTGTGAAAAGTGAGGGTTGCTTTCCAAAGCTCTCCCCACCCTCTCTTTTGCCACAGTGTTCCAGCTCCATGGTGAGGCTGAAACGGGGGTTCTTCCACGAGGCCTGATGTAATTGGAGGAGAACATCTTGTCCTCAGGAGAGCAGGAGAGCAGCTGAACGGTGTTTCAGTCTCAGGAGACTGACACAGCCAGAATGGTTTGACATACATAGCTCAGTTTCACAAAACCTTTGACAAACTGCAGGTTTTCATTTTAAAGTAGTAAGAATAATAAGTAAATAAATGAAGCAGTCAGCTGCTTCTGGGTGCTCTTGCAACTGATCAGGGCCGTCCCTAGGCCCGGGCTGGGTGGCACAAGGCGCCAGGGCGCCTGGCCATCAGGGGCACAGAAGGGGCGCCAAACGCTGGTGTCTGCCTCCGCGCGACTCTGCTGTTGAGCGGCTTCAGGCAGCTCTCCAGAGGCGCACGGGGAGCGCTGGCCTGGGGCCGCCTGAATAGCTGAGAGGCGCAGCGCAGCGGTCCCAGGCTCGCGCTTCACGCGGGGATCAAAAGCCTGGGGCCTCCTCCTCCACACCTCTGTTTTTGAGCAGCTTCAGGCCGCTCTCCGGAGGCGCGCAGGGAGCGTGAGCCTGGGGCTACCTCCTCCGCGCCTCTCAGCTCCCCGTGCGCCCCTCCTGCCCGCCTCACTCACGGGGGGCGCCGGAGGGATCTTGGTACCAGGGCGACAGATATGCAACTGATGGTGTTCTTGCAACTGGCCTTTTATTTTTAAGAACCAGTTTGCCTATGAATAAACTGTTGGGCTGGCGAAGGTGGCCAGATGTGGAGGGATGAGCTTCTTGGTGTGCACCTCAAACAGAGGAAGCTACAGTATGCTGAGTCAGAACTGAGTTGGTCTTCCTAGCTCAAGAGCAGTGAATCTCCGTGGTCTTAAGCAGAGAGAGGTTTTTTTAAACCATCTGCTCCCTGGTCCTTTTAATTGGAGACGTCAGCGATCTAACTTGGGGCTTTTCAAGTATGAAGCAGGGAATTGTGGACCCTGCCTAAATGGTGATCTACTTAAGCCAAAGGTGGGGGCCCTGGGGATCTCTGGGTGTTATAGGACCCCCAACTCTCACCAGCCTCAGGCAGCATGACCAGGGCCAGGGCTGATGGCAGCTGGAGCCAACAATGCCCAGAGAGCCGCAGGTCCCTGATCTAAGAAGCAGCATTCTTCTTCTTCTTCTTTTGTTGTTGTTGTTGACATATGCCTGTCAAGCCTCTGCTTGTTGTTTAGTCGTTTAGTCGTGTCCGACTCTTCGTGACCCCATGGACCATAGCACGCCAGGCACTCCTGTCTTCCACTGCCTCCCGCAGTTTGGTCAGACTCACGTTGGTAGCTTCGAGAACACTGTCCTACCATCTCGTCCTCTGTCGTCCACTTCTCCTAGTGCCCTCCATCTTTCCCAACATCAGGGTCTTTTCCAAGGATTCTTCTCTTCTCATGAGGTGGCCAAAGTATTGGAGCCTCAGCTTCACGATCTGTCCTTCCAGTGAGCACTTAGGGCTGATTTCCTTAAGAATGGATAGGTTTGATCTTCTTGCAGTCCATGGGACTCTCAAGAGTCTCCTCCAGCACCAGAATTCAAAAGCATCAATTCTTTGGCGATCAGCCTTCTTTATGGTCCAGCTCTCACTTCCATACATCACTACTGGGAAAACCATAGCTTTAACTATACGGACCTTTGTCGGCAAGGTGATGTCTCTGCTTTTTAAGATGCTGTCTAGGTTTGTCATTGCTTTTCTCCCAAGAAGCAGGCGTCTTTTAATTTCGTGACTGCTGTCACCATCTGCTTCTTCTTTTAGATTTTATTAATTCTTTTTCATAATACAATAAAAGAAACTAAAACAGAGAGTGGGATAAAAAAGAAAATAAAGCACCAAAGGAAAGGAAAGATAGGACTTCAGATTTCCCATCTCTCAGTTACATGAAAGAAATTATTCAAAGTGTTCTCTCTAGAATCATTTTTTATTTATTGAATTTATATAACCCCTGTGAGAGGAGGGGAAAGAGGATGGGTCTGCCAAAGCTTTTGTGTTGGAGAAAGACGCGCCAAAAGCCATTCGGAGGTTCTGAAACCGACTGACCACATCACTCCGTGTAAATAGCAATGACTTAAGCACTGTAAATACGCAGCACCAATAAAAGAATAAAATGCAGAGCTGCGTAGCGTCGTTACTCTGAAGTAGTCCGCTCCGGCCACTGTGACAGCCCCCTATACCTGGAGGTCTCAGGGTGGTTCACAGAATAATAATAATAATAATAATAATAATAATAATAATAATAATAGAATCTTAGCATTGGAAGGGACCCCAAGGACCATCTAGTCCAACCCCCTGCAATGTAGGCATCAACCTCTGCTTATAAACCTCCAAGGAAGGAGAGTCCACCACCTCCCGAGGGAGACGGTTCCACTGAATGATACCAAAGTGATCTGCTTTCAGTTTGGCAATATTTCCCCAGTCTTCTGACCTAGATAGATTAATTCATTTTCCTTTTTAAACAAAAAGTCCAAAAGAGGTTCTGTAAGTAATGTTACTATCAACTTTGTCTCCAATAAATTAAACAATTCCTCCGTATTAAACAATAATTAGCCTTTCCGTCTTTGTCCACACAAGAGTCTCTCTGCTGTGACCATATATTAAAATAATATTCCATAGTTCTTTACTCATTATGTATTCATTAGTTTGCACCCAGTTCTGTTTCTTCTGTTCCCATTACCTGCTGTATTTGCCGTGGTTTTTCATCTTGATTTTGAAAAAATTACTGCTTCTCTTTATGCATCTTCCATTCTTTTCCCAATTAAAGCATCAGAGATTTGATAGCCTTTCCCCTCTAAATTCACTCCAAGCATTCATGACTGCATGCAAGATATGGAAGGATACCTCTGCTTAGAAGAGGCATTCTTTCCTGAGCGAGGCAGATGCCGCCTCTTAGCTCAGGGATTAAAAAGCACGTGGAGCCCCCTGGACACTGCTGGACTCCAGCACCCTCCAACCCCAGAGAGCAGGGCCCAATGGGGAGGAATGAGGGGCAGTTGGATTCCAGCAACATCTTGACAGCCACAGCCTCCCTGCTATAATAGTGAATTGGCCCCCCTTTATTTTAGTTGGCAGCAGCTGAAGCTGCAGTTAGAAGCATCATGGAAATTATTGTGTATTTATTAAACCTATTAGTTGCTTTTTTAAAAAACTGATGTAATTCAAAGCAACTTAGCAACAAGGGCTGGAAGCACCCTGTTGCAATGCACCTTGTATGAAAAAACAGCCACGGCCTGAATTCTGGGGTTGTTGTGCCTCTGCTCTGTTCTTAGAAGGACCTTCCCCCTGGCATAAGGGGTGCCGGCACTAATTCTGTGCTCTGTTTTTGAGTGGGGGGGGTTGGGTAAAAAGTTGCAACATGAGTTGGGAATTCAAAACATATGTTGGTTAAATTAATATAATTTAGTTTTGACTGGTAAGTAAGATCTGTGCAAAATTACATATATTATATATTACTACCTGTAGCAGTAGTATTTGGCATTCCCTGACATTTTCAGACGGTAAGATTAAAATTCTTTGGTTTCCAAAAGCACTTTGTTTTTCTTCATCAAACTTTGCCTTACCAAGCTAAATGTTGCCCAGTCACAAAAATAATAGCAGATTTGAATTCATAGAATCATAGAGTTGGAAGAGACCACAAGGGCCATCCAGTCCAGCGGACCCTGGTTCATTTGCTGAAGCCCCTGGTAACTGCACCTCTGAGCCATTTCCACTCTGGTCTCGCAGCTGTGTGTCGTTAGCCGGGGATGAATTATCTGCATCTGACTCCTCCCTGCTGAGAGCCCGGCGCCTCAGCTGATCTATATGTCTCTTCCAAACTTGCCCATTTTCCAAGGTCACATAATAGGACACAGGTCCACTAGCCCGGGTGATCACACCGGCCACCCACCGCGGACCTCGTGAATAGTTCCTCACCCAGACCAGATCTTCAGGGGTGAGATACCTTGTTGTGTCAGTCTCAGCCTGGGGGGTTGCTCTTGAATTACGGTTTGGCATTTTATCTGGGTGGACATAATCCAGCACCGTTACCAGTCTTCTACCTAAGAGCAGCTCGGCTGGCGACTTGCCCGTCGCAGTACACGGCGTCGCATGCTGCAAAAATAACATTCGCGCAATGTGAGCCGACCAGTTACCCTTCATTAAGCGCGCAGTGGATTCTTTGGCTGTTCTTACCATGTGCTCAGCCTGCCCATTGGAGGATGGGTGAAAGGGCGCGGATGTGACCCCTCTTATGAAGTTATCAGCCAAGAATGCCCTGAATTCTTGGGATACAAAAGCTGCCCCATTATCTGATACGCTGGTCTCAGGTAACCCGTGGGTTGCAAACAGCTGCCTCAACACCTTGATTACGGCAGCTGATGCCATGCTAGGGACCATCGCCACTTCTAACCACTTGGAATATGCATCGACGATAACCAAAAAAACCTTCCCTTGGAATGGCCCAGCAAAATCTAAGTGCAGCCGGCTCCAGGGAGTCCTGTACTACTCCCACCAGTGGACCGGTGTTCTGGTCACATCTGGCCGCACCTCTTGGCATGCCTTGCATGTTCGCACCCCAGCCAGTTTAGCCAACAGATGTGATACAACTGGAATGGGGTATGAGTTTCCCCTGAGTGCCTTATTGATAGTACATTTGTAATCTGCACAGATCCTGACTTCCCCATTTGCTTTAAGGGGCGTGACGATTGGAGTCTCCCACTTAGCAGAGTCCACGGGTGAGAGAACTCCCTGCTTGACCAATTTATCCAGCTCTGCCTCGATCTTGGGTTGCAGTGCAAATGGCACTCGCCTTGGTTTGAGTCGGATTGGGGCCACCCCGGGGTCCAACTCGAAGTCAACTGGGGGCCCTTCATAACAACCCAGTTTTCCATTAAAGAGACCAGCAAATTCCTTGCATAATGCCTCGCTCATCTCAGGGCAGGTTTGGATTGAATTAAGCCCTGAGACACTCAGTCCCAGGGCGGGGAACCAGTCAGTGCCCAGGAGACTGGGGCGACTGCCCTTCGCAATCACCAGTTTGAGTACAGCCTGTTTGTCCCGGAACTGTACTCTCACAGCACACATTCCCATAACATGGATGCGGCCTGCTGAGTACGACTGCAAGGTTGCCGGAAAGGGCTCCAGAGGGGGCAACTTACCCCTGGGGAAGAATGTCTTCGCGGTCTGGTCTGACACGATGGTGAATGCGGATCCGGAGTCCACCTCCATGTCGCACTGCTGACCCTCAATCTTCACCTTGACGTGTGCCTTGCCTTGCGCTGGAAACTGCACGGCCCTCCCGTTGATCTCCGTTACGTAGTGGCAGTCCTTTAGAAAACGAGTTGCTGTGGGCGGTCTGCGATGCTCCAGTCTAGGTGCTCCTGTCGCTCCCGACGCCGCCGATCTACAGACCCTGGCGATGTGACCCGTCTTTCCGCACGTCCGGCACATAGCATCCCTGAAACGACAACTCTTCCGCCCATGGTTTCCGCCACAACCTGGGCAACTGCCTCAGTGATCTTTGTGCACTGTGCAGGCCTGACGCACCAACTCGACCCCACGGACTGGGCTCTGGCTCGGAGTAGCCTCTAGCTCGTCCATGGCATGCGCAACTTCTATCTGTGGCTTAGTGGCCTTGCGACTGGCATCAAGCTCCTCTCTTTCATAATTCTCCGTGGCGGTGGCCTCCTTCAAGGCTGAAGCAAGGGTAACCTCTTCTTTAGCCACGATGCGTCTTCTGGCTTTCTTGCTGCTCAGACCACCAACAAACCGATCCAGGAGAGTCTCTTCCAGATTTTGGAAGCCGCAGTGCTGAGCGAGCTTCTGGAGTTCAGCCAGAAATGCGGATACAGACTCCCCAGCATGCTGCTGCCTCTTATGGAACTCCATCCGCCGGGCCATCTTGGTCTCAGTAGGCGCCAAGTGGCTTGTTAGGCAGGCAAGAATATCTTGGAGAGATGTCTCACTCAGCTTCGCTGGAGCAAGTAATGCCTTGGCTAGCTTGAAGGTCTCGGGCCCACAGTAGCTCAGGAATGTGGCCCTTCTTTTGCTGGCATCGGTGATCCCTTGAGCCACTGCAAAGAACTCAAAGCGTTCGACGTAGTCTTCCCACGTGTGGGGCTCTGATGGCTGGAAGGGCTCCAATACCCCTGGACTCTCCATTGTCCTAGCGGGCAGGGTCGTCTACTCAGCTGGCCAGTGAGTCTTGTTCTACGCTGCAATCCGGACTCTGAGGCAGGGCTGTGTTTAACCGCTCCTCAGCATTCCGGATCCCATCCTCGTCGACAGTTGTTGTGACGTGGGGTTTGTGATTTCAGCTCTCTTGACATAACATGCTGGAGACAGTTCTCTAGTAACAGCTCTTTATTAAAGTGAACAAGACTGACTGTGAGGGCAGGAAGGCTACATTTATAGGGACAGGGAACTAGCTAGAAAGGGATACATTTTGGAGGGAACAATATCAGGCAATCACAGTGCTGCCTTTTGGAGGGAACCAATAAGACAGAGGATCCAAATACAGCAGCTTAAATGAACCAATAGTAGCTGTACCCTCTGGAACCAAAAGGCAGTTACTTTATCCTAATGCAAATACAGACAATAATAATACAGAGATAAAATCCTTTGACTCAATACACAACACTGATGAGCACTCTTTCTCTGTCTCTGACCCTCTCTGGGTGAGAAGCAGCTTTTTTCATTTTCTCATAATCCACTGCATTTAAAAGTGAACACCCCTTTTAAATTGGAGTTGGGAGAGGTAGAAACCACAAATTCTCTGGTGCCACGACACTTGCCCATGATGCGACTCAACATGCAGGATAATTGCAAACTGGCACCCAGCAGCTTTGTTTCTACCCGGAGACCCTGCCATGCAGCAGGATTCTAAGAAGATGTAGAAAAGAACTGGGTACTGCCAGGGCCAGATTATGCCCTTTAGAAGCCCTATCAGGGGCCAGCAAACTTTTTCAGCAGGGGGCCGGTCCATTGTCCCTCAGACCTTGTGGGGGGCTGGACTATATTTTGGAAAAAAAATATTAACAAATTCCTATGCCCCACAAATAACACAGAGATGCATTTTAAATAAAAGAACACATTCTACTCATGTAAAAACATGCTGATTCCCGGACTGTCCGCGGGCCGGATTTAGAAGGCGATTGGGCCACATCCGGCCCCTGGGCCTTAGTTTGGGGACCCTGCCCTAAGCACGGAACAGATTGTGGTGGGTTCTACATGCAATTCAAAATAAGAGCACTGCACTGAAAAATAAAATTTTACTTTTGAAAAGGCACAGAATTTACATGTATGCTGAAATAGAAATGCATGTGTGTTGTGTGTAACATGAAGCATGGTTAACAGGGCAGTCTTGAGCAAGTCGTGCGCACTGGTGCTGAGGGGCGGAGATCGCTCCGGCGCCCCCACCCTCGCAGGGCGCAGCATGGTTTCCACCCTGGGGCACCGCACCACTGGGGGTCTACCTAGAGCCGGCCCTGATGGTTAAACTATGGAACTCCCTCTCACAGGAGGCAGTGGTTGCCACTAACCTAAATGACTTTTTAAAAGGATTAGACAGATTCATGGAGGAGAGGACCATCAACAGCTGTGAGCCATAATGGCTCTGTTCAGCCTCCATGGTCAGGAGCAGCATTGCTTCTGAATATCAGTTGCTGGAAACTGCAGGAGAAGTTAGTGGTTTGGGGCTTAATTCTTCCTAGTGGTTTTCCCATTGTTGGGCCCTGAGAGAAGAAGAAGAGAAGAAGAAGAAGAGTTTGGATTTGATATCCTGCTTTATCCCTACCCGAAGGAGTCTCAAAGCGGCTAACAATCTCCTCTCCCCTCCTCCCCCACAACAGACACTCTGTGAGGTGAGTGAGGCTGAGAGACTTCAGAGAAGTGTGACTAGTCCAAAGTCACCCAGCAGCTGCATGTGGAGGAGCGGAGACGCGAACCCAGTTCACCTGATTATGAGTCCACTGCTCTTAACCACTACACCACACTGGCTGAACTAGAGTTGGACCACTGGCCTGATCCAGCAGCCGGCTCTTCCTATGTTGTAATGGCAAGATCTGACTTCCTCGCATTATTTAGAATCATAGAATCATAGAGTTGGAAGAGACCACAAGGGCCATCCAGTCCAACCCCCTGCCAAGCAGGAAACACCATCAAAGCATTCCTGACAGATGGCTGTCAAGCCTCTGCTTAAAGACCTCCAGAGAAGGAGACTCCACCACACTCCTTGGTAGCAAATTCCACTGCCGAACAGCTCTTACTGTCAGGAAGTTATTCCTAATGTTGAGGTGGAATCTTCTTTCTTGAAGTTTGAATCCATTGCTCCGTGTCCGCTTCTCTGGAGCAACAGAAAACAATCTTTCTCCCTCCTCCATATGACATCCTTTCATATATTTGAACATGACTATCATATCACCCCTTAACCTTCTCTTCTCCAGGCTAAACATGCCCAGCTCCCTAAGCCATTCCTCATAAGGCATCGTTTCCAGGCCTTTGACCATTTTGGTTGCCCTCTTCTGGACACGTTCCAGCTTGTCAGTATCCTTCTTGAACTGTGGTGCCCAGAACTGGGCACAGTACTCCAGGTGAGGTCTGACCAGAGCAGAATACAGTGGTACTATTACTTCTCTTGATCTAGATGCTATACTCCTATTGATGCAGCCCAGAATTGCATTGGCTTTTTTATGTCAAGTTTGTGGTCTACCAAGACTCCTAGATCCTTTTCACATGTACTGCTCTCAAACCAGATGTCTCCCATCCTGTATTTGTGCCTTTCATTTTTTATTTTTTATTTTGCCCAAGTGTAGTACTTTACATTTCTCCCTGTTAAAATTCATCTTGTTTGCTTTGTTTGGCCCAGTTGTCTAATCTGTTAAGGTCATTTTGAAGTGTGATCCTGTCCTCTGGGGTATTAGCCACCTCTCCCAATTTGGTGTCGTCTGCAAACTTGCTCAGGATGCCCTCAAGCCCATCATCCAAGTCATTGATAAAGATGTTGAATAAGACTGGGCCCAAGACAGAACCCTGTGGCACCCCACTAGTCACTACTCTCCAGGATGAGGAGAAGCCATTGATGAGCAAGCACCCTTTAGGTTCGGTCAGTAAGCCAGTTACAAATCCACTGAATGGTAGGATTGTCTAGGCTGCATTTTACCAGCTTCTTTTCAAGAATATCATGGGGCACCTTGTCAAAGGCCTTGCTGAAATCAAGATAGGCTACATCCACAGTGTTCCCTTCATCTACCAGGCTTGTAATTCTGTCAAAAAATGAGATCAGATTAGTCTGACATGACTTATTTTTCAGGAACCCATGCTGACTTTTAGTGATCACAGAGTTTCTTTCTAGGTGCTCACAGACTGTTTGCTTAATGATCTGCTCTAGAATCTTTCCTGGTACTGTATTGATGTCAGGCTGACATCAATCAGTGTTAGTAGGATACCCCCTGGCTTAGGCAGGGATAAGTAATAAAAAGAGAAGAGGAAAATGGGGAGTTTAAGGAAGTCCGGCTAAGTTTTTATTTTCCCTGTGGTGACTAATTCTTTTGAAGCATCAAATGCCAAGTTCTGTTTTGCTGATGGCCTAAACATGTGCTCAGCCTGCCTGTTGGGCTGTCCAGAACTCGATGCTCTCCAGCAGCCAGGTATGAAGGGGGTGTGGTTCTTGGGCAGAGTCCATGGAAATGAGAGGAAATAAGAGGTCCATCTCATGCCTGCATCATCATCAGCATCATTAATAAAAATTAATATACCAACCATCACAGGGCGGTTTACAAAACACAAAATGCATTGCATGCTAATAATAATAATAATAATAATAATAATAATAATAATAATAATAATAATAATTGTTGTGTATTAAAGTAATAGCACAGCCAAGTATGTACTGTAACATAGAGTTTATTGTAGTGTATTACAGAGTTCCAGCGAGAACGTCTATCATTTGCTGGTTCAGGGTGCAGGATTTGGATCCTCTGCCGGATTGGTTTCCGCTGGAGGGTTTCCTTGCCATTGGTTCCCACCAAAATGTATCTTTTCCCTGCTAGTTCTCTGTTACTATATAAGCCCCAGTTTTCCCCATTCCTGTGTTCTGGCTCTTACCTGTTCTTTGAAGTAAAGAGATGTTGTATCAGATCCTCGCCTCCTGTTTCTTATTTGCACTGAGCTGAAATTACTGAAGACCCACTACACTACAATAGGAAGAAGAAGAAGAAGAAGAAGAAGAAGAAGAAGAAGAAGAAGAAGAAGAAGAAGAAGAAGAAGAAGAAGAAGAAGAAGAAGAAGAAGAAATACATTTAAAAGGACATGGTTGTTTAACAGCTTCCCCTAGATGAAGATGGTCTTCAGGAAGTGAAAGCATTCACTAGCGCCCCCTGCTGGTTAGAAGCACCTGCCCTTCAGGCCCTTATTGTTGACTGTGAAGCAATCTGTGCAAAGACCTTTGCGTTTTCTTCTGAGCCTTCCTGGGAGTACAGTGGGTTTGCTTTGTTCTGCATTTGCTGCTTTATCTGTTTCCTTTTATCTGTTGCTTTACACTTGTGAGAGGCATAGCTCAGTGGCAGAGGGGCAGAAGATCCATGGTTCAATCCTGGCATCTCCACTTAAGAGGGTGGGGTCTCATGGGATGGATGGGTAAAGACCCTTCTCTGCCACAGCCCTGGGGAGCTGCTGGTGGTCAGAGCAGATCACAAATGGGCAGGATGGGCAAATAGTTTGGCCAAATATCCCCAAAATCCAATCATTCTGGACAAGAACCATACGAGAAATTTGTAAGATAACTAAGCAAGTGCTAGAAATCACCCCAGAACTGGCCTTATTAAACATCTTTCAAGACAACAACGCCCACGCAGATTACAAATAACTCATAACCCACCTATTGTCAGCAACCAGAAACATCATAACCAGACACTGGAAAGACCTGTCAGGAGCAAACATGGACCAATGGTATCAAGTAGTATGGGAAACGGCCCTACTAGAAAAACTAACCAGCAAGCTGAAAATCACACGAGGACAAACAGAAGAAGACACCTTCACCCCAATATGGTTCCCCTTCATCACTTACACAGCCCAACAAGATAATGACAAAAACCCACCGTCAGCATTCAAATCAATATGGTTAAACTAATCAAAAGCACCCACCCACCCCCACTCACACAAGAAACCAAAGACCACCACAGCCACCCACAAATGAATAATCACACCCTACGCCAACCCCCGACCTCTCTCAGCAACAAAGGAGTACAAGCGAACAACAGAGAACCCGCACAAACAATGCTGACACTGAACCCCTACATATATCTAGGAAAACAGAAACATAGGCAACCCACCCCACCCACCCCACCCACCTCTACCCCCCTTCCTCCTAATGTCTCAACAAGCAAGATTGATGTATAACAATGGAAAAAATATGAGACACTGCATTACCTTTGTAAACCAAGAAAATCCTCAATAAAAAATTAAAAAAAAATAGTTTGGCCAAATATGTGACAGCTTCCTGGGTCCTTTTTATGATATTGATTTGTTGCTGAATTGGCTATTTTTTCAATCAGTAGTTTTTTAATTTTGCACCTTTTTATTTTAGTTGTGTTGTGTTATTGCTGCAAGTGGATTTTCTTTTATTTTAAAAAGGAACTTGGCAGCAAGATGAGCTACAATTGTTGGAAATAAATGAAGGAGGAGTTGGGGCACCAGGGGCCACTACAGAGAACTCCCTTCCCATCCCTCCTCCCACTAATGCAGGACTGTTGAAACTTATAGAATCATATTCATTGTACTCTCAGATTGAGACTCGGTGGAGCTTGGTGAACGATGAGCTTCTGGGGAGCTGGAGAGGGAGAGGAAAGGGGCTGGAATGTGTGAGGCCAGGACATAACAACAACAGAGAGAGGTAGGGCTTGCACCTCTGAAACACCAGGGATACGTCACACCCACAATATTCTGTGTGCTGCTCAATGAGGCACCATAGGGTTGTACCCAATGCTAGGCCTTAGGTTCATTTATTTTAATGGGTTTCCCCCTTGAGTAGGACTTGGGTGGATACAGCCTGTAAGAGTTGGATGGGTTGTCAGAGGTCATCTAGTGCAGCCCTCTTCTGCACGCGTGTTGGTGAAACCAAGGCTGGTCCATTTTGGGGATTTTCAGTTGGCTCCAAAGTCTGCCAAAGTATTCCATCTTCTGTTGCCTTTGCACTCATACTCTGCACTCGCATTCACTGCCATGTGTCCGTGTGTGTGTAAGAGAGAGAAAGTTTGTAAACTGGAATGGGTACAGTAAAATGTTAAATTTCTTGACTTTGCTGGGGATTTCCTGCCTCCTCCTTCCCAGTGACAAAATGCCCTGTGGCAGGAGAGCCTGAAGGAGCCCCTGCTGCTGATCCAGCTGCATCAGAGTCCATTGACAAAATCCCAGACCCTCCCTAACTATCTGTTTGATTTTTAAAAAATAAATGGGCTCGATGCAGTGGCCCATCTTGTTTTTATTTAGATTTCAAAGTGGGTTGTTACTTTCTTTTTCCCCAAAGAGAGGCAGCAAAGGAATACTGAAAATTAAATATTTAGCCTGTCAGAAGTGCAAAGGGACTTAAGCTTCACAAATACCCTTCTGAGGCAGGGAGTATTAATGTTCCCATTTCCCAGTTGACAATGGTCCGAGGACACTCAGTGTCACCATTACTGGGTAAACCAAGCAAGGCTCAAAAGTTGTTATCTTTTCAGCAACATGCAGGTCACCCTTGCTTTTCTTGCCTCTTTGATAGCTGTGCCTTGGTAGCACTGCCCTTCTTGCTCATCTGTGGGTCAACATCCCCACCTTTCTCAACCTCCTGATTCAATTCATCCTTGATGGGTGTTAGGTGTCAAAGAACAAATAATTCTTTCCCCTCCATGCTCACGGCACAGTCTTCATGGCAGCAATGCAATTACGGGAGAGGATAAGATGTTGCTCAACTTAATGCTCTGTCCAACCTCAAGGCCATCCACCAGACTGTGCTTGGCATCTCCTTCAGAAGGCCCAGAGGCATGGCAACATGAAGGCATTCTCTGGCATTGGCACCTAGCAATCACTCCCCCCCCCAATTCTCCTGTGGCTGCCTGGCTGGGTGCCAGCCTCACATTGCCTTTCATGTTCTCCTTTTGCTTGCAAGGCATGAGTCAAAGGTTGGCCTTTTATGGTGCTGAAAATGGGGTGAGGATGGTGAGGATTGTGAACAGAGGGGAGAGCAGAAGGGAGCCAGGCACAGATATATAAAACCCCTGCCATATACCCTACCCACTAGGTTTATTTTTACATTGTGTGTGTGTGTGTTTTCTCTGCTGCAATGCACAGGCTTGCTATGGCAGCTCAAAAGTAAATCTCCTTCTCTTCCTGGCTTTTGGCATGACTTTATCTGCCCTTGCAGAGCTTTCCAGAAATGTTAGCGTCCAGCAAAAGGCGGCTGGTTGGTGATGACTCGGTACCTGGAAAGTTTGTGCCAAGCGAGATGAGAGGCATAATTCAAATTGTGTTTCCCCTGTGGAATGTCCCCCACCCCTTAACCCTTCCCCCATTTTTTGTTGTTGACATGGAAAGCACATATTTGAAGGCTTACAGCTGCTGGTCGCTGTCATTCCTGTTGCATGTTGAAGCAAGTCCAGAAGATCTTTGCGTTCGATGTGCTACCAGTTTGAAAAACCAAACATCCAAGCCCAGCCAGCCACTCACCACTAGAAGGGAGCTTTTACACACACAAATGCACTCGGAGAGAGTGGGTGTGTGCTGGTGCTTTCAAGAGAAGAGTTGCTGGTGTGAGGAGGTGCCTCTTCTCCTGCTCGAAAATGCCAGCGGAGCTAACGAATATCCTTGCAAAAGGTCTGTCTAACTAGAAGCACAAAGTACAGGACTGGAGCATAAGAGGAGGGAGGCTGGGGAAACTGAATTAGCACAGGTTGTCAAAATTGCCACATGGGTGTAGCCTGCCTGGTTCAGCTCCGGAGCTGATTTTGGGAGGCTGCCTGGAAGAGCTTGTGTGGCGGGGTAGGGTGGGGGAGAGAATCTTGGCAGGACCAAGAGATTTAATTGAGAACTGGCTCCCTGGCAGGAATGTTTGCATCATACAGAAGCCATTAACGTGATTGGGCTCCCTTGTCCTCTGCGAATGTGCCATGTGGTGTGTGGTCTGTGCTCCCCAATGGAATCCTGCTTTGTGGTTGCTTTTGCTGGAGTGAATAGAGAAGAATTCTCAACACTACGTAAGGTGTCTGGATTCTTCTCTCTCTCCATCCCCCCCACCCTCAACCCACATCTCCCACACCTCAGGCTGCTCCTTTAAAGGAAAGGAATGTTGTGGTGAAAACCTGGGAATTTTGAAATGCAGTTCTTCTGCCAAAATGAATCTAGTAGGGCAAAGTGTGTGTAAAAATACATATGATAAGTGAAAAATGGCACAGGAGAGTCAGCATTACATTAGGGAATGTTGGTTTGCAAAACAAAATGTGTGCATTTGGCAAAATTGTGCAGTGAAATGTGTGTATTAGGAGAGATTTTCACTACAATCCTGATGAATTTTCATGAAGAAAAGTTGTGCAAATGTGGAGAACGAGAACTGAAGATTGTAAAAATGGGAAATGGACACCCCTCCAAAAAGGTAGAGCAAGATTATCCCAGAACTGGTGTGCCAAGAGAGCCTTAAAAGCTCCCCACCTTACTAGCATTTAACTTGTGGAATTTCAACCAGCCAGGCTTCAGCAGCATATGGTTGAAATCAAGATGTGGGTATATTGTACTGATAGACCTGGAGTCCTCAAACCCTCTCTTAAAGTCATTTGAACCACTAGCAGTAGGTTCCCGCCCATATTCAATATTCTTTCCTTTCTTTATTCTAGAGCTGGCTTATGATCTGGACACAGACAACATCCCTTCAAGCAAGCAGCTCTGGGATCAGAAAAGCAAAGAGGTGTCAGTGATTCACAACCTTGGAACAGGCATCGTGATGCCGGGTCTGGATCTTTTGGCCTCTGTCCTAACGGTCCTACTTCTTCTGCTTGCCAAATAGTTGTGGAACTATCTCCTCATTGAATTTGTGACATTCCTTTTGTGAAGATTGCTCACAAGCTCTCTTTCTCCTCCCAAGGCATGTGGAAAGAGCAGCTTCAAATAAGTTTCATTTTTTAAACATTCAAATAAGACTCGAGGGAGGGACTCGTTGTAGATGTAGTGAACAAAGGAAAGTTCTTGTGTTTTGGAGAAGTCTTGCCTAATCATAAGAGGGTAAATATACCTCAACATTTGCATCCCTTAAGAGATTTATGAAGATGGAAGTTTTTCATTGCTTTTTAGAACAACGGCCTTGTTTCATCTTGAGTTAATTGGCATGGTCACTTAAAAATGGCATTGAGCTTCATCCACTGGCTTTTAAGTACAGCATATACATATTCAGTAACTGGACGAATTTTAGTGGACACTCACCTGAGAAACCTACAATGGGAATATTACAATGTCCCAAAGCAGTGATGACATGTTTTCACTCTGAGGGCTGGACCCCTGTACTGAATTTTCAACATCTGTAGCAAGATTGGCATGAGGCATCCAGACTGAGCTGTTGTTGTTTTGGAACTCTGGATTGTGGTTAATTATGAGCTACATATACAAATGTTGGAGAAATGTTTATGTGTGTTACATGGCTGCCTAGACAGCTCCCTGAATTGCAAACAAACAGATCACTTCCTGGAAAAGATGGGTGCTGGGAGTTGGGAAGAAAATGGGCAGAACTACCGGTAATGCAAAGCCTGCCCTTGTGGAGCAGACCTGATTGGTGATGGGAAGATAGGCAATTCTGGAGAGGCCTCCACGCTGTAGGAAGAGGCAACAAGCCCTTTGCAGAGAACACAAAACAGCAAGCATGTCATTTTAAATAAATTTCTAAAAAAACAAACCACCGACAACTAAATGGTGTTTTATTTATCATTGGTGTTGTGCTCAGAGGCTGCATTTTGAGTCTTTGGAGGTCAGCCCAGTTGGGCCGCTTTGGGTTTATAATTTGCTGTTGAGGCAGCCAGGCAGTATTTTTAGGAGAAATAGATTCCAGCGCCACATGAGGCAAGTTGATCTATAGTGGTGGGTGTGCATGTGTGTGTTTCTGCATTCATTGCAGCTGCAAGACTACACACACGCTTCAATGTCTGCCTTTAAAGCTGCGATCCCATGCACAGTTTTATGTGGGGAAAGGCCCATTGAATTCAGAGGGACCTACATCTGAGTAGCTGCACATCAGGGAACCTGCAGACCTCTAGGGGTTGCTGGACTAAAACTCCCATCATCCCTGGCCATTGATCATGCTGGGAGTTGGAGTCCAGCAGCATCAGGAGAGCTGCAGGCTGCACCATCTCTGATCTAAGAAGATAAACTCCTCTTTTGAATAGGGGCAACCCTCCCTCCCTCCCTTGCATACAGCAGGCAAAGCTTCGTCGTAGATCACAGGTGGCCCTCCTGGTATTGTGGGGTTGCAACTCCTAACAACCCTGACTGTTGGCCAGGCTGACCAGGGCTGATAAGAGTTGGGCGTCCCACAGTATCTGCAGAGGGGGCACCCTCCCTGCAATAAGGGGTTTGGGTGGGAAACATTTGCAGACATCAACACAAATGTCTCAACTTTCCATCTGCCCTGGCTCTCGTTTGCGGGGATTTAATTTTTTTTTTAAGTTCCATATCTGAAGCTCTTTCCATTAAATTCTCATTTGTGATGTGAACACCTTACCTCACCTCCACACTTTTTTTTGGCAAATAACTCTTGAAATTCATAACACATGAGATGCACTTTGTTTTAACGCAACTTTGCTATAAGGTTGTGGTTTTTTGGTTTTTGTTTGCTAGGCATTTGAAGAAGAGAGAGGAATAGCATTCTGGTGTTTTTCTTTGTTGCATTGTTGTTCCTAGCTAGGGATAAAAGGGTGTGGAGAGCTTTCCTCAACAAAAATGGATCACAGGAATGTGCAAGAAACAAAAGGTCTCCCCAAAAGATAAAGGAAATGTTTGAGGAAGGTAAGAACTGGAGAGTGTCCGGTTTTAAAATGAACCAGTAACCTTCCATAAATGCAGCCTAAGTTGTAAATGCTTGCTCATGATTTCACACAAGAACCCATTGCAGCCCTGGGAAGCCCCAGTGGCTGAATGCATGCAGTGTGTGTGTGTGTGTGTGTGTGTGTGTGTGTGTGTGTGTGTGTGTAAAAGGCATGTGGGTTTGTGTCCACTTTTCACCGAAACCGCTTGACCGATGGCATTCACATTTTGACACAATGTCCCAAGCGAATGTCCAAAGGTTCTTATAAAGTTTGCTAAGACAGATGTCACACCTGTGGCAGGTAAAACACCAAAAACCCCGTGTTTCAAAACACACCACTCAGACGAAAGTGCATGCTGGGAAAAGAACTAGGTTGCAAACCAGCGCCCTCTAGTACTGCACCTATAAAACCTTCTCTCTCAACAGCACCTCGGCTCCTGTTTACATACTAGGCCGAAGCCTTTACAGACTAGGCTGAATGGAGGTACTGACTCGCCTGGGTGGGGGGTGGGCAGAGAAAGGGGTGTGATACGTCATGGGTCGGGATAGGGAGGGGGAATCACAGGGATAAACCGGGGGGAGGAGGGGGGAATCACAGGGATAAGCCGGGGGTTGGGGGCGGGATCATAGCTGCCAAGTTATCCCTTTTTTAAAGGGATTTTCCCTTATGCTGAATGGGCTTCCTCGCGAGAAAAGGGAAAACTTGGCAGCTATGAGCGGGATACTTCATGGATCAGCACAGGGTGGGGAAAATCACAGGGATGAGCCACAGCAATGTGTGGCAGGGCCAGCTAGTTTAAAATAAAACAGGAACCCTACTCGACCATACTCAAGGGCACTCCCAGCTGAGACTTGCACTCACAGCGGCTATCCAGAAGCTTCCAGGAAGGCCATAAGCAGGGCTTGGTGGCAACAGTCCTCTCTGGCTGTTGCTCACCAGCAGCAGGTATTTACAGATAGACTGCCTGTGGACATGGAGTCTCCATCATATATATTATGGCTAGTGATAACTGATAAGACATCTCCCCTATGAATTTATTTAATCTTTTAAAGCAGGGGTAGGCAACCTAAGGCCCGTGGGCCAGATGCGGCCCAATCGCCTTCTCAATGCGGCCCGCGGATGGTCCGGGAATCGGCATGTTTTTACATGAATAGACTGTGTGCTGTTATTTAAAATGCATCTCTGGTTATTTGTGAAGCATGGGAATTCATTCATTCCCCACCCCCCACCCCCCAAAAATAGTCCGGCCCACCACATGCTCCTAGGGATGGTGGACTGGCCCACGTCTGAAAAAGGTTGCTGACCCCTGTTTTAAAGGCATCTCTCCTGTAGCTTCAGGTTCCCAAAATTAAGGTGCACCATGAAGGAAATACTAAATTTGCTCTCAGGACCACAGGATTATTTCCATCTTAACTCAAGGAGCTGATATTGATCTACACTACAGAAACTTGTAGGTGCTGCAAAGGTAGCTTTTCATGTGGTCCAGTGTTTTCTTTTGTACTAAATTTCCTCTTCCCGTCACTCTCATCCATCACTTGGTAACCACAGGGTTAGTACTGAGGCTGAGGGTTTTAGCACAAGCCGTGGAACCCATGCACTAATGAGTAAGAGAACTGCTACTGAGCATGTCCAAAGTGCATTTTCTGCACCACTGAGTGACAGCCCATGCCTGCACACATATGGAACAAAGGGGCAGGACAGTGAGTGTGGCTTTCCCTTGCACTTGAACGAGAGCCAGAGTGAAGGAGCTGCTTCCCCCTTCGAATAAAATTTAGGTCGCTGCCCTGAATTTTCAGCTTTTTTCCTTTTTAAGTATGTCTCTCTTGTTCTCATACTTACAAAGACTTAATGGCGATGTGCAGACAGATATTCTACAAGGAAACTGCCCACCTTCCATCCCCCCCCCCCGGGCGAAGAGCTAAATTACCTGCTTTGCACAGAGAAGATCACAGCTTCAGTTCCCCAATGGCACCTCCAGATTGGGCTGGGAACGTCCCCTGCCTGAAACCCTGGAGAGCTGCTGCCAGTCAGTGTGGACAATACTGAGCTAGGTGAACCAGTGGTCTAAGGCAGTTCCTGAGTTGCTGGCCAATGCATACAGAGTTCTGGAGTGATGGATAAGCACTTACTTATTTAACAATTCCCAGTGTATTTAACTCGTAATGCTGCCGGCATCAACTGGGGGCTTGCCATGTCTCCCCACCCACGGCAGTGCCAGTTGGGGATTTAACCTCTTATTAGCACCAGATGCTTCTTTGCATCCACACATGAATTTCAAAGTAGAAAAGCTATAGCTCAGTTGGGAGAGCATGACTCTTAATCTCAGGGTTGCAGGTTCGAGTCCCACATTCAGCAAAAGATTCCTGCATTGCAGGGGGTTGGACTAGATGACCCTCGTGGTCCCTTCCAACTCTACAATACTATGATTCCATGGAGCTGGCTGAGTTGTGATTAAAAAGAATTCCCAAAGCCCCCATGCTCCTGTAGGCAGCTGGAAGCTTGGGGGTCCAATGCTCCCTGGCAATGCTATCCGTTTCAGTCAAGGAAGCAACTGACAAGGGGCTGTCCTCCACACTACGTATTGTTATGGTCTTCCAGGAGAGATGGCTTCCAACGACGACTGGAGCAGAAAAGCAGCAGGAGCCTGACGAGAGAGAGGATGGCTCTACTGAGACATGAAGGGCATCCAGACTTGGAACAGCTTCCTATCTGCTGAGTGTGATCCAGCCAGCGCAAAGAAAACAACCCCGAGCAACTTCCGGTCTGCCGTGCTGGCGGAGAGGCGCAGAAACCTCGAGCTCCAAGGTTTCTGGCTCTGGGGGAGGGGGGAATCCCGCGAGGGCCACGCGGATCCCCGTAAGAACCCTGGGTAGAGCGTCCCGGGCGAAGTAGCCCGGCAGAGCCCCAAGGTGTCAGGAGTATGGGCAGGAGTCAGGCTCTGGGGCCTGTAGTGCTTTGCAGGACTGGGGCCTGCCTCAGCTTGTGCTGGAGAAGCAAGGAGTGGCCACTCAGGTGAGGCCACTTGATATCTCACTGCACCTGGTGGCAGGAGCTGGGAGGGATAGAAGCTCAGCATTTCCCTTCAGCTCTTTGCCACAGCAACGCTATCCCTGCCTGGTTGCATCTGGCCTCTTGCTCCTTGCTCCTTGTTCCTTGGACCCTTGCCTTGCCGCCGCCTTGCTCCTTGGACCCTCGCCTTGCCGCCGCCTTGATCCTCGACCCTTGGACTTCGCCCTGCTGACGCCTTGCTTCTTGATTCCCAGACCTTCGCCTCTGCCTTGCTCCTTGACCCTGTGACTGCCTGCTGCTGGACCCTCAGCCCTGCACCTGTTCCTGCTTCTACATCACCATCTTGCCTCTGGTCCTGACGTCCTCAGTCAGGGCTTCAATCGCCCACCGACCGGACCGTGACACAAGGCGACTCCTCCGCTGCCTGGTAAGCTCGTTAGAGCCCCAAGAGCCAGCAGAGTGGCAGTCGCGGGAGCCATTTTGGGAGCCATTGTTACCTCCACAAAGCGAAGCTCCGAGCCTACAGCCTGCAAGCGGCGGATTCTTCCTGTTAAAAGATCAGATTTGGACCAAGTAAGTCAAAATTTGTGAATTGGACTGAGAAATTTGGCGCTGGGAGGAGGCTTAAAAGGGAAGTCGCCCCCCCCCCCAATTGAGTAACGGATGATGCAGTAAAACTATGGAAAGCTCAGAAGCTTTGCTTTAAAAGAAAACTTTTTCCTGATGCAGAGTTAGGGAAAAGGACAAAGTGTTTATAAATCTCTGTAAAAGACTGTGATTTGTTAAGGGGAAACCCCCCTGTGAACTTGGAGTCGGGTCAAAGGAAGGACCGGCTAGCCGTCTTTATGACGTCACAATAGAAAAGAATGTGACTGTCTGTATAAGCCTGAGACTGAGAGCTGCAGACAAGTAAAAGAGTAAGTTTCAAAAATAAATCTTAAGGCTGCTCAGTGCTGAATTTGAGACTGAACATTAAGAGAAAAGTAATGAAATAGAGGTTGGATCCAGTTCAGACGGGATTTTATTTTTTTATATATTTGTAAAATATAAGACAAGGACAACAACAATACCACTTCCTGCCTGCCACAATTATGGAGGCGGAGAGCACCAACAGGTTGCAAGAGAAGGTTCTGGACTGTGAGAAGAATGCTACACAGTGGGACTTGATTTTGACAACAATTTTGGAAATGACAGAGGAGATCCGTAATCCTAAAGGAGCTGTAACAAGTATGGATGAGAGGATTGATGAATTAATAGAACCGAACTTTGAAATAGACAATCCACATGAATTTAGTGAGGAAGAAAAGGAAGAAGAGGAAGGATTAGAAGAAGACGCATGCTGTGATATGACTTCAGGGAAAATTCTGGAAATGGCAGAGGAGAACCGTAACTCTGAAGGAAACGCAACAATTACGGGAGAGCAGATTGCTGAACCAACAGAACTGATTTCTGAGACAGAAGAGGATGAAGAAGAAATCACTGTTTCACCGGTGGGAGGGGTGGAACAGGGAAGGGTTTTGATTCAAAAGTCCCTCAAAAGGGGGGAAAACAAAAAGGTTGTTACCCCAGTGAGAGAGGGGGAGAAGGAAGCAGGAGGGGGGCAGAAAGAGAATGAGATTGAAAATAAAATGTTGGGAATACAGCAGGGGGGAAGGGTTGAGCAAAATTTAGGTTGGGACAGAGCAGGAGTGGGGTGAAGAGGAATTGAAGTAATTTTTACAGGTTGATAAAACACAGTTTGAACTCGGAAAGCATCAAAGAGCTGGCTGAAATCTCTGGAGACACCGATTCCAAGGAAAGGGGGTAGATTTACTTTCGAGGGTGGGAATTAAAAGGGGGGGAGAGATTTTGAAAATTAATCTTGAATATTTTTGGGTAAAAGGGTAGAGAATGTTGGGTAATAAAGGTAAAGAGAAGTATGAAGGGTAAATGGTTAAAAAGAAGTTACAAATTGGAAGAAAGAATGTAATTTTAGATTTGGAAACTGCAATAATTAGTGAACAATAAGGAACTCAAGAAGGGGGAATGAGGAAGTCCGAAATGCTTAGATTAGAAATTGAAAAAAATATGATTATGTCTTTTTACTATTTTTGTGGGTTTTTCCTTTCTACTTTTTCTTCACTCTTCTATACAAAATGAATAAGAATTATGTATGAACTAGTGTCGTTCAGCCTGTTTAGAAAATGGGCGCTAGAGGATATGTGAGAGGAGCAGCGGGGCCGCGGCCTTCCCTCTCTCTCTCTGCGCTCGGCCGCGGGGCGCGCCAGGAACACAAGTAAACAAACTCGCTCTCCCGTCGTGCCCCGCAGCTGAGCGCAGAGAGGGAGGGAAGGCCGCGGCCTCGTCGCTCCTCTCACGGGCTCCTCCGTCGCTGCCCATGGAGGCCGGCCCCCTGAGGGCGAGGAGCTCAGGACGGGCAGAGGCCAGGGAAGGTGAGGCAGGCTTGGCCCGGGCTGCTCCCGCTGCTGCTGTTACCGCCGCCACCGCCTCCTTCCTTCACCAGAACAACGGAGGCTGGTGACGAAGGTGGCTCCGGGGGCGCCCATGGCTGTTGCGGGGCTGAAGCCGGGGTGACGGTGGTGGGAGGGGGAGGGGATCCTCTAGGCCAGTGTTTCTCAACCTTTTTTTGGCCAAGGCACACTTGTTCCATGAAAAAAATCACGAGGCACACCACCATTAAAAAAGTTAAAAAATTTAGCTCTGTGCCGCCCTATATTGACTATATAATTATGACTGTAAGAAACACTTGCCAATTGCTGTGTTGGTTGCAATCTCCTGTAATAAGGCTTCACAAGCCGCTGATTTCTCTGCCAGCACAATCCTTTGCTCAGCAAGTTTCAGGTTGAGCTCATCCAGCCAGCTTCTTTAAGTTTGTCTAAAACCACCCTCCCGTGGTGGTGGCTGTTGAGAGCTGCGCTCGCCCCGCGTCGTGACCCGGCCGGCTTCCTTTCCGGCGGTTCAGTGGTGACTATTGGCGGCCGCCAGGCACGTGACAATGCAAATCGCACTTCTCGTCGCCACACGTTGCGGCACACCAGCCAGTGTCTCGCGGCACACTAGTGTGCTGCGGAACAGCGGTTGAGAAACGCTGCTCTAGGCGCCCATGGAGGCCAGCGCTGGGAGTGGCCCGCTAGCATAGCCTCCGGGCCGCATGAGAGTGTCCTGGGCGCGCAACCAAGATATTGTCTCTGCGTCCAATCCCTGTGTCCCTGGGGCACATGCGCATTAGCGCGGAAAACGGGACACACGGAATCTGGACGCAGAGACACAGGGACTTTATTATATAGGATAAGATATGAAATGGGAGTTAAGATGTAATTTTTTGATGTCTACTTAAGAGTGGAAATGGTATGAGTTAATTATTAAAGGGCGGTAAAAAGGGGAAGTGAAGAAGTTTGAAGAAACAAGATGTGATTATATTGTTCTGTATTTTTGTATTTTTCTTTTTGTTTAATTCCCCCCCTATATGTGAAAATCAATAAAAATTATTTATAAAAAGAAAAAGAAAAGAAAACAACCCCGAGCTTGCTGTCCTTTTGGTCCTCCAGAGGACCATCTGCTTGCCTGGAAGCCACGGAGCCTTTCTGTCAATTGTTGTGGCCTTTGGTCTGCACTGCACCCCTGCTTGGACCTTCTGTCATCCTTTCCCCCCCCCGGGGGGGGGGTTTGCTGTACTGCTTTTATCTTACATAAGATCAGAAATAAGTATGGGTGTTTTTTGCTCGGAAGTGGTCAAAGTGGTTACAATGCTTTCCCCTTTACTGTTTGATCAACAACCCTGTGAGGTAGGCTAGGCTGTGGGACTGTGGCTTGCATCCAAAGTAGTGCTAAGTCACTAGCTCTGTTAGCACAAGGATTTCTCCTTGTGTGATGGAACACACCCCATTCTCCCCCCCCCACGTGATTCCTGTAAACCTGCTTGGGGCGGGGGCTCCCAACCCTCCAGAGCAGATTTGAGATGGGCATGGAGGAGAGAAAGGGGAGCAAGTTCCATTTCACCAATGTAAATTCTTGCACTAGAGAACAATGACATTGGATACCACCCAAGGTCCAAAATCGCCCATTGAGCTTCATGGCTGAGCAGGGATTTGAACCTTGCTCTCCCAAGTCCAACCCTCTAACCACTACACCAAGCTGCCTCTTGTGGTACTTGTACAGAGTAACAAGCTCAGAGATGCTTCCCCTGCTGACAAGGATACTGAATCTAGAGAGGCATTCTAAGGGGAGAGGCAGTGAAAGTGGCTTTCACACACACTAGCTATAGTCTGTGGGGCGTGCTTTCGAACCACTCTCATCATGCTCAGAAGCCCTCTTCACATATACTCATGTGGAGGCGGAGGGGGCCCCACTGCTGGCCCCACCCACAACATCCACAGAGTGGGTGCATGGGCACCTGAAAAGAAGTCACTTCACCTGAGTGCATTGGGCCACCACATGATCAGAACACCTGTGTCCACTGCTTTTTTCTGGGGGGACGCAGGGGTACACATACCCCTAAACATTTTGTGAATCTTTGTACTTTTGTCCATTTACTGTATTTTTCCTGATTTGAACTATAAAATTGTTTTCTTGAGTCAAAATGAGAGTACCCCTAAACATTTTTAAAGAAAAAAAGTGTCATAATCCATGGAGATGCTGACTGCTAAGGTGGCATGATGCCCAGGGAAGTGGGAGGTTGCCACATCGTGGTCACCCAGAGAGGGATGAACAGCAAGAGTAGGCAAAGACAGCATCTTGGAGAGAGATGAAGATGTGGGTTCAGGACCACAGGTAGCACAGCTGAGCCCAAATGTCCTTGTTGGGCCATGGAGCAACAGGCTGATTTTATCACAGGGCTGGGTAATCATTGATTGGAGGCCTCACACCTTAACTTTTACCTTCTGGCTAAAGGGTTTCTTCAAGGTTAAGGGGTTTCCAGCTATGAGGGCTGTCAAGCAAGCGTTTTTCAGGCCACCCTCCCTTACTGTGCTGTGTCATCTCTTACACGAAATGGGATTTGTCTGCTGAGCTCTCCAAATCTCCTGCAACTTTATATCAGAGGCTGGTTCAGAATAGGGTCTTCAAGGCAAAGACAACTGGCTGGATGTGCCCATCCTCCTGGCACAGCAGCAGTACAGCTCCTAAAATGTAAGGTGAGGCACCTGTGGAGACAATAGTCTTTTTCTGTGGGGCAATGTCAAAAGAATAGGCACCACTCTTTGGTCATTTTAAAGGAGCATTCCTGACGCAGGCCCCAGACAAATGCATTGTTCAGTTTTAACAGCTGGCAGAGTGGGCCAGTAACATTAGATAGGCAGGGCAAAATTGCACCAAGAAGTTCAGAATTCCTAGAAACTGGCAGGCCTCTGTGGTAGATTTAGGTGGTAAATACTTGAGGTGTTGTGTTCCTTGTGTTTCTGGTTATGGTCTTTGGTCCTGTCCTCTGTTCTTGGTTGGTCTTTGGTCCTAACTCCAAGCTCATGACTTGCTCTGGACTGCTGCTCATGACACAGCCATGATGCAAAAGGACAGCCTTGGGGGCCTTCCAGATGTTCTGGACTCACATCAGCCCCAGCTGGTCTGGCAAATGCTCTGGGGTGAGAGGGCATTGCAATTCAACAACAGAGGATCTCAGGGTTGGGAAGACAGTCCAAAGAGTTTCATGGCCAAGCGAGGATTTGAACCTGGCCCAGTCCTAGTCTGATGCGCTAAGCACTACACCCCACTGCTTCTCTGCTTCCACTGTTTCTGCCACTGCTGCTAGGGCTGTCTCCAGATTCCAAGACAAGAAGAGCTATCACACAGGCAGTACCCCTCTCAGTTTTCCCTTGTCTTCCTTAGAATGATTTGCACCACCACCCAGCGTTGTGCTTTCATTGTCTTTACACACCCACAGCTAATTACTACAACTTCTCCAAATAATTACCGGTACCAATGCCCTTTGTTAGGAAAGAGGCTATTGATTAGTTTAGACAAATAAGAATTGGAACTGATTATCAGAGATTAAGGGCCCACCCACCCCCCAAAATGCTGCAGATTTGGCAACTGCAGTTTTGCTTTCTGGAGAAACTAAAATGTGCACCTAAAAGCCCTGTGTTCCTTCAGCCTCCAGGCATATTAAAAATCAAGCTTGTTGCCAAGTTGGGAAAATAAACACCCAGCAAACACAAGCCAGAGGGGCTGTTTAATTCTAAATGTTAAGGAGAGTGACAGTTGTGTACATTCCATCCCCAAAAGAGGGATTAACAAGGGTGACCTTTCCTCTCCCCACAAAATGAACGTTTGTTGTGTATCTGCAAAATGACTTGGGTCCTCTCCAGCCTCAACCCAAACCTACCAGCATTATGCAGCCCCAGATGATTGCACATGAGTGGTGGCGGCTCCCTGACCTGAAATGGTTCTCCACTTCTGCTCCAGAGGTTAGAATTCCCACACAGTTTGGGGAACTTGTGATTTATCTCAGACATTTCCCTCTACTAAGTGACTGCATTACAAGATGGGGAACAGCAGCTTTTCTTGTTTGCTTCTCTGGGGGGCAGGGGTGGGGGGAGTTATTAGAGACAACCTCTGTGGGGTTGACACCAAATTGGGAGCAGTGGCTAAAGCCTCAGAAGACAGAATCTGGGTTCAATATGACCTTAACAGATCTTAACTGGGCCAAAACTAACAAAATGAATTTCAAGAGGGACAAATGTAAAGTTCTGCACTTAGGCAGGAAGAACAAACTACACAAATATAAGATGAGGGTGATAGAAGAAGAAGAAAAACTGCTCCTTTTCTCTTATGGGGTACCCAAGAGCTCATATAGAGTCCTTTTGTAAGTTCTCTATCAGTAGGAGAAAATAACAGAGACCAACCAGAGAAAATTGAGAAGCAAAGCAGCTAGTAAGCCTGATCTTTATTAAAGCTGTTGCAAGGGGGTGCTCCCCTCCCAGGCAGGAGAAAGGAGGAGGACCCAGAACAAAGGTGTGCCTGCCCTTATATAGACATTTTAAATTGCCCGCCCTGGAGTCCAGGACCACCCCCAGAAACATCATACATACATCACAGAAAAGGCGGTCTACAATAGAAATATAAGTGCGCTTTTTATCTCCTGTCTGGCAAGTTACCTGGTTGCATTATCTGGGTTTTGGCCACTCTTTTGTTATTATAACTATTTAATTCCTGAATCTAGGCCACAGGCTCACACCCTGCTCATATCTTGAATGTGCCCTTAAGACAGGATTTGTGAGGACTACCAGTAGATATGTGAGGAAGAGACAATGGGGAGGTTTCCCACTTTGACCTTGCAGAGAAATATTTGAGGTCAATTTGTTCAGGACCTAATCTGTGAGGTTTCAGACATGTGGTTTATATATACAGTTATGAACATTTAATTATTTTTATATATGACCTTAAAATTATTGTAACAAGAAACATCTGGCTTACTAATAGTACACGTGAAAAGGATCTACTGTATGAGTCTTAGGAGACCACAAGCTTCACATGAGTTCACAGAGTGATGCAGCAGCAAAAAAATCAAATGCTCTTCCGAGCTGCATCAACAGAAATCTTGTGCCCAGATCAAAGGAAGCAATAGTCGCACACTATTCTGCCTTAGTCAGACCCATGGGTGTAGCAAGGATTTTTGTTAGCAGAGGGGCACAACCTCAGTTAGCTATGCATTTTTATTGCTTTGGGGGCAGTTGCCCTCTCTACCCTGCCTTGGCTATGCCCATGGCTCAGACCCCACCTGGAATACTGTGTCCAATTCTGGGCACCACAATTTAAGAAGGATGTTGACAACCTGGAAGGTGGGGTAAAAGTGGCAGGATCATTAGGTGGGAGTGACCATGCTCTCCTGGAGTTTATTATACAGCGGAAAGGAGCAACCAAGCATACTAAGACTCAAATTCTAGACTTTAAGAAAGCCGACTTCAGAAAACTTAGGGAAACGCTGGGTGAAATCCCATGGACAGAAATACTAAAAGGGAAGGGAGTTCATGGTGGTTGGGAGTTTGTTAAAAGGGAAATAAAAAAATTCCTTCAGTAGCACCTTAAAGACCAACTAAGTTTATATTTTGGTATGAGCTTTCGTGTGCATGCACACTTCTTCAGATACACTAGAAACATATACTAGTGTATCTGAAGAAGTGTGCATGCACACGAAAGCTCATACCAAAATATAAACTTAGTTGGTCTTTAAGGTGCTACTGAAGGAATTTTTTTATTTTGCTTCGACTCAGACCAACACGGCTACCTATCTGTTAAAAGGGATATATTAAAAGCACAACTTCAGGCAATACCAATGAGACGGAAACATGGAAGGTGCCTAAAGAAGCCAGGGGGGCTGTGATGTATGTGACAGTTATGGCAGTTGGCACAGGGTGTGTGTAACTCTTTAATAAACTAATAAACTATGACTGCAGTTTAGTAAAGACTGTTTTAGCAGCATTGCTTCCTCACTGCCAAAGTCCAGGGTTTCCTGGAGACATTACATGGTGTCAGAAGATGGATTCTTTTTGACCCCCGTGTCCTCTTGTGCTCCAAGGAAACCTAGCAGAGAATTGGAGACGATGGGAGCAAGCTTTTTGTGTGTATTTGACGGCTTCTGGAGCTGATCGCTTTTCGGCAAAGAGGCAGGTTGCTGTTTTGTTGAATTGTGTGGGAGAAGAGGCGGTACAGATTTATGAGACATTTAGTTTTCCTGATGATGAACCACATACTGTGGACGAGGTTATGGAAGAATTTCAAAAGTACTGCACTCCACGAAAAAATGTGATATTTGAAAGGTATTTTTTTTAAAATCATCCTTGGAAGGTGGGGGACACTGTTGAACGTTTTGTAACTGAACTTAAATTAAGAGCTGGCAGGTGTGAGTTTGGTTCGGCATTTAATGAGTTGGTCAGAGATAAACTTGTGTTTAGTGCACCGGAGAGGTTGCAGCAGAAGTTGTTAAAGGAGTCTGACCTTACTCTCGAAAAGGCTGTAGAGACTTGTCAAATAGAACAAGTAACAGCAAACCAGCTCAGTGAGATGTCTACTATGATGAAACACCTCAATGAAACTGCAGAGATAAGAGAGAACTTTGAAGTCCCAGTACAGACTCTTGGGAATGTGAACTCATGTTTGGGGCAGAGACAAGACTATGGTGGATATAAAGGATGTCTTCAGTGTGGGAGCACACATAAGTTTCATAAATGTCTGGCATTAGGAAAGGTTTGTTATAAATGTGGCAAGAAAAACCATTTCGCCAGAATGTGTAAGGCATCTACAACTGGAGTTGCCAAAGATCAAAGAAGTCGCCAAGTTCATGATATGGACTTACACAGCCTGTTTATAGGAGTGCTATCTCAGGAAATGGACACTATAGCTGCACAGCCTCCAGGATGGTTTGCTGACATTTTTTTTGAGAGGATTGAAGGTGCAGTTTAAGCTTGATACTGGAGCTGAGACAAATGTTCTGCCGGTTGAAATATATGATAAGGTCCCAGGGAAGAAGAGTCTGGCCAAGACAAAGACAGCATTGATGGCCTATGGAGGGACACGGATAGCGCCTTTGGGCACAATTGTTCTTGAGACCAGCACCACCAGAAGGAGATTTTATGTTACTGATCAACCATTCCATTATTGGGAAGGGTGGCTTGTGAGGCTTTGAACTTGATATGTAGAGTTGATAATGTGCAACTACCAGAAGTGGTGTCATAAGAGCAGTTAGTGACAATGTATTCTGATGTCTTTGAGGGGCTGGGAGAATTTGAAGGCTCCTACCACATAGAGGTGGATCCTAGTGTTTCCCCTGTAGTTCATGCTTGTAGAAAAGTGCCGTATAGAGTTTTAGATAGACTGAAAGAGACCTTAGGCCAGATGGAAGAAGCTAAAGTAATTTCCAAAGTAGAGTGCCCTACTGAGTGGGTGAGTAGTTTGGTGATTACGGGGGGTGGGGGGTGGAAAACTGTGTGTATGCCTTGATCCTCGTGATCTAAACAAGGCAATCAGTAGACATTACTATACTATCCCCACAATTGATGATGTATTAAGTTCCTTAGCTGGTAAAAGATTCTTTACAATAGTGGATGAAAAGGATGGTTATTGGCAAGTGAAGTTAGATGAAAAGTCAGCGTTGTCGTGCACATTTAATACTCCGTGGGGAAGGTATTGCTTCAATTGTATGCCATTTGGGTTGAAATCATCCAGTGGCTATCTAAAGAACCTTTAACTGAGTTATGATTTAAAAGAGATATGTACAAAAAATGGAAAAAGGGGGAAATCACCAGAGAGAAATTCAAACAAATAGCCAGCACGTGTAGAGACAAAGTCAGAAAAGCTAAAGCACAGAATGAACTCAAGCTTGCTAGAGAGGTTAAAAGCAACAAAAAGGGCTTTTATGGGTATGTCCGTAGCAAAAGGAAGAACAAGGAAACAGTGGGGTCACTTAGAGGAGAAGATGGTGAAATGCGAACAGGGGACAGAGAAAGGGCCGAACTCCTCAATGCCTTCTTTGCCTCAGTCTTCTCCAAAAAAAGAAAACAATGCCCGACCTGAAGAATATGAAGCAGATGATTCAGAATGGGAAACACAGCCCAGAACAAGGAAGGAGGTAGTACAAGAATACTTGGCTAGTTTAGATGTATTCAAGTCTCCAGGGCCAAACGAACTACATCCAAGAGTATTAAAAGAACTGGCAGAGGTGATTTTAGAACCACTGGCAGTAATCTTTGAGAATTCCTGGAGAACAGGCGATGTCCCAGCAGACTGGAGGGCAAATGTTGTCCCTATTTTCAAAAAGGGGGAAAGAGAGGACCCAAACAATTACCGCCCAGTCAGCCTGACATCAACACCGGGAAAGATTCTAGATCAGATCATTAAGCAAACGGTCTGTGAGCACCTAGAAAGGAACGCTGTGATCACTAAAAGTCAGCATGGGTTTCTGAAAAATAGGTCATGTCAGACTAATCTGATCTCATTTTTTGACAGAATTACAAGCCTGGTAGATGAAGGGAACGCTGTGGATGTAGCCTATCTTGATTTCAGCAAGGCCTTTGACAAGGTGCCCCAAGATATTCTTGTAAAGAAGCTGGTAGGGGCTTCCAGTCCAGCGCCAGCGCCGATCGGCGGGGTCTTTGTCTCGCTCCGAGACAGCCCGTCTTTGCTAGAGGAGGGAGGGCAGCGAGAGCAACGCTGCATCCCATAGAACCCCGGGTCGGGCGTCCCGGGGGCAAAACTTCTCGGCAGAGCCCAAAACCGGACTCCCCAACCGTCCGGCTGCCCTAGTAAGAGCGCCGGAGTGAGAAGGGTCGAAGTCGCGGGGGCCATTTTGAGCACCATCGTCGCTCTAGCGGGGAGAAGCTCCGAGCCGGAGGCGGAGAGCGCTGGATTCTTCCAAAAGAAAGAATTAGAAGTTAAGACTGTAAGTAAGCTCTCAAATTTGGATTGTTTTGAATATTAATCTGGACTAATTTGGATTTGGGAGAGAGGGAAATAAAACGGAAGCCACCCCCTCCCACCGGTAGCTAAGGAACAGTAAAATAAATACCCGAAGCCATGAACTGAATGTTTATTTTTTTTAAAAAAAATATTTTTATTAATTTTCCAATTAAAACCAATTATATCACATTTCAATATTTCAAATTATACACATATATATATCAATCAAACCGAATGTTATGCCAAATCATCTAAATAATTTATTTTTGGGTTCCCATGCTTCAAGAAATTGGGAATTCCTCGCAACTGTCCACTGCCGTCTTATTTCTAAAGTTCAAATCGTCCTCCAAGCTCATAATATTCCAAATCTTCCCCTTACAGTCACCTAGATGTTTTCCACTTTCATCCGATTGTTCCAGCTGCTGAGATAAATGTCAAACGAAGTTTCACAGATGTTCTTTCTCCTGTGTGAGTTAATCAGTCCAGCCTCCCCATAAATCTTCTTAGTGGAGCTCCCTGTTGCGACGGAGTAGCAGCGCCATCTTAAAAGGCTCAAATCACTTTCATTTTCTCTCATAGCCATGAAGATTTACGATTTATTTATCTTTATAGAATTTACAGCTTTTTCAGGCAGGAGACCCAAACATCCAACCATGAACTCTTGGTAAATTAATGGATCTCCTTGCCCTATAGCTGAACTTAGCTTCAGGTCGCTGCTCCAATTTAAAGTGCGTCACAGCTCATAAATCCTCCGAACGCGTCCAGAACTCCTTCCGTCTGACTAGGGGGGGGCTTTTCTCATCGGCAACTTCACATCTTTAAGAAATATGCTCAGTAACAACAGCTATAGAGTTCAACTCACACAGTCTTTTGCTTCTCTTTCACTCCAAACAAGCCAGGACATCGCGTCCGGGAAGATACGAGGCAACAATATGAAGAAAAAATAAAAACTTGCTTCCCTTATCGCTCCGTCCCCATCAATCCTTCTTCCAGATGCCGTACATTCTTTGACTCCTCTCGCTCAGCAGCATAAAATTCTCAGCAGTAAACAGCGCTTCTTCCCCTCCTTCTGAAGTATGTCCATAGATTTAAGCCTAATTATCTTCTTTAACCATGGAAATCCCCGCCATGCAGATTAGCGTCCGGGAGTCCTGGCCGTCGTAAGTGCTCAGCCCAAGCTCCCCCCACTCCAAAAACAGTCGGAGTGGGTCTGGGGGCATCGCGGGCCAGCGGCCCCTCTCCGTAACCCCCGGAGAGGGTAGGGGGTTGCCATTTACTCCCCTAGCAACCGCCAAATTCCTTACGAAGGTCAGAGAGATGGAAAACAGGTCCGCCATTCCTGCAGGCGGAAACCGGAACCTGAACTGAATGTTTAAAAGGCATCCTCAAAAGACATAAAAGGTCCTCCCCTGGATGCAGGGTAAAAGGGGAGAAGGACGATTCTCTGCAGAATGATGAAAAAGAAAGAGGAAAACCTTTTGTTTCCCCGGGAGCCGGCAGCCCAGACAACCCAGCGAGCTGACGAGGATTTATAGATGAGTTTTACTTTATTTAGACTCTCAAGAAGCTAGGAGTATATGCTTTTGAAATGTTTGAATTGTGAAATGTTGGTTTGGACCTTTGTGAATCTGGAATTGGAAAATGCAACTATTTTGCTGAGACTGGGAAAATAAGCAGCGACCATTTTCCACCCCACACGATAAGCAGTGACCTTGACAAGACGGAACTATGTCAACAAAAAGCTACTCGCCTGAGTTCCAGCGGATTGTTTTGACAGCCATGTGGGAACTAAAAATAGGACTATGCCGAGATGAGATTCAACAGCAAGAACTAAAGCAGCAATTTCAGACGGTGATTGCTGAATATGATTTTTCAGATGATGAGGATATTGAAATGGAAATGGAGGAGGAAGATAGCGACAATGATAGCGACAGCAATTTGGATGATCTGGTCAATGAGGTGGACTCTGACGTGGAGCACGAAGAGAACAACGATGATGACTGGGACAATACAACACAAAATGAAGCACACCACAAGGAAAAAGTTGATATTGCTTTACAAAAAGAGAAGCGGAGTACCCCTCCTTTGAGGAGGGAACGACAGGAACCAATGGAATTACAGATTTCCCACAAGGAGAAGGACATGAATAACTTAAGAAGGGGAGAAACTCAGGGGGGCCCCATGGATATCTGGGGGACAAAACATTGGAAAAAGGGGGTGGGATGAAGGAAAAATGGGAGTGTAATTATTAGGACGGATTATCAAGAGCAAATTAGGATTGTTGATTACGGAACTTGCTGGATTGGAGGGAGGTAGTCGGAATTTGGGGAAGAAAGGTTATATTGGGATTTTTTAGAGTGTAAGAGTTAATTATGGGAAAAGTTAAAATAAAAGAAGTTTAGGGATTTAAAATTTTAAGAAGTCTATTGAGGGGGGAAAAATTAGGCAAGGGAAGAAAAATTGGATAATGAATTATAAGGATTAAGAGATTCAGAGAAAATGGTATTAGCTAAGTTTAAAAATTTTATGAAGAGGAAAAGTAAGTTGTTTATAGATATGGAAACTGTTAAAGAGGATAGTAAAGGGATGAAAACTGGGAAAGGGGGGAGGTAGGGGAAGCCCACAAAATATGGTTTATCAATGTAAATTTGAAAAAGATTGTTTTTATTATTGTTTTTTGTCTTTTTTCTTTTTTATTATTCTTCTTTTGAAATTTTTTCTCTTTTTTCTTTTAGTGTAGCTTTTTTCTTTTTGGATTGCTGGGTGGTTGTCTCTCTGCTTTCTGCTCCTGGAGTTCTCTGGTGGCAGGGGGGGACTCTGGGTGGGTGGGGGAGGGGGGGACATAAACTCATCTACAAAATGGAACATCTTCAACTGCCTGCCTGCATGGGATACTCCTGTGGCAGGGGAGGGCCCATGGGAGGGGGGGTGGAAAGAAGGTGGGAAATTTGTTTATGAAAGTGTTTCTTTTATATATGTCTCTTTTTGTAATCTGTAAAATCAATAAAAAATATATTTAAAAAAAAAGAAGCTGGTAAAATGCGGGCTAAACAATGCTACCATTCAGTGGATCTTTAACTGGCTGCCTGACCAAACCCAAAGGGTGCTCATCAATGGCTCCTCTTCATCCTGGAGAGAAGTGACTAGAGGGGTGCCACAGGGTTCTCTTTGGGCCCAGTCTTATTCAACATCTTTATCAATGATTGGATGATGGGCTTGAGGGCATCCTGAGCAAGTTTGCAGATGACACCAAATTGGGAGGGGTAGCTAATACCTCAGAGGACAGGATCACACTTCAAAATGACCTTAACAGATTAGAGAACTAGGCCAAAGTAAACAAGATGAATTTTAACAGGGAGAAATGTAAAGTACTACACTTGGGCAAAAAATAATAATGAAAGGCACAAATACAGGATGGGTGACACCTGGTTTGAGAGCAGTACATGTGAAAAGGATCTAGGAGTCTTGGTAGACCAGAAACTTGACATGAATCAACAGTGTGATGCAGCAGCTAGAAAAGCCAATGCAATTCTGGGATGCATCAATAGGAGTATAGCATCTAGATCAAGGGAAGTAATAGTACCACTGTATTCTGCTCTGGTCAGACCTCACCTGGAGTACTGTGTCCAGTTCTGGGCACCACAGTTCAAGAAGGATACTGACAAGCTGGAACGTGTCCAGAAGAGGGCAACCAAAATGGTCAAAGGCCTGGAAACGATGCCTTATGAGGAACGGCTTAGGGAGCTGGGTATGTTTAGCCTGGAGAAGAGAAGATTAAGGGGTGATATGATTCAAATATATAAAAGGATATCATATAGAAGAGGGTGAGAGGTTGTTTTCTGCTGCTCCAGAGAAGTGGACACGGAGCAATGGATTCAAGCTACGAGATAGAAGATTCCATCTAAACATTAGGAAGAACTTCCTGACAGTAAGAGCTGTTCGACAGTGGAATTTGCTGCCAAGGAGTGTGGTGGGGTCTCCTTTGGAGGTCTTTAAGCAGAGGCTTGACAGGCATATGTCAGGAATGCTTTGATGGTGTTTCCTGCTTGGCAGGGGGTTGGACTGGATGGCCCTTGTGGTCTCTACCAACTCTATGATTCTAAGTTCCTCTCCTCTGAAGGGGAAGCAATCATAGGAGGTGGTAAAGGTATAGGGGCCCTTGACCACCAGGTGCAGTCGTGTCAGACTCTGGGGTTGCGGCGCTCATCTTGCTCTATAGGCCGAGGGAGCCGGCGTTTGTCCACAGACAGCTTCCGGGTCATGTCGGCCAGCATGACTGAGCCGCTTCTGGCGAACCAGAGCAGCGCACGGAAACGCCGTTTACCTTCCCACCAGAGTGGAACCTATTGATCTACTTGCACTTTGACGTGCTTTCGAACTGCTAGGTGGGCAGGAGCTGGGACCGAGCAACGGGAGCTCACCCTGTTGCAGGGATTTGAACCGCCGACCTTCTGATCAGCAAGCCCTAGACTGTGGTTTAACCCACAGCGCCACCATAGGAGGTGACCTCCACCTAAATATGAAAGGCATATCCCTGAAAAACCCACGGGCAACCCTCCTCAAGAAAAAAAACCGCAACAACTAGGGACTCTTACAAGTTACTAAAAATGTTTAAAAACAGGGCTCTATACGACATGTGGGGTGACCATAACCCGGGAGACACCAGCCACACATTCCAATCCAGACGCCATGGGTACAGTGTCCAGACTGGACAGCATTCTGCTCACACAGGGTCTGATCCCTTTAGTGGAATCAACAAACATAGGCAACATCAAAATCACAGAACACGGCCCAGTAGAAGTCTCTGTTAAAATAGGAGAAGGAACACAAACCATCCCATAATGGTCCTTCAGTCCCACCCTAACTACAAACAAACAAATCAGGGAAAGTCTCAGAAAAACTCTCCAAAACTCCTTTAAGGAAAATTATGTAGAAAATATAACAACCCCCTCTTATGGGACGCAATGAAAGCGGTTACCAGAGGAGCTTGCATAAAAGAGAAAGCACTCCTTAAAAAACAAACCTCTTCAAAAAGCAACAAAATAGAACAAGACATCTCCGCCCTTTCATCACGATACAAACAAACAGAATCTAAAAAAACCTACGTCAACTTATAGAACAAAAAAGAAGAGAAATAGACTCCCTAGAAATCAACAAAACTGAATCTGTCTGAATTTGTATTGTTGTTTGTTTGTTTATTTTTGTTTGCAATCTATATGGATGTTTTGTTTTAAATTTGTTTAAAATTTAATAAAGGTATTTTTAAATTTTTTTAAAAAAGAAATCAACAAAACAATGACCGACATTTTATATTCTAAACAGCGCTTCTGTGAACATGGAGGGGGAAACTCCAGACTATTAGCAAATAGATGTAGGAAAAAAGCACTCAAAACAAGAATTCACTGCATCACCAAAAAAGACGGCAACATAACATTCTCCCCCAAAGAAATAACCTCAGAATTCGCAGAATTTTACTCCAACCTATACGCCTCCCACAGCCCACCTGAGAAGGAAATCAGAAAATTCCTAACAGGACTGACCATCCCTACCTTAACTGATGAGGAACAGGAATTCATGTACAGTCTTATCACCCCTGAGGAAATAGACACGGTCCTCAAAAACTTGAAACCACACAAAGCCCCAGGCCCAGACGGCTTCACAAGAATCCCTGATGCCCGACATGACACGCTTATTTAATGACACCATGAAAGGGGGGCCCATCCCCAAAACCTGGACCCAAAACCATCGAAAGATAGCCTCAAAGTAGAATCCTACCACCTGATCTCATTAATAAACCAAGACTACAAGGAAAAGGAGCAGAACTTCAGGGACTTCCTGTTTCCTCGCGCTCGCCCATGTTCAAAGCAGCTGCCTAAGGGGTCTAGGGGCAACGCGAGGCTAAGCGACCCCCTAAAAAGCCCTGGGGTGAACCAGGGCAAACAATAGCCTGCAGCGCGACCAGAGGAGAAACCCCTGAAGCCTACATCTCCGACGAGGTGAGACGACGGGGGGGACTCGTGGCGCTAGGCTAAGAACGACCCAAGGCAAGCAAGCCCCAAAGTCCGAGGGAGCAAAGCGGGGGGATATCCAACACAACAACCCCAAAGGACAAAGACAAGCCAATAGAAAGAAATAAGGAGAGGGGGAGCGGAAAAGAAAAATACAGACGCTGAATGCAGCTCTGCATAATAAGCCCACACACCCCACCCTAAGGAAAAGGCGCCGGTGAAGTACATATCGGGGACTAGAAGGGAGAAAACAAAGGAAGCCCTTCTAATTATACAAAAGCTACCACTGCGGGGATTCTCCCACAAACGTTAACAAGAAAAGGGGAGAATAGAAAAGAGACATTGCGACAGATTTTAAATAAGGAACACTGAGCAACTGAGAAACTGAGTAGTTAATAAAGCCAATCTAAAGAAAGGAAAGAGAGGAGGCGGAGGGAACTTAAAGAAAAAACAAAAGAGGAGAGACACTGAATCTTAAACTCCAACCTCCAAATCTTGAATTAAATGGACAATACCTTTATGTGTAATTAATGAGTAAGAACAGAAAAATGGAGTAGCGTGCTTCTGAGCTGGGCTGGGCTGATTAGCAACCAGGAAGGAAGACGACGGAGTGCATAGCACTGCAAAGCGGGAGGAGAGAGAGGAGGAGAAAGAGAGACTGACGTGAGTGAGTGATAGCGACGCCAAGAGGTCAAAGAATAGACTCACAAGAAAGGTAAACTCCAGCCCAGAGCAGACAACAACGGACAGAAAAAAAGAAAAAGAAAAAGAAAGGAAAGGTGGAAAGAAGACACTGCAGGAAAGGAATATAAGAACCGAAGCAAACTGACTTTTATTCTCCCTTTTATTGAAGAAGGGGAAAGGGGGCTGTGTTTTTCCATCTGGAGCTTCGAACAAAAGTACCTTCCATTATGATGGAATATTATTGACAGCTCTGCTGATATTGCTGCTCCCACTATACTGATATTATTATTTTTACTTCTCTGTTGATATTACTCTACCGATACTGTTGTTATAGTTGTTATAGCTTCCTCTCTGGGAGGGAGGGAGGTTCAAATTGGTTTAAATTGGTCTAAATTGGGGAAAGCAGCAATACATAACAAATAATTTGGAAAGTGGGAAAGTGGTCTTTCCTCCTTCTTGCTTTTTTTCCCCCTCCTTCCTTCTTCCTCCTCTCCCCCCTTTTTCTTTTTTTTCTTTTTCCTTCTCTCTCTTTCTTTTTTCCTTCCCTCTTCATAAGGAAAGAAAGGGAGAAAGAAGAGGGCCTAGAGATAATTGCTAAAAGTGGGAGAAGAGGTGAATTAATACAAAAGGGGAGACTGTGGGAGATATCTACTTTGGTAGACAGAAATACGGAATAAGTTATCCACCATGACCCAGAATAAAAAATACAACTCAGGCTCCCTAAATAATCAGACAAGGAGAAATTCGGGACAGGACCACGAAATGGATCTGAGAGAGCTCATCTTGAGCCTAAGGGGGGACATAGGGGAAATGAGGAGGGAATTTACAGAAATGAAAAGTGACCTGAATGAGAAAGTGAAGAGTCTGGAGGAAAAATTTGATAAAATGGATACAAAAACAGAGGACAATGCAAATTCAATAAAAGAATTAGAGTCCCAAATGAAAGAAGTAATAGAGGAAAATAAAGAAATGAAAAAAGAGGTAGAGGAACTCAAAACAAAAATTTCACAGTTAGAGGAAGCATCAAAGAAATCAACCAGAGAGTACAGAGAGCATAAAAAAGAAAGTGAAAAGATCAGGAAGGAAAATGAGGAGTTCAAGATAAAACAAGAAGCGACATGGGATGCACTGTCGATCTTACAGATGCAAGCCAAGGAAAGGATTCTCAGATTAAGGGGAGTGCCAGAAAAACAGGAAGAAGATATACAAAAATTAATAATAGTGCCACTGGCGAAATGGATAGGAATAAGTGAGGAAAAAATGATGGAAAACACAGAAAGTATATTTAGAGTAAATTCTAAAAAGGCAAAAGCCAACAGATGGCCTGGGGACTGCCTAATCACATTAACATCAAACAAAATCAGAAATATGATGCTTCGAAATAGAAGGAAAAATCCATTGAAAATAGAAGGAGAGGAAATCATAATACTAAAGGAGATCCCGCCACGCATACTTAAAAAGAGGGAAAAATACCACTTCCTGGTAAACGCCCTGAACTCGAAAGGAATATACTATAAATGGGAAATCCCGGAAGGGATTACCTTTACCTTCAAAGGAATAAGGAAAAGAATAGAAAGGTTAGAGGATGCAGAAAAATTCCTAAGAACATATAGAAACGATTTTGGGGGTGACAGACAGATAGCAGAAAGAGAGCCCGGCCCAGAAAATGCAAAACAAAGACACACAGATCAGGAAGAAGACGAGGAAAGTGAATAAAGACAGAGCGAAGAAAAGCAAGACCCAGATTAAAAGAACTAGAAGCCAGGAAAACTATCCAGTTGTTTATGTTTTAAAAATTTGATTTAATAAAGATGTTTTTAAAAATATTGACGTGGAACGTGAATGGCTTAAATGATAAAAAGAAAAGGAATAAAATAGAACACATATTATGTAAACAAAAAAATGACATTGTGTGCCTGCAAGAAATGCACGTAAATAAGGAACATAAAAGGGTACTGATCAACGCGAAACTAGGAAATGAGTTCATTGCAGCAGACCAAACAAGAAAAAGGGGAGTAGTAATGTATATTAGACCAACTCTAGAACCAAAATTAATATACTCTGATATAAATGGAAGAATGTTAATAGTCAAAATAACACAACAGGGGGAAGATTTTATAATAATGGGGCTCTATGCACCAAATGAGAAGAAAACGGCTTTTTATAAAAAAGTAGAAACAAAATTAATGGAATATATGGGGGACAAGTTGATTGTTCTGGGAGACTTTAACGGGGTGATTAATCCACAATTAGACAGGTCAGAGAAAACCAAAAATCAAGGGAAGGTCCCAATAGTTTTCACAAATCTAACGGAAACTCTGGACTTAATAGACTCCTGGAGGTATAAACATGGGGAGGAAAGAGACTACACCTTCTATTCAGAGGTCAGGAAAACATCCAGCAGAATTGACATGGTATGGATATCTAAGGAATTAATAACAAGAGTAGCTGAAGTGTCAATACTCCCCAAAGTAATCTCAGATCACAATCCAGTTGTGTTAAAAATAAAACCAAAATGGGTCTCAAGATTAAGGAGATGGAAACTAGATGAGTCACTATTAAAGAATGAAAAGATTGTGGAGGGAGCAAGAAAAGAATTAGAAAACTATTTTGAGATAAATAAAAAGGGAAATGATAATATAAGTATGATCTGGGACGCAGGAAAAGCGGTCATGAGGGGCTTTTTTATAAAGCAAAGTATAGAAGAAAAGCGGAAAAAAGAAAAAGAAAAAGAAAATTTACTTGAAGAAATAAAGAAAAAAGAAAGAGAGCTGTTAAAAAGATCAAACCCCGAAAATATAAGAAAAGAAATAAAACTCCTGCAAACAGAATATGAAAGAAAATTAGAACAGGAAATAGAGAAAAAGGTGAGATGGAATAAACAAAATAATTTTGAATTTGCAAATAAGCCCGGAAAATATTTAGCGTGGCAGCTGAAAAAGAGAGAAATTGGTAAACAAATAAACAGAATAAAAGTGGGAGAAAAACTTATAGATGACCCTATATTAATAATCAAAAAATTTGTGAAATACTATGAGAATCTTTATAAAAAAGATACAGAGAAGGAAGAACAAATAGAAGAGTATCTACAACAACATAAAATACCTGACATAGGAGAGGAGGAACTACAAAAGCTAAACGCCCCAATATCGGAAACAGAAATAATAAGAGCAATACAAAAACTGAAGACGGGTAAGTCACCAGGCCCCGATGGCCCCCCCATCGGAATACTATAAGAGCTTGGCAGAAACACTAACAACACCACTTAAAGATATTATGAATAAAGCCCTAGAGAGTGGAGTGATACCCGATTCTTGGACCGAGGCATACATAACCCTTATCCCCAAACAGGGAGGAGATTTAGAATTAATGTCTAACTTTAGACCAATTTCGCTTCTTAATAGCGACTACAAAATATTTGCAAATATTCTTGCAAATAGACTCAAAGAGGCAATACAGGAGATCATACATCCAGACCAGGCAGGTTTCCTTCCAGGGAGAAGTATAGCAGACAACACAAGAAATATTATAGATATAATCGAACTCCTGGAAGTAAACAATGAAAGAAAGGCGGCACTGCTACTTCTGGACGCAGAAAAGGCATTTGACAATGTCTCTTGGCGATATATAAAGAAGCAATTGGAAATAATGAACATCGGGGAGAGGTACAGAAAAGGAATAGGAGCTATATACAACAGACAGTCGGCAAGGTTATTAATAAACGGTAATGTATCAGATAAAATCGAAATCGCTAAAGGAACAAGGCAGGGCTGCCCAGTGTCGCCCCTGCTTTTCATACTAGCATTAGAACCCCTATTACAAGAAATTAGGAATAAAGACAATATAAAAGGAATAAGAGTTGGTGAGAGGGTATATAAAACAAGGGCGTTTGCCGATGACATAATAGTAACAACGCAGGACCCCATAGAGAGTATCCCAGTGGTTATAGACACAATCACGGAATTTGGAAAAATAATGGGAATGAAAATAAATTACCAAAAAACCAAAATGATAACCAAAAATATGACAAAGGAGGAGAAAAAAGAATTACAGGATGAAACAGGATTGGAGATAACAAACAAAGGAAAATATTTGGGAATTTGGATATCAAACAACAACCTAAATTTATATGAAGACAATTATGATAGGGCATGGAAAGAGATAAAAAAAAACATGGAAGTATGGAATAAATTGCATTTATCTTTATGGGGAAGAGTGTCGGCTATAAAGATGAACGTCCTACCCAAAATGATGTTCTTATTTCAAGCTATCCCAATTCTAGGAGGATCTAAGTGTTTTAAGGAATGGAAAAAGGAGATAGCTAAATTTGTGTGGAGTGGGAAGAAACCCAGAATTAAGCACCAACTCTTAATAGATAAAAGAACAAGGGGTGGATTTGCATTACCTGATTTGGAAATGTACCATGCAGCTGCCGGACTCGTCTGGCTGGGGGAGTGGATTAAATTAAAAAGAATGGATATATTGGATCTGGAAGGCCACGACGCAAGATTCGGGTGGCACTCCTATTTAATATATGGAAAGGTCAAGGCGCACAGGGGTTTTTAAAATCATATAGTAAGGAAATCCCCGTATAAAATCTGGGTACAATATAAAAACATATTAGAACCGAAAATTCCGCTTTGGACATCACCAATTGAAGCCAGTGCGGTGAAAAGAAAGAACATGAGAAGTAATTGGCCTACCTATAGAGAAGTATTAGAAATTAAAGAAGGAAAACCAATATTGAAAAAATACGAGGAGATCAAAAATAATCTAACAGAGTGGCTGCAATATTTTCAATTAAACCAAAAATTCGGAACAGATATAAAACAAGGATTGGCAATGGAAACATCTAAATTTGAAATGAACCTAATAAGAACAAAAAAGAAAAAAGTATCCTTACTATATGATTACCTCCTGGAATGGGAAACAAAAGAGGAACAGACCAAGGCAGTAATGATCAGGTGGGCCCAGGACTTCGGATATAACATTCAGATGGAGCAGTGGGAAAAGTTGTGGGCAGAAGACATGAGATTTACTGCATGTTACAGCCTGCGGGAAAACAACATGAAAATGTTTTACCGTTGGCACCTCACTCCCCACAAACTGGCCAAAATGTATGAAGGGGCAAATCCACATTGTTGGAGATGCAAGAATGAAATTGGGTCGTACTATCACATGTGGTGGACTTGCCAAGACATTAGAAAATATTGGAATACCATCTATGAAGAGATTAAAAAACTACTAAAACAATCAATTAAGAAAAGACCAGAAATGTTTCTACTGAGCATACTCCCACCAGATATTAAGAAAGAAGCTAGAACTCTACTGCTATATACAATCACAGCAGCCAGAGTCTTAGTGGCTAGGAAATGGAAGAGCGAGAACTTGCCCACAGTAACAGAATGGCAAGTACTTGTGCTTGAATATTTGCAGCTGGCAAAATTAACCAACTCAATAAGAGAAGTACCACCACAAAAGATATCAAAAGAATGGAGTGCTTATAAAAGGTACCTAAACCTATACTATCCAAACAATTGTTTATTAGCAGAAATAGAGTAACGTTTGAAAAAAAAAGAAGAAAGGGAAAAAAAGAAAAGAAAAGAAATGGGAAAACTAGAACACCAATCCGCAGTACTGGAAAAAATATGATATTGTGTAATTAGGAGGTCTGGAAGTAGTTATGAGACATTAGGAAAAGAAATATCAGCTACAAGCTGTTCACGTTGCGAATGTAGCTTTTTGCGTTAGATTATGCATTATTTATGTAATCTTTTTTTTTGTAATTTCTATGTAATTTTTGTTTTCTGTTGTAAATTTACGTAATGCAAATCGAAGATATACCTGTATAAACCTATTTTTTAACCAATAAAGTAAAAAAAATAAAAAATAAAAAAAATAAACCAAGACTACAAGATATTCACATCAATCTTGGCCAACCGCCTAAAAATCTTCTTATCCAAGTTAATAGCTACAGACCAAACCGGCTTCCAAGGCAACCAAACTCCCACTGACAATTATGTCCCTAGACATCCTCAAAGCTTTTGATTGCTTAGAGTGGAACTATCTATTAGCAGTGCTAACTAGCATGAAATTTGGCCCCAATTTCTTACAAATCCTCAAACAAATATACTCCCAAGCCTCAGCAAAATGCAGAGTCAACAATATGGACTCAAATACCATAGTAATTCAAAGAGGCACAAAACAAGGGTGCCCACTGTCTCCCTTCCTATTTATTCTGGCTCTAGAACCCCTACCGTGTTTCCCCTTTTTTAAGACACCGTCTTATAACTTTTTTTCCTCAAAAAAAAACACGGTGTCTTATTTTCAGGGGATGTCTTATTGTTATTATGTTTTTATGGTATCTATGGTTCTGGGCGGTGGGACGGCAGGCCTCCTCGGCCGGGCCATGAAGAGGCCAGGCCGCTGGCTAGGCGCTCCGCCCGGCGATGCCTTTGTCTCGGTTTTTTAATTCTTCTATTTCCCCCCTGCCAACCGCTCCAAGGTTCCTGCTACTTTATTTTGGGGTGTGTGTGTTTTGCATGAGGATGAGCAGGGCTGAGGGATCCCGCCCGGCCTTAGACAGGTCACCCGCGCGCCTGCCGAGCTTGGCTAGCCGAGCTTGGCGAGGCGGAAGGCCTCCAGGGAATGTGGGGCCCGGGCAAGGCGGCACTGAGAGCCCCCACGGTCGTGCAGCCATTGCCCTTGTTGCTGTGTTCCTTTCAAGCCTCTCGCTCAAAACGAGGCGCTCACTGCACTTGGAAGGAGCCGCGCGCCCACGGCTCATGCAGCAAGGGCCCTCCCGACTCCTTCCCAGGCGCCCCTTTCCCCTCTTTCTTGCGTTAAGGGCGGCGGGCGGCAGGCAGGAAGAGGCCAGGTCGCTGGCTCGGCGTTCCGCCCGATCGGCGCTGCGGAGCGCTCTGAGTGATCGGAGCTGTGGAGTGCTCCGCCCGATCGGCGCTGCGGAGCGCTCTGAGTGATCGGAGCTGTGGAGTGCTCCGCCCGATCGGCGCTGCGGAGCGCTCCGAGCGATCGGCGCTGCGGAGCGCTCCGCTCTGCCGCCACTGATTCTGGGCGCCGGGGCGGCAGGCCTCCTCGCCGGGCGCTCTGGCGGCGCAGAAGGGGCCAGCAGCGCTCCCGCCGTGTGTCACCCCGGTGGTGCGGAAGGCCTGCGGGCCTCCCGTCACTACTCTGCCTTGGGCCATGCAGCCCATAACACTCCGGCGTCGCGGAAGGGGCCAGCAGCGCTCCCACCGCCGTCCATCACTCCAGCGGTGCGGAAGCGCCCGCGGGCCTCCCGCCGCAGCTCAGCCTCGGGCCATGCAGCCCACAGGGGCGAGCAGCAGCCTCGCCTCCTCCTGGCCCGGCAGCAGCAACAGCAACAGCAGCGGGAGGACAAGGACGGCGCTGCTGCTGGGTCCCGCTGCCTCGAGGCGAGCGGCGCTGCTGCGCGGAGGTATGGCTTATTTTCAGGGGGTGTTTAATCTGCACAAATGCTTAAAAAGCCTGCTATGGCTTACTTTCTGACTATGTATTAAAAAGGGGGAAACACGGTAGCAATCTGAATCCGAGCAGCCACAGACATCAAGGGAGTGGAAATAAAAGACAGAACTTATAAATTAGGACTCTTCGCAGATGACCTAATGGTCACAACAGCTTAAACACAGCAACCTCCCTAATCAGAGAACTCAACACATTTGCAATGGCATCGGGCCTACAAGTAAAGCCATGTGCTTCAACACCCCTCCACACACACCGTAAAAACTCACCAGTATCACCAAGATAAAACTCTGTCACACCAAGTTCAGATACCTAGGCGTACAAATAACCAAAAACCTCAATAAATTATACCTCCGCAACTACAAGCCCCTGTGGTGACAAATAAATAAAGACCCAAAGAGATGGGACAACATGAACTCCACTCTCTCAGACAAAATAGGCATGATCAAAATGATCACCCTCCCAAAACTAACCTACCTATTCCAAACCCTCCCAGTCTGGATCCCCCCAACCCAATTATGCAAATGGCAGAGAAAATTACACTCTTTCATCTTCTCACATAAAAAACCAAGAATAAGCACCAAATACCTGCACCTCCCCACCTCAACAGGAGGATGGGGAATCCCCAACATAGAAGCATATTACAAAGCCAACCAAATAGGCCATATAATCCCATATATACTGGAGGATGAGACAAAACAATGGGTACACCTAGAGAGGGACTCAATTGAAAATATCTGCACCACAGCATACCCATTCCTCCCAAATAAACTAAGGAAAATTCCCAAAACACTTAACGGGTACACACAAACCATGTTCAAAGCATGGAAAACAGAAACAGGCAAACTATCCCCAACTCCATCCCCACTAATTCCCCTGGCTTACCACCCATTATTCCATCATGCAGCACAAAACCTCCAGATAAAAACCTGTCAAACCAAAGGCTTACATCACCTAACAGACTTCTATAGATATATCAAACCTTTGTCAACACAAGACAAACTAGAAGACACTCAAATGCCCTGGTTAGCACAACACCAACCCTCCTAAACAATCCAGCAGTAAAATCAGCAGCAACTAGACCCCTGACAACCTTTGAAAATATTGGTATCCGCAATATACAAAATACTACTCCAAAATCCCACAAACTCCCTAGACGCAATAAAAAAACAATGGGAGGATGACATAGGATATGAGATTAACCCCACTCAGTGGACCAGAATGTGTCTAAACCCCCCTTTAAATCCATATCAATGAAAAGAAAATCACTCACCCTAAAACTCACCTACAGGTGGTACCTAGCACCAAGAAAACTAGCGCTAATACGCCCAGGAACCTCACCAAAATGCTGGAGAGGGTGCACCTCCACAGGGACATAAATCCACATGTGGTGGGAATGCCCCAAAATCCAATTATTCTGGACAACAACCATATGAGAAATATGTAAAATAACTAAGCAAGTAATAGAAATCACCCCAGAATTGGCCTTACTAAACATCTTCCAAGACAATAATGCCCATTCACACCACAAAGAACTCATAACCCACCTACTTTCAGCAACCAGAAACATCATAACCAGACACTGGAGAGACCTGTCAGGAATCAGCATGGACCAATGGTACCAAATAGTATGAGAAACAGCCTTACTATAAAAGCTAACCAATAAGCTGAAACTGACACGGGGACAAATAGAAGAGGACGCCTTCGCCCTGGTATGGCTCCCCTTTATCACACCACAGCCCAGCAAGACAATGACAAAAAAATCTACCAACAGCATACAAATCAGTATGGCTAATCTGATCCAAAACACCCACCCACCCACGAAAACAAAGACCACCGCAGCCATCCACAAATTAACTCTCTCGCCACCAAAAGAACACAAGCGAATAAAAGCGAACCTGCACAAACAATGCTGACATCAAACCCTACATATATTAAGTCAAATAGAAACATCACCACCCGATCCCACCCCCTATCCACCTCGTTCCCCCTCTTTCTTCCCAGTGTCTCAACAAATGTAACGGCTTTGCAAACATGATATATGTAAAAAAATGAGAGAGAGACACTGCACACACCCTTGTAAATCAAGAAATCTTTGATAAAAATACTTCAAAAAAAACAATGGCAGAAAGATTGATATATGTTTGTTGATTCTACTTCTGGTGCAGCTAGCAACTTTTTTTAAAAAAAATAGATTCATTGCATTCAGAACTGTCGTTCACACAATGTAGAACCTGGGTGTTGGCAGAGGTTTGGCCACATGCAGAGAGCATCTTAGTGTAATATCCAGGATTTGGAACTTTGATGCATGTTGGCGACCACCGTTCCCTTCAATTGCTCTTCAGGATGAGAACACATTAGCTTCCAGAGGATTTTTTTTTGGATCTCCAAAAGGTCCACCAGATTGCAATAAACAACAACAAAAACCTTGCCAAACCTTGAGAAGCTGGGAAATGTATGCAAATATCTGGCCTTTGTAGATTAGCAGGTAAGTGCTTTGGAAGTGGTTGGAGCTTGCATTTCTATTCCTTTAATTTTAATTCCTTCCTGTTGCAGTGTGTTGAGTCACTGAATAGCAAATAGAGTTTATTGGTGGGGTGGGGAATTTTGCTCTCATGATATCACCGCCACAGCATCTGCTGTTCAGCCTTTTAGTTTATGAGGTGGGCACAGAATAAATTTGCAGAATTATAGTTTGCTTGGCTCAGGACCCTTAGATAAATAAGCCTGTCTGTCTCAGGAGACAGTGGGGGAGTATGTCTTCAGGGGTGAAGTCAAACCATTGGAGAGTTACGGTGCCTGCTGTAGCAGAGACTGATGCGGGAGAGAGGTGTTTGGTTGCAGCTGAGGCAGAGGAAGGCGTCCAGATGGGCTGATACAGGTGCACCAGGGAGTTTCTTGTGGTCCCTTCCAACTCTATGATTCTACAACATTTGGGGGGGGGGGAATTGTGCATCTGCAACTGGTCTGCCCCACCTCCTTCCTGGCATGACTCATATTAATGCCTGAAGGAAAGATTTCCTCCTTGTGGGGCAACTCACCCTCCTGGGGCTCAGCTTCCCCATCTTCTCCTCCTTCCCTCCTTCCCTCCAGCTGTTTGCATTGAGTTCCTGCACTGGGTTAAGGAAGGCCTAGTGTGACGGACCCAAGGACTTTGCCACCAATTAATATGCGACAAACCCAGTCCCTGCGTTGTCACTAAACTTTCGGGGATCCGCTGCCACCAATTATGTGACGAAATGTCCTCCCTCTCTATTACTAAAAATGTGACACAGGAATCCAGGGGTGAAACCACCCTCCCTCTTCTCCTGCCGCCTTAAAATAAACCCCTTTTACTTGTGGGTTTCTTAGTAAAGAGAGTCTTCCAGCTTACGTGGCCTGGTATCTTGAGAAACTCTAGGCTGTTTGACGGAATAACCTCCTGCCTACAGTAAAGGGTCTCACTCAGTTTGATTCCCCACTGCAAAGGTTTGCCCTTTCCACTCTGGCAACTTTGTGGCACCCCAGGTTATCCTCCTAAGCCTCCTCAGTGTAACTCTAAGACACAAACTGTCGCCTCTAATCCCGAGGTAAGTTTTGTCCTCTATTGAGCCACCACTTCTGTGAGTTTAGATACCCAGCTGGAATAACTAAGCACATCCACTAACATTTAAGAAAGCTTTATTTAGACTAGATGTCTTTTAAATGCGTAATGGTTTCATGTGTACAGGCTCTTAGATCATATTCTTAGTTTCATTTAACAATGGCTAGATAATATAATTCAATTAAACTCCTCAGAACACTTTAAGATCTCCTGCTCCTACACACTCCCTCGCTATCTCTTCACTCCCACAACCCTCTCACAATCCCCCGAATTAACTGCCTCCCATTCCTTTTAAACTCCTGGCAGTCCCGCCCCTCAGGAATGGAATGCGTCATTTATCCAGGAGGTTGGGGGTTTAACTCTTTGCACCCTGGAGTTCTTTTGCCCACCAGGCCAATCCGTCACACCTAGGTTGTTGTTGTTGTTGTTGTTGTTTAGTCGTGTCCGACACTTCGTGACCCCATGGACCATAGCACGCTAGGCACCCCTGTCTTCCACTGCCTCCCGCAGTTTGGTCAAACTCATGTTTGTAGCTTCGAGAACACTGTCCAACCATCTCATCCTCTGTCGTCCCCTTCTCCTAGTGCCCTCCATCTTTCCCAACATCAAGGTCTTTTCCAAGGATTCTTCTCTTCTCATGAGGTGGCCAATCACACCTAGGTACCTCCTCTCCAAGGATGAATGCTCTGAAGTGCCACTGTGCTTGAAGCCACCTCCCTCTCAGAGGACATTTGGGCAACCTGGTTGTCCACATGCCCCCCCGGTGTAGCAAGGGGGCAATGGGGCTGTCCGTCCTGGGCACGCCCCCCCGTGACTCCCAAGCCGAGCAGCGCCGCTCCAGCACTGTACGGGGATGGTACCGGGGTCCTCTGCTTGTGGCTGCAGGCACGGACGGCGGGTCCCGGTGCCATCCCCGTGCGGCGCTGCAGTGCCGCTGCTGCTGCTGCATGGCGCGCATGTGCAGTGTTGCTATGTACGACACATGCGTCATGCGTGGCGACGGCGCACATGCGCACTGTGTGGCAATGCCCTGCCCCCAGGTGCATGCCCCTGGGTGCCGCTCTGGGTGCCCGAGGGGCTTCCTCAGCCGCTGCACACGCCAACTGTGTCCTTCGGTCAGCAAGTACCCTAGATCTGCTTCCTTCTCCTTCACTTCACTTGATACTAAGATTGTCTGCATATCCTGTGACCCTTGATGTCTTGTGGGCTCTCCAGAGTCCTTGGAAGCAGAGGGCCAGGCTGGACATGACCTTAAATGACTCTGCATCCTTGGCCAGAGTCGTCTTTCACATTGGTTTTACTGGCGCATTGCCCGGGGCGCTGGACGCTGGTCTACCATATGGCTGGCTGGCCTGCAGAGAAAAAGGTTGCGAGAAGCAAAGAAAAGGGGAGGAGAGCTTGGAGGTGACCCGATCTGCACATGCCCCGTTGGTTTTTGTGCCGACTGTGCACGCGCCGGCACATGCTCGGGACCCTGCACCTCCCTCCTCTCAGCAACTTTCACTTTCCTGCCATTGCTGGGCAGGGCTTCCCTGGCGCCAGGGAAGAGGCGGAGGCTGGACGTGGCGCCCCTGCCCGTCACGCCAAAGCAATGCCGCACCCGGAGCCTCCTCCTCTTCCCCACCAGAGGCGCCGCCCTCCAGCCCAGCCGTTATGGAGAGGCGGGCGCTTGTCCCAGTTGGCGGACCTGGTGCCGCACAGAGGAAGAGGAAGGAGAGACAGGCCGCGAGATTGCAAACCACCTGAGTCTCCTGCTGCTGTTTTCTGCAGATGCAACAGAAATGGTGAAGAAGGTCCTCTTCGCCATCACCATCGCCACTTGGTAGGCTCAATGTTGAGCTCTAACCCATGTCCAGTCTGATCCAGAACGAGTTTTCCGCCACTGGTGCTCTAGCCGTCTCAACGATTGTCTCATCACCCTCAGCTCCTGGGGAAATCACGGGGCTGTCCGGGCTTCATGCAATCGTAGAGGGTGCTTCAGAGCCAGACAGTAAATAGCCCTGGTTATGGTGTATGGAGTTTGTGGTGGATGGCAGGGGAGGGGGGTTGGATCTCCGGGGAGGCCTTGTTTTTGTGATGGTGCAGTCTCCCAGGTGGGATGGCTCAAGGGGCGGGTGGATCTCGGTGAGTGGAGGCAGCTCCTGGGCAAGCGGCCTGGGTCGAGGCGGCCTGGATTTCACTTCAGGGGTGGTTGGATCTCGGTGGGCGGCGGTGGATCCTGGGTGAGCGGCCTGGCTCAAGGCAGCCTGGATTTTGGTTGAGTGGTGTCCGGAAAGGTATGGATCTGATGTCTCGGGGGGGTGGATCGTGGGGTGGTATTGATGGGGGTGGGTTTGCTTGGATTGTGGGGTGGGTTTGATTTTGGTGCGGTGGATGGCGGGGCAGGGTGGATCTCAGTGAGGTATGTGGATCTCAGGGCCGGGGCTGTCCGTTGGGCCTAAATTTCGTTGGTTGGTCTGGATCTCAGCAGACTGCCTGATCTCACGGGAGTATGCTCCTATTCCGCCTATTCCTTTGATGTCCACTGGAGGTCGCTATTTATTTTGACACAAAATCAGGTATATACCTGCCATAGGTGTGCCATCTGTCCAATCTAACTTGATATGAACACTGTACCATCCGCAAGTGACATTGTGGCCAAATTTGATGACGATCGGGCATGCGGTTTCGGAGAAAGCTGGGGTTTAACAAAACACACATATATAGATAGATAGATAATATTCTTATCTAATTATTATTCTTAATTCTAAACTGATAGCCTACATCAACTTCCAAAAAGAATATTTTAATACATCAAATATAACAATATTTTTTCAAATATACTTTCAATTTCTTCCAATCCTCCTCCACCGTCTCTTCCTTCTGATCACGGAGTCGTCCAGTCACTTTGGAATGTTCCATAAAGTCCATCATCTTCATTTGCCATTCTTCTACAGTTGGTATATCTTGGGTCGCTCAGTTCTTAGTAGGTAATATTATTGCAGCTGTTGTGGCATACAAAAAGAATCTAACATCTTTTCTTTTGGGATTTCTTCCCCTACTATTCCAAGTAGAAAGGCTTCCGGTTTCTTAAAAAAGGTGTTTTTATTTTATTATAACACATTTTTCAATCTTCCTGTATATATATATAAATGTAAACTGGGCATGTGTGTTCGTCTCCAATGTTCAAGGAAACCGCTTGACCGATTGCATTCAAATTTAGACACAAAGTTGAATGTGACTATGAGAGCAAGCCTATACCGTTTTCAAAGACAGATATCACACCTGTGCAACATAAAAACCCCAAAAGCATGTATTTCAGAACTCACAAATCAGACAAAAGTGCATGCTGGGAGCACAGGAGAGTTGCAAAATAGCGCCCTCTAGCAACGGCTACTCTGGTACTGCACCTAGAAAGACTTCCCTCTGCACAGAATCTTGGGTCGGCTTTCCAAACTGGGCCGAGTGGAGTTGGGAGCTCGCCTGGGTGGGGGATCATAGAATCATAGAGTTGGAAGAGACCACAAGGGCCATCCAGTCCAACCCCCTGCCAAGCAGGAAACACCATCAAAGCATTCCTGACAGATGGCTGTCAAGCCTCCGCTTAAAGACCTCCAAAGAAGGAGACTCCACCACAATCCTTGGCAGCAAATTCCACTGTCGAACAGCTCACACGATCAGGAAGTTCTTCCTAATGTTTACGTGGAATCTTCTTTCTTTTAGCTTGAATCCATTGCTCCGTGTCCGCTTCTCTGGAGCAGCAGAAAACAACCTTTCACCCTCCTCTATATGACATCCTTTTATATATTTGAACATGGCTATCATATCACCCCTTAACCTTCTCTTCTCCAGGGTAAACATACCCAGCTCCCTAAGCCATTCCTCATAAGGCATCGTTTCCAGGCCTTTGACCATTTTGGTTGCCCTCTTCTGGACACGTTCCAGCTTGTCAGTATCCTTCTTGAACTGTGGTGCCCAGAACTGGACACAGTACTCCAGGTGAGGTCTGACCAGAGCAGAATACAGTGGTACTATTACTTCCCTGGATCTAGATGATATACTCCTATTGATGCATCCCAGAATTACATTGGCTTTTTGAGCTGCTGCATCACACTGTTGACTCATGTCAAGTTTGTGGTCTACCAAGACTCCTAGCTCCTTCTCACATGTACTGCTCTCAAGCCAGGTGTCACCCATCCTGTATTTGTGCCTTTCATTTTTTTGCCCAAGTGTAGTACTTTACATTTCTCCCTTTTAAAATTCATCTTGTTTGCTTTGGCCCAGTTGTCTAATCTGTTAAGGTCATTTTGAAGTGTGATCCTGTCCTCTGGGGTATTAGCCACCCCTCCCAATTTGGTGTCATCTGCAAACTTGATCAGGATGTCCTCAAGCCCATTATCAAAGTCATTGATAAAGATTTTGCAAAAGCCTGGGCCCAAGACAGAACCCTGTGGCACCCCACTAGTCACTTCTCTCCAGGATGAAGAGGAGCCATTGATGAGCACCCTTTGGGTTTCGTCAGTCAGTCCGTTACAAATCCACTGAATGGTAGCATTGTCTAGCCCGCATTTTACCAGCTTCTTTACAAGAATATCATGGGGCACCTTGTCAAAGACCTTGCTGAAATCAAGATAGGCTATATCCACAGCATTCCCTTCATCCACCAGGCTTGCAATTCTGTCAAAAAATGAGATCAGATTAGTCTGACATGACCTATTTTTCAGAAACCCATGCTGACTTTTAGTAATCACAGTGTTCCTTTCTAGGTGCTCACAGACCATTTGCTTAATGATCTGCTCTAGAATCTTTCCTGGTGTTGGTGTCAGGCTGACTGGGCAGTGATTGTTTGGGTCCTCCCTTTTCCCCTTTTTGTATATAGGGATAACATTTGCCCTCCTCCAGTCTGCTGGGACTTCGCCTGTTCTCCGGGAATTCTCAAAGATAACTGCCAGTGCTTCGGAAATCACCACTGCCAGTTCTTTTAATACTCTTGGATGTAGTTCATCTGGCCCTGGAGACTTAAATACATCTACAGTGGTGCCTCACTAGACGAATTTAATTCGTTCCATGGGTCTATTCTTATAACGAAAAATTTGTCTAGCGAATCCCATAGGAATGCATTGATTTTTTTTTAAATTGCCCATAGGAACGCATTAATTGAATTTCAATGCATTCCTATGGGAAACCGCGATTCGCTAGACAAATTTTTCGTAAAACGAATTTGTCTAGCGAGTCAACCTCCGCTAGAAAAATCCTTTCTTTAAGTGAAAATTTTGTCTTACGGGGCGTTTGTTAAGCGAGGCACCACTGTATACTAGCCAAGTATTATTGTACTACCTCCTTCCTTGTTCTGGGCTGTGTTTCCCATTCTGAATCATCTGCTCCATATTCTTCAGGTCAGGCATTGTTTTCTTTTTCGGAGAAGACTGAGGCAAAGAAGGTATTGAGGAGTTCTGCCCTTTCTCTGTCCCCTGTTCGCATTTCACCATCTTCTCCTCTAAGTGACCCCACTGTTTCCTTGTTCTTCCTTTTGCTACGGACATACCCATAAAAGCCCTTTTTGTTGCTTTTAAGCTCTCTAGCAAGCCTGAGTTCATTCTGTGCTTTAGCTTTTCTGACTTTGTCTCTACACGTGCTGGCTATTTGTTTGAATTCCTCTCTGGTGATTTCCCCCCTTTTCCATTTTTTGTACATATCCCTTTTAGATCTTAACTCAGTTAAAAGTTCTTTAGATAGCCACCCTGGCTTCTTTAGGCACCTTCCGTGTTTCTGTCTCATTGGTATTGCCTGAAGTTGTGCTTTTATTATCTCCCTTTTAACAAACTCCCAACCATCATGAACTCCCTTCCCTTTTAGTATTTCTGTTCATGGGATTTCACCCAGTGTTTCCCTCAGTCTTCTGAAGTCAGCTTTCTTAGTCTAGAATTTGAGTCTTAGTATGCTTGGTTTCTCATTTCCGCTGTATAATAAACTCCAGAAGACCATGGTCACTCCCACCTAATGATCCTGCCACTTCTACCCCACTATCCAGGGGTTTGGTTGAGGAGGGGGCGGGATGGGTCATGGTTCGGGACAGGGTGGAGCCAATCAAAGGGATGATCCCTACGCCAAATGATAAATGGACATAAATCTGACATCAGGAATCACAAGACAGAGAAACCAGTAGGAGATCTCAAAGTAGCTGTTTTATTACAGAAAAAATCCAGAAACAGACTGGAAAGAGAAGTTGCTGAATTGCAACTCAGTACCCAGCTTAAAACCATGGAGAGACCTGGTCTGAATAAGGACATTGGATTCTTATCTCATTATACATGATTAAACTTTCTTCAGCACCTCACCCCTTTTTCCCCCCTGCAAGACCAATTGCAGTCGTTAACAGTTGTTAACAGTCATCATCAGGTTTACCACTCCTATCAGCCAATCACCCATTCCCACCACCCTTCTGAGTAATACCCCCACCCTCTGACTCTTCATAAGGGTCTGGTGACTTCTGTTTCAGTGTATCTGAAGAAGTGTGCATGCACATGAAAGCTCATACCAATCGCAAACTTAGTTGGTCTCTAAGGTGCTACTGGAATGATTTTTTAAATTTTGTTTTGACTGCATCAGACCAACATGGCTACCTACCTGTAACTACTCCATGTTATGCAAATTTCTCTTCATGAACCTCCATGTCACATTATCAAAGCCTTCTCAGCATCGATAAACATTAATACAGCTTTACATTTTTTCTTAACTCCTAACATTTCCAAAATATCTATCACATTCCTAATATTTTCCTTCATATGTCTCCCAGGCAGAAAATCCCCCTGGTCCTTATGAATGTATTCATTCAAAACCCTCTTCAATTTTGTGGCCAAAATATTTGCAAATTTTTTATAATTCACATTCAATAGGAAAATTGGTCGGTAATTCTTCACTTGAGCTCTATCCAAATCTGACTTAGGAATCAGAGTAATGAAGGCCTCTTTCCAAGTCTCGGGTGCTTTGTCCCCCCCCCCCTAATTATCTTATTGCAGACATCCATCAACGGTTGAATGAGCCAATCTTTTAATGTCTTACAATATTTGGATGTCAATCCATCAGGGCCTGGGGTCTTGCCGATTTGCATTTGATTTATTGCTGTCTCCACCTCTTGTCTCGATATCAAACCATTAAGTAGGATCTTTTTGGGGGGGATTTTCTGTAATCCATTTCTGCCCAAAAACTGTTCTATTTTATCATTGTCCTCCTTCTCTCTTTTATACAACTGTTTGTAATATTTCTGAAAGCTTTTCCTTATCTCCGCAGGGTTCTCTATAGATTTTCCATCCTCAACAATGTTTGTGATCGTGTACTGCTTCTGTCTCTTCTTTAATTGCCATGCCAATCATTTACCACATTTATTTGCCGATTCAAAAGTCCTTTGTCTCATCATCTTTATTTTCCATTCTATCGCCTGATTATCATTTCACTCCTTTTGTAAACCACTTTGAGGGGGTTTTCATACAATCAATCAAAGTATATATTTTATGAAATAAATAAATTGAATAGACTGTCCCAAGTTCATCCGGTGAGCTTGGTGGCTGGGTGGAATTGGAACCTGGATCTATTTGGTTCTAGTCTAAGACTGTATGCCATTGGTTCCCAAAGGAGGTGGCACCACTATCTGGGGGGCTGTGGGATGACCATGGGGGGCATTAAGAGGCAAGGGGCTAGCAGTAGGGCACTGGAGTTCTAAATGGCTATCAGACTTTGAAAAGGTATAATTGAAGTTCATCAGTTTTGTTCAATTAATTAAACCCAATAGCTTTAACTGGATTTCGAATAAATGTGCAATAAAGTAGTTACAGGTAGGTAGCCATGTTGGTCTGAGTCGAAACAAAATAAAAAAATTCCTTCAGTAGCACCTTAAAGACCAACTAAGTTTTTATTTGGTATGAGCTTTCATGTGCATGCACACTTCATCAGATACCTGATCTGATCTGATGAAGTGTGCATGCACAAGAAAGCTCATACCAAAATAAAAACTTAGTTGGTGTTTAAGGTGCTACTATTGGAATTTTTTTTATTTTGTGCAATAAACTGCTACTGTTTTGAATTTTACTGTGTAGTTATTTTCCTTAAAGAGGTCATGCAAACAACTACAGTGGTACCCCGGTTTATGAACACAATTGGTTCTGGAAGTCTGTTCATAAACTGAAGCGAACTTTCCCATTGAAAGTAATGGAAAATGGATTAATCTGTTCCAGACGGTCCGCGGAGTACTTAAACTGAAGCGTTCATAAACTGAAGCGAACTTTCCCATTGAAAGTAATGGAAAGTGGATTAATCCGTTCCAGACAGGTCTGCAGAGTACTCAACCTGAAGCGTACTTAACCCGAAGCATGGGTGTAATTGGTTCCGGAAGTCTGTCCATAAACTGAAGCGTTCATAAACTGAAGCGAACTTTCCCATTGAAAGTAATGGAAAGTGAATTAATCCGTTCCAGATGGGTCCGCGGTGTTCGTAAACCAAAAATTCGTAAACCGAGGTGTTCATAAACCGAGGTTCCACTGTATTGTGAATCATGATTTTTATAGATTAGGGTAGAATAGTGGACACTGGGAATTAGTTTATGGACCAAGGGAGCAGTGCCCTGAAAATGTTCGGGAACTTCTGCTCTAAACACTAAACACCAAAGTGTCTCTCTACACACCAACTCTGCATTGTCTGAAGACAAGAGTGTGGTCAAAATAAGGGGCCACAATGCAACAGGTTCAGGGACAAGAAGACATAGATACATACAGGGCCATCTTAAGTGTATCAGGTGCCATGGCGCGATGATCCTTCTGGCGCCCCTCGTGCTCCGCCAGGCAGGGCCAGGCGCAGCGAGCAGCCAGAGGGTGTTCCTCTTCCCTGCCACCCCTCGACAGAGGCAGCTCCGCTTCTTGTTTTGCATTCCTCTTACACTTTCAGGGTACAGAAGAATCCACCCCCTTTCCCCCTCTCCATTTTCCTCCTCTGAACATTGTTCCTTTTGATCTGTGACTAGAGAAGGTAGATGAAAATTGATCTTGCTTCCCGTGGAAAAAATAGATCAAAGCCTCCACCCGGGTTCCACGTGCTTTAAAACTGGCACTTTCTTTTGCAGTTGGGGGGGGGGCTAAAGGAAGGGCGAGGGGCCTTCTGGAGTGTGCCATTGTGATTCCCGCATTCATCTACACAAGTGATGACTGCCTGGGAGTGCTGCAGAGGCTGCTGATCTTCCCAGCTGAGTTCCTAAGATTACCCTCTGAGCAACTGCCGGGTGTGAAACCAGGCCTCTGCGGGGAATGGATCTCCCTTTCCTAGCGAGGGCGCCTGCTGCCTGGAAGAGGATTCCTTTCTCAGGCATGCACACACTGCCCGTTTTCTCCAACAGACAGATTTCAGAACTGTGCATGACAAGCACAAGTGAATAAAAAACTTGCTAGGCAATCGGTGTTGCCAATTGCTGCATTGCATGCCCGGGAAGAATGCAATGCAAGACAGGAAAGGAAATCCCTTCCACTGGAACAATTTCTATTGGCAATAACGAATGCCCTGCTGCGGTGGCTTTCTGCTTGACTCCAAAGCTTTCTATAATCTTCCGACAACAAAGGTTGGCCCAGTAAAGGGTATCACTTTACCTATATGCTGCTGTCTCTCCAAATTCACTAGCTGCCTCTTCGGCCATGTCATCCTAGTTGGCCCCCAGATCTTAAAAGGTGCCAGGCATTCACCTCCACTGCCTACTGCCCTATAAGCCCTTCAGTCACTTCCCCCCCACCTTTCCCCCCTTTTGCTCAACCTAAAAAGCAAAATCTAGAATGTTAAGAAAAAGAGAGGCAGGGGGAATTGAAGGAACTGGGCCCAAAATTTTAGAAACCAAAGAGCTTGCAATGGCTTGTAACTTGGATAAAGGTTATGGTCCAGCTCTGCACTTTGCCGTGCAGTTACCTGGTTCAGTCTAATTGTAGGGCAATAAACCAGGTGGCGCTGTGGTTAAACCACTGAGCCTAGGGCTTGCTGATCAGAAGGTCGGCGGTTCGAATCCCTGTGACGGGGTGAGCTCCCGTTGCTTGGTCCCAGCTCCTGCCAACCTAGCAGTTCGAAAGCACGTCAAAATGCAAGTAGATAAATAGGAACCGCTACAGCGGGAAGGTAAACGGCGTTTCCATGTGCTGCTCTGGTTTGCCAGAAGCGGCTTTGTCATGCTGGCCACATGACCTGGAAGCTATACGCCGGCTCCCTCGGCCAATAATGCGAGATGAGCGCGCAACCCCAGAGTCGGTCACGACTGGACCTAATGGTCAGGGGTCCCTTTACCTTTACCTTTATGTTATATTATGTTATATTATATTATATTATTATATTATATTATATTATATTATGGTAAGTCTTGCTTACCTGGAGATTCAGGCCCTCCCCCTGCCACCTTTTGGACCCAGGAAGTCCTAGAGTTCTTATGAATAGTGGGGGACACATCCAGATTGCAATGGAGCCTGTCCTGCAGGCACAAATTCCTGCCTTCATCTATCCTGCCACCTGCAACCTCATGGTAATGGCTGAAGCAGGTCACTGTCACCTAAAGCAGATTGCCAGGCCAGCCTCCCAGCCTCCCAAATAAACCTGTAACTTGTAGTTTTATTACGGTGGTGTGTAGACTGCTGTTAGGAGTAACTAACTATAGTTCCTTCCTAGGGCTTCTGTGTGGGAGCTAAAGAAGTTTAGTCATCCCTCTGCCTGCCTGCCTCCAAGGACCTCCGCTGTTTGATGTGAACCTCACACATAGTGTCGCCCAACACCTCACTCCCAAATGGCCAACACTTCCAAGAGTTCAAGAAGCACCAGCTGCTTTGTGGGATACAGTTTCCAAAACTGTCTGCTGTGTGACTAGGGTTGCAGCTTTTGCCACTGGTACCAAAACAGTTGGTTTGGAAAGCAGGGGGGTGGTATTCCCAGTTGACCTGCTTATAGGCATTCATCCTCATTTGTTTGCAGGAAGGTTAGATGACGTTGGCTACTTAATGAGCATTGTTTCTGTTTTGTTTGTTAGAAAGGAAAACGAACTTGGAGTGCATACTTAAACTGTGGAATGCACACACACACCCCCAGGAGACAGCAATGACCTCCAACTTAGATGGCTTTAAAATAGGAGTAGACATATCATGGATGAGCGGGTTATTGGTGGCTATGAGCCACAATGGCTCTGCTCTGCCTCCATGGTCAGAGGCAGCAATCTTTCTGAATATCAGCTGCTGGAAACTGCAGGAGGGGAGACAGTGCTCTTGTGTTCAGCTCCTGCGCTTAGGCTTCCCATAATGGGCATCTGATCAGCTACTGTGAGAACAGGATGTTGGACTATGTGGGCCACTGTCCTGATCCAACAGGCTCTTCTTGTGTTCTTAACCTGAATTTACCAGTATGTGACTGAATTTAAGGCAGTTGGCATCCACCTGTCTCTTCAGAGAAAATGGAGGAGTGCACCTTTGGAGGTAAAGTCAAACCATTGGAGAGTTGCAGCGCCTGCTGTGGCTGTAGAGACTGATAGGGGAGAGATATGTTTTGTTGCAGCTGGGGCAGATGAATGTGTCCAGTTTTGTTGCTGCAAATGCACCACGGGGTTTCTTCTCTCTTTGCTCCTCCCAGCAGTCACTCCTCCTCTGACCACTGCTGTGGATGCACAACCTGACTCAATTCCATGTGAAAATTGCATGTCCGATCAAACAACATATTGGAACTTTAAGAAAGGATGTACAAGATAACAAAGTCCAGATACAAGGAGTAGACATCAGAGTTACAGAATTGGAAACCCAGAGACTCCAACTGAAGAAACAAGAGGAGGCAACCCAGATTGCGATTGCTTTTCTTCAGATGAAGGAACGCGAAGCTCATTTACGCTTGAGAAATTTTCCTGAGATTGAACAAGGGAATGTAAAAGAAGCAATAATTCTTTTTTAAAAAATAAAATAAAATGAAGTCTTTATTGATGAAAATGATTAAAATGAAGATTTACAAAAAAGCAATCAAGGGAAGAAGGAAAAGATAAGAAAAGAGTAAAGTAAACATGCATACACAGATACAATCACAAAACATACAAATTCAAACACCCATACTAATACAAACACATTTCTCTTTCTACTATTTACATTACTTCTACTTTCCTTTGACCTCCAATTATACTTGCTGCATTATATATTAACTGGGTAATTCTGCACAGTTATTTATCTTAGTTACCTTTTCCCTTATTTTATTCATAGTCTCTATCCTATTTGTCATTTCATACAATAATTAGTCAGGCTCAGTCTAGATTTGCCAATGGAGTTCTTATTACATTATTATTTTTTAAATATTCTTCAAATACTTCCCATTCCCTACAGACATTTTGTTTCATCTGCCCTCTCATTTTGCCTGTCATTTTTGCTAGCTGCATATATTCTACCATTAACATTCTCCAATCCTCAATTGTGGGTACATTTTTGTTTTTCCAGTTCCTTGCAATTATAATTCTTCCCGCCACCGTTCCATACATAAGCAGTGTTCTTTTATCTTTCTCTATTTCCTTTGGCAAAAGACTCAACAGAAATAACTCTGGGTTTTTTTTTAAGTTACACTTCAATATTTTTTTAAATTCCTCGTATATGATGTTCCACAGTTCTCTGACCTCCTTACAGGTCCACCACATGTGTATATACGACCCGTTCTCCTTTTCACATCTCCAACATGTGGGGGACCTATTTTTATACATTTTAGATAGCTTTTCAGGTGTTATATGCCATCTGTATATCATTTTAAAGACATTCTCCTTTAAGTTGTAGCAGGCCGTAAACTTGATGTCCACCTGCCAGAGTTTTTCCCATTGGTCTATCATAATATTGTGTCCTAAGTCTTGAGCCCATTCCACCATCGTTGCTTTTGTTTGTTCTTCTTTCAACTCCCACTCCAGTAATATATCGTACAATTGTGAAATGTGCTTCCCTTTACTTTGAACCACTGCTTTCTCAAATCTTGATGTTTCTTCAGCTATTCCTATTTTTTTATCCGTCAAGAACCTTTGTCTTATCTGGAAGTATTGGAACCAATCCGATATCTTTTCTTTAATTTCTTCATAATTTTTCAATCTTAATTTCTCTTTTGTTCCTTCCATAATAAATCTGTATGTTACCCAATCTGTTTTCATATTTAATTTTTTAACCACTGTGGCTTCTTCTGGAGATGCCCACAGCGGAATTTTTGGTTCCAATACCCCCTTAAATTTTGACCATATGTTGTAGACTTAGAGTGACTTTCTTACCAGATGGTTCTGGTAAGGTTCTTACCTTGTGTACTTTAGTCTTGTCATAGACTAAATAGGAATGCCATCCATACTGAATTCCATAGCCTTCCAGGTCTAATAACTCTGGATTTCTTAGTGTAACCCACTCTTTTATCCATGACAATCCTGCAGCTGCATGGTACAGTTCGAGCTCGGGTAAGCCGAAGCATGGGCGTAGGCAGGGGGCAGGAGGGGGCAATTGCCCCCCCCTAGAAGCAAAAGGCTGAGGGGCGCAGGCGTGGCAGCCCCAGGCTGCCGCTCCCGGCACGAAGCTCCAGCGGCGTGCGGGGAGCGTAAGTGGAGGAGGCAGCCACGGGCTCGTGTTCCCCGCGCGCCTCTGGAGCTTCGCGCCGGGAGCAGGAGCCTGGGGCCGCCTCCTCGGAAGACCGGGGAGGCGCGGAGGAGGCAGCCACAGGCTCGCGTTCCCTGCGCGCCTCTGGAGCTTCGCGGCGGGAGCAGGAGCCTGGGGCCGCCTCCTCAGAAGACCAGGGAGGCGCGGAGGAGGCAGCCACAGGCTTGCGTTCCCTGCACGCCTCGGGAGCTTCGCGTCGGGAGCAGGAGCCTGGGGCCGCCTCCTCGGAAGAGCTGGGTGGTGCAGGCAACGTAGCCACGCCCACATTCCCATGTGGCCCCTCCCCTCCCGCCCCTTGCCCCCCTAATTTTGATCCTGAGTACGCCCCTGAGCCGAAGCCCCCTCTCTCTTTTTTATCTGTCAGCAATTTATGTTTAATTCTCGGCCTTTTGCCGTTCCAGATAAATTTTGCTAATTCTTTCCTCCATTCAACAAAACATTTCATCCCCCCTAAAATTGGAATGTTTTGAAATAAATACATTTTAGGGAGGACACTCATTTTAATTGCTGATATCCTACCCCAAAAAGAGAGGTGCAATTTACTCCATGTCTCCATATTTTTTTTAATTTCCTTCCATGCTTTTACGTAGTTGTTCTCGTACAAGTGGATACTCTTATTCGTTATCCACAAACCTAGATATTTCACTTTATTTTTTACCTGTATACCCGTTAGTTCTTGTAATTCTATGTTTTCCTCTGCATTTAAATTTTTTGTTATCAATGTGGTTTTTTTGTAATTAACTTTCAGCCCTGCTACCTTCCCATATTTTTGAATTATCTCTAATGCCTTAGGTATATTTTCTTTCGGGTCCTGTGTGCTAATTATTAAATCATCGGCAAATGTTCGGATTTTATAAGATCTTTCTCCAATAGTTATTACTTTTATTTCCGTTTCTTTTCTGATTTTTTCTAATAGAATTTCCAAGACCATAATAAATAATAGTGGAGAAAGCGGACACCCTTGTCTTGTCCCCTTTGTTATTTGGAAACTATCTGTCAAGTTTCCGTTCACTATTAATCTTGCTTTCTGTAGATCATAAATAGCATTTACCGCTCTTTCTAACCCTCCTTCTATTCCTAATGCTTTGACTTGAGCCTTCATAAACTGCCATGATACGTTGTCAAAGGCCTTTTCGGCATCCAGCAACAAAAAGGCCGCCTTTTTATCTGGTTTAAATTCCAGGTATTCCATTAAATCTATTATGTTTCTTGTATTGTCTGATATTTGCCTTCCTGGCAAGAATCCGGCCTGGTTATGGTGTATTATTTCTTTAAGTACCTGTTTTAATCTATCTGCAATTATTCTGGCAAAGATCTTATAATCAGCATTTAGTAGTGATATAGGTCTATAGTTAGGCATTTACTGTCTAAATCTGCATCAGGTTTCAGTAGTAGTGTAATATATGCTTCTTTCCAAGATTCCGGCATACTTCCTTCTTGTAATATCCTATTCATTATTTCTTGCAGGTGACTTATCAATATTTCCTCCATTTTCTTGTAATATTCTAACGGCAGTCTGTCTGGACCTGGTTTTTTTCCAGTTTTTGCCTTTTTCATTATATTTCTTATTTCTTGTATTGTTATGGGGGTATTTAGTTTTTAATTTTTTCTTTTATATTCACTGCCAATTTATTTTCATCCAAATATTTTTGCATTTCTTCCTTATTTTCTTATTTTCTCTTATATAATTCTTCATAATATTTTACAATTTTTTTCATTATTGTCTGCTGATTATCTATAATTTTTTCTCCTACTTTAATTCTGTTTATCATCTTTTCACTATTCTTTTTCTTAAGTTGCCAGGCTAAATACTTGCCTGGTTTGTTCGCAAATTCAAAATTATTTCTTTTCCAAATTTTCAATTTCCAATCCATTTCTTGTTCAATTTTTCTTTTATATTCTGATTTTAATAGCTTTATCTCATTAATTAAATTTTTATTTTTGGGATTCTTATTTAAATCATTTTCTTTTCTTTTCAATTCTTCCACTAACCTCTTTTTTTCCTTTTCCTTCTCTTTTTTCTGAATGGCATTTTGATTTATAAAGTATGCTCTAATGAGGGCCTTACTTGTGTCCCATATTGTTTTCTCATCTGTATCTTTTTTATTATTAAACACAAAGAATTCTTTTAATGTTTTTTTTTTTGCACCTTCTACTATTTTTTCATCGAATAACAGAGATTCATTTAACTTCCATCTCTTTAGACCTCCTCTCCATTCCGGACTTAGCTGCAATAGGATCGGATTATGGTCTGATATTAATTTTGGGATTATTTGTATTTCTTTTATCCTGTTTACTAATTCTGTTGTTACCCATATTGCATCGATCCTACTTGCCGATTTTTTTGCTTCGGAGAAAATATGTATAGTCTCTTTCTAATTCATTTTTCAATCTCCATGCATCTTTTAAATCTAAATCCTCTACCATCTTAAAAAAGGTGGGAGGTAATTTCCCATGTTTCTTTCCTTTCCTTTCTCCTGTTCTGTCTAAATCTGGATCGTTGACTCCGTTCATATCTCCCATAATTATCATTTTTCCTTCTATATGTTCTAACAGCTTTTTTCCAGTTTTTTTTTTATAAATTTCCTCTTTCTGGCCATTTGGTGTGTATATTCCAATTATGTTTATAGTTTCTCCTGCATTTTTAATTTTGAGTATTACTATTCTGCCTTCTTCGTCCGTATATATTAGTTGTGGTTCCAACCGTGGCTTTACATACACTACTACCCCTCTTTTTTTACATTGTCTGCAGCTATAAATTCTTGTCCTAATTTCGGGTATGTCAGTATTTTTTTATGTTCTTTCTTTACATGTGTTTCCTGGAGGCACACGATATCTAGTTGTATCTTAGATACATGTTGTATCTTATTCCTTTTCTTTTTGTTATTTAATCCGTTCACATTCCAACAAAGTGTATGTGATTTGTTTCAATATCACTTTTTATTTCGGAAATCTATTTAATTTTATTTCAGTATCGTTTTAAAATAAAAGCAAAAGTCTTTATTCTGTCCTTTTTATGCTCTTTTCATTCTGTTTTGTAAATTCTTCACTCACTGTCTGACTCGTAGTCCTGTTGTGTTTCTTTCAGATTGGAGCCTCTTTCTAGCTGTTGTTTTTCTCCTCCCAATTCTGATTTATACTTCCTGTAAAATATATCTGCGTCCTCTGGTGTTTCAAATCTCCTTTTTCTTCCCTTAAAGGTAAAGGTCAATCCTTCGGGATATTCCCATTTAAAGAAAATGGATTTGGCTTTCAGGTGTTTAGTTAAGAAGTGATATTTCTCCTTTTTTTTTTCAAAATGCGTGGTGGAACCTCTTTCAGGGCAATGATTTGTTTTCCTTCTATTTCCAATTTTTTTCCTTCTTATAGTTCGGAGAATCCTACTTTTTATTTTAGTTGTTGTAAAGGTAATTAAACAATCACCTGGCCAGTTGTTTTCCTTAGCTTTTTTAGACTTCCGGCGATACCGCGACCGGGACGAATGCACTCTGCAGAAGCTCCACGAAGGAGTGTTTGTAGAAGAGGCTTTTGGGGGTAACGCGAGGGCTGCGCGACCCCAAACAAAGCCCCAGAGAGTGACCCTGAGGCAAAGTATCCAGCGGCGTTGGAAGGGAACCTCAGCATTCTACGTCCGTGGACGAAAGAGCGGAGGAGCCCAGACGCAAGGATAAGAACGCCTCTCTACAAAAAGCCCCAGAACCCGAAACGGTGAGCAGCGGTAAAGTTTCCAACTAAACTACCCCGTATTTTTGATAAAACGTTCAGTGGACTGATAAGGGAGCACTTTAAACAACTTCAGAAACGAACGGAGAAAGAAGGAAAAAAGGGGGGGGGATAAAAAGAAAGACCTTGAGATGAAGTTATACTTGCTGCAAAACGCTAGCACAGTAAAACTAAGAGGCTTCAGGGGATAAGAGAAAGAATTTGCTGAGATATTGTTGCCGAAATCTATCTCCAGCCCACCCCCCCACACCCTCCCTATCCTGGTATTGAACTTTTAAGACAAAGAGATGGGGAAACAAAGTAACATAGCGCAACTCAGCGCAAAAAGCCAAAAGAGAGGGGAGGAGTGGGAGAGATAGAATTAAACAAAAAAACAACGGCGAAAAGGAGAAATAAGAAACATAACCAGAAATGTCTAAGTAAAATGAACTTTAAAAAAATTGAGGCTACGCGTACAAGGGATGCAAAGAGATTTTTAAAGGACTTTTAAAACAACAAACCCAGAAAGGACTTACGGTGACTTGGTCTTTGTTGGAGACAAGATGGAGCAGCGTGGGGAGTAAGGCGGGGACCAAAAAGAGTGAAAGGAAAGAACATAAGGACACAGGAGAAGGGATTTGGACGCAAAGAAAGAACTCGAAGCGCAGAAGACAACGAAGAGAAAGGAACAGCGACACCAAGTGGTAAAAGCAGAAAAGACACCCTACCTTCAAGATAATAAGAAGTGTTCTCCTGATTTCTCTGTCTTGTGAGAAACCAGTAGGAGAACATTTCAATCTCCCAGGACATTCTATACAAGATCTCACAGTAGCTGTCTTATTACAAAAGAATTTCAGAAATAGACTGGAAAAAGAAGTTGCTGAACTGCAATTTATCACCAAACTTAGAACCATGGAGAAACCTGGTCTTAATAAAGACATTGGATTCTTATCTCATTATACATGATAAAGCTATTTTTAGCCATCTCACTCCTTGCTTTTTCCTGTAAGACCAGGGGTTCCCAAACTAAGGCCCAGGGGCCGGATGCGGGCCAATCGCCTTCTAAATCCGGACGGTCCGGGAATCAGCATGTTTTAATATGAGTAGAATGTGTCCTTTTATTTAAAATGCATCTCTGGGTTATTTGTGGGGCATAGGAATTCATTCATATTTTTTTAAAAAAAGTCCGACCCCCCACAAGGTCTAAGGGACAGTGGACCGGCCCACTGCTGAAAAAGTTTGCTGACCCCTGTGTAAGACGAATTGCAGTCGTTAACTCTCATCAACAGGTTTACCACACCTATCAGCCAATCACCCATTCCCACCACCCTTCTGAGTAATTTTTTTTATAATAATATTTATTGAATTTTGCAACAATACAAATCAATATACCTTCACGTCAATTTTATATCTTCAACAAAGAAAAAGAAAAACAACAAAAATAGGAAAAAAAGAAAAAAAAGAAAATACAAAAAAGAGAAAAAAAGCACACTGAAAAAAAAAATTAATAATAAAAAATAAAGAAAAAAGAGTTAAACATCTGATATGAAGACCACTGTAATAACATTAGACTTCCTCGTTCCGTCCTTCCCGAGTCTTGTTAATATCCCATTTTGGCAATTTTTCTAATTCTTTACATTTATCCACATATCTCAATTAAATCCTTATAATATCCAATTACATACAATCCCTTCAATTATATTCCCCACACTTTAAATCTATAATAATTCCCTTCAGCCTCATGTTTTCCCTAAAAATCTCCTCAAATCTCTATTTTTAACAGTCTCTAACAAAAAAGAACATTTATTATTTTACAGAAGATCACCCTCCTTCATCCGGGTGCCCTTCTCTGGATGACCCGACCAGCAGTCCGATTTTAAACCGTATTATCCGTCTCTTATTTGTAATGTCCTCTGGCAATCAACCTATTCCGTCTCTCACCCACTCCAACCCCCTCTCTTCTTCCCAGCAACCCTTCTGTCGCCCCCATTGTTCATGACCTTCTCCCGGACCTCCCCTCCCCTCTCTCACTGAGGAGGTTCGAATCAGGGCCATCGCTTGCTTCTTTTTTCCTGGAGCCAACTCTCCTCCTCTCACTAGGAGAGACAGCTCCTGGATTTTTTTAGGCATTGGAACTCCTTGGTAACAATCTGGGTCCTGTGCAAGCTCTCTCACCGCTTGCACTTCAATCTCAAACTTTTCCTCTTCTTGTTCTGTCAACTTTGTATCAGTATTCTTATCATCCTCTAGTTCGTCCTCTTGTTTTTCTTCCTTGTCAATGGAGAGAAGTCGTTGCTGTGTCTCAAGGCATGACTTTGTAATCCTTTTGTATTCTTTTACTCCTTCAAAGATTTCATAGATTTTTTCCCAGACTCTTTGTATCCCATTCTCTCCCATCTTGTGATGTTGTTTTGTCTAGGGATTTCCTTTGTCCTCTCCAATTTCAATATGGCGATCAGGCAGAAGTGTCGGAGACGTATCTTACACTTCGCCAGCCGGGGCTCCAGATTCCCGCCCCCGGTTTCCAAAGGGGTCGTCAATTAGAAAAATAAATCCAATTTTACAGAAATCCAGTCTTGTGGCATAAAATCGTCTCCCCTTGGATCTGCTAACCACAGGGGAGAGCTCCTGCTTGCTATTTTTAGGGAGATTCCAAGTCCCGTTCCAGCTTAGTGGCTGCAGGCTCGGTAATTGCGTCTAGAGAGTCTCAATGAAGGGGGGGAACGACCTCCGTCATCTTTAAATTCCTCCCCCAAGTCCGAATTATTTTCAATTTAAATGTACAATCTTACTTGATAATCCAATTTTGATTCTGGAGGCATCTGGTGCGCAGTTGGTGTCGGCTCGGAGCTTTGCGCCGCAGAGTGAGCGTATTGTCCCGAGGCTCCGTCGCGCACCGCCTGCTGACTTCGCCCCCTAAAAAAGAGGGGTTACTCGCAGCGGCCGCGACTTCAAGGAGCTCTGCCGGGTGCCATGTCCCTGGACAGCCCAGTCCAGGGGTTCTCTGGGGGGCCACCTCGCTCGGGTGACCTTCCCCCCCTCTGCAATGCTCGGGGATCTCGGAGATCGAGAATCCCCCGCCGATCCCAATGGCTGCCAGACCGGAAGTCACCCACCACCCTTCTGAGTAATACCCCTCCCCACCCTCTCACTATATATAAGGGTCTGATGACTTCTGTTTCAGTGTATCTGATGAAGTGTGCATGCACACGAAAGCTAATACCTATGACAAACTTAAGTTGGTCTCTAAGGTGCTACTGGAAGGAATTTTTTTATTTAAAAAGACCCAAGGAAAAGTTAAATATTGGAGGGAGGTTATTACCCAGCAACACTGTGGCTGGCCTGCCTTGGATCAACTTGCTGTGTCAGGAGGATCATGGGCTGTGGGGTGGGTGGGGGGGACAATCTGTGGCCACCCAGGAGCAGCTGCTTGGCATGGCACAATCCTCTTAACAAAATGGCACAACGCAGGATTGTTGAGAATGGCCATAATCATTCATGCTGAATGAGCCAGCATTGTTTTCTGCAGAATCCCAGTGGAGGAGGAATGCAAGAGCATAGCTAGCAGATGAAAATGCAGGGGCAGGGGTGGTGGGGAGAAGAAAGACAGAACCTGGAGAGGACCAATACTTCCCTGGTCCCAGTTTTGTTCCCCACACTTGCAAGGTTAAAGTTTAGCTTCCATTCAAAAGCCCTCCAGTCCTCTCTTTCTGACCGCACTCCTTTGCAGACATCTGAGAGTTTCCGCTCAGCTGTAAGGTCTCTTTGAACCAGGATGGAGGGTGGAAAATGGAGTGTGGAAACTAGCCTCTCAATACCAGGTGCTGGAACATCCTCTGGAAGAGGGGCTGCAGCCTAGGGGCTCTGCTTCTCAGAGGCATCTGATTGGCTGCTGAGCAGAGCAGAGGTGCCCAGCTTGGCTGGGCCTCTTGCAAAGTTCCAATCCAGCGGGCCTTTTCTGTTTGGTGACCCAGGGCTGAATCAGCCACAAGAGCTAGGATGGAACCCCACATCCACTTTGCTTGGCTCATGGGGAGCCCATCCTGTTTCTCCTGGAGCCACCAACATCTCGCTTCCGCAGACCGGCTCTCTCTCGCCCTTGATTTGGTGATCTGCTCAGCTCCCAAGCAAAACCAAAACCAAACCCCAACCACTTTGTGTTATTCAGGTTTTCTGGTAATCCTGTATCTTTCCCTCCCTCCTAGGTTGTATCAAGCCAAGCTGCCTTGCATGATTCTATTCCCCCCCCTCAGTACCCCCCTTCCTCTCCCCTCCCTTTTTATCTCCTCCTCTCTTTGGAATGAAAAATGTACTACACCCTGCTGGGCCGTCTTTAAAATTCACATTGTCTCCGAGAAGAAAGGCTGGGATGGTTGTGGGGCTGAGAAAGCAGGGCTCACTCAAAGTTGGCAGGCCAAGAGTCTGAAAGGCTTTGGTCTTGCTCTCTCTCTGAAGGGCTTTGCAGCTTTAACTTCATGAGAACTTGGAGCTCAGTCTGTCCCCACACAGGAGTGTAAAGCTGGGGAAAACAATAAGCACTCCACCCACGAGTCCAGCCTTTAAACACACACACACACACACCACCACCCCCCAAAAAAGCCCGAGAAGCAGCAAGCCCTCAGACCCCCTGCTACAAGCTACGTTTCTCACTGAAAACTTAAATGAATTTAATTGAATGGAGGGTGGGGGGGTTAGGCATTGGGAATCTTCATAATCTGTAGATGACAGAGGAGCAAAAATATCTGACATTCTGAAAGGAGATGGCTTACAGCAGATGGCTTGAACTTCAGCCTTCCCATCAATGGGAAGTTGGGAGTTGTAGTTGTAAACATCTGTGGGACAGGAGAGTTGGGGGAGACTGGCCGAAGGGCTGCTGGAGGTGCTGTGCCGATTTGTGCCACTTCCAATATTTCTTAGAATCACAGAACTGTGGAGTTGGAAGGGACAATGAGGGTTATTGAGTTTAACAACCTGCAGTGCAGGAATTCTTTGCCCAACATGGGACTCAAACCCATTTGCTGGGGTGCCTTTCCCAGAAAGCTGCAGGGAGCAGACAGTGGTCAAATGGGTTCAGAATATGTATATGCACTGGGTGATATTCAAAGCTGTCCAGGATGGAAATTTTTCTATGCAGGGATGCCAATTTACATGGGGGGGGGGGAATCAGGCCTAACTTGCTCTTGTGCCTTAACAGCCAACTGATCAGAGGCAAGCAACAGGTGGCTACGCTTGTGGCCATGCTTGTGCCCATAGTGTGAAAGGGCTTGCTTGCTGATTTCTGCAGAGTGGTCCTCTGCTATAAAGGAACAGTTAATGAGGTTTGTTTGCCAAAACAGCTATTTTGACGTATTATAAAATTAATATTTGTTCTAGTGAAGTTCTGTTTCCGCCTTGGCATTTCCCTCTGAGATGATTTAGATGTGTATTGAATTGCTTTGTGGTTTTGAGTTCTTTTTTAAAAAGAAAGATTTGTTATCATTATCTGAATTATTGCTTGCTTGAGATTCATTGCGGTTTTTTTCTTTAAAAGTTTTACACTACTTCAGGTGCTCTTCTGACACCAGGTACTATGCTTCATAAATGTTTTACTATCAGTAAATAACACATGTTCGTTGTTCAGAGTCCTTCACATGCATTGATCTCAGTAATCCTCGCAACCACTCTGTAAGGTGTAGTTATTCCAATTTTGCAGGTGGGGGACCGAGACTGAGAGAGATCTCAAAGGCCATGCAGTAAATTCAGCCCAGAGCAAAGTCCAAGCCTTCCTAGGATGACTTTGGTCAGAGGTCTCCCAGTGCATGTAGACTCACAGAGGGTCCAGTTCAAAGAGGAGGAGGAGGAGGAGGAGGAGGAGGAGGAGGAGGAGGAGGAGGAGGAGGAGGAGGAGGAATTTGGATTTGATATCCCACTTTATCACTACCCGAAGGAGTCTCAAGGCGTAACTAACATTCTCCTTTCCCTTCCCCCACAACAAACACCCTGTGATGTGAGTGGGGCTGAGAGACTTCAGAGAAGTGTGACTAGCCCAAGGTCACCCGGCAGCTGCATGTGGAGGAGCTGAGACGCGAACCCGGTCCCCCAGATTACGAGTCTACCGCTCTTAACCACTACACCACACTGGCTCTCAAAGAAGGTGAGCTGCGTTTTATTCCTGTTGAAAACAAATGCATCACAACTCACTTAAGACCCATTAGTATCAGTGGGGTTGAAGCATCCTTTTGCACACCACCCCAGTCTCTGAGTGGTGCAAGATTCCGGGGCTTCCAGGCACTCACCCAGGGTCATGTTTCTGTTTCGAAATGAGGGACAGCAGAGCCTGTGGAGTCTTTATGATATATGGTTTATTTACACATATATGCAACCTAAGCCTATGATGGAGGGGCTCACAGCATCAAAACCCCAAAAGGTTCTTGTTTCTCCTTTGCTGCAGCCTTGGACTCAAATTGAAATCTGTCTGGCCCTCTGTTCCAGCTTCCTGCATTTTACACACGAAAGCTCATACCAATGACAAACTTAGTTGGTCTCTAAGGTGCTACTGGAAGGATTTTTTTTATTTTGTTTTGACCAAGTCAGACCAACATGGCTACCTACTTGTCACATCCCAGCAGAAACACTGAAACTCTCCTTCAAAGGCCTTTGTCTTTGTAACTAACTTTGAGTTGAGGGAGGGGCCCCTGCCATTTGCTGTCTGGCACAGAGTCAATCCCTTTGTCACCCTAATGACCCATCTTTAGCAGGCCATTAGCAGGCTGGCTCCTGGGTTGGATTTTAATATGCTAAATCCAGCATCTGACACCCAGAAATCAGAAGGGGAGTCCCAGTACCCCACTAATTCTTGGTCACACCTGCAGAGGCATTCTGAGGTATCAGCATGCTGAGCAAAACAGGCCTACTTTAGTCTGACCAAGCAGGGCTGTGGTTATGGTTATGTGTCCACCAGCTTGCCTGACTTAAAGTATTTTAAATATGTTTTCCGTACATACATGAAAACTATCCTCTGTGTGTGTGCACATACACACAGAGTCCACAGTTCTTCATAGGAAACTGCCTTATATTGCATCAAAGCATTGGTCCACTAATTCAGTGACTAGTTCTAGTTTAGTGACTGGCAACAGCTCTAGAATCATAGAATCATAGAGTTGGAAGAGACAATAAGGGCCATCCAGTCCAACCCCCTGCCAAGCAGGAAACACCATCAAAACATTCCTGACAGATGTCAAGCCGCTGCTTAAAGACCTCCAAAGAAGGAGACTCCACCACACTCCTTGGCAGCAAATTCCACTGTCGAACAGCTCTTACTACCAGGAAGCTCTTCCTAATGTTGAGGTGGAATCTTCTTTCTTGTAGTTTGAATCCATTGCTCCGTGTCCGCTTCTCTGGAGCAGCAGAAAACAACCTTTCTCCCTCCTCTATATGGCATCCTTTTATATATTTGAACATGGCTATTATATCACCCCTTAACCTTCTCTTCTCCAGGCTAAACATACCCAGCTCCCTCCCTAAACCGTTCCTCATAAGGCATCGTTACCAGGCCTTTGACCATTTTGGTTGCCCTCCTCTGGACACGTTCCAGCTTGTCAGTATCCTTCTTGAACTGTGGTGCCCAGAACTGGACACAGGACTCCAGGTGAGGTCTGACCAGAGCAGAATACAGTGGTACTATTACTTCCCTTTATCTAGATGCTATAGTCCTATTGATGCAGCTCAGAATAGCATTGGCTTTTCTAGCTGCTGCATCACACTGTTGACTCATGTCAAGTTTGTGGTCTACCAAGACTCCTAGATCCATCTCACATGTACTGCTCTCAAGCCAGGTGTCTCCCATCCTGTTTTTGTGCCTTTCATTTCTTTTGCCCAAGTGTAGTACTTTCTCCCTGTTAAAATTCATCTTCTTTGCTTTGGCCCAGTTGTCTAATCTGTTAAGGTCATTTTGAAGTGTGATCCTGTCCTGTGGGGTATTAGCCACCCCTCCCAATTTGGTGTCATCTCCAAACTTGCTCAGGATGCCCTCAAGCCCATCAGTCCACTAGTCACTTCTCTCCAGGATGAAGAGGAGCCATTGATGAGCACCCTTTGGGTTTGGTCAGTAAGCCAGTTACAAATCCACTGAATGGTAGCATTGTTTAGCCCGCATTTTACCAGCTTCTTTACAAGAATATCATGGGGCACCTTGTCAAAGCCTTGCTGAAATCAAGATAGGCTATATCCACAGCGTTTCCTTATCTACCAGGCTTGTGACTCTGTCAAAAAATGAGATCAGATTAGTCTGACATGACTTATTTTTCAGAAACCCATGCAGACTTTTAGTGATCACAGCGTTCCTTTCTAGGTGTTCACAGACCGTTTGCTTAATGGTCTGCTCTAGAATCTTTCCTGGTATTGATGTCAGGCTGACTGGGTGGCAATTGTTTGGGTCCTCTCTTTCCTCCCTTTTGAAAATAGGGACAACATTTTCCCTCCTCCAGTCTGCTGGGACTTCGCCTGTTCTCCAGGAATTTTGAAAGATTACTGCTGGTGGTTCGGAAATCACCTCTGCCAGTTCTTTTAATACTCTTGGATGTAGTTCATCTGGCCCTAGAGACTTGAATACATCTAAACTAGCCAGAAATTCTTGTACTACCTCCTTACTTGTATTCTTGTACTACCTCCTTACTTACTACTTCTCCAGGGTTTCAGACAGCGGCAACTCCCAGTCCTGCCTGGAGATGCTGGGGATTGAATCGTGAACCTCTATGGCTGCCCTACGTCTGGGCGTTACCAGAATTTCAAAGGTGGAAGTGACATCCAGGGGGAAGGCAGCAGTCCTGGAACCAAGAAAAACTCAATAACTTTTGGGTGTGTGTGGATTTTTACTTCTTGAAATATGGCCACCCTACAGATGCTATTTCACTGAGCTATAGTCCTTCCTTTAGGAACAGAGGATACTCAGTTATATGGAGTCAGAGCATCAGTTCATTAAGCTCAGTACTGGTTTCAATTATACAACAAGCGTAACCGGCTGCTGTAATCAAACACTAATTTATAAACATATAACGCAGAATAACTTCAATCGCTAATTTATAAACGTATAACGCAGAATAACTTAAATAACACAACCATAAACGTCATATCACTCGTGATTCAATCCAACATCAGTTCAATGTATTCAGTCATATGTTGTAGTTCATATTGGGTATCCATATGACATATAAATTGGTTCAAAAGTACTTCCAAATGGATGTGTAATACTTGAGATTTTTGTTGTTTTGTTGTTCACCGTTACGAGGAATCGTTGAATCCAAGTCATTGATAAGTTAGCGGTTATTCCACAGAATGGATTGTCCAAGCGCAGTGACAAGTATAGGTGGCAGCGGAGCATCCAGGTGAAAACAAGACGTATATATGAAGGTAGCAAGGGAGTATCCGTATGCAAAAAGTATCCAAAAGCAAAAGACAAGGTTACCCAGGTTATGTGCCTTGTTTCGCCAAAGTTGGCTTCTTCAGTGAGCGAATTGCTGCATGTTAGGGAATAAAAAGACATTCTTTTTACCACCAAAAACGTCAGTAATGTTCTTATCAATGTATGTACATACCTTTCCACAATAAAGTACTAGCTGGAAAAACTCCAGGTAAGTAACGCTCCAGTTACCAGATAAGGCTCTTGTCCAGGGGTCCCCAAACTAAGGCCTGGGGGCCAGATGCGGCCCAATCGCCTTCTAAATCCAGCCTGCAGGCGGTCTGGGAATCAGCATATTTTTACCTGAGTAGAATGTGTCCTTTTATTTAAAATGCATCTCTGGGTTATTTGTGGGGCATAGGAATTCGTTTATACAGTATATTTTTTCAAAATATAGTCCGGCCCCCCACAAGGTCTGAGGGACAGTGGACTGGCCCCCTGCTGAAAAAGTTTGCTGACACCTGCTCTAGTCCATATAAAGGTCTGGCTACAGACATTAACAGGTGTGATCAATCAAAGATAACATAGAGAACTTTTAAAGGGACTTTCCAAATTATGCGTACGGTGTATGACAACAGGTTACATGCTCAATAGAATCGAAACAATTATCCTCCCATACAGAGGAATTACAGATAATAATTATAGTCCGTGCACAGAACCGATTTCGGGTGCCGCTCTGCCCATGTCTGGGCACCGGAAATCAGGCAGCGCTGGCACCGGAAGTTGTTTCTTCGCATGTCCAGACATGCGTAGAAGCGACTTCTGGTGCCGCACTACTGCTGATCCTGGATTTTTCTTACCAGGAGTTGGAGGGTATGCCTTGTGGGAAACTGGCAAGCGGCACCTGAAGAGAAAAGCCCTCTCCCCTCCTGCGGTTTCCAGCAACTGGCATTCAGAAGCATTGACACCTCCAATCCCTGCGGCTAGTAGACACTGACAGCCTCCATTATCTTGTCGAATCCTCTTTAAAGCCATCCAAGTTTGTGACTATCACTGCTTCCAGTGGGAGTGAGTTCCAAAGTTTAAACATGCACTGTGTGGAGAAGGACTTTATTTTCCTTGTCCTGAGACTTTCAACATTCAGCTTCATTGGATGCCCATGAGTTCTATCTGATCCCAGAAGAAACGCCCCATTTCATACATGCACCTGGACTCTGGCACTGAAAACAGAAGCAAGCTTTGCTTGATGAAACCTCTCTCTCCTTCTACCCCATCCTTGTCCCTTTGTCTCCTCAGCCCACCAGGATACAGAGGCCATACTGAGAAACCTGTTTATCCCAATCCTAATTGTATGACACATTCTGCAGGAAGATCAGTTTACTTTGTTTATTCCAAAATAGGGAGGAGGAGTGGCGGGGGGGGGGGAGGGACGGGGACGGGAGCAAGTGTTGTTCTGGTGACATGAATACCAGATTTTTGTAGCCCTGGCACAACCTGACATAAGGTAAATACTGCTCTCAGTTTAGGTTTGCTAGTGACTGCTGCTCTCTCTCTTTCTCTCCGCTTCCTGCCAAATTGCACATAGGTCTTAATATCATCTGATCACTTGGGGCAGAAAAGATGAAAGTATCTTGTTCATTTAGGAGGTCACTGACAGGTAACAACAATGCTTGCACTGTGGCACCAGTTCAAGTCAGTCAGATGAATGGGGAGGATTTCAACTTCTGATCCAATGTGAGGCACTGTTTTGTTTTTAAAGCCTTTCACACATTTTATGTTTCACGAATAGAGTTTAAAAGCACCAGTGGACTTGGAGGACAAATGGGATATCCCCCTTCTCACCCATTTTGTTCAGAAAATTTGAGTGTGTTATACCTGAAAAGATATCAAATGGGCACCATCAATTCCCTGTAATAATGAAAAGAAAATACCGAGAACAACCAGAGAATCTGCAGATTCACCAGCGAGGTATGTGAGTTTCTAGGATGTTTAACAGCAAGAAACATCAGAGATCAGTGCCCAGTATCTTTGGAATTCTATGCTGCTTCATTGGGAGCCTATGAAGAGAAGCAGAATAATCAGACCTTTGTTTTACATCTTGTTTACTTTTACTTTGTTTTGTTGTTCTGGTCCAGAAATTTCTCTCATGTTACTGCTTTTATGATTTGCATTCTTGTCTTGTTCTGAAAATAATATTTTTTAAAAAAAAATCTTTATCACTCAGAGCTCAGTGAACAGTCTGTGAAAAATAGCAGCTGTTTCAAAGCAAAACAGGTGCAGACCTGATCAGTAAACTGTAAGATACAACGTGTAGCTACAATAAAGAAACTTTTCCAAGTCTCTGTCGCTTTGTAGAAATTTCCCCAGATACATAAGTCATTGTTTCAGCCATGGGCGTACCCAGGATCAAAGCTAGGGGGGGCACACCAGCCACGCCCCCCAGCCACCCGATTGGCTAGCTGGCAATGACGTGGCCAGGATCCCCCCAGGAGGAATGGTCAACGTGCACCCCCCCCCAGAGAAAAGGGGGCCGTTTGCAAGGCAGCACATGGAGCCACCCACGCTTGCACTCCTGCCTTGCCCGCTCCTTTAATGGCAGCGGTGACTAAAAAGAGGCAGCAGCAGCAAAGCTGCCTCCGTTGAAGGAAACCTGGACCTGGACCTGGGCTAACTTCAGCCCACACTCTTTAAAGTCACAGAGAGCACAGCACAGAAAGTGCTGCCCCACAATGCTCCACGGCACTTCATGTATGCAAATGAGGTGCCGCAGAGCATTGTGGGGCAGCACTTTCTGTGCTGTGCTCGCTGTGACTTGAAGGAGTGTGGGCTGAAGTTAGCCCAGGTCCAAGTCCAGGTTTTTTTCAACGGAGGCAGCTTCGCTGCCACTGCCATTTCGCTTCAGCCGAGCAGGCTGAGGCGGAGCACAGCAGGCAGCGCCCCTGCCTGTCCTCTCCAGCTGCCCTGCTTCTAGGGGAGGGCAGCTGCCCCCCCTGCCCCATGCTGGGTACGCCCATGGTTTCAACATCACAACGACCCTGTGAGGCAAGCCAGCTCCTCTCCCCCTGCCCAGGGTTACACAGCTGAGAAACTGGGACCAGGAATTAGTGCTTTGCCCAAGGCCTTCCCATAAGGCCATACTCAAACCGGGATAAAATGGTAATTGGTCAGCATTGATTTAATGATGCTAAGGGAGGAATGGTGCATGGTATAAATGCCAGAAGTTTAAAAATGTTACCTGTGTTCTTTGTGCCTTGCAGCAGTGAGGATGCTCAGTTGCATTAATCTTTCCCCTCATGGGCTTGCATCTCTTTCCCCCTGTAGGGTGAAAGGCTGCTGGAGAGGGAGGGTAGTTTCGATATGGAAGTTAACAAGCACCCTCCTCCCCTTCCTCCTTGAACATTCTTCTGCTCCGTGGCTGCTTTAAATTCAAATAGTCATTGGGGGAAAATATGCATGGCATTGAGCATGGCATCTAGACTGCCAAGGGAGTTGGGGACCTATCCTTCATTTCCAGAGGAAGAGTGGCAGCCAAAGTCTGCAATGGGTGTCAGTGGTTGCTCTTTTTCTCGGCTGTAAACATGTTATTTCAATGGGACTTCATATCTGTTTCCTTAAGGAAGGGTTTGGCCAGAGATGGAAGGAAGGGACTGAATAGGCAGGGCTAAAGCAGCAGTGGGGAACCTGAGGTCCTCTAGACTCTGCCATTAGCACCAGCCAGCATGGCCAGTGATCAGGGACTGTGGGAGCTGGAGTTCAGCAATGTCATTGCTGGGAGTTGGACTAGATAACCCTCAAGGTCCCTTCCAACTCTACAGTTCTCTAATTCTAGAGCGGGCATCCCCAAACTGCGGCCCTCCAGACGTTTTGGCCTACAACTCCCATGGTCCCTAGCTAACAAGACCAGTGGTCAGGGAAGATGGGAATTGTAGTCCAAAACATCTGGAGGGCCGAAGTTTGGGGGTGCCCGCTCTAGAGGGTCACATCTGGCTTACAAGAGAGAAGGAGAAACTATAGCTCCGTGGTAGGGCACCTGCTGAACATGCAGAAATAGGTAGGTAGGTAGAAGTAGGTAGGACTGGGGGAGACCGACCCACTGCCTGAAATCCTGAACAGCTGCTGCCAGCCAGTGTAGGCAATGCTTAGCTAGAAGGACAGTCTGACTCTTTAGGTGGCAGTTTCCTATGTTTGGAGAGTCTCCGTCCCTTTTCCTCCTCTGACAAAGGTGTTTCAGCATATTTTTGAAGCTTTGCCCCACACAACAACTGCTCTTTTCTGGCAGCACAGAGACTCTCCTCTGGGATAATGTGCCCTCTATTAACCGGTTGGTCTCTTTACTCATGAGTTTAAGGCGGAAGAGTCAAGGAGGAGAGGAGAAGAGACTTGCAAGGTCCTCCCTCTCTCCTGAGCCACTCCATTATGACATAGCCAGACACCCGAAACCTTCAAAAGTTTTGGGAAATTGATGAGTTTGGTTTGCACTTTCCAGAATGTGGCCAAGGGATGTGAGGGCAGTGCTTACTTGTTGGATGGGGGGGGGCTGCCAGAGGTGCAGGTAAAGGTAAAAAGGTAAAGGACCCCTGGATGGTTAAGTCCAGTCGAAGGCAACTACAGTATGGGGTGCAGCGCACATCTCGGTGCTCTGGCCGTCTCAGCAAAAGCAGCCCAGTTGGCTATGGGTACTCTGCATCTTGACTGGAGAAAGGGTGTTTGTTTATAGAAAGTGGCTTTGTTGGGTATAACATTGGAGGGGATGAAGTGAATTTTGTTTATATACAGCGGATTTACCTTCTGAATTTTATTATTATTTTCTCTCTCTAAAACCTCTTTTTAATTTCATTTTCTTTATTTCACCCTTTCTCTGTTTTTATTAACTTCTCCCTCCATTCTCTTTATATTCAACATCTTTATCAATGACTTGGATGATGGGCAAGTTTGCAGATGACACCAAATTGGGAGGGGTGGCTAATACCCCAGAGGACAGGATCACACTTCAGAATGGCCTTAACAGATTAGACAACTGGGCCAAAGCAAACAAGATGAATTTTAACAGGGAGAAATGTAAAGTACTACACTGGGGGGGGGGGGGAGAATGAAAGGAACAAATACAGGATGGGAGACACCTGGCTTGAGAGCAGTACATGTGAAAAGGATCTAGGAGTCCTGGTAGACCACAAACTTGACATGAATCAACAGTGTGATGCAGCAGCTAAAAAAGCCAATGCAATTCTGGGCTGCATCAATAGGAGTATAGCATCTAGATCAAGGGAAGTAATAGTACCACTGTATTCTGCTGTGGTCAGACCTCACCTGGAGTACTGTGTCCAGTTCTGGGCACCACAGTTCAAGAAGGATACTGACAAGCTGGAACGTGTCCAGAGGAGGGCAACCAAAATGGTCAAAGGCCTGGAAACAATGCCTTAGGGAGCTGGGTATGTTTATCCTGGAGAAGAGAAGGTTAAGGGAGTGTGGTGGAGTCTCCTTCTTTGGAGGTCTTTAAGCGGAGGCTTGACAGCCATCTGTCAGGAATGCTTTGATGGTGTTTCCTGCTTGGCAGGGGGTTGGACTGGATGGCCCTTGTGGTCTCTTCCAACTCTATGATTCTATTTTTATTGTATTTAAATCCAAGTCTTATTTCGGACAAAAAAAGAGGACAATATATTTGATATAAAGTTTTGCATTTTTCTCTACAAACCCTAATAAAATTTATTCAAGAGAGAAAGAGAGAGGGTGTCATTTGGGCTGCAACATTTCTTAAGACAGCCTTTCGCCTCGGAAAAATATGTGTGTTTTGTCCCCATGCCTTGGGAAAACCCCTACTGCTTACAGTGGTACCTCGGTTTACAAACACAATTGGTTCCGGAAGTCTGAAGCGAACTTTCCCATTGAAAGTAATGGAAAGTGTATTAATCTGTTCCAGACAGGTCCGTGGAGTACTTAAACTGAAAATACTCAAACCAAGGCGTACTTAAATCGAGGTATGACTGTAATTTTAAAAATGTAAGGAAATAAATCATAGAATCATGGGGCTGTAGCAACTTTAAAGTGAAGGAAAATGTGTTTAGGCATGACTGGAGATTTTCTATTAATATTGCTATAGGCAAGTTTACATCTATTTCTTTTTTTTAAATGGGCATGGCCAATCATGGGAGGGGTGTGGTTAAAGACAGAGAGGTGGGGCTCCAGGAGATACTAACACCACTGGTGCTTGGTGCATATGTGTGTGTGTGTGTGTGTGTGTGTGTGCAAGCACAGGTGCAAAGACAACCAATTAATTTGAATTGGTTTACCTGCCAATCAGAAATCGCCACACAGAAAAAAATCTGTATCAAAATACATTTGGGTCACTGACTTTTAACCCAGGCCTACAGGAAAATAAAGAATGTTGGGAGTACCAGGAATCTCCCCCTCCCTACCTCACAGGGTTGTTGTGAGTTTTAACTGTCCTTAATTCTGAATATATTGTTGTAACCTGCTCTGGGGTGTGCTAGTGAAGGCTGGATGGTAATAGTAATGGTAATAATTTTATTTACTGTACAGTAGAACCTCGGTTTATGACCACCTCGGATTACGATTTTTTGGTTTACGAACGCCACAGACCCATCTGGAACGGATTAATTCACTTTCCATTACTTTCAATGGGAAAGTTCGCTTCAGTTTATGAACAATTCAGTTTATGAACAGATTTCCGGAACCAATTACACTCATGCTTCGGGTTAAGTACACTTCAGGTTGAGTACTCCGCGGACCCGTCTGGAACGGATTAATCCACTTTCCATTACTTTCAATGGGAAAGTTCGCTTCAGTTTATGAACGCTTCAGTTTATGAACAGACGTCCAGAACCAATTGTGTGCATAAACCGAGGTACCACTGTGTTGCATTCAGAGCTGCTCCTCCTCATTCTATCCTCACAACAACCCTTTGAGGTAGGTTAGGCTGAGACACTGGCCCAAGGTCACCCAGTGAGCTTCCTGGTTGAGCAGGGGTTCGAACTCTGGTCTTCCAGGTTCTATAATGTCACTTAGCTGCAATGAAGTAAGCCTGGGTCTGATTGGTACCTGGATGGCAGCCAGCCATGGAACCACCACCTAAAGAAAATAAACAGAATTTAACCTAAACATGTTGCAGGATACATCTCTAGCTGCTGGTGGTGTCAATAAATGCTTTTTCTTATTTTCTGTCATTGTAATAAGACTTCTTGGTGTAAGGAGCGCCTACCCTACTACCTGAAAACGACCCCCCCATTGACTTCATTTGGGCTTCTCTCTGCAAACACCTCACCAGGAAGAGGCTGTGTGAATCCAACCCTCCGCCTCTCTTCATGGTTTAGCAGTGCCCGATCCATTCTCCCCTCGCACGTCTGCTCAAAAGTAAGACCAGTTGCTTTCCACGGGACTTGCCCCAGGTGAGCAACGACAGGCTTCCCCCCCCGCCTCCGTCAGAGCCATTCTATGCACATGGCTTAGGAAACAAGTCCCAGGAAGGCTAACTCACGAGGAAGCCCATGGTCAGACCTCACCTGGAGTACTGTGTCCAGTTCTGGGCACCACAGTTCAAGAAGGATAGTGACAAGCTGGAACGTGTCCAGAGGAGGGCAACCAAAATGGTCAAAGGCCTGGAAACGATGCCTTATGAGGAACGGCTTAGGGAGCTGGGTATGTTTAGCCTGGAGAAGAGAAGGTTAAGGGGTGATATGATAGCCATGTTCAAATATATGAAAGGATGTCATATGGAGGAGGGAGAAAGATTGTTTTCTGCTGCTCCAGAGAAGCAGACACGGAGCAATGGATTCAAACTACAAGAAAGAAGATTCCACCTCAACATTAGGAAGAACTTCCTGACAGTAAGAGCTGTTCGGCAGTGGAATTTGCTGCCAAGTAGTGTGGTGGAGTCTCCTTCTTTGGAGGTCTTTAAGCAGAGGCTTGACAGGCATATGTCAAGAATGCTTTGATGGTGTTTCCTGCTTGGCAGGGGGTTGGACTGGATGGCCCTTGTGGTCTCTTCCAACTCTATGATTCTATGAACTCAATGGGTCTCCCTTCTGGCGCACACGGAGGGGGAAGGGCGTGCGGCTTGCCAGGATCGTAGCGGCGGCTAAAAAAATCTGCTTTTGGAAGGGGGGGCACCCTAGGGAATGGAAGAGAGACCCGTACAATCTATCTATTTAATTTTTTAAAAAGAGCCCCTGCGAACTCTCAGCCGCTTCTCTCTTATCTTCATTATGGGTAGGGGCGGACTGTAGGGCCTAAAGGGAGGGAGGAAGATTGGCGATTGGGGCCAGCCCACCCATTCACTCTTCGCACTCCCACTCCCGCCCCCGTGCGCGCCTGCCGGGTTCCCCCGCGCGGAGGGAGGGGCGCGCGCGCTTGGAGAGGCGGAGGCGAAGGCTCCACTCCGCCCCGCCGGGCTGCTCTTGCTTTTCCTGGGGCCGCCGCTGCCTGTCCCGGCTGCTGTTTCTGCTCCCGCCGCGCCGCCGCCTCCGTCCCTCCGAGGCGCCTAAAGTTTCTTCTCCCCAGCGGAGCCGCCGGGGACTCGGCCGCGGTGGGGAGCCTCGCCGCGCGCGGCAGGGCGCCCTCGCCGTCCTCCGCCGGGCCGTGTGGCCAGCGGCGCCCTCTCCTCTCCGGAGCCCGCCGCGCGCCTTCGTCCAGCATGTTGGCCCGGCCTCCGGCCCCCGCCGCCTGGAGCCGGCCGCTCCTTTGGCTGCTTCTCGCCGCAGCTGCCGCCGCCTCGTCGCCGGCTGAGCCCCGCTCGCGAAGTTGTTCCGAAGTTAAGAAGCTCTACGTGGCCAAAGGTTTCAGCCAGAGCGAGGCGCCCAGCCACGAAATCAACGGTGAGGGGCGGCGGGGAGTTAGGGGTGGAGTAACCGTGGGGGACCGGCTTTGGGTGACTTTCTGCGGGGTGGGGGGAATGGAAGCCCCCTTTGTCGTCAGTTCGGGAGAGCTCGGGGTTGAATTTCATTAGATTCCATGACTCTCGCTCTACCAAGACTTTTCCAAGGGGGGGGGCTCTCGCTTTTCTCTTTCTTCTCCCCGAGCTTTCAGCCGGCAACTGGTGTCCTTGGACACCCCCGGGGCTTTACTGGTCTCGCCCCCCCCCAAAAAAAACGTCAAAAAAGTTCTGATTTGGCAATCCATGTTGTCTGAACTGCCTTGGAAAGCAGGGCCTCGTTGGGGTGGGTGCGGGAAATGGACCCCAAACTCCTCGATACCGGGCCCCATCCCCTTTGCAAACTGAGGACAAGGCTTGCGATCCCGGCGCCGTTCTGCGGCTTGGAAATTCGATTTGGAGCTCAGTCCCAGGAGCGTCTACTCGCATGTAAGCCTCCTGGGAGCTCAGTGGGACTTACTTCTAGGTAGGCGCCTGCCCAAAGAAAGAATTGGGGAATGGGGATTTGTGTGAAGGAAAAAGATTCGTCCCCCGTTCTCTCATTCTTTCTCAAGTTGTTGCTCGTGTAAGGTTGGGGGCGGGCGGCGGCCGTGGGGGGGGGAGAACGGGGGGGGAATCTCCAGTGAAGAAATTGGCAAAAAGCTGTAGCCTTTTATTGCAACCCCCCAACACACACACAAACGCACACAATTACAATTTAATTGTAATCTGAGTTCCTGAATTTTCCAAACACACTTCAAGAGAGTTCTGGATTGCAGAAATCTCATTCTTTCTTTAAACAACTTCAGTTTCGGAGCAGTTGAAAAGCGGAGGGGTGAAGAGAGATTATTTGGTGAGGAAATCACCTCCCATCTCTCCCCCAGCCCCCCTTCGCATCTACTAAATGAATTCAGGCAAACCGTGGAGGAATTTGCTGATGGAATTCGCAACAATTGATGCCTCCCAAACCATGTGGCTGCTGCTCTCTTCTCCACCCCCACCCCCCTTGCAGGGGGGGTGGAGTTTCTAGCAAGGGAGCGGAACTTAGGATTGGTGGGAAAGAAGGTAGACTTCATTTACATTTCCTTGGCAATTGAGAAGCCTCTGCCATTGAGAAGGCCACACAGTATTCCTACCCCCCCCCCCCAAGTGGAAACGTGGCTGGTCACCTTGGCCATTGCCTTGACCCACGTTTCAGTCAATCGATGAAAACGGATGATGGCCCGGAATAGCCAGGATGCTAAGAAGGATGGTGAAGAAAAACTGATGAAGAGCCTGGCCAACATGGTCAGGCCAAAGGGGGCTCAACTCGGCTCCCACCCTGCTCTCACAGTAGCCAAGCAGATGACCCTGTGGGAAATAGCCCCCTCCCCACTAGCAGCCCCCAGCAATTGGGATTCAGAAGCAATACTGTCTCCAACAGTGGAGTGGACAATCTAACCACTGACACTAATTGCCTCCTTTACCTGCCCCAGGAACAATAATCTTTTAAAGCCATCCAAGTTGGTGGTCATCATAGGAGCCAACTCCTCGGATGAGGAGTCTCCCCCCCCCCCCGTAAAATATTTAAGCCCCCCCCCCCAATCAATAGGCATTGCCATTCAAATGGTGCATCATGTGAACAATTATGTGGGGCAGGGCTTACCTGTTCCCCCAAATATTTTATTCAAGTTGGCATCCCTGGTGCCGATTGCTACATCTTGTGGGAGATGGTTCTAGAGTATAACTGTTTTGCGAAGGAGTCTTCTGACATTCGGCTTCTTTGGATGGCACCTGGTGATACTCACCCAGCCCTGCAGGCCCTGCCCCCCCCCCCCGGATATATTTATCTATTAAATGAAAGCAATTAACATGCCCTCTGTATTTTTGTCACATGGCGAAAGCCACATTTAACTTGTTTGCTGCTTGCCAGATTGTGCAGCTAGGCAGCCCCCCCCCCATACCCCAAGCTGCCGTCACCCCCTTGGGATAGCATCACCTTAACTGGCCGATGAATTTTGGCAGACTTCTTGCCGAAATGTGAGACTCTCTGTGTAGGAAGTTCTTGGCCTTTTCTCTGGGTTTACATTTGGACCCCAATGCCCACTAGGCTTTATCAATAGGTGTCCTGACTTTTGCCTCTTGCCCTTTAGAAGAGTTATTAGCAACACTTCCTAGGGAGGAGGGGTGGGAAAGAGAGGTGTTGATTCCCTCCCCCCCTTAAGAATCAACAGAGGCTGCATGCATTGTTCTGAACTTTTAAAGCTCATTCAAAACAAATCCTATTCCTAAAAAGAATTCTGGGCACTGTAGTTTTACCTTTCACAGTTACGTTTCCCAGCAACTTTTAACAAGTTGCAGTGCCCAGGATTCTTAGAATCATAGAATCATAGAGTTGGAAGAGACCACAAGGGCCATCCAGTCCAACCCCCTGCCAAGCAGGAAACACCATCAAAGCATTCTTGACATATGCCTGTCAAGCCTCTGCTTAAAGACTCCAAAGAAGGAGACTCCACCACACTCCTTGGTAGCAAATTCCACTGCCGAACAGCTCTTACTGTCAGGAAGTTCTTCCTAATGTTGAGGTGGAATCTTCTTTCTTGAAGTTTGAATCCATTGTTCCGTGTCCGCTTCTCTGGAGCAGCATCTTGTGGGGGGGCGGGCAAAAATGTGTATTGAATGTGCTTTAAAGGTATATAGTGTATGCCCAGCCAGCTGTACTAAGCTTAGTGGAAGAGCATTTGCTTTGCATGCAGAAGGTCTCAGGTTCACGTCCCAGCATCTCCAGGTAGGATCTGCTGCTTGAAACCCTGGAGAGCTGCTACCAGTCAGTGTAGACCAGGGGTCCCCAAACTACGGCCCCCGGGCCGGATGCGGCCCAATCGGCCTTCCAATCCGGCCCGCGACGACTCCCGCCGCCCGCTGCCGCCGCCCGCTCTCACGGCGCGCGGCGCAGCGACGATCTAAAAAATCGGCAAAAAATCGCCGAAAATCCTTTGTGCGCATGCGTATGGGCCTCTCCCGACCCGGAAGAGGTCATTTCTGGTGCACTTCCGGGTCGGGGGAGGCCCATACGCATGCGCACAAGCGATTTTTGGCGATTTTTTTCCCGCCCGTGTGCGTGTGCGCATGCGCACGGGCGCGCACTCCCCCGCCCTCCGGCCCGCTGCGCGCGCACTCCCCTGCCCTCCGGCCCACCGCGCGGTCGGCGCGGCGGGCACCGGCCCGCCGCGCAGAAAGTCTGGGGACCCCTGGTGTAGACAGTACTGTGGTAGATGAACAAATGGCTGCTGATTCAATATGAGGCACTACTGGCAAAGAAGAGTACTTTCTTTTTCTAGAGTTCAGAATTGCTGTGCCCTTCCAGATGTTGCTCGAAGATAGCTCCCATCTTCTGTGGGCCTTGGAGGGCCACTGGTGTTCTTCTCCACCACAGCCAAAACCAAGGAGGCCACTTTACGCCACCAAAATGCACACTGGGAATGTTCACGGATAGCATTTGTGCAAATCATATGGTGGCAGGTGACTTTGAACAGGCTGCTCCTGTTGTTGTTGTTGTTGCTGTTGTTATATTTATTTATATCCCACCTCTTTCTCTGACAGGCGACTTACTGCTAAAATAGAAGCAGCTAAAAATACAGGGAAAAGCAATAGTTTTTTAAATAAAAAAACACATTTAAACATCAATAGAATATGGATGCTTTAGCTGAGATTACTGCATTGCAGGGGGTTGGACTAGATGATCCTCAGGGATTTCTTACAGCTCTACAATTCTAGGATTGTACCCACCCACTCCAAACCAACCATCATTACAATAAAACGTCTGGGAGCAGCCACCAAGAAGGCCCTGTCCCACTTCCCCACCAAGTAGACCTGTGAGGGTGGTGTGACTGAGGGAAGAGCAAAAGCACGGTCATAGGAGTGAATATGCTCTATCACAGGGCTGGCCAACACGTTTGATCGCAGTCGACCGGTAGATCCCCAGGAGGCTTGCAGTCGATCCTTGGCTCCTTGGAGCACCTGGCCCCGCCCCCATCTCCTTCCTGCATTTTATGCTGCTCCGTGGAACAAAGAGCAGAGCTTCTGCATCCAGCGCCCCCCCCCCTTCTCAAAATTTAGCCTGGGGCTAAATGGATTATAGGAGGAAACTCACACACGCATCCTCACGAGTACAGGTGTCTCTTAGGAAACTGCGACCTTAATCGTTGCTAAGAAGCAGCAGGGGGAAGGTTTGTCTCTCTCTCCCCTGCCCCTGGTCAAAAGATGTATTTCCCTGCCCCACCACCCTCTTTCCCCCTTTATTTTCTTAAAAGATTGTGGATGCAAACGTCAGAAAGAGATATGATGTCTCTCTCTTTTCTTTGGGAACTTAAAAAGTAAAAAGAAAGAGGGGGAGAGGGGGAAAAAAAACACCCACCCGATCTTTTATGACTGTCCCACACCCATGCAAACATGGAGACAGTTTGCAAAAAAAGGGGGGGAGTTTATTGCCTCTCTTTGCAACTTGATCAAACTTTTTTCTGCCCTTGTTCAAATTTTTCCCTGCCATTGGGCTCAGTTGCTGTTGCCTTTATTTAACCGAGAAAGAGAGAAGGGGTGTGTGTGTGTGTGTATGTGGGTGAAGAGCAGCCATGGAAAACAGTGGTTGCTCTCCTCCATCCTCGGCCAAAGCCAAGCATCTCCCTCCCTTACCCCACACCCCAGTCTTCCATCTGTGCAGGCAGCATCTCCCCCCCTCACCCCACACCCCAGTCTTCCATCTGTGCAGGCAGCATCTCCCCCCCTCACCCCACACCCCAGTCTTCCATCTGTGCAGGCAGCATCTCCCCCCTTCACCCCACAGACCGGCAGCCAGTGGAGCTTTTCTAGGCAGGGAATCGTCTGCTGCCATGGTGCAGTTGGCCGAGCCATGTTCCAGTCTCCCATTATCCAAGAGCCAAGCTTCTCCTTGCTGTTTCAAAACTGCAGAACACCCCCTTTGCAGCTTTGCCTTGATGCGTTTGTGTGTCAAAGGTGCCTTGCACACTTTAAGCAGGCAAAACCGTGGCCACTGCGCTTGCACCAAAACTTTTTATTTCTCCCTGCAACAAGCCTCTTTTTTCACAGTTGCTTGTTTCAAGGTTTTCTCCCCCCCACCCCATTCCAAAAAGAGAGAGACTGCTGCCTTTAGTTTCCCTTCTGAATGACCTACTGGACTGCATTCTCCCAAGGAACAAAGGATGTGCCTTTTTAGCCAGGGCCTTTGAGAGACCACCAAGGACTCCCACCCTGGTGGTGCCATTTCGCACTACCCCCCACAATAACAAAACCGCATGACTGAATGACTCAAAAATGTGGAGGGTTCAAGGCATTCATTGGAGTCTAGGACACTGTCACAACACAGACAGCCCCTAAGCACCTTTACACAGCAGGAAGTAGGGAGTGGGAGTAAATCTTCATTGTTGCAGGTGCCCTCCAGGTAGCATATCCCCTTTCCTTGCCATGAGCAAAGACAGTTTTAGTTATTTTTGTGTGTCTTGTGGAGGTGCCACAGTTCAGAGGTAGAGCATCTGCAGGAAGGAAGACCCACGGTTCAAACTCCCCCCCCCTGCATTTCCAGGTAAGCTGGGAGGGAGGACGGCCTGAAACCCTGGAATGCCAGACTCTGCAGACAGTACAGAATGAGATGACTCTGTGCCTTTTATTTATTTCTCTTTATAATAATAATAACAACAACTTCAATCTGACTTCCCAACCCCTCTCAAGGAGCTCAAGGTGCCATACTGTATGGTTCTCCCCCTCATTTAATCCTCACAGTGGCCCTGTAGAGTAGGCTGAGAGGCAGCGGCTGGCTCAAGGTCACCCAGTGAGTTTCGTGGACAAGTGGGGATTTGAACCCTGGCCTCCCAGCCCCTGGTTCGATGCTTTAAAGTGCTATACTGCACGGGCTCTGTCTCATTAATTCAGCAGCATGGAAGGTGACCACTGCAGGGTCAGCAGTATAGGGCAGGCATCCTATCTTTCTGTGTCTTAAAGGAAGGGCCATAGATCAGTGATGGAGCCCAAGCTTTGTGTGACAAAGGCCTTCAAGGCCCTGGCATCACCATTTAGCAGAACCAAGTAGGTAGAGAGAGGCAAGGTGCACAGAGCGCCAGACAGACAGTAACTGAACTAGATTCATTTATTTCCTATAATACATGAATATAAAATATAATACAGGTACATGAATATAAAAGAACATGGAAATAAATACACTAGCTGTATAGGTAGTGGCGAACAACATTAAGAATGTTCAAATAATAATCAAAGCAGGTTTCTGACCACAAATTAGCAAATAAACAAAACCTCAACCTCTCCCTAGTCTAAAAATCATTCACATCGAACCAATATCCTGCCCCCATTTAACCTCCCCACCCAGAAGTCTGGTGCCCAAGCCAGCTGTTACAAATCAGTGGTGGGTGGGTCCAGGGTCCTCCAGGAATGGTCTGCAAAGCAGGGAAATGGTAACAAAACTGCTTTGCAGTTGACCCAGCTACTCCTCCTCTTCTGCTGCTGGTGAGGTTGCAGGTCAATGTAGTTAAGAAGTACGGTAGATCAGCATAGTTCAGCTATGGAACTCTGTGCCCCAAGGAAGCAGTGACTGCTACGACCTGGATGGCTTTCAGAGAGCTTTTTTTTAATTTGAAATAATTTTTATTAATTTTAATATAAACAAAAGAAGACAAAACATAATATATATCTTCCATCCTTCTACCCTCCCTCCCCCCCCCAAGTCCACTTCTGCCACCAGTAGGACCCGTAGGCGTTGAGAGTCAAAGGCGGTCCCTTTTTAATGCTGGGTTTGTCCTCCCCCCTCCCCCCGTCCCCCCCTGCCACCAGGAGGACAGGGGTGGGGGAGTACTGAGGTTCAGATTTCCCCCAGCTGATCCTTCAACACCCACATACAAACAAACAAGAAACTTACAAAAAAAAATTCTATTCTTATTCTCTTAACATTGTATTTGTGACTTCCTTGCATCTCTTCTTCCTGGACTTCTTAATTTCTTAATATAGTTATAGCGGATTTTCTATACTTAATTCCAAATCTTTTCCTTAAAATATTCACTTTATCCTCCTCCTTCTTCGTGCCGCCTCCCCCGGGTCCCCTCCTGCCACAAGAGGAACCCGTGATGTGCGGCCTTCCAAAGGAGATCCACTATTGTGTCTGGGTTTCCCTCCACCCCCTCCTCTCCCCTTGAAGCCCCCCCTGCTTTCAGAGAGCTTTAGGCAATCCTCCCTGCTCTGGAGACACTTTGGAAGAACTTGAGGCTGATGATCCTGGGCTTGGGTGAACCATGCTGGGCCTTGGGAAACATCAGAGTTGTCTACAGAGGATGTGGCAGGTGAGGAAACAGATTCAGGGGAGGCTCCCAGTAAGCCAACCTTTCTCAGCCCTGGGTTCCCAGATGTTGCCCAGTTCCACCTGACCTTACCATGAAGTGGCAGAACCAGTGCACACAACGTCACTACAGAGGGCTGACTGGCTGGCTGGCTATCAAGGCAGGGGGCAAAACTGCCTTGGAGAAGCAGACTTTGTGATAAATCATTAAATCATGATGTTTAGCTGCCGATATATCATGATGTTAAAAACCAGATATCGTCCGCCCTAGTGGCAGGAAGTGAACCTGGAACCTTCTGAATGCCAAGCAGGTTCTCTGCCACTGAGCTATGGTCCTTCCCAGCTGGCATTGCTGCCCCCCCCCCCCTGGTATCATTTTTCTTCACCCTGATGCTGCTTCTCTCTGTTCCTTGGGATCTCCTCACCTCTCTTCCTAATAAGAACATAAGAAGGGCCCAGCTCAATCAGGCCAATGACGCGTCCAGTCCAGTATCCTGTTCTCATTATGTCCAACCAAATCCATGTAAGAAAGTCACAAGCAAGACCAAGGGCAAGAGCACTCTGCCCCCACTGTGGTTTTCAGCTGTTGGTTTCTGGAAGCAGGGTACGGCCATGGATTGGCCCTGTCCAAGTTGAAAACCATCCAAGCTGGTGGACATCACTGCCTCTTGTGGGAGTGAGTTCCATAGTTCAACTGTGCGCTGTGTCTAATGCTCCTTCCTGCAGTTGTCATTCAGTGGCAACACAAGTCATTGCAGCTTCGTTGCTTATTGATTTACACATTTGGCTTCTTGCCGTTTGCTTCCAGGCCTGTTGGGCAAAACTTTGACCCTTTCTGTTCCATTGCTGGGCATCCAAATCAGTCCTCCTTTTCCAAGCTTTATCTGCATTTTGGAGATGCTTGATGGTGGTTCAGGTCAGCCTATATGAAGCTCAGAATCTTTTCTGAAAGGAAGTGAAGGGAACGCCAGAGAATGTTGTCTGGGGAATCCAGCTTTGTTTCAGAAATGCATTTGATTATCCTAGTTCCTCTCAAGTCAGGGCTGCAGCCGCGGACTAATCTTCCACTAGCCTCACTGGCGTTTCTGCAGAGGTGGCGCAATCCTGGTGCAAGAGCATAAAATAAGGAGAATCCTAGTGGATCAGACCAAAATCCTATTTGCCCCATGATTGCAATGCCCACAGTACCCAGCTAGCTCTGGGAGCTCATAAGCAGGGCATGTGAGCAATCCTCTCTCTCTCTCTCTCACTCCCACTCTTGTCCCCCAGTTTATATGAAGAGCCCTGAGGGATCTAGTCCACCATCCTGTTCTTACAGTGGTCAACCTGCTGCTCATTATGGGAATCGCACAATGCACGGAAAGCTTTTAACATGTCTATAGAATTATATTGAACAGATACTAATTACTGCTTCATGTGTTTGCGCTTACAAGCAATATATATAGACACTGATGAAGAATGCATTTGGAACAGGTGATTTCTGATGCTGAACACATCACTATTCACATAAATTAAATGTTCAAATCGGCCTTTTTGTGCAAGTTTTGGTTTTCTTTTGTATTGCGGGAAGCCTGCAAGCAGGAACTGAGCAAAAAAGTAGCCTCCCCTGACTTGTGATTCCTTCATTGAGTGCTCAGATTCCTACTAGTAGCTGTTGATAATGTTGTCCTCCAGGAATTTGTCTGTTCCTCTTTTAAAGCCATCCAAGTTGATGGCTATCGCTACATCTCCTGGGAGCAAGTTGCATGCCCTGTGCATTGAAGTACTTCTTTCTAGGCACCTTTGTCCCGCACACTTAGAATCATAGAATCATAGAATCCTAGAGTTGGAAGAGACCACAAGGGCCATCCAGTCCAACCCCCTGCCAAGCAGGAAACACCATCAAAGCATTCTTGACATATAGCTGTCAAGCCTCTGCTTAAAGACCTCCAAAGAAGGAGACTCCACCACACTCCTTGGCAGCAAATCCCACTGTCGAACAGCTCTTACTGTCAGGAAGTTCTTCCTAATGTTGAGGTGGAATCTTCTTTCTTGTAGTTTGAATCCATTGCTTTGTGTAAGCATTGCTCTATTGTAAGAAGATGCCTTACACTGAATCGGGCTGTTGGTCCACTTAGCTCAGCATTGTCTACACCAGAGCTTTCCAAACGTTCCCTGTTGGTGACACACTTTTTGGACATGCATCATTTTGCAACGCAGTAACTCAGTTTTTCTAGCAAACGAGGTTAAACTAACCCCTTTCCAGCCCCAAGAGGGGCATGGGGAGTGTTCATGTGACACACCTACATACTGCAGCCAACACACTAACGTGTCACAACACAAAGTTTGGAAACCTCTGGTCTGATTTCTTGATTTCCAGCAGGGGAACATTCTCAGCACCATTTGGCAATGCTGGTGAACCCGGGACCTTCTGCCTGCCACTGAGCGGTGGCCCTTCCCCTATGGGAGCAAAGGAAACTGATCCATCTAGCTCAGCAGTGTCTACACTGACTGGCAACAGCTCTCCAGGGCCCTGGGCATGGGCACATGTGCATTCCTTGAGCTGCTTTTTCAGAGGTTGAAAGGGATTGTTTCATTTTTGAAGAGAAGGGGGCAGCCAGACATGTTGAAGTTGGTACAGTGGTCCCTCGCAAGACGAGGAGGTTTTCTATGGCCGCCGCTTCATCTTGCGAAGCGCGGCCATAGAATGTAGGCAGAGCAGAAGGTGGCAAAGGAAGATCAGCTGTCAGCATACAACAGTCCCTGCACCGCTGCACTTTGGCTCCGTCCCCCGCTTTCTCCCGCTCGCCTCGGCGGCGGCGCTGAAACAGCCGATCCCGGCCCAGCCCGAGGGCAAGCGCAGCACGCGGGGGGTGAGCAGGAGAATGCGCGTGGCGGCTGCGGCGCTGAGGGGCCCATAGGAATGCATTAATTAACTTTCAATGCATTCCTATGGGAAACCGCGATTCGCAAGACGAATTTTTCGTAAAACTAATTGACCCGTGGAACGAATTAAATTTGTCTTGCGAGGTACCACTGTATCTCCTCTCCCCCACAGCCCTGTCCAGATTTCCTTGAATAGGAGTGTGAGCCTCCCTCTTTGCCCTCCCAGCTGCTCATCTTTGCTTTGCTGCCTTGAAAGCTCCAAGAAGAGGGTTTTATTTGGCCGCAGCCGGGATGTTTGGTCTGGACAATCTGCAGCATTAAGCCTGAGGTTTGCCAGAGCTGCTTAGCGATGGCCCAGTGTGAGTGGGAGGACCGTTTTGCTTGGCATCTACTTCACACAGAGCCCTCTTGAAGTGCCAGAATAAGCAGTCATTACATTCCACGTCATTTACAGTCAAATTATTATCTATTGTTGAAATTGCCTCAATTGTCAGATGGCTGCCTTCAGAAATGCAGAAGAAGACAATCTCCCCTCCCCACTCACCACCCAGATCATTGTGGAAGACTAAAGTCATTCCCAAAGGCAGATAGGAATCACATTTTAAAGTATGTTTGGACAATGCAAGGAACTGTGTGTGTGTGTGTGTGTGTGTGTGTGATACTTGCAACACTGTGTTGGCAGTTCCTTTCCTTTGAAATCCTTTTTTTAAAAAAAGTGTTCCTCAAAGTGAGACAGGTCTCCCTGAGAGGTGGGCAGAGTCGACCCTCCTTCCTGATCCTCCTCTGAGGCTCCACTGTATGGAGAGGAGCATTGCTTTGTCTGTTCCGCCACTTCAGTACATTCTGAAAGCCAGACGGACAGAATTTTGGTGTTGACTTTGACCTTCTCTGGCGGCCTGTTTTTATGACATCAGACAAGAGTGTGGACTCTGAAAGGCACACTTGTGTTTCACAGTGAGGTCGGCAAAGCTGGATGGTTTCAGAGCACACAGACCTGGATTCAAAAGTCCTAAGCAGCAGCTCCAGGATTTGGAAGGCCTTTGGTGAGAAGGTGTGAGTGAGTGCCCTTAATTTGGAACTGGCATTCAGGGGCTACTGCTTCTGACAGTGGAGATGAAAGCATAGCCATTGTGGCTGGCAGCCATTCCCATGGATTTGTCTTTTAAAACTGTCCAAGTTAGTGGCCATCACTGCCTCTTGGGGCAGAGAGTTCCATAGTATAACTGCACTGCATGAAGAATCATAGAGTTGGAAGAGACCACAAGGGTCATCCAGTCCAACCCCCTGCCAAGCAGGAAACGCCATCAAAGCATTCCTGACATATGCTTGTCAAGCCTCCGCTTAAAGACCTCCAAAGAAGGAGACTCCACCACACTCCTTGGCAGCAAATTCCACGGTCGAACAGCTCTTACTGTCAGGAATTTCTTCCTAATGTTTAGGTGGAATCTTCTTTCTTGTAGCTTGAATCCATTGCTCCGCGTCCCCTTCTCTGGAGCAGCAGAAAACAACCTTTCACCCTCTTCTATATGACATCATTTTATATATTTGAACATGGCTATCATATCACCCCTAACCTTCTCTTCTCCAGGCTAAACATACCCAGCTCCCTAAGCCGTTCCTCATAAGGCATTGTTTCCAGGCCTTTGACCATTTTGGTTGCCCTCCTCTGGACACGTTCCAGCTTGTCACTATCCTTCTTGAACTGTGGTGCCCAGAACTGGACACAGTACTCCAGGTGAGGTCTGACCAGAGCAGAATACAGTGGTACTATTACTTCCCTTGATCTAGATGCTAAACTCCTATTGATGCAGCCCAGAATTGCATTGGCTTTTTGAGCTGCTGCATCACACTGTTGACTCATGTCAAGTTTGTGGTCTACCAAGACTCCTAGATCCTTTTCACATGTACTGCTCTGAAGTCATGTGTCACCCATCCTGTATTTGTGCGTTTCATTTTTTTTTGCCCAAGTGTAGTACTTTACAATTCTCCCTGTTAAAATTCATCTTGTTTGCTTTGGCCCAGTTGTCTAATCTGTTAAGGTCATTTTGAAGTGTGATCCTGTCCTCTGAGGTATTAGCCACCCCTCCCAATTTGGTGTCATCTGCAAACTTGATCAGGATGTCCTCAAGCCCATTATCAAGGTCATTGATAAAGATGTTGCATAAGACTGGGCCCAAGACAGAATCCTGTGGCACCCCACTAGTCACTTCTTTCCAGGATGAAGAGGAGCCATTGATGGGTTCGGTCAGTCAGCCGGTTACAAATCCACTGAATGGTAGCATTGTGTAGCCCACATTTTACCAGTTTCTTTACAAGAATATCTTGGGGCACCTTGTCAAAGGCCTTGCTGAAATCAAGATAGGCACACTGAGAGCCAGGGTGGATTTGATTTAAATCAAACTGATTTAAATCACGATTTAAATCACGATTTAAATCACTAGTCAGTAAGGCTTGATTTAAATCATAGTTTTCTACATAAAGACTAATTCTTGCTGGTACAACTTTAATATGCTGGTAGATGAAGATTTTTAGAATAACAACTTTTCATATTAGTTTTTTTATCCCCAGTTTAATAGGTTAATCATTCATACTGTATTTGGACAACTTTTCTGTTGTACTTAGGAAGGAGAAAAATAATCATTACCTTAATAATAACAATTTAAATAGATTTATTCAACTGAAACAATAACATTACAGCATATAGTTACAGGTAGGTAGCCGTGTTGGTCTGAGTCGAAGCAAAATAGATAAAAATTCCTTCAGTAGAACCTTAAAGACCAACTAAGTTTTTATTTTGGTATGAGCTTTCATGTATCTGATGAAGTGTGCATGCACACGAAAGCTCATACCAAAATAAAAACTTAGTTGGTCTTTAAGGTGCTACTGAAGGAATTTTTTTCTATTACAGCATGTGTTATTTGCTTAAACAAACATCCATGTTTGTTAAGTAATTTGGCTAAACAAAAACAATATATTTTAAGAAACTTAGACTGTCAGACCAGCCTACACATGAAAAACTTAAATACTGTCCACTCCAAACAATCAGAAAAATATTGTTTCTATTCTATTCACTGAACTTCTTGAAATTTAGCACTGAAGGGGTTGATTCTGTATTCATAGGTTTGTAGAACAATAGGATTAAGGTCTTTTTCTCAACTCTGTTCATGTTATAACATTTTTGCTGTAAAGAAGAGGCATGTGATCTCTGTTGAGTCAAATTCAGTTTTGAGAACTGCAAAAGTATACCAGGCATCTGTGATAATATCTTGCAGGCAGAGAAACTGCCCAATAATCTTACAAAAACCTCTGGAAGAGCATGACATTGTGAATGGATTAATGGAATTTATTTACCCCAAAAATTAAACATATACAACCTTATTCTACATAATTAAAAATCTAATCTTTATTTCATGATGGAATAACCTTTGGATGGTAATATATTTTCCTCAAAAAGCATTTTATTTTTTAAAAAACGATTTAAATCAAAAAAATCTGATTTAAATCAAAAAAATCTGATTTAAATAAAAAAAATCCGATTTTTTTGATTTTTTTAAAAAAATCATTGATTTTTATCCACCCTGCTGAGAGCCAGTGTGGTGTAGTGGTTAAGAGTGGTAGACTCGTAATCTGGGGAACCGGGTTCGCGTCTCCGCTCCTCCACATGCAGCTGCTGGGTGACCTTGGGCTAGTCACAGTTCTCTGAAGTCTCTCAGCCCCACTCACCTCACAGGGTGTCTGTTGTGGGGGAGGAGGGGAAAGGAGATTGTTAGCCGCTTTGAGACTCCTTCGGGTAGGGATAAAGCGGGATATCAAATCCAAACTCCTCCTCCTCCTCCTCCCCCTCTTCTTCTTCTTCTTCTTCTTCTTCTTCTTCTTCTTCTTCTTCTTCTTCTTCTTCTTCTTCTTCTTCTTCTTCTTCTTCTTCTTCTTCTTCTTCTTCTTCTTCTTCTTCTTCTTCTTCTATATCTACAGCATTCCCTTCATCCACCAGGCTTGTAATTTTGTCAAAAAATGAGATCAGATTAGTCTGACATGACTTATTTTTCAGGAACCCATGCTGACTTTTAGTGTTCACAGCGTTTCTTTCTAGGTGCTCATAGACTGTTTGCTTAATGATCTGCTCTAGAATTTTTCCTGGTATTGATGTCAGGCTGACTGGGCGGTAATTGTTTGGGTCCTCTCTTTCCCCCTTTTTGAATACAGGTAGGTAGCCGTGTTGGTCTGGGTCGAAGTAAAATAAAAAAAATTCCTTCAGTAGCACCTTAAAGACCAACTAAGTTTTTATTTTGGTATGAGCTTTCGTGTGCATGCACACTTCTTCAGATACAGTGAAATGGGAGTTTCCAGGCACTTATGTAGTCCCCTCCCCTCCCCCTCCCCACCCCTCCCCATCCCCACCCCTCCCCACCCCTTCTCTACATAAGTGCCTGGAAACTCCCATTTCACTGTATCTGAAGAAGTGTGCATGCACACGAAAGCTCATACCAAAATAAAAACTTAGTTGGTCTTTAAGGTGCTACTGAAGGAATTTTTTTTATTTTACCCCTTTTTGAAGATACAGTAGGGACAACATTTGCCCTCCTCCAGTCTGCTGGGGACTTAAAAGTTGAAAGTTCTTTAGATAGCCACCCTGGCTTCTTTAGGCACCTTCCATGTTTCTGTCTCATTGGTATTGCCTGAAGTTGTGCTTTTAACAAACTCCCAACCACCATGAACTCCCTTCCCTTTTAGTATTTCTGTCCATGGGATTTCACCCAGCATTTCCCTAAGTTTTCTGAAGTCGGCTTTCTTAAAGTCTAGAATTTGAGTCTTAGTATGCTTGGTTGCTCCTTTCCGCTGTATAATAAACTTCAGAAGAGCATGGTCACTCCCACCTAATGATCCTGCCACTTCTACCCCACTAACCAGGTCATCACTATTGGTTAGGATCAGGTCTAAAATGGCTGATCCTCTTGTTTCTTCTCCCACAAAGAAGTCCAGCTTCATTGCACACCCACAAGTTCTAGTGTTAATGAGATACAAAGAAAAAAGTTTCTTAATCTACTTTCTCTGTGCAGTGTCCTGCACCCACAACATTTGCTTCTTTGGTGGCACCAGTTTCATACATTGGCTGCCCTTTGTACGCATCGTTAAGTGCTGTCATTAATATGAAGATACCTTCCTGCTGTCATTAATATGAAGATACTTTCCAAGCTGCTATAAACAGTGCAGAAAACAATTCCTGGAACTTTAACTGTACCTAAAAGCTGATGCACTTGTGTGTTTTTAAAACTGCATGCTTAATTTCAGCCCGTAAGTAGCAATAACCCAGGATCCCAACTTGCAACTCTTTTCTCTGTGGCAGTTGAATTTAGCTGAACTGTACACAAATGCTGAGACCTGCACAAAAGTAAGGGTGTGGTGCCAGTCAGAAATTGTATGGTATCTGAAGAAGTGTGCATGCACACAATGACAAACTTAGTTGGTCTCTAAGGTGCTACTGGAAGGATTTTTTTTATATTTTGTTTCGACTACGTCAGACCAACACTGCTACCTACCTGTAACTATACATTCTATATATTCCCTTGTTTCACTGTGGGCAGTAATGCCTGGAATTGTAAATGAAGGGATCATGGGGATTTACCCTGTGAGCTTCTCACTATAATGTCCCCACTGTGGAAGGACATGTGGGTCCAGAATTGGTCTCCATAGTCACTTATGGACTCATTGTTAAGATCTTAACAATTACTATTACTATTCCATATCATAATGATGGTATGATTTTGTGTTTTGGAGCTGAGATGGGCACCTGTCTTCTGAGCCAGTGGGGCACATTGCTAGTGGCTGGTAGTGTGTTCAGACTGCAGAGTAATGCTTTTGTAGCCTGCTGAGTCAGTAGAAAAGGCTGTGCATTGTTTGCATGCTACATCCCTGGCTTGAGGCAAATGAATTATGTTTCTGGGTGTGCAGCCAGCTTTAACACACCTGTTACTAGCCTCTGGGCAAAATCTTTGATCCCAGCAATAACTGTATCGCTTCACTTGAGCCGTTTGTCATAGAGTTAAGGAGTTGAGGCTTGTAGAATTGCTTTGCACATTAACAGTTACTGTGTAAATGGTTAAGAACAAAAGGCACTTACCAAGGTATCTATTTCCTTCAGAGTAATGCTTGATTGATTTTTTTCATTCCCCCCCCCAAAAAAGAGACCTTTATTGGTATTCTTTGTGTCCACAGTTATAGATCCCTCGGAGGAGAAGCAAGTTTTGGACTGTGGTAATCCTGTTTTAATTTTAAGTCATTGCAAAACTCCCATTGATTTTGTCATTTTGCAGGAATTCAAGCAAATACGAATAGCTACGAATCTAGATGATACTGTGTTTGTGACTTTGTGTTTAACAAGTTTGCCTGAGCAAATGTTCTCCATGAGCCTCTGATCAATGTTTACACCTGCCCTCTAGACCTCTCACAGACTTCTAAGAGTTCGATGACTTTTAATCAGTTGGAGGAAGTCAGAAAAGAGGGAAATGTGATTTTTTTATTAAGATGCTTGAAAAATAATTTGGCAGGATTATGACTTGAAGCAAAGCAACTTTGCATTTTTGCCCCATGCAATGAATGACTTGATGCTGACTCATCTCTTCCCCCCCCCCCACACATGGGGGGGGGAGGAGTAGAAAGTGGGTGGAAGTCTCTCCCTTTTAAATGAATCACACACACTCCTATTGTTGATTAGGAGGCTGTTCCATAACTTCTAAGTCTGGATGTGCCAGAGTGCTTTGTCTTATGACAGTTGCAAATGCCTTTGACTGTCTGGAATTGGTTGGGTTAATTTCCCCTGAGTCTGGGGTGTGCGTATTCCCATAGCACAGGTGTGCGGGATTTTTGCACTTTTGGATATTGTTATGATTTACTGAATTTACAGTCTGCCCTTCATCCCAAGAAAGGTGTTCAGGACAGGAAAAGGATATACAATTTAAAAACAAAGAAAAATATTCAAAATTGAATCAAAACACTATAAGAAAGTCAAAGTTAAAAACGTCTAAAAAGCAGCTACAGTAAAAAACATTTTAAAAAGCAATTGCAACTAAAAACACACTTCTTCTATCCAGTAACCTCAAGGTTTCCAAATATAGTATTCTTCTGCCTCCAAGTGCCTGGGTAAAAAGGAATTGTTTCAAATTCCTCCTGAGAGTTACCGGTAGTGATGGAGACAGGCACACCTTGTTAGGGAGGGAGGGAGGGCGTTTCACAACCAGGGAGCCACAACTCTTTCTCTCTCTCTCTCTCTCTCTCTCTCTGTCTCTCTGTCTCTCTCTGTCTCTCTCTCTCTCTCTCTGGGTCATTGCAGTTTAGGGCAAAAATGGTTGTTTCAAAGGAGAGTTGAGATTGGATCTTTTCTAATATATATTCCTTTTGCTAAAAGCGTCCCCTTGAGGAACCAGTTTGGATAAGTACAGGGGGAGGCCTAACCCTTTCCTCTGGTGCCAGTGCCTTGACTTCACTGATAAGAGTGAGGAGATTACTGGGGACTAGTTTCTGACTCTTTGTTTGGTTTTTGTGTGGGTGTTTGCTTTTGCTTTTCAAGGATTTAGAAGGGCAGCAATGAGCTGAAACAAAGAAGTGAGATATAGATGTTGGAAATGCACTGTAAGAAACCTGAAGGATTTATTCAAGGTTGAAAGCTTTCCTGAGAGAGACATTTTTGCCCAGTTCAGAAGACGGGTTGGGTCATCTATCTGTGGGCAAGGTTCTTAAAATGCAAGGAGCCCCTGTCTATAGATTCGAGAATAGCTGCTATGTGGATTGCATAGGAATGTGTAGATTCACAGAAGTTGCCTTGGGCTCTGTCTCCCTGGTACAGCTAAATTCCACCCCCCTGAACTGTTTCGAACTCATTCAGACCAAGACCAGTGTTCTTGGAGAAAATCTCTTCCAGTTGCTAATGTAATTAGTCAAGTTTAGTTTATTTAATGAGTGACATTGAATGAAAGTCAGACGCAAACTCAAAGAGTATAGCCATTGAAATAAATTTATCTCAGTGGGTCTTCTCTGGCCATGCTGGACGCCACCCATGACTTTTATATATAAGTTTATTTTACAATAAACTTTAAAAGCTAACAGTTTCTATGAATAATAATCCAAGCATTTCTCAGTAAAAAGAATATAAACTTGCAACAGTGAAATAAGACAGTGAAAAAAAACACCCACAGAACAACAATAGTTAAAACTTCCGAAGGCGGCTGAATTGAAAATTCAGGAAAAAACATCATGAAACAACAAGCCAATTTGAAAGTGTGCCTGAGTTAGAATAAGAACCAATTTAGGAGGAACGTGGCGTTCACTGTTAGAGTGAAAAACAACTCCAGATAAGATACAAGGAGGGTCCTGCATGTATAGTAGAAAAAGTTGAGTCGGCATTTCCAAGGACTGTGGTTCGAGGAAGAGATAGGCGATGGGGTAACAAAAGGTGGTTCACCATGTATTTCCTATATAGTCAGGCATACCTAGGTAAAGGTAAAGGGACCCCTGACCATTAGGTCCAGTCGTGACCGACGCTGGGGTTGCAGCGCTCATCTCACGTTATTGGCCGGGGGAGCCGGCGTACAGCCTTCAGTAAATGTGGCCAGCATGACAAAGCCGCTTCTGGCGAACCAGAGCAGCGCACGGAAACGCCATTTACCTTCCTACCTATTTATCTACTTGCACTTTGACGTGCTTTCAAACTGCTAAGTTGGCAGGAACAGGGACCGAGCAATGGGAGCTCACCTCGATTCGAACCGCTGACCTTCTGATTGGCAAACCCTAGGCTCTGTGGTTTAACCCACAGCGCCACCTGCGTCCCAACCAGAGGCATACCTAGGCAAAACCAACCTCCACCAGGGGCCTAGGCCCTGACGGGGGGCCCACCCCAGAAATCTGTCTCCAGTTAACTATGTAAGTTCATGAGTTTAGCGATGAGCTGGAAGTGGAGCAGTGGGAGAAATGACAAGGCCAGGGTGAAGGTAGATTGCTGGAGACTTTGGGGCTCATGACATTTGTGTGTGCAGCAATGCACAGCTGCTGTGCTGGTGAGATCAAATGTGGGAGAAGCTTCCTATCATTGCACCACGGCACAAAGGCATGAACATTTTTCACTTTTCCTCCCTGCTTCACACATGCTATGGATACTTTGAGCCCTTGGGTCTCGTAAAATATAGTAATTTCTAATGTAGTTATTGCAGTACAGTGGAACCTCGGTTTACGAACACCTCGGGTTACGAACCTTCGGTTTACGAACAATCATAACCCAGAAGTAAGTAACCCGGGGTTTCCAAGGCCTGCTGAGGCCTCCGCTGAGGCATCGGAGCATCCGCGAAAGTGCTCCGATGCCTTCGCAGAGCAGCTAGGCCAGGGCCTCCTCCTTACCCCTCCTTACCTGACTTTTGCCCCTGGGAACCCCCCCGGCCCCGGATCTCCGGGTGGCTGGACGATCCCGGCGCGGTGGCGCAGCAGCAGCTGGTGGGGGTGGCCGATGGGTCCGAGGCTCCTTTCTCGGAGGGACTCCTCTCCCTCTTCGAATTGAGCGTGGTGGCGGCGGCAGAAAGGTCGGGTCCGAGGCCTCGGCGCTCCTCGAGGCGGGAGATCCCAGGCCTCTGGCCCCTGAGGCTCTGCCTGGTCGGCGGCTGATTGGCGGCTGCGCGCCCTCAATTTTGGGCTGTTGCGCTGAGACCGCCGTCGCTGGGCACCCCCGGCACCCACACGTCGGCGTCGGCGGAGCTGCTCGGGCCGCACGAACGTGCTGGCTGCCCTCGGACCCGACCTTTCTGCCGCCGCCGCCACACTCAATCCGAAGAGGGAGAGGAGTCCCTCTGAGAAAGGAGCCTTGGACCCGTTGACCACCGCACCTGCTGCTGCTGCGCCGCCGCGCCGGGATCGCCTGGCTACCCGGAGATCCGGGGCTGGAGGGTCCCAGGGGCAAAACCGGGGTGCGGAGGGGTAAGGAGGAGGCCCTAGCCCAGCTGCCCCGTTGCCGAACTACCGCCACTGCCACAGAAGCGAAGAGGACCCTGAGCCCCCATGCAAACAATGACTACCATCAGTCCAGATAAGAAAAAAAATAAATTTTAATTTTTTCCCATCTACAATACTGTCTTAATTATTTTATAGTACAATACATTGATTATTGCCTTCATTTTATGTATCAATGGTCTTGGTAGACAGTAAAATTTGTGTTAAATTGCTGCTTGTGTTAAATTGCTGTTTTTCATTGTCTGGAACGGATTAATCCACTTCCCATTACTTTCAATGGGAAAGTTCGCTTCGGTTTATGAACGCTTCGGTTTATGAACAGACTTCCGGAACCAATTGTGTTCATAAACCGAGGTACCACTGTAAAGTATTTTTTTTTTTTTGGAAGAGGGCAAGAGACCCTAGGCATACATATGTATATAGTTTGGATTCTAATGGAAAGCGCTAGCAAGACTCTCTGTTAAGCATTACTGAACAAAGTCTGAGCAATTGGGAAGCCTCTGTGCTGAACCCCACAGGCTCCCAACAAATGTGATAATGGAATCATAGAATTGGAGAGTTGGGATCCTGAGGGTGATCTAGTCGAACTCCCCCGCAATGCAGGAATCTTAACTAAAGCACCCCTGACAGATGTCTGCTCAAAAACCTTCAATGAAAGTCCCCAACTTCATGAGGAAGTCCACTCATCCTGGATGAGTTGTACTGCTGCCGCAAGAACTAAAAGAGAGGGACAGCACGCTCTGTTTATTATGACTAGTAGCCTGCAAGGATCCACTGCTCCTCCAAGAGCTTGTAACTAGCAGGCCATGGGACTCCCAACTCTTGTCTGCATTCCACTGGCAGACTGGGAGCTTAATTCAGACGACCTGTGTGTGCCCCTGAAGGACAGAAGCAGGAGGAAGCAACTTGAAGGGGGCGAAGAGAAGGTTAGGAGGTAGAAGAAAGAAAAGGATGAGGAAGGGAGGTGAATAGGTTCCTCTCAGTAAATCACTTTAAAAGTGAAATAAAGGCATCTTTATTTTGAGAACTAACTTTCTAGAATGGTTGAAGTTGCAAGAAGCCACAGTCCCTGAAAGACTTTGTGTGTAATTCTCACTAAGTGTGTGTGTGGGAGGTGTTGTGTATTAAAGTAATAGCATTATATTGTAATATAGAGTTTATTGTATTGTATTACAGAGTTTATTTGAATGTACACGTTCCAGCGAGAACGTCTATCATTTGCTGGTTCAGGGTGCAGGATTTGGATCCTCTGCCGGATTGGTTTCCGCTGGAGGGAATCCTTGCCATTGGTTCCTGCCAAAATGTATCTTTTCCCTGCTAGTCCTCTGTTACTATATAAGCCCCAGTTTTCCCCATTCCTGCGTTCTGGCTCTTGCCTGGTCCTTGAAGTAAAGAGATGTTGTACCAGATCCTCGCCTCCAGCTTCTTATCTGCACCGGGCTGAAATCACTGAAGACCCACTACACAACACTGAACGCAGTGTTAGGCTTACATTGCAGGGATAATAATGTGCAAGATTGCTGTTAAGGCTGACACCTTGTGGGTGAGTCTTGTGGGTGCCATTCGAGTGATGGTCCATTGCATGTGTAATAAAAGGATAACTTTATCCCCCTCTCCTTTTCTGGCTAAGGCCTTGAATTCCTTAGTTAATTTTTCAGAGTGTGCTAATATCCATACTTTTTGTTTCCACTGTGATAATTGAAAATGTAAAGATCTCCAGTTTGGAGGAATGAGTTCTTTAGCAGCAGGAAAGTGATTAGTGTGTTATAGCTCAAGTTAACATTACCATCTTAAAAATTCTTAGTAACACTGAGGTTGGAGTGCAAGTATCATTTTGGTTCATAATCAAGCTTATTTCATTAACGTTCTTCCAAAATGGGTAACAGTATTTTTTAAAATGCTCTTTATATTCATTTCATTTCATTTCATTTCTTATTTATTTATTTATTTCTACTATTACTACTACTACTGCTACTGCTACTGCTACTACTAATGTTATTTAAAAAATACCAGCCCAGCCAGTGGTCAGGGGTGATGAGTATTAGAGTCAAGGGGCCTGGAGGGCATCAGGCTGATGGAGAGGGGCTGCTGTGTGCCCCCCCATTGCACCCACTGCTGCTACAAGACAGGCAGCCCACCCCTTTCTCCACAGATCTCCTCCTGCTGCTCTCTGCCCTTGCATATTTTGCATGCACATTCTTAGCGCTTCAGTGCAAAGATTGCTGAATAGTTTTCAGAGCACATACTTTATTTCCATTACTAAAAGCAGGAGCTGGGCTTTGTAGAGGCCAAAGGCACTTCAGCCGCCCCGGGGATAATGAGGGAGCTGACAGACTGGAATGCAGATCTATGGGGGAGGGAGGCCTGGCAGAATTCCTCATTCTTCTTTCAGAAATAGCCCTTTCACACTCTGGGCCGGCTGCAGCGGGCCATTGGTTTTGCCCCCCCCCCTTTTCCAAGTGTCTGTTTCAAATACAGTGGTACCTCGGTTTATGAACACAATTGGTTCCGGAAGTCTGTTCATAAACTGAAGCGTTCATAAACTGAAGCGAACTTTTCCATTGAAAGTAATGGAAAGTGGATTAATCCGTTCCAGATGGTCCACAGAGTACTTAAACTGAAGCGTTCATAAACTGAAGCGAACTTTCCCATTGAAAGTAATGGAAAGTGGATTAATCCGTTCCAGACAGGTCCGCGGAGTACTTAAACTGAAGCGTTCATAAACTGAAGCATGGGTGTAATTGGTTCCGGAAGTCTGTTCATAAACTGAAGCGTTCATAAACTGAAGCGAACTTTCCCATTGAAAGTAATGGAAAATGAATTAATCCGTTCCAGATGGGTCCACGGTGTTCATAAACCGAAAATTCATAAACCGAGGTGTTCATAAACCGAGGTTCCACTGTACAGCATTTAATTAGAAATGGCAACACAACCTAATAGGTTTCTCTTTAAAAAAAAGAAACTGTTGCGCTCTAAATTCAAGGCAAGCTGATCTGATTCCCAGTTCCATATTGGGGGGGGGGGAATAAGACTGTCATGTTCTAAAGATTAGGCTCCTGCATTGGATTCCTGTGGCAATGACTCCTAAATTTCCAAACTGGATTTTAAAAATTACTTTAAAGCCAGTTGTTTGCCAGCCATTACAAAAGAATCTGTTGTGGCAGCCTGCCCCTGTCCTTGGGGAGTTTGGGGTGGGGTGGGTGGGATGCATCTGAATGGCAGTGTCTCTGGTTTCAGCCCAGTGAGGTTACCTGTGCATCATTCAGCCTGCCATCCTGTACACCTTTGCTTGGAAGTAAGCCCTTGCTTCTGAACACACACATTTAGGCTTCTATTGCAGAGATAATAATGTGCAAGATTGCTGTTAAGGCTGAAACCCATCAATTTGTGCAGCCTCTGCCAACCTTGAAAACACCTCCTCTTCCATGTCCTTGGATTCCAGCTCCCATCAGCCCCAGTCAGCCCGACCAGTAGCCAGGAATAATGGAACTGGTGTCAAAGAAAATGATTGCCAGGCTGGAGACGATAAGAATGGAGAGAGCCCAGGCATGGCAGTGGTGTGGTTTACTAGAGTGTCTGGAGTAGGTCCAGGGATGCTAAGATGTGAATCCCTCCATATCCATGAAATTTATTGGGTGACAGTGGGCCAGTCACTACTACTCAGTTTAGTCTCCCTCACAAAGTTGCTGGGAGGGTAAAAATTGGGGTGAATAATACATGCTGGCCTGTCCCCTTTGGAGAGAAGGTGAGAGATTTGTCATGTGGTTAGATGAGCTGTTGAATCTTATGATATGGTTATAATGTACCCAAGTCTGTTTGGCTAACTCTTCATTTTAGAAGAAAAAGGCGTTTCTGTGTTTCTTTTTTTTTAAATAAACATTTTTATTAAAATTTCCAATTTAAATATCTAATCCATTTTCAAATTATACAAATTATGCAAATATCAATTAAACAATTAATCCAAATCCTCTGCCAAATTGTACAAAATTTATCAACTTCCCATGCTTCAGACTCAGAAGGCCTAGTCCTCTTATAGTCACTGCAATTCTTTTCAATATAGTCCAGATCTTATTCCATAATCTATTATTATCTATCTTCTTTTTTCAAGTCACTGAGTTTATTCCAGGAAGTTTAACCAAACCATATATGATTCTGTGTGAATTTATGCCTATAATTCCCTTCTGTAAATTTAGCACTGTCTCCTCGCACGCTGGTATCTTGCCAAGTCCATCCAAAAATCCACAAGTCCTTTTCACAGCCAGCAGCCACGATCTTCAAGTAATCCCAATAAATCAGATCTTTGAGCCTCTGTGATGATTTCTCCAAGCCGCTACTCGAAACAGCCTTTTCAGGGGAGGTTTTGCCAGGTCACAACCATATACACATATCTAATGTCATTATTTATGCCTGCCTCCCTCTTTGACTGTTGTTGTAGAGGCTCTATCTCCAAAATGGCAGAGGCTGTTTTTATAACTGCGTCATATCTCAGAAATTTCTTGACAAGTTTCCAACTGCTAATGAGCTTGCTTCTCTTTGATGTCCATAAATTTAGGGAATCTTTAGCCACATTCCAGGCAAGTCCCAAATTACAAACTTTGATAGTTTATATTTTTAATTCACACAATCTATATATTTAAAAAACCATATTATCTCAATAAATTTCCAACATTCCGATCTCGCTTGCTTTGTAAATGCTGTATACGGCTCTTCTGGAGGGAATTTTGTTAAGTAAATAATAAAGCACAATAAAGCACAGTTATAGAGTTCTTGCCTCCCCCCTTCTGCTCCATCACATACCATATCTTTTATTTTCTCAGTGGCTGAGCTTTGCAGAATAAATCTCCTTCCTCATCTGAAGCATGTCCACAACTTATAGCCAATTTCTCTCTTAAGTCATGGAGCCCGGTTTGCTCGTAGAATCAGCATCCAGGAGATCCAGACTCCCACAGGGGCTTTCCATCCAGTGCCCCCAGCCCCTCCTAACTTCGGAAGTCGAAGTTGGTGATGGGCATCTGCAGATGAGACTGTGTCTTCCTTTACCCCCCCCCCCCCGGGAAGATTTCAGGAGGTTGCATACTCTCATTACAGCCTCTGTAATTACCGCGTGGAAGCCAGAGAGATGTTATTGTCAGCCATCTTCTATGGCGCCCGGGCGGAAGTCCCTGGTGTTTCTGTGCTTTGACTCCTGGTTCAAAGGAAATCTTCCACAGAGCATTGTACAATGCCACAATCTGCACTCTCCAAATAACCCTTTTGCAAACAATTCCTAGGAAAGGTTGTGTGAGGAAGATTTCCTTTGAACTCTTTGAGCCAAGTAAATGCCTTCCCTCTCTAAGTTGCTAAACTTTGTCTGCTAAGCTTCTTTGATGACTCTATAGAGAGGTGGCCAGATGGCACCAGTCCTAATCTGAAGCTCTTCTATAGCAGGGTGGACAGACCTCAGGCTTATAGGATCTACTTCATTTTTTACTAACCCTCAACACTCACCAGTGAGCACCATATGCAAAATCCTGGTTTTCAAGTAACAGTAAACCATGGTTAACTGGTTTATTAACTCTGGCTTAGCATTATAGCTGTGCCCAGCATAGCAGATTAACTGTGGGTTGTTAACTATGGTTAAAGGTCACCCATTAACCAAGGTGTGTAGTTGTTTTGTAAACCTTAGTTAAGCTTAGCATTATGTGTGAACCTGGTCCCCCATCACCACCCAAAACCTACAGAGCCGTGAGTGAAGATCAACACAAAATTCAAACCATGCTCAAGGCTTGCCTCCTTCACTGGAGCTTTTAACTGTTGGGTGATCTAAGGTTTAAGCAACCATCTGCCAGGTGCCACAGCCTTAACAGTGGTTTACTAACTGTGGCTAATGTTAACCATGGTTTAGTATTATCCGCAAACCAGGCCAGTGGCTTGGCTGAGTAGATGTATCCTAAGAATAAAAGAAGGTGCCCAGCCCAGGAATCAGTATCAGAAGCAAACTCACAAGTCCTTATACATGAAAATCAACCCCTCCCCCCGAAAAACTCTTTTTCAACAACCAAATTTAGGAAGGCTAGAAGTTGTGTGTGTTTTTGTTTAGTTATTGCTATTGTGGGAGCCTTGGGAGCCAGAAACCCCTTGCCATTTTATTGCTGACCAGCCAGAGATCCCTAAATAGAGCCTGTTCTAGCTTCTGTGCACTCCTGATCTAGAGCCAGGGTAGGTCAGGAAGAGCTGGATTCGCTGCAGCTCATTTTCATGGCTTCATTCTGCACATTCCAAGGGTCTTGCTGGAAATTTCCTTGGGTTGTTTTGCTGGCACTATTCGGTCTCTTCCTCTACTGGCTTTCTCACAAAAGTGCTTCTGTGCCGGAGATAACGGTCTTCATCCTACTGGGTGGTCCTTTGTTGCCTGCTTGGGTGGGAGTCAGCAAAGGTAAACACCGTACTGTAAGTACTTCCAGGGACTGACCTTCCAGACAGCCTCCCCAGCTCAAGACAGTGGGATACAATGACTATTCTGCCATGATGTTCTTCCTGAATGTCAGGGCTCCCACGGAATTTAAGGATCGTCATGAGACACAGCCAATGCCTCCATAATGTCTGTCAGGCAGATGTGCGACGAAGGGAGTCTGGTGGCGCCAAACCTATAATAAAATAAGTTACTTTCCCTTGACCCTCTTGCCAGCTTCTCTTCAAGCCAGGGTATTCACAATGCATTTGCCTTAGAATTACTAGCCCATGCTGAGGTTAGAACAGTGGTTCTCAAACTTTTTCCTTTGGGCCACACTTTCAGAATAAAAATGTGTTTGCGCCACAAAGATTTTTTTATTTATAACAAAAAGAAACAACAACTAGCAAAGGCTTGATTTATAACAAAGAGCACAACTGCTTTATAAAATGATCATGGGTTAAACAGTTTTTATGATAATTTAAGCCAGGATCTGTCCATGTACTTTTCACTTCTTTTCTACATAAAGATTGAACTCCCTTGCTTAGAACCCCCCCCCCCCGGACTTTGCTGTTGGGTGGGGAGAATTTGGCCACTAGGACAAATTTGGCCACTAGGAAAAGGAGATCTTCTGGGGGGGGGGTTTGATGCTTTTAAATCACGGGGAAGGGCTTTTAGGACCCCCCCCCCCGTGGCTGTGTACTTTTCACTTCTTTTCTACACAAAGATTGAACTCTCTTGCTTAGAACCCCCCCCCCCCGGACTTTGCTGTTGGGTGGGGAGAATTTGGCCACTAGGAGGAGATCTTCTGGGGGGGTTGATGCTTTTAATTCACAGGGAAGGGCTTTTAGACCCCCCCCCCATGGCTGTGTACTTCTCACCTCTTTTCTACTGTTATGAAAAATGTACCCCAAAATGCGTTGCCTTTTAAGAAGGACAGACACGGGTCAGAAGCTCCAAAATTTGCACTAAGTTCAGCTCCGCCGGGAAAATGACAGAGACCACACGATGCTGTCAGGAAAAACAAACTGATCCCTTAATTACAGAAAGAAAGAACTACAGCTGTAGGGTCCCTGCCTCAAAGAATGTAGGAAGGACCCCCGGGAAATGGTGAACCTCCCTCTTATACCCTCCTGTCCCCACGTGAAAATCCCTTTACTGGGAGGGAGGGGAAGGACAAGAAGGATGGGTGGTGATGGGATTAACTGGGTGCAGAGACGACTATTTCTTCATATGGTGAGATGTCAATCGCTCTCCTCCCGTTGTTGATGGGTTTCCCTTTGTTTGATCAGTCTAGATGGGAGTTGAGGTGGGGCCGTTTCTGGCGATTACTGAGGGGTTGGGGTCCATCCGGCAGGTGTTTTTCCCCAAGTCATGCAAGGATGATCCCTGGGATTATGTAAAAGGTGACACTTCTGGAGGTTTGAATAAACTGTCCCAGTTAATCCATCTTTGTCCATGGGTGTCTTTTGAATCAGGGAGGCGATGGGGCAAGGTTCAGGTGGGCTGGGGTCATGCACGGGTTATGCAGCATTTCCTTTTACAGGAGACATATCTAATACAGAGAATTCTATGCAAAAGGTAGTAGTCCTGATATATAAAGGTTCTGAGACATAAAACAGCAATTCTAATACAGAGAGATCCTAGCATAATTTAAGGCAAAAGGTTCTGTAGTGATAATCTAATGGAGTCTGGGGCGGAGGGGAAGGTGGAGAAGGGAAATGTGTGAGTTTATGCTAACTGTTGTGCATATGCAGATCCTTAAGCCTTCCTTCAGGCAGGGTCGCGTCCTAGCGGGAGGGGTGAGGAGACGGGGAAGATGGCATTGAACAGGATTCTGGGTATTGCAGCTGTCAAATTCTGTCACCCCTCTCTGTTCATTAATAATGGTGTCCTGCAACCCCCCCCCCATATGATTTTATAACACTGTGGACCCACAACTGGACATTGTGAGCACTAACTTAAACTTCAATAAACGATGGACGCGGAAGTGGAGGTTTTATCCTCTCTTAAATTTCTACAAGCTACAACATATTTACAGAATTTACAGGGTGTGTGAGTGTTACAAATCTTCACTCAGCCACTCAGTCATCTTATCTTCAGCACAGTTAAAACACACACTCTGACTGAAGACTGAGAACTCAGAGACAGACTAACTCCAAAACGCCAAAAATGCTAAAGCAGAAGAGTCACTGCCCCCTTTCTCCCTTAACATCAGATCATCCGATTTTCACAGTGGGAGGGGTGAAAATGCTAACGTTTATACTATACTATACTATACTATACTATACTATACTATACTATACTATACTAAACTATACTATACTATACTATACTATACTATACTATACTATACTATACTATACTATACTATACTATACTATACTATACTATACTATACTACATGGGTGGCGCTGTGGTCTAAACCACAGAGCCTAAGGCTTGCCAATCAGAAAGTCAGCGGTTCGAATCCCTGCGACGGGGTGAGCTCCCTTTGCTCAGTCCCAGCTCCTGCCAACCTAGCAGTTCGAAAGCACGTCAAAGTGCAAGTAGATAAATAGGGACCGCTCCGGTGGGAAGGTAAACGGCATTTTCGTGCACTGCTCTGGTTTGCTAGAAGCGGCTTAGTCATGCTGGCCACATGACCTGGAAGCTGTACGCCGGCTCCCTCGGCCAGTAAAGTGAGATGAGCACTGCAACCCCAGAGTTGTCCACGACTGGACCTAACGGTCAGGGGTCCCTTGACCTTTTATACTACACTGAAATGTTGAAATGTTTCATGGCTTGTTCTTGAATCTTCCTGCTGCACTTGTCACCCTCTCCTGCCACCAGGGGCATAGGAAGGGAGGGGCGATAGGGGTGCTCTGCCCCGGGCTCCACTCTGGGGGGGGGGGAGAGACAGCGCCCTCTCCCCACCTCCACCGACGCCCCGCTATGCAGCGGAGCCACCGGCAAACATCCCCAGGCGCCGCACAGGGATGAAGCCGCTGCAGCCACGGGCGAAGGATCCCGGGCAGCAGCATCCCCGCACATCGCTGAAGTCCGCTGGCGGTTCCGCCGCGCAGCACGCATGCATGGAGCCGTCGTGCACGGCGCATACATCATGCGCCACCTGCGCATGCGTCGTGCGCTGTGATGCTGCACATGCACGTTGCATGGGGCAATGCCCCGCCCCCGGGTGCACGCCCCCGGTGCCGCCCCAGGTCGTGAAAAGTCTTTTTCCGCCACTGCCTGCTACACCTTTTGAGAACCACTGGGTTAGAAATATAGTTGGGTTTTTTTTGGGGGGGGGGTAGCTCAAATAGCTTAGTTTGCTGTTTGTATTCTGCTTTCTTCTGTTAAGGAAACTACATCAGAATTAAACAGCAACAACTGAATGCATCAAAATAAAAGCTAAGAGTAACAAATTAGGAACACCATAGAATTCAACCACAGTCAACATGTGTCAACAGGCAGTCAGAGTCTCTAGTACAGGCATCCCCAAACTTCGGCCCTCCAGATGTATTGGACTACAATTCCCATCATCCCTGACCACTGGTCCTCTTAGCTAGGGATCATGGGAGTTGTAGGCCAAAACATCTGGAGGGCCACAGTTTGGGGATGCCTGCTCTAGTACGTAGTTTTAAAGCAACAGACCACGTTGAAAGCCAGCTGGGAGAAGAAAGGTAGACATCTAAAGATAGGCAAACAGCAAACTCAGCAGATCTCAATAAGAAGGATTTCCACAATCTTTGAGCCACCACTGAGAAAGCCCTGCTGCTTATAATTGCTTACCTGGCTTTGTGAGCCGACAGGAGAAATAGCAGGGCCTTGGAGGCTGTTTGCAAAGGCCATTTCAGAACAAAATTTTGGAGACTTTCATGCACTAGCCAATCCTTTGACATAAAATGCACCTGAATTTCTGTTAAATTTCAGCAGTTGAGTGTTTTGGGGTTCACACCCACCTCTTTTAGTTCAGGTTTGATCAAGATTGTTGCGAACCTTTTTAGATTGCTCTGAAAAAGCACTTCCAGTCCCATGTTTCAGTCTTCTGAAGTTTCTCTGAGTCTCAGATGGTAGTTGGAGATGAAATGTGGGGTGCTGTATTATACAGTAGTCAGGCCAATTGGTCTGTCTAGCTCAGTAATTCCTGCATTCAGATTGAACCTGAGACCTTTTGCCTGCAAGGTTCTGCCACTGAGCTACAGCCCTGAGATGGAGAAGAACCCCCATTGTCTTTACATGCAATAACTCCATATGGAAGGTTTTTTTTGGGGGGGGGGTATGGAAGGGCAGCCCAGCCAGTTCCTTATCGCTGCTACTGCTGTGGCTTTGCAGAGTATAGTTGCTAGAAGGACTTCAGGCATTGGGGTTAAAATAAGCTTTTGAAGGAGGAGTGGTAGTGTCAGAAAGCAGAATCGACATCTTTTCTGCTCTTAACCTGCTGTTCATCATCATCATTATTAAAACCTCATCCATCACTTCTTACCTTAAAGGTCTTCAAATGACCAACATTGATAAGATTACATTTTAGGATTGTGGTAGTCTATGGGCGTGTAAACTCATATACAGGCATACCTTGGAGATCATAGAATTGTAGAGTTGGAAGGGATCCTGTCAGAGGTTCTTGTGGCTACTCTTGAGTAACGATTCTCCACATCTGCTTGTCTTTAAGATGTTTCTTATTGTGCATTCTATTTACAGTGCAAAGTGCCTGGAAATCATGTCTGCTTAGTCTGAGTCAGAACCTCGCAGTGGCTTCTTTCTGTTTCGTGCCCAACATAACAGCTTGGGAACTCCAAAGCGCCTCCTCCTTGTCCTATGGGGTGCCGTACACCTCAATTCAGGCGTTGGGGGGGGGAGGGCCGTCCCTCTGACTGCTCTCCAGTCCCTTCCTCCCCGCTTCATCCCCCTCCACTCGGTGTGGAGGCTGTTTGACGCTGCTAGAGCATTGTCTCTCCCACTCTGCTTCCTGACTCCTGTAATCTGATCCGCTGCTGGACTTACTGCTCTGAGAGGAACTCGACCTGATTTTGGGGGGGGGGGGCTGTTCCCTATGAGCCTTCCCCCTTACAGATCCCGAGGATCATCTAGTCCAACCCTGTGCAATGCAGGAATCCTGCCCCAAGCCATCCTTGGCTGGGCTTGAGCCACAAGCCTTCAGGTTAACAGCCAGACGCACTGACTCATTGCACCACAGATATTGCAGGTTCGGTTCTAGATCACTGCAATAAAGCGAATATTGCAATAAAGCAAGCCACACACAAAAAATGTTTTGTTTCCTGGCCAACTCCACTGCTGTGGCCAGAAGAGGGGGAGGGGAGGGCGGGGCGGGGGGGGGCTTCCTTCCTTTGGAAGTGACTGGGCTGCCTGCAGCTGCACCCTTGTCCTCCCAAGGAGCAATATCTGTGAAGTGCAATAAAGTGAGGTGTGCCTGGACAACAGTTTCTGTCAACTGCTTTTGAGATTTTCTACAACCAAGGGAGATATGCATTTTATAGAATGAATGAACGAATGAATGAATGAACATAGAACACTTCCTTCATGCAATATAAAAAAGTCAGAGCCCCTCACACTAGCTTTGAAATAAATCAGAGCAGCATGCCACCTCCAGTTCTTTAAAACCAGAAATAGTAATTCTGCAACTTGCACCCCCTGTGTTTTGGCTGTCCTCTGGTCATCTCCCCCTTCATCTGCACCCTGGGAAAGGTATTTCCACCTTGGGCAAAGAGGCAAGGATTCTACAGGTGCTTCTCAGTCACACAAATGTGCTGGAAATATTCATGCTGCAGTATATGTCTGTCACTCTGGGATTATTTTTTATTTTTTTTAAAAAAAACCTATTATTTTTCCACTTGCCGAAGGTCCAGCACCATCAACATTCTTGACCCTTTCAGGTCTTCTGGCTTCCCAAAGTTCCAAAGAGCAAACAAGGATGTTGTCTCCACTGGATCCTTCTGAAGGGTGGGACATTACTTCAGCTCTCTGAACACCTCCCAGAGCCCTCTCATTGTCTTATGCAGATCATTAAAAGGGCTCCCTGCTGGGTCTTTTTTCAGCGCCCCCTCCCTGCAGTTTGTCTGACCTCCTCCACTTTAATAGCAGGGGAGCTGAAAACCTTAAAATGAGGAAAACCTGGTGCCCTAGGGGTGGAATTCTATTTCGAGAAGAGGGTAGCCTCCCCCCTTTATACATTAAGATTGGGTTGCCATATTCCCCAAAGTGAAAATCCAGACAGAGTTGTTGAGTTTTTATTTTTTATTTTGGTCGAAGTTGATGAGCCTTTTTTGGGAACATATCAGCAAAAAAACTGTCAAAATTCATCATTTGGGGGCTTTTCTTAGATTTTTAAAAATAATTTAAAAAAATAAAAAACAGTCCCTACTTGCCATAGGTCTGGGTTTCCCCAGACATTTTTGCTGATTCAGCAAAAATCCGCCCAGATGCCATTTTTCTGAGCGATTCCTGGATTTATGGCAGCCCTAATTAAGCAGTCTGGCAAGAGGCAAACCAAACAAACATAAGGCAACTAAATACCTGATATTCTACAGGGGGGGGGTGCATTTTGTATTTTGAGAGAGTCACAAAACAGCTGCTACCAGGGCGTGGCATAACACAAAAATTAGAGTAGCTGGGGAAAGACTTTGTGGATGCCATGGCTCCTCCAGTAACTGGTTTGGCAGCCCTTGTTCTGCAGCCTGATGCAGTCTAATTTGATGATGATGACTAATATTTTTAAAATTAACTTTCTCCTTTTTGTTTTAATTTTCCAAAAATGTTTCCACATTGCTTTCTGTTCAGACAAGCAAATGTTTAAGTGTTGAGACCCCAATATCATAGGATCATAGAATCTTTTTTGTTAATTGTTAATTGTTTTGTTTATTTTTATTATGTATTTTGTGCTTTGTATATTGCAACTTTTGTGTTCTGAGGCACCCTGAGACCTACAGGTATGGGTGGCATACAAATTGAATACATAATAATAATAATAATAATAATAATAATAATAATAATAATTTTACGCCTTTACTTGATGGTGCAAGTAGATATACACTCCTCTCAGCTAAAAAAAGCTCTTCTTAGTACAGTAAACTCAGCTGCAATATGCCCCCCATCCAATTACGCGACCCCAAGCGCCATTTTTTTTTGCAATTTTCGCGCTTTGCGCATGCGCAGACCGTGTGCACCGCTTCTGCGCACACACACGCGGCGAAAACACTTCCGGGCGTGCGCAGTTCGTAACCCGAATTGTTCGCAAACCGAGGTGGTCGTAACCCGAGATACGTATATATATATATATATATATATATATATATATATATATATATATAACTTTATTATTTTTTAAAATCATTTCACAAACGAAAACCCAGAATTACAGAATTACAAAATCTTGCCACAAGACATCCTCATACAGTACACATGTATGTATGTATGTATGTATGTATGTATGTGTGTAGGATCATAGAATCTTAAGAGTTGGAAGGGACCCCAAGGGTCATCTGTTCCAACCCTGTCCAATGCAGAATGGTAACTTGGTGGGATAGGACTTCTTTTTAAAAACAGACAGCTGTTGCCAAACTTTCTTTGGACAGCAGGTGAAATGCAGAATAAGCAGGGGACTCTGCTGTTGATGGGCCAATCTGCACAGGGCATCCTGCTTTCAGGCGGGCACTGCCAGCTGTTTTGAACTCCAACAACTGCACTGGCTGGAGGGGATGATGGCAGCTGGAGGGCTGGAACCAGATTGGGGCAGACTCTCAAATAGCTGGGTTGATTTAATGTGGTTTGTTGTTGTTTTTTGCACCCAAGGTGGTGGTGCCCTGATTCCAGAATGCTTTCTCCAAACCTGTCTGCTAGGAGCCACCTCTGATGCCTTTTGGGGCCCAGGGAGAGGCCCTTTTACTTCCCCTCCCCTCCTGCTCGCCTTTTGTGGGTCTGTAAAAGCTTAACTTAAGTGTGCTAGTTTCTAAGGTGTGACAATACACCTTGTTTTTGCTGTCTTCAAAAGGCTGCTGTTCTGTTTTATCCTGCTTTTTAGTTGTTGGTCAGGTTTTATTTTGGATGTCGTCCAAAATTCCTATTCCTATTTGTCCTGAGAACACTTATATTGAGGGGCTGCATGTCAATTCTCCAGTCAGTCAGTCAATCAGTCAGTGCCCATCATCTTTCTGCTCCTTGAAAAAGAGCTCAATCTCCCACTTCCAAATCTCTGGGAGAGGTTCGCATTCTCCAGCTTTGTCGAAAGCACTCTTCAAGATCATATTTTCTCCCAGCAGCACTTTGATATGCTCCTCTGCTGCTTACAGTAGAATGCCATTTGGCTGATTTTCCTTTTTATTGGTAGATTTCTTTTTAACAGTGCTGAGATTTTATATTTACTGGTATGAGCCACCCTGAGTTAGTTTGACCATAGAACATGCAGGATTTAAATGTCCAAATCCTATATAATAATATGCAAGTGTCTCTGCGTCCAGTTTTCCCGTGTGTCCCTGGGTTACTGCGCATGTGCCCCAGAGACTCCCCCCCCCCTGCCGCCTCCAAACGCCGCTCCTGGCCGGACACCGCCTCACTGCAGGGCACGTCAGGGAAGCGAGGGTGGAGGCCGGCGGAGGCCTCCTCCTCACAACCCTCCCTGGCCCGTGAGAGGAGCGGCAGGAGGCCGCGAAGCAGCAGCGGCGAGGTAGGCATTTGTGTCCCCCGTCCTTCCTGTCGGCGGCTGGAGGAGAGGAAGGAAGGAGGAGAAAGCAGCGCTTTCTCCTCCTCCGTTCCTGCCCCCCCTGCCGCCGACAACAAGGACAGGTCCCAGGCTTCGGAGAAGCTCTGCGCAAGCGCTTCTCCGAACCCCAGGATTCTAGCGCCCGTTATTGAACGGGCTGAAATCCACTAGTAAATCATAGCAATGCAAGTATGATGTGTAAATTGCCACAAGGCTGCTTTGGGTAGTGTTGCTGTGGGGTGGGGTGGGGTGGGGGTTAGAGAAGTAGAAATTCTGGTTTTCTTGGGCCCCCAAGGAGCAGCTGTGAGCAAGACTCCACCCTTCATCTCTAAGTAGTGCTGGCACGTGTTCTGGAGGTGGAAGAAAAGGTGGTGGCCTTAAAAAAATAATAATACAGATGTTCAGAGAAGGTATATGGAGCTACTTTAAACTGAGTCATGTCTTTGTCTGCACTGAGTGCCAGCAGCTTGCCAGGGTTTCAGGCAAGGAGTCGGCCTCAGACCTACCTGGATAGATGATTGGGGATTCAGCCTGGAAACTTTCACCTGTAAAGCAGATGCTTTATCCCTGTCGTATTTTTGTTCAAGGGCTTTTGAAGAACTCCCTATGCACAGGCCAAGGAGCAATGGCACAAACAGGGGGCGGGGTTGTCTTTTCATCTGGAGGCGATGCTGGCAGAGCGCTGGCCCTCCAGATGTTGTTGGAGCTCCAGTCCTATCTTGGTCTGATAGGAGTTGGGAGTCTGACAACATCTAGAGCAGGCATGTCAAACCTGCGGCCCTCCAGATGTTTTGGACTACAATTCCCATCTTCCCCAACCACTGGTCCTGCTAGCTAGGGACCATGGGAGTTGTAGGCCAAAACATCTGGAGGGCCGCAGGTTTGACATGCCTGATCTAGAGGGTCACAGATCTCCCTCGGCCTTGGCAGCAAGCAGGGATGGGGATTCTGGCCCTCCAGAACCTGCTGGGCCCCAGCTTCCATCATCCCTGATCACTGGATAGCTCACTTGGTTAGAGCATGGTGCGGGTTGCAGATTCTACCCCCATATGGGACAGCTACACATTCCTGCATTGCAGTGGGTTGGACTAGATGATCCTTCCAGCTCTACAATTTTATGATTCTATGGTCATGGGCCAGCCTGGCTGGGGCTGATGGGAATCTGAGTCCAGCAACATCTGGAGGGCTACAGGACCCCTACCCCTAGTGTAAAGGATGCAGCACTCATTGATATCAACTGTGGTTAATGCTGTCCAGGGTGCGCTCACAACTACCATTTGAAACCAGAGTTTGCAAACCTCAATATGGAGAAGGAATTCTGTTTGCTTGATTCAGCATGCATGTACTGTACATCAATCCCACCCTCCCAGAGCAGACGCTAAAGCAATGCACATAAAAACCCAACATCAAATCAGAAACAAGTAACTTAAAGCAGCAAGGCAGTAATAAAACTAATTTACTGATGAAATTAAAATTCTGGCTGATTTTTTTTTTAACCCCCCCTAGAAAAGTAACGGAATGCAGCGCATGCTGAGCATTCATTTCTGTATTATTTGATTCCGGGATTGGGGGGGGGGACTGTTTGCAACTCCCTTAAAGCTGGAAAATTGCAGTAGCAAGCAAAGGGAAAGGTATCCTGGCATGCCATTTCCCCCCTGCTGTTTTCATGGAGGAACAGAAGCAGATATGTGCAGAAGGTTTGGAGGAGGAGTGACAATGCCCAATGACGACTGCTGTTGTGCTATGCCACTAGCCACTGGCATGAATGAAATCTAACATGCCATGCTGGTGCAAAAGCCACGGTTCCATATTGCAGCAGGCACTGCAGGGTGAAAGGAATGTTCAAAAATGGAATGAAGGAGCTGGCATTATTGTCCAGCAAGCTAATGCCGTATTCCCCATGTCTGAATGCACCCTCTTCTCTGCACCCCTCTTCTGACCTCCTCAGTGAGCTGCCAAGGAAAGGGACACATAGCCCCCCTTGCCACAGCTCTGAACTGATTGCTTGTGTTGGGCTTGTGTTGGGCTTCCCCCCCCCCCTCCTTCCATTGCTACATCTCCCCACCAGCACCACTTCCTTCCCTCTTCCTTGGCTCCCCCAACCTGCATGAAAGGAGACTGAGAGCTCACAGATTAATCTTTAAAGCAGGGATGGGCAATGCCAGCATTTTGGATTGCCCTTACAAATAAGACCAGTTCTCTTTGGGAACCGACAAAGTGCATTCCCAGTCAGCTGGCTAGTGGTCGTCTTTTGGACCAGTTGCTGCTTCTGGCTGCACTTCAATGGCAGCTCCACACACATTGCATTGTAGTAGCCTAGCCTGAATGCTAGCAGAGGGTGCGCAACAGTGAGCAGGCTTATCATGGTGCCATTGCAATCCTGAACTACCGTAGAAGTGGATGGGGGATGGCACCCACGAGGAAAGGGAGGGGGTGAAGATTTTTGGCCTGCTCCTGATCTCATTCACTGTAGGTAAGAGACCCCGGGAAGGGGAGAAACCACGAAGAGCCTAGTGCAGCGCACCTTGTTTGCTGGTGAAGTTTGTTGTGCAGCCGTCTTGTTCTGGGATGAATAGCTTGGCTGCTTTGAATTGAACAGCGGAGTCCTTAGGTTGAGCCATGACTCCTAGGATACCTGCCTTCTGACTGGGCTTCCCCTTGCTTTGCTCAGCCTGAATAAACTCTGCCTTTACTTTCCCAGCAGAATCATAGAATCATAGAGTTGGAAGAGACCACGAGGGCCATCCAGTCCAACCCCCTGCCAAGCAGGAAACACCATCAAAGCATTCTTGACATATGGCTGTCAAGCCTCTGCTTAAAGACCTCCAAAGAAGGAGACTCCACCACACTCCTTGGTAGCAAATTCCACTGCCGAACAGCTCTTACTGTCAGGAAGTTCTTCCTAATGTTGACGTGGAATCTTCTTGACCAGAAGTGCTTTGGGTTGGGGCCAGAGAGAATACTTTGCTGGATAAGGGTTGGTCTTTCCGATAGAGGTAATATTATGCAGTGGCTAATACAGTACAGTGAGTAATTTGTGTGCGAGAGTTGGATGGCTTGCTTGGCCGACGTGCGGAAGCAGCATTCAGAGCGGCTGGCTGGCTGGCTGGCTAGCAAGAGACCGGCAGGAATTTAAACACAAATAGTCACTTCAGCACAACTCCTGTTAAGGATGATCTGGCTCCTGTGGATAGGAGCTGGCAGATGAAATGAGGAAGCAGAGGCCTTTGGGGAAAGTGCTACAGGCAGGGCTGTGTGTGTGTGTGTGTGCATGCATGCACACACGCACGCACACACGCACTGGAATGCACAGTTCGGGTACAAAGCCTTTTAGGAATCTTGTTCAGGGTGGGGAACATTTATGAAGCCAAGGGCCATATTCCATTCTGGACAGCCTTTCGGGGGCCACATGTTAGGTGCAAGCAGGGCAAGAGGCAAAAGTAGATACAGCAGTTGATGTGAAGCTTTCCTCTATGTTGTCAGTTATACACTCCCATTTCCACAACCCTCTTGAACCCCCACTCAGGCAAGCAAGAGTGAGGGAAGCTTGTCCCTTTTTGTCGCCTGGGGCAAAATGGGAAGGTGCTGCCCTGCACATATGCCCCCTTTGCCACCCCCACTGAAGCCTTGCTTACCAGGGTTGTGCGGCTGAGGCTACCAGCAAGATCTTTCAGAGGCCTCACACAAGCTTCCCCACACCCCAGTAAGGGAGGCAGTCTTGCAGGAACCCACTGCACCTGCTATTTGCTTCTCTGACAGCAGGGGGCATTCCCTGAGATGCTGCTTGGATTCTGTTCCCTTAGATGGCTGCCTCAGTCTGCCTAGTGGACAGGCCAGCCCTGAGCAAGAGGCATGATACGAGTTCAAGAGTGTGTTCCAGTTAGGTGAAAGCACTCAAGGAGGGTGCAAATCTGGTGAATGTGTGTGACCTGGGGGAGAGGGATGTGGCTGATGAGGGGACACGGCTTCCCAGGGGCCAGTTAGACCTGGAGGGCTGCATTTGGCTAATGGTGCATGAGATATCTCCATTGCTGATCTGCCCAATCTTTTCAAAGTTTAGTCCAGTGTTTTCTGCTCTCTGGGCTCTCTGGTCAAGAAAGGTCTTTCCCAGCCTCTGCTACTGGAGATGGAAGGGATGCAAATCATGTGCTGTGCCAGAGTTGGAAGGGACCTTAAGGGTCATCTAGTTTAACCCCCTGCAAGGCAGGAATTACAGCTAAAGGATCCCAGGTAGATGGCCATCCAAACTCTGGTAAAAAACCTCCCAGTGGATGGAGGTTCAGCATCTTGCAGGGCCATTCATTCCACTGTCAAATAGTTCTTATTGTCAGAAAATTCTTCCTGACGTTGAGTCAGAATCTTCTTCCTTGGCATTTGAATCCATTGGTTCTGGTCCTGTCCTCTGGAGCAGCAGAAAACAAGCTTGCTCCCTTCAGATATTCGCAGTTGTCTATCATTTCACCTATCGGTCTTCTCTTATCTGGACTAGGCATACCCAACACTCTCAGCCATTCCTTGTAAGGCTTGTTTTCCAGATCCTTGAACATCCTCTGCACATGTTCCAACTTGTCAATAGCCTCCTTAAACTGTGTGGCCCAGAACAGGACACAGGACTCCAGTATTCTTGATTTCTAGGACTTTATGGCTGCAAAAACTCGCTTGCCTGAGTGTGGGCAACACCTTCAGAAATCTTTGAAGTCAGAAGGGCAGCTAGAACAAGATTTTTCCAGTGCCCTTCATAGCTCCTGCTCTGTCCCATCACTACTGAAATTGTAATATATCTATGTGCATTTATGTTTTGCCCATTTACCTGTGAGATCACCTTACCTCATAGATGCCCACTAACTGCTTTGACCTGCAGAACTGTCCCTGTTATAAGTGCAGCATAATACTCACTCTGCGTCTGTAAGAAATCTATTTTTGGGTTTGGCACTCAATCCTGTTGACATCAGGCAAATACCTTCACAGGATGCTTTTCACTGCCTGCTAAAAAAAACAAACCACATTTTTTAAGGCCATGCTATCCAGACCTCTGTTTTAACCTGGCCTTTTAGCTTACTGTTGCTTTTTTATTAGTTTATAGGACATTTAAAATAATTGCTTTTAACTGTTTTTATTGATGGTTTCATTGTTTTCTTCCTTTTGTAAACTCTTTCTTTGGCGATCACTCGTAGCCGAGTAAGATGGTCTTCCATAAACACGGTTTTAACAATGGGTCCGTAAGTGACTGTGGAGGCCAATTCTGGATCCACACGTCCTTCTACAGTGGGGACATTGGTTTCCAGGTGGGAGTTGATCACGGTGTAGATTTGCCAAGCGTGCCTTCCTCTTAGCACGTTTCTCCCTTGTGTCTTGATCGAGTTTCTCCAAAGCCCATGACACCTTTGGTCAAGGCTGTTCTCCAACTGGAGCGCTCGCAGGCCAGTGTTTCCCAGTTGTCAGTGTTTATACTGCATTTTTAAAGATTTGCCTTGAGACAGTCTTTAAACCTCTTTTGTTGATCACCAGCCTTACACTTTCCATTTTTAAGTTCGGAATAGAGTAGTTGGTTTGGAAGACGATCATCAGGCATCTGCACAACATGACCATGTTTCTCCGAAAATAAGACACCGTCTTATATTTATTTTTCCTCAAAAAAAACACACTATGGTTTATTTTCAGGGGATGTCTTATTTTTTCCCTTCTCCTGCCGCGGCCGGCATTGCTGCTGCGCCTATCACTATGTCTTATTTTCGGGGTATGGCTTATATTCCTTGAATGCTTAAAAATCCTGCTATGGCTTATTTTATGGCTATGGCTTATTTTCGGAGAAACAGGGTGACCAGTCCAACGAAGTTGATGTTGAGGAATCATTGTTTCAACACTGGTGATCTTTGCTTCTTCCAATACACTGGCATTAGTTCACCTGTCTTCCCAAGTGATGTGTAAAAATTTTTGGAGACACTGTTGATGGAATCTTTCAAGGAGTTGGAGAGGGCGTTTATAAGTGGTCCATGTTTCACAAGCATATAGTGAGGTTGGTAGTACAATAGCTTTGTAAACAAGCACTTTGGTTTCCCTGCAAATGTCCTGGTCCTCAAACAGTCTGCACTTCAATCGGGAGAAAGCCACACTCGCCGAGCTCAGGCGATGCTGGATTTCGGCATCAATGTTGGCCCTTGTGGAAAGGTAACTGCCTAGGTAGGAGAAGTGATCAACATTTTCCAACGTTACAACCACTGGCGCTGCAGAGGGGTTATCTTGTACTTGTTGGTGCAGCACTTTCGAATTATGTTGACAAATTTATCTGGGCAGCTAATTTTCAGAAGGACAGTCCACAGGGCATTACGATTTACAGTGTCGAAATCCTTAGGCAGGTCAATAAACGCCATATACAGGGGTTGGTTTTGCTCTCTGCATTTTTCTTGAAGCTGTCGAGCGGTGAAAATCATGTCCACTGTCCCCCTAGAATGCCGAAAACCATTTTGGGATTCAGGAACGGTCACCTCGGATATAGTTACCAGACGGTTTGCTAAGATCCTTAGAGAAATGCCTTGATAGTTTTCACAATCAGTTCTGTCAGCTTTTAAAAAGAGAGTGATAATTTTGGCATCCCTAAAGTCTGCTGGGATTTCTTCTCTTTCCCAGATTTTTTCGATGAGCTTGTGAAGTTGTTGTGTAAGTTCAATTCTGCCCACTTTGAAGATTTCGGCAGGTATCCCACCAGGTCCACTGGCTTTGTTGTTTTTCATTTGGTTAATAGCTGTACACAACTCTCCCAGATTTGGAGATACTGCAAGCTCATCTCTAACTTGTTTTTGTGGAATTTGTGAGAGGACCTCAGCATCTACGGGGGAGTTGTGGTTAAGGAGATGTTGGTAATGTTCTTTCCAGTGCAGTGCAATAGCTTATTTATTTTTTAGAAGTGTGTTACCATCTGCTGAGCGTAGGGGGCATATGCCATGATTTTTTGGCCCATAGATGGTCTTTGTGGCTTTAACTCTGTGCAACATGAGTGTCAGCTAAGTGCTGGATCTCTTGAGCTTTTTTTTATCCACCAGGTGTTTTTTAGTTCCCTGGTTATTCTTTGGACCTTAGCCTTAGCGTTGGCATAGGTTTTTTCTTAGTGGCACAGTTTCTATATCTTTGCCAGATCTGAAAGGCCTTCCTTTTCTTGTCAATCATGCGTTCAATCTCACTGTCATTCTCATCAAACCAGTCCTGGTGTTTCTTGGTTTGGTATCCAACAGTTTGTTCACAGGCTGCAATAATGGATGTTTTTAGCTTGGTCCAGTGTTCCTTGATGTTGTCAGGGAATTCTGAAAGCAGATGGTCCTTAAGAGTCGTTTGGAAGCAATCCCGCTTAATGGGATCTTGAAGGGCTTGAGTGTTCATTTTGCGCCTTGGTTTCCTTTCTTGAAGCCTGCGTTGAGGTATAATCTTGATAGCCATCGTGGAGCGTATTAGTCGGTGATCTGTCCAGCAGTCGTGAGTGCTCGTCATAGCTCTGGAAAGGAGCACATCACAGCGATCTTTAGCATGGACAATAACATAGTCTAAGAGGTGCCAGTGGTTTTACCGAGGATGCGTCCATGAAGTTTTAAGTCTTATTTTTCTGTCAAAAGAGTGTGTTGGTAATAACAAGGTTGTGTGCTGCACATATCGTCAAAAGTAAGATTCCGTTCTGGTTGTTGTTGTTGCCAACTCCTTCTTTCCCAATAGTTCCAGGCCACAGAATGAAATCTCGCCCAACTCTTGCATTAAAATTACCCAGGAGGATAATTTTATCTTCCTTAGGTGTCTGAAATAGCACAGCTTCCAGATGAGAGTAATTTTTTTCTTTAATGTCTTCATCGGCATCCAGTGTTGGTGCATAAGCGCTTATAATAGTAGCCTGTTGGTTTTTGGAGACCTTTATTTGAAGGGTTGAGAGTCGCTCATTAATGCCAGTAGGGACTTCTGACGGGAGCGTCACAAGGTCGTTTTTGATAGTGAAGCCTACCCCATGTATTCAGTGTTATTGTTCAGATAGACCTTTCCAGAAGAAAGTGTAGCCTCCTTTTTCTTCCTTCAGTTGTCCCTTGCCTACTCTTCGAGTCTCTTGAAGCACTGCAATATCGTTAAAACATCACAGCTCTCTTGCAATGATGGCAGTTCTGCGTTCAGGACGCTCGCTGCCTGCGTCATCTAACAAAGTCCATATATTCCATGTTCCAAAGTTCAATTGTCTTTTACGACTGCTAGGTGGTGACCCCACTGGGCGCGGTAATCCAGTCAGGGGAAAAGGGAAGCAGACTATGTTTAGGGCACCTTTTCTAGCCCCTTCTCCTTCTCGGGGAGAGCAGAGTGGACCATAAAAAGGGCTGCTCAGTCATGGATACAGCTGCCAAGCTGCTCAACTGCCTCGTTCCTTGAGTCAGAACAACTGAATCTGTATCCACTGCCCATGTGCCGGTTCATGACTAGGGGCTTCCAGATTTCACGATCCTGCCCCCGTTACCATTTGCCAATCGCCATGGGACTTTTGGGGTTTGGGTTGGGTTTTTGGAAGATGCCTGTGCTTGAATTGGGTTGGGTTTTTGGAAGATGCCCGTGCGTGAATTTGTTTTATGTGTGTACATCAGTGCATGTTGACCAACGCACAGTCTTCGCAGTAGGGCTCTGTTCTGATGGCATGAAAGTAGTCACAACAAACCGGTAGATTCCTATCTGCTGCAGCCTTCATCCGCCTTCACAGTCGTTGTAACATACCACTTGTTATCATCCTCCTGTTCTGCTGTTGAGGACTTCTTGGATCATTCTTTGTCTCATTCTCCTTCCCTTTGACCTTACCGCCTTGGGTGACCCTGCTGGGAGTACGAGATTCCCGACGGCTTCGCTCACAAGGGTCATAGGAACATGCAAGTCCACTCACCACGACAAGGTGATGATCAGCGGGCTTGCTAATCAGAAAGTCAGTGGTTCAAATCCCCAATATGGGGTGAGCTCCCGTTGCTCAGTCCCAGCTCCTGCCAACCTAGCAGTTCAAAAGCACGCCCCAAAGTGCAAGTAGATAAATGGGTACTGCTCCCGCGGGAAGGTAAATGGCGTTTCTGTGCGCTGCTCTGGTTCCCAAGAAGTGGCTTGGTCATGCTGACCACATGACCTGGAAAAATTGTCTGTGGCCAAATAAATAAATTTGTTGTTGTTGTTGTTGTTGTCCCAGTGGCTGGGACAACCTAGACAGAAGGGTGGGATTAATTCAATCAATCAATCAGCAAACAATATGGCAATTGCAAAATAAATTATATGTACTTGGCTAGTTTGCATAATTTTGGCAGGCTGCAGAATCCAGCTGCTGTTGGTGCAGAATTTGGATTACCCAGACGAATCTTTTTTTTTAAGTACGGAGCATGTGCCGGCTCTGGATTCTGTGTCTACAATAGTGCACTCGGTGCTATTTTTTGACTTCAGAGTGGAATTTTGTTGCCCTAGAGTCAAGGGCAGTTTTGAGTTTCCATCTGTCACTTAGTCTCCCTCCGTGGTCTTTTTTTTAACATTTGTGGCCTGTGTCTTTTGTTTTAATTTATGTCTTTAGTGCTTGTGAAGGGTCTATTTTTAAAAGGGAGCTTGTGCATGAAGGTCTTACCAAATTGGGCACCGGTGCCCCTAAAATGTTGCCTCTACCCTGTGCACAGTCAGGCTGGTTCAGTCCATACTGGAAATTTAGGTTTCATGAAGTTAAACTGGGTTAAAGAGCGCTGTTGCAACAAATCTGCTTTAAAAACACACAGCCCTTTTGCAATTTCCCCCCCTACCAGTAGCACCTTAGAGACCAACTAAGTTTGCCATTGGTGTGAGCTTTCGTGTGCATGCACACTTCTTCAGATACACTGAAACAGAAGTTATCAGATCCCCACATATAGTGTGAAGGTGGGGAGGGGCACCACTCAAAAGGGTGATGGGAAACCGGACTGTTTATGACTGCATTTGGTCTTACAGGAAGAATTTACGACTGTTTACTACTGCAATTGGTTCCACAGGGAAAGCAAGGGGTGAGATGGCTAAAGATAGCTTTATCATGTATAATGAGATAAGAATCCAATGTCTTTATTTAGACCAGGCTTCTCCATGGTTTTAAGTTTGGTGATAAATTGCAGTTCAGCAACTTCTCTTTCCAGTCTATTTCTGAAATTCTTTTGTAATAAGACAGCTACTTTGAGATCTTGTATAGAATGTCCTGGGAGATTGAAGTGTTCTCCTACTGGTTTCTCTATCTTGTGATTCCTGATGTCAGATTTATGTTCATTTATCCTTTGGCATAGGGTTTGGCCTGTTTGTCCGATATAGAGAGTTGAAGGGCACTCCACATGGACTCCACGTAGATCCCTCCTGATGGACGCAATACCACACTAGATCTGTACACACAGTGCCCTTCAGCTCTTTTTTATTTTGTTTTGACTATACCAGACCAACACAGCTACCTACCTGTAACTAGCCCTTTTGCAGTTAGGAAAGTGATGTGGGGCTGCGCTCAGAAGTGGGGAAGAACAATGAGTTGATATCCCTGTAAACAAATGAGAACAAATGCTCAGTAAAGATCAGGCATTGTATAACCTCTTTGTGGTAGTAAATTGGGATGGAATCTCAATAAACAGGATGCTTGGAGGAGGCCACAGACCCGTCAGGGTGCGAGCAAGCAGGCGTACCACTCCCCCTTATAAAAGACCACCTTTCTTTCTGCATAGGACACCTCTAGGGCTGTTGCCCAGTTCAATATATCTTAGTGGATTCATTGATTAAATCTGCATATGTTTGCACACAAGGGGAAAAGAATTAAAAAGAAAAGAAAGTGCTTGCATTCATCATCTTAAAAGAGGCATCTCTTCCCATGTGAGGGAGGAGCAGGAATACTTATTGTAAGACAGGGGTAGGCACCTAAGGCCCGTGGGCCAGATGCGGCCCAATCGCCTTCTCAATCCAGCCTGCGGACGGTCTGTGAATCTCGTGTTTTTACATTAGAATGTGCCCTTTTATTTAAAATGCATCTCTGGGTTATTTGTGGGACCTGCCTGGTGTTTTTAAATGAGTAGAATGTGTGTTTTTATTTAAAATGCATATCTGGGTTATTTGTGGGACCTGCCTGATGTTTTTACATGAGTAGAATGTGTGCTTTTATTTAAAATGCATCTCTGGGTTATTTATGGGGCATAGGAATTAGTTCATTCCCCCCCCCCCAAAAAAAATATAGTCCGGCCCACCACATGGTCTGAGGGACAGTGGACCAGCCCACGGCTGAAAAAGGTTGCTGACCCCTGTTGTAAGATGTGTGGGTTTGCTGCCCACCTGCCACTTTTGTAAGTAATTCTATTTAAAATAAAAATAATATTTTTCTTTAAAATCTACAGCAGCTTTGTGTTTCCTCTAACCAGTTACTAACTGGCAAATCACCGCAGCTCTTTAGAAGCTGTGATGATTCTTGCTGATGGAACACTGACCACCTTCAGCTTCAGTGGCATGTGGTCAGTGGACTAGGAGGACTGAGCTAGTCTGTAAATGCTTCTGGTAAAGAGGAGGAGACTCTTGAGAGTCCCATGGACTGCAAGAAGATCAAACTTATCCATTCTGAAGGAAATCAGCCCTGAGTGCTCGCTGGAAGGACAGATCGTGAAGCTGAGGCTCTAATACTTTGGCCACCTCATGAGAAGAGAAGACTTCCTGGAAAAGACCCTGATGCTGGGAAAGATGGAGGACACTAGGAGAAGGGGACGACAGAGGACGAGATGGTTGGACAGTGTTCTCAAAGCTACCAAAATGAGGGAGGCAGTGGAAGACATGAGGGCCTGGCATGCTCTGATCCATGCAGTCACGAAGAGTCAGACATGACTAAACAACAACGAAAATTAGAGTATTAAAGCCTGGCACCTCCTTCCCAAAGCCCGGGAAGCATAGCTGCCAAGTTTTCCCTTTTCTCGCGAGGAAGCCTATTCAGCATAAGGGAATTTCCCTTAAAAAAAGGGAGAACTTGGCAGCTATGCCGGGAAGCTTCCACCCAGCTTAGGCACAGTGCTGTCTACTCTACACTGACAGGCAGTGACTCTCCAGGGTTTCAGGTTGGGGACATTCCCAGCCCTACCTGGTGATACCATTGGGTATTGACCCTGGGACCTTCTGCATGCGAAGCAGATGCTCAGCCACTGAGCTACAGCCCTTGCAGCTTGCTCACTGCCTGCAAGTGCCTGGTGATGGCATTCTCTCCTTTGGACTTCGAGGTGCACAGTTCATCTAGCATGGACACCAGCCAGTTGCCTCATAACTTTCCAATCAAAGGCAAATGTTTTCATGCGTTCCTTTTATAATAAATACACCACCAAGCTTTATGCTAACAAATATTTTGTGCAGTCATAACTAAGCAATCAAATAAGTTTTAGTAGGAATAGACCCACTGAAATTTAAAGGAACCAAGTTAGTAATAATACAACTGTTTTATTATTATTATTATTATTATTATTATTATTATTATTATTATATTATTTCTTACCCTTCACTGTAAGGTTACTGGGTTGGTTATAGCAATGTAAAAATACAGTATTAAAATCAAGTGAAACAATTTGAAACCAGAAGAACAAGCTGAATCCTAACATGTGTGTCTCTCAGGTGTCAAAGGCCAAAAAAGTGCATCTTCAGCGAGTGAGGAAGTATTTACAATGAAGGTAACAAGTACACCTCTATGGGGAGGGAATTCCCCAAAGTACTAAAATCATGGATCAAAAATTCTATTTGCTTAATGTGTTGGAGCACTCAGGGCTTCTTAGGTGGTTCAGGAAGAGCAGATCCTGATCTCACCCTTCCAGGGCTTTAAGGTTTTCCCTGTGATACCTGCACTCCCTTTGGTGGTGATGGGGACAAAGCTCACATTTGGACATAGAATTTGTTTTCAGTGTTTTAACTTAGGTCGGTTCACAAGCCCATTCTACTTTGGATGCTACAGTTCGAAACAGGTTTGGAAACGATGGTTTGCCCTAGCTCTGTTTTGCCATTTTGCCTGAATTCACAGACTTAACTAACCTAAACTTTGATGGGAGGTGTTTAGCCATGGCGCAAACCATGGCTACATCAACTGTTGCTTGAATTGAGCCTTAAAAGAAAATCCTCAGGCAAATAGCCTTTTTTAAGCAAGAGTTTCTGCACTCTGAACACATGTAATTTCTCCTGAGTATAATAAAATGCAAACAGTTTCCTTCTAGATGGGTTTTTTTGTGCTAAATTTAGGAGCCTGGTGTCATATATTCATATATTTATTCAAAATCTTTCTAACCCCCCCTATATCATCTGATCTCTGGGCAGCGTGCATATTTCACTTAATACAACAATTCAGCATGTGAAACAAAAATAGGAGTAATCTTCAAAAAGCAAAGTGAAGAATCCTCAAACTGAGCAGAAAAATTGACTATATCCAGATCTTGATGTGCTGTTGAAACAAGGCCATTGCATCCTGCCCATTACAACACCCCCCAAATGAAATTCCCCACACAATTTATAGCTCTGAAAGAGGGTGTGTGGAGGAGACCCTCCATGGCAGAGGAGAGCCCGTGTGGGACAATGGTCAGAGTGTTGGACTAGGACAGGCGTGTCCAACAGGTAGATCGTGATCTACCGGTAGTTCACTGGATGTCTGTGGTAGATCACTGGTAGATCGCTAATTCCCCCAAAGAAGCTCAATAAGTTTTGTTTCCCCCGAAAAAAGCTCTACAACTTTTATCCAGAACCCCCCCAAAACAGGGCTTTCCTTCCTTAAGAAAGCTCAACAACTTTAACCAAAAAAGGGGGTAGATCACTGCCAGTTTTTAACTTTGTGAGTAGATCGCAGTCTCTTGGGAGTTGGCCACCACTGGACTAGGACCTTGGGAGACAGAGGATCAGCCATGAAACCCACTGGGTGACCGTGGGCCACTAATTGACTTTCAGGATATCCTATGTCACAGGGTAGTTGTGAGGATGCTACAGAGAGGATGAGTACAGCCATCTGTGCCATCCTCGAGCAGCGCCGTCTTAAGCGCCCCCGGTGCCGTGGTGCGCCGAATCCCTCCGGGTGGACGGGTGGGCGCAGCGCGGGTGCAACAGGCGCTGCTGTGCAGCAGGCGGGCGGGCGGGCACAGCTGCGCGGCGGACCGGTCGGCCAGCGGGTGGGCGCAGCTCGCGGCGCCCTCCTGGCGGGCCGGCACCATAGTGCCCTGCGCCACCCAGCCTGCACGTAGGGCCGGCCCTGTCCTCGAGCTTTTTGGAGGAAATGTGAGTTAAAAGTTTAATAGTTAACGATGTCAGGTAGGACATTGTAGGAAGAGATGCACCTAATTCTAAGATCTTGAGGGTGTTGCAAGTCACCTTTAGCACTAATCACTTGCCATGTCTATGGCTCTTATTCTGCAGGGAGCATTTTTGTGTCAGCTAACCTTCACAGGTGTACCTAGAACACCACCAAAAACCCCAGTTCAATTTTTTAGGACAGCATAAGGAAACTTGATATTTATTGAAATTACATCCCACCCTTCTTCCCGAAGGAGCCCAGATATGTGGTGTGATATAAAATTATTCTCATTTTGATCAGCTAGAGGCTGTATTTGCTTTCTTCAGGCACCTGAAGGGGTAATTTGCAGATGGTTTTTAGGGTGTGTTTTGAAACTTAGTTCCTTCTCCCTGAGGCAGAAAGAAAGGGGGACCCTGAATCTTTAGCTCCTACAATCTTTGGAGTGTAGTTTCATTGAAGTGTTAATACAGTTTGCCTTTTTAAATTGTAGAGTGTTTTTTTTGAAAAACAAGTGGCACTTCATGATTAAATGTTGCTTCTTTTATGTGCCTCGGAAGAAACTCCTAGAAAGTTATTTGACACTCACGCAAAGGAAACCAAAGTCCTGCCCTTCTGCTTGTCATCCCTAATAAAGTTTGCTTAGATCATAATTTTTCTACTTCACTTCACAAAGTAATTGAAACTTCCTTTTTGCTGTGAGCTCCACCCCCCCAACCCCAACTCCAATGCTGGAAAAGCACATGTTTTGGTCAGTGAGTTTATGGAATGTCACCAAGAAATGTATATGTTCATGTCAGGAAAGGTTTTTGCCCACCAGATTTGCACTCGGGACTTGGGTTGGAGGTGTGGGAAGTATATATTGGTCTGATGCTGCAAACCATCCTAGATGTAAAGAGCCTGTTCCTTTCTCCAGAGATGTCTGAACATGCAAGCAGAGCTTTAGGAAGTGAAGCAGACCCTGAGAGAGTTGGACAGATCAAGTTGAGGTGGACAGAACTGCACCTGGATGATGGTTTGCATGCTTTGTCTACCTGGAAGGTGTCACAGGCAAGAGACCCTATTTTTAGAGACCCTTGAGCAGTGCCTGTGAATTTTTGCTGACCGAGGGCATGAAGGAATCAAAAAGTCTGCCCCCAAATTAATGTCCCATATTACAGAAAAATAAAAAAAGGAAGCTGGCATTTCTCATTAGTGGACAAAACCAAGCATTGTTTTTCCCTGAAGCTGCAATAATTTGTAAATCCAAAGGCTGTTAAGGGCCTTTTGTCCATAATACAGGATTTTAATCTCATTTACAAAAGTCATGGACCAAGTTAATTCCCCCCCCCCTTCCAGTAGATTGCCAGTGATGTTGAAGGTATAGGGAATGGAGAGTAAATGTTAAAAAATAAATGCTTGGAATAGATTATCAATGCAAAATGAAAGTTGAGTTGAACACAAATTTAAAGGGTTTGTAGGTGAGGGGAGGGAGTAATGGAAATTAAAAGAGTTTCCCCGCTTGACTCTGTCACAGTTAACCAGGTGGAGAGCATTGTTAATACTAGAACTGTTCCTTTTTTCTTTTCTTTGTTGGCATTTGTGTGAAGTCATCTGGTTGGCTTGCAGTGAATAAGCAGGGTGGGTGGGGAATTGAAATACAAACTAAAATGCAAGACCATTAAAATATCGACAAACAAACAAAAGCGAGAAATGAATAAAAGCAGAGCTCGATGCGAGACATACATGCACCCAAATCAAAGCAGAGGCTGCGACTAATATGGGCAAATGACATGATAAACACACCAAAAGTGCTTTTGCCTTGATTTACAGTTAGGAAACACCAAGGCCTGGAAGTGCACATGTAAGAAGGGACCTATTGGCTGAGCCACCTGGGCCAGCCCAGCATCCTGCTTTCATGGTGGCCAAGCAGATGCCTCTGTGATGCCTTCAAGCAGAGGAAGGAGCCCCATGGAACACAGCAGAGCTTACCTAGGGAAGGGCTGCAGTTAATGATCTTCTGCTTTGCATGCAGAAGATCTAAGGGTAAAGCCCCGGCATCTCCAGGTAGGCTGGTCCAGAGGTACATTTGAAGCCCTGGAGAGCTGCTGCCAGTCAGTGTAGAGCAGTGATGGGCAACCTTTTGAGCTTGGTGTGTCAAAATTCACCAAAAAACCGAGCATAACTCGGGTGGTGTGTCACTTCGAGAGAAAAAACCATAATTTTGTGATATTTATAGTTTAAATAACAAAAACGTATAATTGTAATATATAGCTGTATTTAATAAACCCAAAACTAATTATTTAACCTAACCTAACCAAAAACCCTTTATTTATCACAAAGTGCCCAGAGTTGTTGAGCTTTTTGGGGGGTGCCCCAAAGCTGCTGTGATTGGGGGGGGGAGAGAGAACAGAAATAAATGATGAATACCTTCACTGGAACTAACATGCAGCACTGACATAGTCAAAGCGCCCAAAAACCCCAGCACAGAATGGATTAAAAAACGAACGCTGTTACACCCAATCATAGTCTGCCAAAGCGCCAGAAAAAAAACAGCACAGAAAGTTTTAAAAAACCAATCTCTGGCTACCAGCAGCAGCAGCAGCAACAACAACAACAACAAAAACAACAAAAAAGGATCCTGGTTTTAACAGCAGAGACAAGCTGTAGCGAAGACAAGCTGTAGGAGGAGGAGCAGGAAAACAAATGGGGGGGGGCGACAACAACAGCGCAAATTGCCCGATGGGGCGCGTGCCAGCAGTGAGGGCTCTGCGTGTCACGTCTGACACGCGTGTCATAGGTTCGCCATCACTGGTGTAGACAATACTGAGCTAGAGCAAGGGTAAGCAACCTAAGGCCCATGGGGGTCGTTTAACCGGCCAGCTGGAAATTACATCCGCACATGCTCAGACACTGAAAATTGTGTCTGTGCAGACACCGGAAATCACAGCTGCGCGCACGCGGTCCGGCCCATGGAGGGATCTCCACTGGAGTGAACCGGCTCAGGCGAGGAAAATCTTGCCGACCCCTGAGCTAGAAGGACCAAGGGTCCGACTTAGTGTAAGAAGCTTCCTGTGCACTTAAACAGAGGGGCCTGCTTCTGAGTAGATGTGTACAGGATTGCACTGTTGGAAGACATGAGATACCACTGTGGATTTCAACTGTTTAGTGTGTGTCTGGGTCCGCCGAGGAACATAGCTGCCAAGTTATCCCTTTTTTAAAGGGATTTTCCCTTATGCTGAATAGGCTTCCTCGCGAGAAAAGGGAAAACTTGGCAGCTATGCAGAGGAAGCTTGTTGAGTATTTTCTGCCCTCCCCTTCATTTTCATACACTTCTGTTTTCAGACACTTTCGCCCTGCCTTTCCAATTTTCAGCTGCTGATTATAAAGCAGTCTTTTGAGAGGTAAGTTTGCAAAGCTGGAGGGGCAGGGACAGGAACCAGAGGTCAGGAGGCCGCAGGCAGAGTCAGGTCGTAACCTTTTGAGCAGGAGACAGGCATAAGGGGTGCTGGGATTTGTCTCTCCATTAAAAAAAAGAGTGCAGTTGATTGCATGAAGGAATGTGGTAACAGGATTCAAAGGAAACATACAGAGCTAACGAGGATTAACCTTAATTATTTGCCCTGGTTCTTGGAGAAGGGGCAGGAAGTGGGTTTACATAGGAAACGCAGAATTAACCCCCAGCCTGCCTCTTTTGTCAGAGTGGTGTGGAAAGTGATATTTTTTAGAAACACAACTATATTAAACAGAAAACACCAATCACTTCTGATTGTTGTTTTTTAACAACAACAACAACAAACACACACACCAAAAAACCTGTGCTGTTGAAGCAGCAAGTTATCCTGGTGTTGCCTTAGATCGGGTTCCTTGCTAGCAACTTCTGCAGCAGAAAGACTAATTTTAATGGCTGCTCCTGGACCAGCATAGGCAGGCATCCTCCTCCAAAGCAGAGTGTCTTCCAAAAGATCCAGTGAGATGTTGCAGGTTTGAGCGTTGAGTTTTAGCTGAAAAGATCTAGAAATACAATAATGGTTCAGGACTGGGGATAACCAGTGGTATTCCCAATGTTGCTGGACTCCCCATCTCCCATCAGCCCCACCCAGCATGGCAAATAGTCAGAAAAGATGGGAGTTTATAGTTCAAGAGCAAGTGAAGAGCAACAGGCGTAGCTTTATCTCAATCTGGAATTGTTCAAGCTCGTCCTCATCATGCGGCTTTCCATCTTGGTGGTTGTGGTTGCTTGATGTGCACTTGAAAACCCTCCCCTTGGTTAGGTGGCCCATGAATGGTACGCTTTGACCTTGAAACTATGAAAGTTGAGCTGATGGAGAATAAACTGAAACAGGGCCTTGTCCTGGATTTCTAAAAACTGGATTGCTACTGGAATTTGTCTTATTATTCTAGAGAAAAGCAAAGAGAAGAGCTGGGTAGTTTTAATAAGCCAAGTTTGGTGTATGTCACGATTTTGCAGGAGCAGAATGTAGTCGTGGGTGTCTTTGTGTTCCTTTTTTTAAAAAAAACAACAGGAAATTTCTGGGCCTTCTTGCTTAAAAGATAAACTTGAAAGTGGTTTGTGGGTGATGTGATGATGTTTCAGACATTGGAGAGGTGGTTGAATGATACTTCTCAGTCTTTTTTTGTGCAGAGGGGGTTGCATTGGTGTCCTTGCCACTCCCATACCTATAGAAGCCAGGATTTAAAAAATAATAATAATACAAGAGAGAAATCTTGCAAATCTTGCTGCTAGAAAAGGTAGCAAGGAAATGTAGTTTGGATTGCAAAATCTTGAGAGATGCAAATCCTGTTGTGCTGTGGAGGAGGCCCCAGGCATCTCTGGCTAAATGGGTCAGGGGCTGGGAACCTCTGGCCCAAGGGCCAGATGTAGACCCCATAGTGTCTCTCCCTGGCCCTTGGGATTATTTCCACTGGCCACATCCTTCACATTGTGCTTTGCACATTGCCTGGAGTGTTTTGCCAAGCTAGACCTCTGATAATGGTCACACCCATACATATCAGAGAATAACAGGATCATAGAACTGTAGAGTTGGAAGAGACCCTGAGGGTCATCTAGTCCAACCCCCTGCAATGCAGGAATCTTTTGCCCAATGTGGACCTTGAACCCACATTCCTGAGATTAAGAATCTCATGCTTTGTTGATTGAGCTAACAGCAGTGGGAGTCCTTCTCTTGTCTTCCTTCTTTTTCTCTGTTTTTCCTTATTATTTCTGGGTCTTTCTTTTGTTTTTAAGAACAAAAGCAATAATTTTAAAACAATAAGCTTCCAACAACTTTAGGAGGAATGCTGCAAACCTGAGCACCCTCCCTTGCCCGACAGCCCCACTGAGTACAATAACAATGGTACACAGGATAGTCCTGTAGGGGTTGGATCCAGACCTTATCCCCCTTGGAATCGATGGGACTCAAAAGTTGACTCACTACCATAAGATACAGTGATGCACACCAATTTGGACTGCTTTATAAGGGACTGAGACAAATTTATGGAGGTAAGGCTATCCGTGATGGCTGTGTCTTACCTCCATTGTTGGAGGCAGTTCCTGTGAATTACAAGCGGGGGGGGGGGCTGTTGCTTGCAGGCTTCGCATTGAGGCATCTGGTAGAACAGGATGCTGGGCTATGATGGGTCTTTGGCCTGAGCCAGCAGACAGGCTCTTCTGATGCCCCCGTGTTTCTGGGTGGCCTGCTATGCATTGTAAGAAAACAGGACATAACATTACACACATGAAAAGGGACATATTTGCATAACATTTGCATGTCTCACCATAGCATGGAAGTAGAGGGCTGTCCTCCATTAGCTGAATGTTGAAAGATTCAGGATCGAGAAAAAGAAAGTCCAGCACAGAGTTAAAGTACTGTATGGAACTCGTTCCTCCAGGAGGCAGTGATGGGCACCGGCTTGGATGATTTTTTTTTTAAGAGGGTTGGACAGATTCATGGAAGATGAGAATATCCTTGGCAACTAACCAGTATAGCTATGGAGGCAGTATTGCTTCTGAACACCAGGTGTTGGAAGCTGCAGGAGGGGAGAGGGCTCTTGTGCTCCAATCCTGCTTGTGAGCTTCCCATTGGGGCATCTGGTTGGTCACCAGGAGTACAGGATGCTGGACTAGATGGGCCACTGGCCTGATCCATCAGTCAGGCTCTCTTTTCATTCTTACAACAAGTAGAGAACTGTCTCCTATAAAGTACATGGCTGCCCCAAGTCTTGGTTGAGAACCAGACTCTATTGATATTTAAGTGTTGCATGATGACTTGATAAAGCATTCTCTCTCTCTCTCTCTCTCTCTCTCTCTCTCTCTCTCTCTCTCTCTCTCTCTCTCTCTCTCTCTGTGTGTGTGTGTGTGTGTGTGTCCATCCACCTTGATGTGGACTGGCTCCATCTAGCAGCAGCTATTTTATTTAAGTCATTCATATGGCAGCTGCATTTGCAGGACTGGACCCTGGGGTTGTAAAACAAGTATTTGTAGAGGGAAATTTGGGAATGAATGAATGGGAAGGCAAGGTCTGTCTCTCTCTCTCTCTCTCCCCCACCCCACCCCTTCCAGAACAGAATTAAGTTTCCTAATGTGCCTTTTGGCTCCTTGGCTTGTACAGAGAGGGGCATAAATCTTTCTCATTCTTTTCCTTCTTAAAAAAAAGTGTCTGGTGTTCCCTCTGTAGTAAATCCACAGGCCCTAAGCTGTCAGCAAGCAAAGTGAAAAAAATGGGGGGCGGGAGTGGAAATTGAAATCACAGTCTTTGGTTGTATAGGGTATTTTAAGTGCATGCCACAGAAATAATTAGAATTTCTTCTTGTTGTTGTTTTTTGTGGTGGGGAACTTGTAGCATGGAAGGGGATTGTATATTCTTTAGACCCAGGTGACCAGCCAGCAGCTGGGGACACAGACAGCAAAAGGCTTGCTGAAAATAGCCCCCCCCCCAGCACCTGGGCACTTGTCAGGGTGCTGTGTTGCTTTCTCACGAGTAACACACTCAAAATTTTGTAATTGGTTTTTACAGAGTTTCATTATATACATATGTACAAGCCAGAGCAATAAAGAACATGACCATAGTCCGAGTCAGAATCCAGAAGTGTCGCTTTGCGGGAACGTTTCCAACAAAGGAACTTTGGTACTCTCAGCCTGCGCTTCTGTTCCCACCGTTTGTCCCTCCTACAAACGGGGGGTGAAGGTGCAGGCATATTCCCCTCTCACCCTGAGCTGCTTAACTGCCAAGCCTGATCTCCGACGCTTTCCCCCTCCACCATACTCTGGTCCAGCACTTCTAACCTTCCCCAGTGCTCCTGTGAGCTGTCAGCATCCCCTGCTCCCCTCTCCACTGCGAGAGCCTCAACACCACCTTCAGACTGACACTCAGAACTGACATCATCCTGGAGCTCAGGCACCATTCCGCTGGGCTCAGCACCGATTCCTGGTGTACCCCTGACAGCACTGAACCCATCTAGAGGGCCAGTTTCTTAGCTGCTTGGCAAATTTTTGCAAAGGTCTGGTTCCACATTGTAGGCCATTGTAGCATACTGGGTGAGGCTTTTGTTGTAAAAGCTGCCCAAAGAACGCCTCCCCCTCCAGTCCCCAATGAGCATGGCATTAGGAAGTGTGTTGCATGTCCTCACTCTTGTAAACAGCCCCTTAGCTACTTGCCTGTGGTGAGTTAAGTATTTGCTCCCAGTGACCAGAAAGAGAAACTCTTGTAAACTAGAAGCAGGTTCGCTCCCTTTTTCTTTCAGACCCACACATGTGCCTGGAATGATTCGCGAAAGTTCATATCAGGGGTTACCAAACTTTATAAGCACGTGGGCACAGCTGGAGTTTTGAACGAGTGCTGTGAGCATGCCCCCTCCCCAATTATGTCTCTCTTGCCCCCTTCCCATTTAGACTGAAAAAAAAGTGGACATACAGACACACACACACTTTGCTTTTCTAAGGGATCCGGGTAAAAATTGGATCCAGTAGAATTAATACGGGCCTTGAAAAATACAAGGGAGCTGAAAGATCAAGTGGAAAAGAGAGCCACACTTCTAGCTTCCTCCATCAGCTCTACTGTATGTACTTTACGTGTGTACTTGACGAGAGACCAAAAACCACAGGTAGGAACACAAGGCACACTTTCTGGGGAGCAAGTCTCTCACACAGTTGCTTGGGGCGAGGACTGCAGAGTGACCATAGTTGGGTTGTGCGTGTTTTTTTTCCAGAAAAACGTAGAATTGGAAGGGACCCTGCAGGTCATCTAGCCCAACCACCTGCAATGCTTTTTAGCTTGCATTGATCTCAAAAACCTTCAGTGCCTTTTTTTTAGTTGGATAGGCAATTAACAGGCTTGTTTCACAAATAAGGGAGAAGGAGGGTTGCTGGCTTGGTTTGGTTTGCCTTTGTTCTAGTTTTTAGCATGTGCTTAGTAGTTTCAGGCTGTGAGCTGCCCTGATATCTATGGGTGGAGGGCAGCAGCAGTAATGGTGATGATATTTTTCGCAGGGCTTGGAGTGAGTGGGTGATGGCCAGCTGCTGGAAATGAATGGGGTCGGTGCTAAATGGTCTGGCTTGCTTTGCAACCCCTAAGGACCTTGTTGGGGGGAGGGCGGAGAAGGAGCCCGTCCCCCTCAAAGAAGGAGGAGGAAAGCAAAGGGAGGAGGCTTCCCCTCCCCATAACGTTACACACAGAGTGCGATTCCAGGGAGAGAGAGAAACCTGGGCAGCAGCTGCTGGTGCTGCTGGTAAATGAAAGGGAGGACCGGGTGCATGCTACTACTCATGGCTCAGTCTCGATGTAGCTGAACAGGATGGGCAAGGGGACCCTGCAAGCACCCGCTGGGGCGGCTCTCCCAACACGCTGGGGCTGCAAACCCAGCGCCTTTCCTCCATGGTGGCGGTACTCTGCCTCGGACTCCACCTGCTCCCGAGGCAGCTCTCTCCTCGCTCCTCACACTTGGTGCGTGCTCGGCAGCTGGATGTTGAGGAACATGGGGCAGGAAGTTTGGGAAGCGTGGCCTCTTTCCCTAGCAAGGTCCTCCAGCTGCGTGGGGTGGGAAGATGGGTAGGTGGTGGACTCTCCTCCTCCTCCTCCTCCCCTCCCTCAGTGGGGCTCTGGGACTGGGGAGGGGGAGAAGCTCGCCAGCCCACTCCTTGTTCAGACAGCCTCTGCTCTCCCCGGACTCCAACTCTCCTTCCCGGACACTCAGCTTGGCACCCTTCAGACCTTTGTGCCCTGGTTCACTGCGCCACTTGCACCACCGAATAGAGACAGGTCTGAACCCATGAACAAGCCTCCTTGATGTAGGAAGCCTCTGGGTGGCATTACCAGTAGTAGCTTCTCAATTCTTAGCAGCTACACCCACCTGTGGAGAGCCCCCTTCCATCTCTCTCAGCCACTTACTCCAACACCACACCTTTGTGGTAGTGTGCTTAGAGATGTAAAAATTTCTGTTTTTTCCCATTTTTTTCAGGGGGAAACAGGAATTTTTGAAAAAATAGAAAAAAATAACTACATTAGCACTTCTTTTTTCTTTTCCAGATTGAAAGTAATTCTGTTACTTTAGAAACATAAAATATAACTATGGACAATTTTAATGGGCATAAAATTATCACAACTAGCATATTAAAATATAGTGTATCCAAACAATTATTACAAACAGAATTTACTTTTAAAATAATATTTATTTGTATTTGTAACAAATGGAGCAACAATATCCTGAACTGTTTACTAGTTTATGTGGAACAAAAAACAACAACAAAAAACTCCAGAAAACAAATTTTAAAAATCCAGAAGTAACAATTATTCATATTTCCTCTCCACAGTATTAAAAAGAAACATTCTCATAAAAAAAAACTGAAGAAGGAAGTGCTACTAAGTTTCAATGAATGGGCATGAAATTTAATCAGAATCATTTTCTGAGCTGTAATGATAACGATTTATAAAATATATGAACCCCTTATCTTAAAATATTTTATTCATAATGTTAAAATAAAACATTCCATAATCTATTTTTTATTTTTCAAATTTTTTGGAAAAGGAATTTTTTTTGGAAAAAAAACCCCAAAAAAGGCTTCAGGGGAAAAAACCGGGGGGAAACCGTTCCTCCCCCCCAAAATTTTTCCAGTTTTCCCCTGGACCTTCACATCTCTAAGTGTGCTGCAAATTCTCCTGAGCTGATGAAAGGGGGGGGGACACTCTCTGGCTGTCTGTAGCAATTTGGGAACTGACAACTGCTACAGTCACCTGGAGCCTTCCTCTTTAGTTCCAGTGTTAAAACAAGCCCATAATATGACTGAAGCTTAAATTTTCTTTATATGACCCCTGAAGAGGGTGACGAAGGACCTTTTCTGTTTCATAAGAGCATATTAAGAGCCTACAGGATCAGGCCAGTGCCCCATGTAATCCAGCATCATGTTCTCACAGTAACTTACTAAATGCCCCAAAGGGCAGCCCTCAAGCAGAACCTGAATGCAGTTTTTCCTGTGCATTTTATTAAATCTGTATTCTACGCACCTACCAATTTTTCCAGTCCATGTCATGCATCTGACAAAGCTCGTTGTAAGTTGGCAGAATAAAGTTGTTAGTCCCATTTAAGATGCTCTGGGAATCTGCACTGTCCTCTCTCCCAAATACTGGACTAACAGGGCTTCCGTTCTGGAAACACTTGTTAATTAGCAATGATAAGAGGGACCCTTATGCCCTTGATATGGAGATCACAAGTCTAGTGTGAAATTGGCTTAGCCCTGGGTTCTTTTTATAGCTGATTCTGAAGGAAGTCATAAACCATAAAGGAGGATGATACAAGCTGGTGGTTGAGAGAAGAGGATAATATTTTGAGTTGGAAATCCCAGCGAGTGTTTCCAGGAAGGATGGAGGTTTCAGCACCAAGGCCATGAACCAGTCTGTCTGTTGGGGCAACAGCTGCCTTGCCTGCAGAAGTCTGTTTCACTTGGCAGTCTTACCATGCTTACTTGAATCACCTGCTGTATCACTGAACCCAGGCTTGCAAGCCATTTCTGCTCTTCTTTGTAATGGAGAATAACAACCACAGCATGTCTTACTCAACCTTCACCAGAAGGCCGCAGGGCAAGTTGCAGCATACAAAAATGTAATGCAGTTTTTAAAAGTGCATAGGCCAGAATAGGCTGGAAAACAATACTTCCACATGACATATTACAGGTAGGGTATAAAAACAAGTTCTTCAGTTTTCAAAGGCCAGGAGACGGAGGTGTGTCTTCATCAGCCACCCGCCACATCCCGTAATACCATTGGCTATGCCAGCTGGCACTGATGGGAGTTGTAGTTGGAAATTTCTGGAAGGGTACCAGTTTGGCAAAGGCTGCTGCAAAGAGATGATGCCAGGCACACCTCTTGGGGGAGGGAGATCTGTGCTCTTGGAGGCATCAGCAAGGAGGTGGGCAGTGCTATGTGAACTCTGTGCTTCACAACTGAAGTAATGCACACAACTGAAGTACATGCACGCACACATATCCCATAAGACCTGCTATAACTGATTCCCCGTGATTGTCATAGATTGTTGTACTCGTGTGTAAAGCTTTTTCACCTTTGTGTTTCCAGGTGATCACTTGAAAGTCTGCCCTCGAGGCTACACATGCTGCTCTCGAGAGATGGAAGAGAAATACAGCCAGCAGAGCAAACAGGACTTCCGAAATGCTGTGGTGGAACTTAGTAATAACTTGCAAGCAACTTTCAGTTCCCGATACAAAAAGTTTGATGGTGAGTCCTAGCCCCTGGGTTGCCCTTAGCTAGCCCAGATGAGACGTGCTGCAATATATTTATGGACTTTGTTTATGCCAACCTTTGATAGCCTGGTTGGAAGTGATAGACTAGAGCATCAGTGGAAGGTCCCAGGTTCAGTCCCAAACATCTCTGAGTTGGTCTTTATGCAGCACATAGTGAAACCACTGGGGGGAGTGATGGCATCAACCATGGCTTTGAAAGAGGATTAGACAAATTCAGGGAAGAGGAGAGGTCTATTGATGGCTACTAAATGCTTCCGAACACCAGTTGCTGGAAGCCACAGGAGAGGAGAGTGCTCTTGTGCTCAAATCCTCTTGTTTTAGATTACAATTCCCATCGGCCCTCCAGATGTTTTGGCTTACAACTCCCATCCAGAATGCAGCAGCCAGACTGGTGACTGGGAGCGGCCGCCGAGACCACATAACACTGGTCCTGAGAGATCTACATTGGGTCCCAGCACGTTTCCGGGCACAATTCAAAGTGTTGGTGCTGACCTTTAAAGCCCTAAACCAGGCATCCCCAAACTGTGGCCCTCCAGATGTTTTGGCCTACAACTCCCATGATCCCTAGCTAACAGGACCAGTGGTCGGGGAAGATGGGAATTGTAGTCCAAAACATCTGAAGGGCCGAAGCTTGGGGATGCCTGGTTTATACAGACAAGGTTTTGTTGTGTTTGGTCATTATTTTTGTTTGTTTTTTCTACAACTCTCTCCTTTTCAAAGTTGTGCTTGAATTACTCAAAACTTTGGTACCACAAGTTCAGAGGGCTGCTTATTTTGCAAACCAGTTTGATAGAAATATTTGCTGATTGCATCTCTTTAGTGACCCACAAGGGGTGTGCGTCTGTCTTTCCCATTTTATTCATGAACAGCAAACTCTGCATTAAAGCAGGGCGCTTGGGTTTTCTTTTTGGGGTTTCTTTTGCTGTTCCCAGATGGGCATGATTTGCAAGAGTCCACCTAAACTCTTTTTAGACCTTACTGCTTACTTGTGGCTCTAATGAACACCTCAACATTGAGTCTTCTTTAACACCCTCATGCAGAATCCAGTTAGCAGGATTGGGCACAGAGTGGATGTGAAATGCAGTTGTAACTTCTCTAGCTCCATCCTTGCTTTTGCACTTGGAGGGGCCAATACATGGTGATGAGGAGTTTGACCTTCCCTGCGCAGCTTCTGAATGTGCAGCTTCTGGTTGCCACAGGCTATTGGGGTCTCGCAACTCCTAAAACTTTACAGTGAACAGAAGAGAAGCTGTTTAAGATTAGGAGTATTCCCCACTTTTTACAAATGCACCTGAGGATTGTACCTTGCTTACCTGAAAGTGCCGATCTCTGGCCTAGTGCGCAGGGTAGAAAATACTCACGTTCAGTAACAGAAAATGCTTGATTTGTCTTATCCCCACGCCACCCCCAAGATTTACATACTGCTTGGTTGCAATTCTATTGCTTGCCAATGGAAAAGTTTCTTGGAAGAGAGGACTATTGATGGCTACCAGCCACGAGGAAGAGTGCTCTGCCTCCATGGTTGAAAACAGTAATGCTTCTGGATACCGGTTACCATAAACTGCAGGGAGGGAGAGGACTGCTCTTGTGCTGGGGTCCTGCTGGCTGGCTTCCCACAGGCATCTGGTTGGCCACTGTGAGGACAGGATCTTGGCCTCACCCAGCAGTGCTTGTCTTTGGTTCTCCTACAGCTGGCTCCAAACATTGGGTTTTTGCAGTCTCCCAAGCTCCACATAGTCTGTGTCACTAAACAGATTTCTTAATTAAACACTTCCTTTTTGTGGAGTAGGGATGGGGGGGGGGCACAGGACATGCCAACCAACCCTGATGTCTTCCTGGATGAGAAGCAGAAGCCATTTCTTGGCAGACAACTTTGCAGCTATGATGAATGTTGGGAGTACCTCAGAGGTAGAAAACATCTAGGAAGCATGCAGAAGGTCCCAGGCTCAGCCCCCAGCATCTCCAGGTAGGGCTGGGGGTGCCCCCTGCCTGGAATCCTAGAGAAATGCTGCCAGTATGTGGCTGGTGGTATTCAGCTTGGTATGGACCCAATGGTCTGACTCATGAGGCAGCTTCACACGAGCCACAACTGCTCCCCAGTCTGTATCTAGAACACAGGATCATAATGTGGCATCTAAACGATGAACGAGCAGAAGCCATGGTTTGGCATTCTGTCCAAACCAACCCACATTTGTTTTCCTTGCCAGATTTAATGCCGCTGTAACATCCTTCCCTTATACATTGAGAGAAAGTCGGTGATCATCATCAGCTACTAAAATTATTTCACATGAAGTTCAAATGCTGCAAAGTATATGTTTGTTAGGGCCAGCTAAGAAGCCACAAGTTGTCATCCAGAGTTTTGTTTTGTTTTTAAATCAGGGTGGATGTTTAGCAAAACAGGAAGGGGAAGGGAAGGAGATGCTGGGTATGGTGGGAAAGACCCAAGGCCTTCACTGTACCAGCCTCAAAATGGAATGTAGGAGGTGTTGGGTGGGTTTAATTTGAATGAGTGTGCTAGGGACAAAGCAGATTTCAGGCAACACTCGTCGGGGCTTGTAGGAGTTGTAGCTCAAATTGACTGTGCTGGCTGGGCCTGGTGGGTCTAAAACATCTCACAGGGTTGTTGTGAGGATAAATCAGGGAAATGCCATGCATGCCATCCAACTGGTGGGGGGGGGCAGATGGAACTACTGGCAAAGTGGCAGTGCTTAAAATCAGGTGAGGAAAGGTGGGTGGAAGGCGTTGTGGCCCTCTTGATCCTGTGCATAAAACCATTTGTGCTGTGCCCACAGGAGAGCCACAATGATGTGCTCTGTGCTTTTAGTTCCTAATTGATATAAGCCAGCCTGACACTAATTGTTCCATTGTTTAAAATGTGACATCATTTCCGTCTTCACTGCTGTCTGCTTCCCCTCACCAACACCACCTGCTTTATTTATTAAAAGCATTTGTTTCTCTCTTTCCTTTCAATAAGGTGCCCAGGTAGCTGAAAAATACCCATGAAAATTCAGCACCAAAGGATGTTGCAGAATTCAAATGATGTTAAGAACAAGGAGTACTGGCAGATCAAATAGAGGCAGTGGGCAAGCAACAGGTCCTTTGATAGGGGAGGCCTAGACCCTTTTCATTTTCTGACCCCCACACCACACCAAACTGTTTTCCAGAAGGCTTGAGTAGAAGCTGTGATTTGGCTAAAATTGGAGAGAGACTGGGGTGCAATTTGGGGGTTTCATTACAGAGGCCCCACCCCATAACCTAGACTACTGTCCTCACGCCTTTCAATAGCAAGCTCAGGTAGTGCCAGCTGATAAAAATGGAACCAAGAGAGCCCCACCTGCACATAAGAGGGAGAACCTTGAGAGTTAAACCCCCTTTTAAAAATCCTAAGGGGGCAACCCTCCACTCCACGGAGAAAACAGCTGAATGAGGACTGAGCATGCTCAGTAGCCACAAGTGTCAGCTGAAAAAGAAAGATGGAAAGAGGAGGATGGAATGGAGTAACATGGAAGTGGGGCATGGCTGGCTGGCTAGAACACAAAAGAAGAGCACTTAGGAGACCTCTTGTTCCCTTCCCAGAGTTACTCCCATTAAGTCATAGAATCATAGAGTTGGAAGAGACCACAAGGGCCATCCAGTCCAACCCCCTGCCAAGCAGGAAACACCATCCAAGCATTATTGACATATGGCTGTCAAGCCTCTGCTTAAAGACTTCCAAAGAAGGAGACTCCACCACACTCCTTGGCAGCAAATTCCACTGTTGAACAGCTCCTTGTGATAACCAAATAAATGATGCAGGGGGGGGGGCTGCAGCCCAATATAGGAACTATTTTAAGTGAATTCAGATCTCCAGCACCAAAGGATCTTGCAGATGTAATCTCAGAGTCTCTGTCTATAATCTTTGAGGATTCTGGGAGAACAGGCGAGTTCCCTGAGGGCTGGAGACTGGCAAATGTTGTCCCTATCTTCAAAAAGAGGGGGAAAGAAGAGCCAGGTAACTGCCGACTGGTCAGCTTCGTGTCAGTACCAGTAAAGGTCCTAGAACAGATAATTAAATGGTCAGCCTATAAGCACTTGACCCAGGTGGCACTGTGGTTAAACCACTGAGCCTAGGGCTTGCTGTTCAGAAGGTCGGCGGTTCGAATCCCTGTGACGGGGTGAGCTCCCGTTGCTTGGTCCCAGCTCCTGCCAACCTAGCAGTTCGAAAGCACGTCAAAATGCAAGTAGATAAATAGGAACCGCTACAGCGGGAAGGTAAACGGCGTTTCCATGTGCTGCTCTGGTTCGCCAGAAGCGGCTTTGTCATGCTGGCCACATGACCTGGAAGCTATACGCCGGCTCCCTCGGCCAATAATGCGAGATGAGCGCGCAACCCCAGAGTCAGTCATGACTGGACCTAAGCACTTTACCTTTATAAGCACTTAGAAAAGGATGCTGTGATTACTAAGACCCAACAAGGGTTTCCTAAAAACAAGGCATGGCGGACAAATCTTACTTCTATTCTTTTGAGAGTTTTGAGCTTGGTGGAAAAGGCAAATGCCTGATTTCAGTAGGGCTTTTTCTCAAAGTTACTCTTCCACAGACACTGGTGATTCCTGCATTCCAGGGGATTAGGCTAGGTCAGGGGACAGCAAAACTTTTCAGCAGGAGGGGGCTGGTCCACTGTCCCTCAGACCTTGTGGGGGCCGGGCTATATATATATATATATATATATTTGGGGGGATGAACAAATTCCTATGCCCCACAAATAACCCAGAGATGCATCTACCGATATCTATCTATCTATCTATCTATCTATCTATCTATCTATCTATCTATCTATCTATGAATGTAGAGGGTGCATGTTTTTTCAAACAAACCTTTCTCCACAACCACTTACCCGATCGTCCTCAAATTTGCCCACAACATCGGAAGCGCATGTGAGAGTGTCTCTATCCACTTACATTGTCCATACAGAAACCTAGGACAGGTAGAAACCTGGATTTGTATACAAAAAATTGCCCCCTCCAGTGGACATCCAACAAACAACATCCAACATACACCCTAAACCCCACCCACTCCCCATCCACCCCACCAAACAACATCCAACATACTGCCAAAATCACGCCCACTCTCCATCCACCCCACCACCCTGGGACACAGCCCACCCTGGAGACCAGGCCACCCCAACAGTAGCCCACTCCCCAAGGACCCCCTCCCACCACGGAGGAACCTACCCGAGATCCCCCACATAGGTCGCGGCCTTCCCCATTCTGCCCGATCCACAATCCATGTTCTCACAGGGAGCAACCCTCCACGACACTAGGCCTCTCCCCAGGGATCACAACCCACCCCATAGATTGCACCCCTACCCATCCCGGCACTGGCAGGGAGCAGGCCACCCTGACACGAGGCCGCTCCCCAGTTATCCCCACCCCCCCAAAGGTCACGCCCTTCACCATCCCTCCCGATGCACAATCCGCACCCTCTGCTGATATCTCGCCCGATCCATGACCCCCACCCTCCGCGGATATCTAACCACCGCCACGAAACAGACCGCCCCGTAGCCAGAAGGCCGCTACACAGTCCGTCCGTCCCCATCTCCCCGCTGCCAGGGAACAACCACTAGGCTGCTACAAGGAGCAGGCCTCCCGGAAAGCCCCCTACACAGTCCGCCCCCCCCATCTGGCCACCCACCTCACAGAAGGCATCCCAGAATATCCACAAGCCCTCTACACAGTCCACCCCCCATCCCCTCCCCCCAATCTCACCACCGCCAGGGAACAACCACCAGGCCACTACAAGGAGGAGGTCTCCCGGACTATCCACAAGGCTGCTACACAGTCGCCCCCTCACCAACCCTAACACAGTTGACACCCCCGCACATCGCACCCACACCAAGGAAATCCACCAGACCCCTACATATTTATTTATGTTTCCCCATTTCTAAATAATTCCCCTTAATTTACACAGATCAGTCAACACCCTGATATCCAGCCCACCCCAGGACCCACCCCCACAGAGAGACAGACCTCATCCACTGTCCAGGTAACCTAACTCCTGACCCCCCCCAACTACACAACTCCCATCTCCTATCATGCCAACCCGCCACACATAACTCTAACCGTTACAATTTCCCCAACACCCTCCACAGTGGTACCTCGGTTTAAGTACACAATTGATTCCGGAAGTCTGTACTTAACCTGAAGCGAACTTTCCCATTGAAAGTAATGGAAAGTGGATTAATCCGTTCCAGATGGGTCCGTGGAGTACTTAAACTGAAAATACTCAAACCGAAGCGTCCTTAAACCGAGGTATGACTGCATGGGGGGAAGAGGAGATGGGATACGTCATGGATCGGCACAGGCTGGGGGGAGTCACAGGGATGCACCTCCGTAAACAGAACACGTGTAAAACAGGGGGACTCTGAAGGTCAGGGGAGTCTGAAGGGGGACTCTGAGACTCCATTTAACAGGCTGAGCCACAGCAGGGGCAGCTAGTATATATATAAAAATGTAGGCATTGTGCACGCGGATGTAACAGCCATCCTCCATAACCGCTGAACTGAATTTCAACAAATTTGGCCACAACGTTCCATGCCCATCAGGGAGGGATCTAGCGTGATTTTTTCCCAAAAAAACCACACCTATCATACCTAAAATAATGATCAAACACAAAAAAATTGGCGTCCCTATCAGACGTCATCAGCAAAAGCTCTGAAGACTCCAACAACCTCCAATAGAAAGGCATATCTCTGAGGGCGGGGCCAAATCATTACATCATCAACCATCGTCCAACAACCTCCAAAACGACCATTCCACCCCCAAAGCCCAAAGACGGACCCCAGAACCCATGACAAAGGCCTAGACACATACCCACCAGGGACCCAGAACAAAAAAAGAAACATTTGTGGTCTCAAACTGCAACCACCAACTGCCGCGCCTGTTTCCCTCCCCGCCGGCGCCTCCTCCCTGCATTCCCGACCTCAGAGTCTCCCCGAAGGGCGGCTGGCGCAACCAAGGCCTAGCGAGGCTGCCGCCGCCTGAGGAGAAGCAGCCGCGAACCCACCTACCTGAGGCCGCCGCTCCACGAGGGAGGCGGAGCAGGACCAGCTACTCAGGCCTCCTCGCCACCCTCCTCTCGCCCGCTCCCCGCCGCGTCTTCTCCTCAGCCACCATCATGCCCACCGCGGCTACTGCTTCTTCATCAACCTCCTCCTCGTCCTCCGGGGCCTCGGCTCCATTGGGCTTCAGCATAGCAGGCTCCGGGGGTGGCGCCAGCACCGGTGGTAGAGGCAACGCTTCGGGCCTGACGGCTTCTCTGACGGCACCATGAACAGGAAGAAGAAGCCCTTCTTGGGGATGCCTGCGCCACTGGACTATGTGCCGGGCCTGGGCCGAGGATGAGTGGGCCGAGACCGCGCGCTGGAGTTGGGCAGCGGCCCCAGGAAGTGGGGGAGCCAGCGGCGACGGCCCAGCTTCCTCCTCGAGTGGGCCCTTTCCCTCCCCGCCATTGCAGCATTTCTTTGCTCGGCTCTAAGGTGCCCACGTTCCGCGTGAAGGGTGCCTCTGACCATACGCAGAGTGCCTTCTCTGCAGAGCAAGGCACGTGTGTTTCCGTGGGGCCTTTAAAAGGTTTCAAGGGCCCAACGCCTAGAGTATGTACAGAGTTCTTTTTGCCCTCCGATTTCAGCATTCCAGGGGTCTAGATGACCCTCAGGGGTCCCTTCCAACTCTGTGATTCTGTAATAGGAAACTGCATCCTTCCCTGAATAGTACTCTTTTCCCATTTTTATAAATAGACAAGTTAGGAAAGAAAAGGAAATAATGAAAACTGCCCCGAGATCTGTGGATGAAGGCCGCTGTGCAAATTTAAGAAATAAAAATAATAAACTCACCCTATGACTTTATTATTACTGTATTATTATTATTACTACTAACTACTCACAGGGATGAGCCGGGGGTGGGGGGAGGAGGGGACAGGATAAATCATGTGACCGGACAGAGTGGAGGGAATCACAGGAAAGAACCACAGCAACGCGTGGCTAGGCCAGCTAATTTTAAATAAAAGCACACATTCTACTCATGTAAAAACACCAGGCAGGCCCCACAAATCACCTAGAGATGCATTTTAAATAAAAGGACACATTCTACTCATGTAAAAACACCAGGCAGGCCCCACAAATCACCTAGAGATGCATTTTAAATAAAAGGACACATTCTACTTATGTAAAAACACACTAATTCCCGGACCATCTGCGGGCCCGATTTAGAAGACAATTGGGCCAGATCCAGACCCCGGGCCTTAGTTTGCCTACCCATGGGCTAGATGACCCTTGGGGTCCTTCTCAACTGTACCATTCTATAATTCTACAGGGGAATTGTGACGCTCTAGGTTTTGCTGGACAACAGCTCTCTTCACCAACGACCATTGACTCTGCTGGACTTGGGAGTCCAACAAGTGTTGTCGTTCGTAGTCACTGTTCACGCTTCCTGGACATTGCAGGCTATTGTTCTCCATGACCTTGTAGAATGTCAAGTAGGGTGACTTTTTGTTCTTCTAAACTAAACTTAAACATTTAGCACAGGCTGTAAATAGTTCAGGGTATCAATGGAAGCCCACCTTTAAGCTGAGGCAGAGAAAACATGGTTTGCGTTTGTCTCCCCCACCCAGAGCACCCACTGCAGCGCTGATCACGCCTTTACAATGCCGTAAAACAAGAAAAGTCATCACTTAAAGCACAACTTTTGTTTGAGAACAAGCCCGAATTCCAAGACAAACGAAAGGTGTTAATTCATTTTGCCCTTCAAACTGTCAAGATAACAGACCAGCCTTCCTGCCCCCACCTCCATTCTGTCCCTCCCCTCAAGGTCAGAGGGTTTATTCCTGGGCCACAGTGTGGCTCATTAATCAGCCAACAAACCATGAGAGGGAGAGGATTTATACCTAACCAGGAGAAACAGTAGCAGTTGCCTTTTGGAAGAACTTTCTGACAGCAAGAGCTGTTTGAGAGGGGGATGGAAGGTGGTGGCCGCTCCTTCCTTGGAGGTTTTTAAGCAGAGCTTGGATGGACATCTGTCCGGGATGTTTGAGCTACAATTCCTGCATTGAAGGAGGGTCCCTTCCAACTCTACAATTCTATGCTTCTAACAAGGATGCAACTTACGCCAGTCTTTCCCAACCTGGCCCCCTCCAGATGGGCCTACTATCACCTAACAGTAACATTGTCTATGCAGAAGGTTCCAGGTTGAATCCCTGGCATTTCCAGATAGGGCTGGGAGGGACTCCTGCCTGATATGCAAGAGAACTGCTGCCTTTGTCAACCTCGTGCCCCCCCCAACTCCCACCCTCCACAAGCAGCACCACATTTGCAGACAACACTGGACCAATGGCTTGACTGTGTGTAAGGGATTGGCCACCTGGGGTTTCCAACTTGGGAGGACTACAACTCTCATCATCCTTCACTTTTAGGCTAAGCGGGCATGGATGATGTTAGTTGTATTCCATCAACATCTGAAGAACACTGTTCTGGTGCACCAATTCCACATGCTGTCTTTGTCCTTATGGTTTACCCCCCAGTCTTCAAGGAATTAGCAGCTGTATATTTTCTGGCATGTTTTAGTGTGGCAGAACCCACACTTTGGAACTCCCTGCCTATTGATGTCAGCCTTCCGCTCTTTTCAACACCTGCCAAATACGCATTTTTTTCAGACCAACCTATCCATATATTTTTTACTAGCTGACCCGGCCACGCGTTGCTGTGGTTCTTTCCTGTGATCCCCACCCCACCCTGTCACGATCCATGACGTATCCTGCCCCTCCTCCCTCCACCCCGGCTCATCCCTGTGTTTCCGTAGGATACCCTTCCCTCTGTTGTCCCTGGGGAGTGTTGGCCCCTCCCCCTGTATCTCCATACCTTGGCCCCCACCCTTCGAAAAGAAACTGTTAGGTTCTGGGTTCTATTTCCCAGCATGCACTTTTGTCTGAACCCTCTGTTATTCCTGGGGAGTGTTGGCCCCTACCCCCAGTATCTTCCTACATTGGCCCCCATCATTGGAGAAGGAGTTGTCAGTTTCTGGGTTCTATTTCCCAGTATTTACTTTTGTCTGAGCCCTCTGTTGTCCCCTCCCCCCTGTATCTCCATACATTGGCCCCTGCGAACGAATCGTGAACATTTCTATATATTTAGATTAAGGATAGGGGATGATGATGTGCCCTGGGACCCAGATAACTACTTAAAGAATCCCAACCCGGGGTCAAATAGCGAAGCCCCATAGCCCAGTAGCAACAGACAGGCCCAGACAGAAGGAGGGGGGTCATATGGGCCACTTGGGGCGGGCCTCCGAATCTAAAGGGGGCCTCGGTCAGCATATTCACAATCAGTAAAATGAGAAAAGTAACAAAGGGGTTAAAAAAGGGCCACATTATCTACCTGGCCTGGGCAAGGGGAAGGTAGGAGATTGTAAATGGGGTGGGGGGTGGCCACTGCAAATATCTGAGGACTTAAACTGGAGGAAAGTGGGTAACATACAAGGAATTAGTAGACAAGGTTAATGACCAATATGTATTAAAACCCTACCATCAAATAGAACAATACTGTCTGAGCTGGCTACACTATTGCCAGGTGTTAAGCATCTTCAATAAACACAAAGCGGTCGGATTTGTTGAAAATAGATCAAAATTACAGGAATTACTATTAGATAACCCCACAAAATCTTTAGCAAAAATTTACAAACATTTACTTGAATGGGATATGAAAGACGAGATGACTAAACACGTAATGATAAGATGGGCGCAGGATGTTGGAAGAACGATCTATAGCTCTCAGTGGGACAGATTGTGGGGGGAGGATATTAATTTCACGGCTTGTATGGGGATAAAAGAAAATATATGGAAAATGGTATTTAGGTGGCCCTTGACACCGGCCAAATTAGCCAAGATATATAAAAAGGAACCTGATAGATGCTGGAAGTGTAAAGTAGAAGCAGGAGACTATCTTCATTGCTGGTGGAATTGTAGCAAAGTGAGTATATTTTGGAATAACGTATACGAGAAATTTAAAAAAATGTTGAAGTGGACGTTTGAAAAAAAACCTGAGACCTTCCTTCTAAGCCTGCTACCTGAGAACACCCCCAAAGATAGGAGAAGTATCCTCCTATACGCATGCGCAGCGGCAAGAATAGTGCTAGCCAAAAACTGGGAAGGAGATAAAGTCCCATCACTTGAAGATTGGCATTTAAAATTGGTAGAATATATGAATTTAGCCAGAATAACGGCAATAATTAGGAAAACTTCTAAACAAAAATTAAAAACGGAATGGAGTTATGCAATAGAGTATTTTCACAAAGAGGGATTAAGCTCAAAATGGGTGATATGCCTAGAATAGAAACAACAAGCTGCTAGATAAACATTTAAAGTAGGGAAGATGGAAATGAATAAAAATATGAGTATAATATATTTGAGGAACACATAATTACTAAAGAGAACCATTTCGAGGAAGAAACACAATGATTTAGGAATGGTGAAAGGAAACCGATCTCATTATCTGGAAGTTTCTTTTTATTGTGGGATATTTCCCTTTTTTCTTTTTATGGTACTTCAAAATTGTACTTTCTTTCTTTCTTTCTTTTTCCTCTCTCTTTTTTTTCTTCTTTCTCCTTTGTGTTTTCTTTTTTGCATTTTGTATTTTGTATGCTTTGTGCTTATGATTTGTCTGTTACCATCTTATCTTTTTGCTTTTTGATTTTGACCACTTTATGTAATTACTGCTATTTTATGAGTTATCACTTGTATGACTTTTAAAAGAAGAAATAAAGTTGTTTTTAAATTCTAAAAAAAAAATCAATCTGAGGACTTAAACTGGGGAGAGAAAGTGAATGGGTTTTTTTAAAAAAAAAAAACCACAGAGGCTTACAATCAGTTGTTTCTCCTAAAATAAGACATACCCATAAAATAAGCCATAGCAGGATGTCTAAGCATTTGTGCAATATAAGCCATACCCACAAAACAAGACATAGTTATAGGCGCAGTTCTGGAGGGCCCCAAGGAAGAGGCAAGGCTGGACGCGTAATTAAAAAATAAGACATCCCTTGAAAATAAGCCAATGTGGGTTTTTTTTTAAAGGAATAATAAATATAAGACAGTGTCTTATTTTTGGAGAAACACGGTAAAGCCTAAGTTAAAAGGGGCACAACTGCCCTTACTTAAAATGGCTGCCGGAGCCTCGCATGTGACACAACGCCCACTAAATTATAAAGCGAAAACCCCTTGCTGTGCCCCCAAGTGCGTGTTAGGAGAAATGATGAATGACTGTCTAATGCTGCCAGGCGTTTATTAATGCAGCCACCGGGAGAGGCTTTGGGCTTGGGGTGGAATAGCTGTTTTGGTGGTTGCAAGGCCTCCTGTTTTACAGGATCTCGTGGCAGAGGCGGGGTTTGTGGGTGTGGTGTGTTGTTGTGCCTAATCCCTGTGACTGGCCCCATGTGTCCCGATCCATGATCTATTCAGTTTGTCCCCCCCACCTCCATGACCGGCGTATCTCAGGACGTTTTGAAAGATGGTATTTATTTTTGTCTTGTGGATTTTTTGGGGGGGGTAGTGGTGCTAAATTGTAAAGTAAAAACCCCTTGCTGTGCCCCCAAGTGCGTTGATTTGGGTTATCTACCCCCCACCCTACATCAGCCCATGACCTATTTGGGCTCCTCCTCCCCCCACCTCCCACCCAGGGCTCCATTTGGGGTAGTATTTAATGGGCTGTAGACCTGAGGCCTAGTATGTAAAATGGAGCCAAGGCCTCCTGTTTTACAGGATCTCGTGGCAGAGGCGGGGTTTGTGGGTGTGTTGTGTTGTTGTGGCTTATCCATGTGACTGGCCCCATGTGTCCCGATCCATGATCTATTCAGTTCCCCCCCCCCCCCATGACCGGTGTGGTAGTGTTGCTAAATGGTAAAGTAAAAAACCCTTGCCGTGCAGGGGCCTACATAAATCAAAGGCTGTGCTGTGGCCTGTGCCACACACCCCCAGGCAGGCCCCGAACTCCACTTGGCAATGTTGGTGTTTTTGTGGGGGGTTTTTGGGGGGGGAGGGTTAGTGGTGCTAAATGGTACAGTAAAAACCCCTTGCCATGCCCCCAAGTGTGTTGTTGTGGCCCCCCCGGTCTGTCAGGGGCCTACATTAAACAAAGGCCTAATGGCCGCCTTGGGGGATTTTCAGTTGCTTGGTTGATGATGATGTCATTTGGTTTGTGGGTGTGGCTTAGATTTCACAGGAAGGGAGGGGGTGGAGGAGGGTACTATGCCACTTGAGGGCGCTGTTTGACTTGATGGAAAAGCAGGTCTGTACCTGGGCAGGTGTGCGATTTGAGGGATTTTTGCGCCCAACAACGCTCTAGGAGTGGCCTGGATCGTTGTGCCAAAATTTCAGGAAGATCGGTCAAGCGGTTACGGAGAAAAGTGGCAAACGGGATTTCACGATTTTTACATTTATATATATATAGATTATTTACTAGCTGGCCCTGCCATGCGTTGCTGTGGCTCAGCCTGTTAAATGGAGACTCAGAATCCCCCTTCAGACTCCCCTGACCTTCAGAGTCCCCCTGTTTTACACGTGTTCTGTTAACGGAGGTGCATCCCTGTGACTCCCCCCAGCCTGTGCCGATCCATGACGTATCCCATCTCCTCTTCCCCCCACCCTAGCTTATCCCTGGGATTCCCCCCACCCATGACATATCACACCCCCTCTCCCTGTGAGTGTCCGCAGGTTGTCCCGATCCATCAGCTATTTTGTTCCTTCCCTCCCCCCTCGGTTTGTCCCTGTGAATCCCCCAATTCCCTCTTTCCCCCACCCCCCACCCAGGGGAGGTCTGTTTCTTTGGGTGGTCCTGGTGTTGCAGTTGGGAGGGGAGGGTTGAGGAGATCTGCGAAGAGGTATAAAGAAGGTATAAATTAAAGTAGGGGTGTGTTAGGTATAGAGGGTAATTGGGGAAGTTGTAATGGTTAGAGTTATGTGTGGTGGCGGGGGATGTCAGCGGAGAGTGCGGATTGTGCATCGGGAGGGATGGTAAAGGGCAAGACCTTGGGGGGGGTGGCGATCCCTGGGGAGCGGCCTTGTGTCAGGGCGGCCTGCTCCCTGCCGGTGTTGGGATGGATACGGGTGCAATCTATGAGGTGGGTTGTGATCCCTGGAGAGCTGTCTAGTGTCAGGGCGGATTGCTCTCTGTGAGAATGTGGATTGTGGATCGGGCAGAATGGGGAAGACCGTGACCTATGGGGGGGATCTCTGGGGAGTGGGGGGATCTCTGGGGTAGCTACCTCCATGGTGGGACGGGGTCCTTGGGGAGTGGGCTGCTGTTGGGGTGGCCTGGTCCCTGACAGAGGTCTGGTCTCCAGGGTGGGTTGTGTCCCGGGATAGTGGAGGGGATGGAGAGTGGCCGTTATTTTGCCAGTGGGCATGATTTTGGTATTATGTTGGATGTTGTTTGTTGGATGCCCACTGGAGGGGGCAATTTTTTTGTATACAAATCCAGGTTTCTACCTGTCCTGGGTGTGTGCAAGGACAATGTAAGTGGGTAGAGACACTCCCACATGTGCACCCGATGTTGTGGGCAAATTTGAGGGCGATCGGGTAAGCGGTTGTGGAGAAAAGTTCGTTGGAACAAACATGCACCCTCTACATTTATATAGATAGAGATATAGATATAGATGTTTTGTTTTGTTATTTCTTAACACTGGTGCTAGTAACTGAGTTCTATCCATGATGCCAGAAATCTCTTAAGTAACCCAGGCTTCTGCTCTTTGGATTAGCAGATGGAGGTGTTTTAACAGCATCATTTTCAAAACCAGTTTTGTCTTAATCCTTTCCCAGCTATGCTTCCAAGGGTGTAAGTTCTCTGGCCTTCCTATTCCTATTAAAAATTCTGCCGGGGGGGGGGGGGGTAGAAAAGAGAAAGAAACACAGAGGTGAAGGAGGTGAGCTTTCAGAATGATGAAGTGAATTAGAAGTTAATGCATACCACCCAGTCATTCTCTATAGTATATATTAAATGCGCACAGGAGTGAGAGAGAAAATTGTAGACAGGAAATGCCAGGCATGGGAACCAGCAGAGAAGTTTGTGCTGATACTGGACAGAGGATGTGTTGGGAGTCGGGTGTCTAAATAAAATGCTCTTTTCCCTAGGGGTCATTTTCCTCCTCCTGCACTCTGAACGTTGCTGTGCTTTCTGCTGCTCAGTCAAGCTCCAAGCCCAGAACTGTGTTAATAAAGAACACCTTTTAAAAAATGCATTTCAGTGCCCCCCCCCTGAACCCCTACCCCATCCCGAAAATGTTCTGAGTTAGACTTTGTTTGTACTGGAGCACTTTGAAGACTTAAAAAATTTGAACTCCGACATACTTCATACATTTTAACAAGGTTTAAATTCAAACCGGGCCAAAGACAGTCACTCTCTTTTTCCTGCTCCTGCTTCTAACAACTTTTTAAGTCTAAACACTGCCTCCTTTGAGGATCCCAGCACAGAGGCGTGTTTTATTAAAATTTTATTTATTGAACATGAGTCACAAGAAGGCACAGGACAGAATGCCAGATATCCAGTGTCCTCGAGGAAATAATTTTTTGGGGAGGGTGGGTTCTACCGTCCTTCCCAGGGGGGCTTTTATTTTTTAGGGATGCAGTAGTCTGTGCAACAGGGAACCATCAGGACGGCACACAAGAAGTCTGAGAATTCCCAACCTATTGACCTTCCTTCTTCACCCCACCCCTCCTTTTGAATGATATTGAATCATAAAGTAATTACATACAGGACAGATGGGAAAAGGTAACATTGCATAGAAACTCTGGGGCACGGAATCATGCTTTCTGTTACAGACATCTGTCCCACATTAGACACTTTTTAAGATTATTACACGGCTGGTATTATGATGGTATTAATGTTACTTGTTGAGCTTTCTTTGGGTCTCGTATGAACTCCTCCCCAAAATAAACCCCGCTGTGCCTTCTGACCACAGGGCTGTGGCTGTGGAAATCTCGCACCTTTCATCTCATTTTTGGGATTGGGGTGGCAGTTTTGCTACGCTGCATTTTCTAGGCATGATGTGGGACACTCCCAAGAGCAATCCCTAGGTCTGGATTCCTTTAACAGTTTGAATCAGTGGGTCTGGCTTTCAGTGGATGAAGTATGCACCTATTAAAACGTTTTAAGGTTTTCTGTGTCCAGGAATCTATATTCGGCACTCTTGGGCATCTGCTGGAACCCTAGACAGTGCCCACCTTTGGTATCTGCCCTGGGTTCCCCTCTAACAGGTGATGGTGTTAAGGCAGGGGTTGGGAGCAAGTCAGCAATAACTCACAAGGTGTCAGTGAAGTTAACTCTGTAGTCAAAGAAACAAAACATCCCAGGCCTAGTGAGCACAGAAAATAACTTACCCCATGAGGGGATGTCCCTGCCTTCCTGCAGCTCTCTATGCCTCCTCCTCCCCTGGGTCCATCCCAAACAATCTGAGACTCCAATGCCCTCTTTGTCTGTGCTCTGCCCTCTTCATACCTCCGTGGATTCTGAGAGACCAGAGGGGAGGGGAGGGGAGCTGGTCACAGCAGGAATGGGAAATTCCCTGGCTTCTTCAGCAGCCTGTCTCATATCTGCCTCTTGGCCTCTCTAGCCTCCACTTCTGCCTCTGAATCTGCTCTGCTCTCTGGCACAGCCTCTTTCTGCTTCCAACAGCCCCCCGTCTTCTTCCTGCGGCCACTCATTGTCACCCCACCACCACTCCCCGGGTCCTGAGCCTTCTTTCCTTGGGGGTTCACCAGCTGCTGACTCCCACCACTCCTCTGCATCCAGCCAGTCCATGGCAAGTGATCAGCAAGAATCTGGGTTTAGGGTTGTGCTGAAGAATCTCCCCCAGAGAGAAGAAAATGATCAGAGGGGAGGAAATTGTGGTGCATTGAACAATAAGAACGCAAGAAGAGCCCTGGTGGATCAGGCCCCAACAATCCATCTGGTCCAGTATTCTGCAGTCATAGTGGCCTTTGGGAAACCTTCAAGAAAGACCCGAGCACCTCTGCCCTCCCAGGGCTTCCAGCAACTCGTAGTCAGAAGTATTTCTGCCTCCAGCTGTGGAGGCAGAGCATGGCCATCCTGGCTAGTAGCCACCAATAGTCCCCCCCCTCCTCCTCCAAGAATTTGTCCAGTCCTCTTTTAAAGCCATCCAAGTGGGTGTCCATCACTGGCTCCTGGTGGAGGGAGTTCCATAGCTTAACTCTGCATTTCATGAAGGGCTTTCTTTTAGACTGGGTGACCTCCAAGTTCCCTTGCATATCTGAAGTTCTGTAACGGTTTGCTTTTTCCACCATCTTCCCAGTTGGGGCAGTCTCCCTCTTTCCTTTCCAATCCCCTTCACCTTTCGTCTTGTATTCTTCATGATGGTCAGGTAGGCATGTGTGTGTCCTATTGTGTTGCATCACTCCTGGATGATATTGGGTGCTGCAGAAATGCAATGGTAATAACTTGCAGGAGAGCATAAATCTTCTCAGAGTGGAAGGCAGCTTCTGCCTCTCCAGCGTGAGGGTCTGGTTTTTCGTTTTTCAGAAACTTTGCTCTGTCCCACCTTTTGATTTCAGGGCTGGGGGAAGGCCACATTTGGTAGAGAACACCCATCACCTTGCTGTATCTCTGGGAGTTTGCAATACCTGAAATTGATTGGAGGGAGGATGATCAATCCAACTCCCAGAAACATCACATGTGTACCTTTTTGCACTATTGGAGGAAGGGTATGATATGCATGCTGGCTCTGGGCAGATAGAATTCTTAACCACATTTAATGCAAACTGTGGTTTGCAAATTGTGGATGAATCATAACCTTGCTTTCAGTCAGTCTTTAACTCTAGCTGAAGTATTCAGATGTCAGATGTTCTCTTTCACATTCAGATGTGGAGGAGAAACGATGACTAAGGATGACATATTCAGTAGCCTGTTTTGCACAGGAACGGCCAACTTTAATTCAGAGAAGAGATGCAAAGAGCTTCTCTGTGAATTAAGCATATTAGTGGCTGATGAAGGTACCTCCCTCCACTATTGATGGGGAGTGGGAGATGGTGGGGACATGCCTGCACCATTTTGTGGTTGTGTCTCTTTATCCGCTCTTTTTGATGCGGCAGTCATTTTGTGTCCTGAGGCCTCCACAGCAAAAGAGGCCCAAAAGAGGCTTCTGACCCTTGTCCTAAACAGTCCCCCCTCTGCCCAGACCCTTCAAAATAAAAGCGTGTGGCCCTAATTTGCAGTCCCTCCTAAATTAAAATTGAGCTTTGTTTATTACATCCAAAGCTTTGGAGACCCATTGGAAGCTTGTCCCCTTGTGTATAGTCAACTGGGGTTCTTCGGCTACAATTCCATGATTCTATGAACCGATTCTCCCCTTCCCTGCAGAATTCTTCAGAGAGCTTCTCGAGAATGCCGAGAAATCCTTGAACGACATGTTTGTAAGGACTTACGGCCTCCTGTACATGCAGAATTCGGAAATGTTTAAGGACCTCTTTGTGGAGCTGAAGCGCTACTACACGGGCGGCAGCGTCAACCTGGAAGAGATGCTCAATGACTTCTGGGCCCGGCTGCTGGAGCGCATGTTCCGCCTGGTCAACCCCCAGTACCACTTCTCGGACGAGTACCTGGAGTGTGTCAGCAAGTACACGGAGCAGCTCAAGCCCTTCGGGGACGTGCCCCGCAAGCTGAAGCTCCAGGTGACGCGGGCATTCGTGGCGGCACGCACCTTTGCACAAGGCCTGGCTGTGGCGAGGGACGTGGTCGGCAAGGTGTCTGTGGTGAGTTGTTGTTGTTGTTGTTAGAATTTATATACCGCCCTATATCCAAAGGTCTCAGGGTGGTTCACATTAAAAGATCACAATACAGAAAATAAAAGGAGGGTGGATAAAAATCAATTGGATTTTTTTAAAAAAATTAATCAGATTTTTTCAAATTTAAACTGGATTTTTAAAATGAAATGCTTTTGGAGGGAAAAAAATCTTTCTAAAGATAGTTTTCTAATTAAGTTACATTATACTCCAAAGGCTATTCATCAGGAAATAAGGATTTGTTTAAGTTTTTCATTTGTGCTAAAACTCAGTCTAAGGTGTTTTTTTTAATGATTTAAATCAAGTTTTACTGACTAGTGATTTAAATCGTGATTTAAATTGATTTGATGTAAATCAAATCCACCCTAAATAAAAGTTAAAAACAATAACCCAGTAATACACACACACACACACACACACCAAAAAAGAGCCACATTTTAAAAGGGTATGGGATGTTGATCAGGTCAGCCAAAGGCCTAGTTTAAAAGGAACGTTTTATTTACTACTTGCTTTCATCCAAGGCTCTCCAAGCAACTTACGTTAAAGAAAATATGTGCACATGCATAATAACATTTGTCAAGGTAGATGGGCGGGGTGGAAAAATCATATAATACATAAGCATTTCATCTAACATACAACTTATGGAAAAGCAAAAACGATACACCAGCCCTGTAAACAGTAACAAGCAACGTTAGCAACAGTCAAACAGTAAGCAAAGCAATACTCTCATCCACTGATTAGCAGATAAACGAAACCTCGGTTCCCACCCCTCCCCCAGAACAAAAACCATTCACAGCAACCAACAATTCCCCCTCCTTAACCTGCCCACCCCAAAGTCTGGCATTAGCCCAGCTGCTGCAAATCAGCGGTAAGTGAACCCAGGGTCCTCCTCCAGGGGGCGTCCAGCACCTCTCCTCTCCCTTCGGTGGGAAGCAGTAGCAATGCATAGCAAGGGAGGTGGTGGCAAACGTTTGACCTGCTTTGCAGCTACCCTGGCTACTGCTCCTCTCTTGCTGCTGGTGGGGATGCAGGAGATAGGAATGCTTGCTGTTATTTCACCCACCACGGTGGTGGTGGTGGTGGGGGGCTCATTGTCCACAACAGAAAGTGCTCTATGGTGCATCTGGGGGGGAAAGGGCTGTGGCTCAGAGGCAGAAGGAATAGCTTTGCACACTAAGTAAGATCTCCCTGGTCCAACCCCTAAGAGCACCTCCAGTTAAATGGATAAGGAAGAACAGAATAAGAGACTGCTGGATCAGTCCAGTTGTCCATCTCCTCCATCATCCTGTTTTCAGTGGCTAACCGGTCCACAAGCAGGACCCGAGAGCAACACCACCCCTCTCTTTGCCTGATGCTCCCAGGAACTGCCTCTGACCATGGAAGCAGAGTAGAGCCGTTGTGGTAGTCGCTTATCTACCATGAGCTTGTCCAATCTATCCTCTTCTGAAACCATCCTAGGTGGTGGCCATTGCTGTCTCCAGTGGTAGCAGGTTCCATAAACATCTACCAACTCTGAGAAAGATCATGGGAAGCACCTTTTATGCCTGAAGAAGCTCTGGAGAGGCCCTGCTAGTCAGTGCATAGAATATTGGTCCAAGAGTCCTCAGCATGGTGCCTGTGTTTTGTGGCCCTGTCTGAGTCCCGTTGCTGAGCAAGCAGGGGACAGGAGTCTCTGAGGAACACTTCCTTGACAGTTCAGAGGTCAGGGAATCCAGATGTACACAGAGCAAAGGGTCCAGATGGAGAGCAGAAAGCGGCAAAATGGGGCTGGGAACCCCAGGCATTGTTTCCAGCATCTGACTGCTGCTCAGAGCTCTGTTTAAGAAGACCAGAGCCAGCTGCTTCTTACCAGTGCCTTCTCCTCTCTGTCACTGAAGGCTGATCAGCTGCAGGTAGAGTCACTCTGCCTTCTTGCCCTTCAAGCTGCTGTTCAGCAGGTGAAGCTGACTCCTGGCCCATGACACTATGGGCATCACAGCTCCTGCTGATACCCTCCTTAGTTCTCTGACAAGGCCTCCTGCTCATCCCAGTTTTTAGTTTTACAGTGGTACCTCGGGTTACAGGCGCTTCAGGTTACAGACTCCGTTAACCCAGAAATAGTACCTCGGGTTAAGAACTTTACCTCAGAATGAGAACAGAAATCGTGTGGCGGCGGCAGTGGGAGGCCCCATTAGCTAAAGTGGTACCTCAGGTTAAGAACAGTTTCAGGTTAAGAACAGACCTCCGGAACGAATTAAGTTTGTAACCAGAGGTACCACTGTATTTAAAACTGAGTTGTTTTTCTTTAGTTAAGGGGGTTGCCTTTGGAGTAGGAGAAGTGTTTGGTCAAGGTTTATTTTGGGGGGGGGTTAGGGTGTAGTATATAGTTATAGTTAGAGTGTAGTTGTAGACCTGCCCAAGGCTGGACGGGGCTACAAGACTATTGCCATATTGCCAAGCAGCTTGGTGAGAAGGTGACAACTGTTGGTGCAATAATTCGCAAATGGAAGAAACACAAAATAACTGTCAACCTCCCTCCATCTTGTGGAGTTGCAATGATCAGGAGAACGGTGATGAAGCACGGGGGGGACTAGTCAATGATCTCAGGGCAGCTGGGACCAGTGTCACCATGAAAACAGTTGGTAACACACCACGCCGTGAAGGACTAAGATCCTGCAGAGACCGCAAGGTCCCCTTGTTCAAGACAATGCACATCTGAATGACCCAGAGGAGAACTGGGTGAAAGTGTTGTGGTCAGATGAGACCAAAATCGAGCTCTTTGGCATCAACTCAACTCGCTATGTTTGGAGGAGGAGGAATGCTGCCTACGACCCCAAGAACACCACCCCCAGATTACGAGTCTATCACTCTTAACCACTACACCACACTGGCTCAGACAACTTCTTATATTTCTGAATGTGCCCCCAGGCCTCAAAGGGTTGGGGAAAGTCTGGGCAAGATGGAGAAATACTCCAACCTTGTAGTAGGCAACTTCCAGTATAACTTTTTTTCATTAGAACATTTATTGTAATGATACCCCTTTAGCAATGTTTGTGGTTTCTCTCTCATAATGATGCTATTGACGCCTGTGTACAAGTCAGCTTCCTACGTAAATGCAGATCAAAAGGATGCTCTTAGATTGGCTGTGGAAACTATGGATTACTATAGCAGACCATTCAGAACAAAATACAAATCTGTTGCTCTTGTGTTGCAAGAAGCACTCTTTGAAACGTTACTGTACTCATGTTTTGAGTTTTCTGTGCAGCCCTGCAATGTAAACCCTCTCAGGGCAACTTACTCAGTAGAAAACAAGCATCATAGCAAAGCAATAGCAATATAAAAGTAAAATGGAAAAAAGACCTGGCAGCAATAAAATCTTGAGGTTTTGTTTTTAATAATTATAATGCCCGGGGGGGGGGGGGTTAAAAAGTTTTCATTGACTGAACTTGAAAATATAGCAAAGGAGGAAGCAGACTAGGCTCACTGTTGAGAGAATTCCACACATTCCTGTAAAATGCGGAGTTTTCCCATTGTCTGATTTCCTTCCCTATCATTGTTTCCCAGCCTAAAAATCCTCTCCCTTCTGTCCCCGCATCCCACCCCACCCCCGAATTGCCTCAGCCCCCACGGAGATGTAACATCCATGATGGTTAGGCAATTGGGACCCTTCCTCCTCTTCCTTCTTACGCACCAGCATCCTTTCCCTCTTATGGAGTAGCAGCCCCTTGGGATCAATCATGTTGGCAGGCCCAATTCAGGTGTCATGGTGCCCACTTACCTAACTGTGTACCACGTGAATTTATTTCAGTTTTGCAGATCTGCGGGAATTCTGTGTAGCCAAATTCCTTGGCCTTAATTTTCAGCCCACTCCTGAGGAACCTGAATTTCTTACCCAACACCACCTCATTTTGCATTATTATTATTATTATTATTATTATTATTATTATTATTATTATTCCAACATTCTCTGTCAAGTGTTTCAAGTGCTCATGTGCTGGTGGGTGGGTGAGTTTTAATGTTGGCCAACAGAGGCATTAAATGCAAAAGCTGCACTAGTGGAAATTTGTTGTGTTGAAGACTGTGCAGCAACTAAGTCACCAGCAACCAGCTTATGCATTCTCTTGCACGGGGAAAAAACATTTTGCCAGCAGGACACATAATGCCAAGTCACTTTAGTTTAGTGCTACAGTGGATACAGCTCATTATCATTACAGTTGTTTGCACTTTTTAATTTATAAAAGTATATATTGCAATTCATAAAAAATATATATATAAGCGGCTCTTCTTATTTTCACAAACATAAAGTAGTGTATCCAATAGGAACTTTCACCATGTAAAAGCAATCTGCAGCGGGCCTTCCTTTTCCTATGCCTTTGATATAACGAAATCTAATCTGAGCTTTGTTCGAGCAGAACCTATCCACTACTCCTCCAAATGTTACTTTGCCCTTTGGAGGACAGGGCTCTGGGGGTTTTCCCCCCAAGCAGAATTATTCTTGTTCCTGCCCTTCGGATGATTGGGGCTATAAATTTCACTTACCAGTAATTATAGGACATAGGCCGGTGGGTGCCAAGGGGGTAAATCTGAGCAGAGCCCTTTCAAGTGCAGGTGAAATGTATTAATTTGCAATATGATTTCTCTCTCTTCCTTCCACCCTGGGCTGCTATTTTCAACCAGTGTGAATGACTTTGCGGAGGTTTTCTAAAAGTATGGGAACTTTCTCTTTCAAATGTTCTCTCCCTCACCCTCCCTCACCCCCCCCCCCACCGGAAACTGTGACAGAGAGGGCAGGGGAATTGGGATATTATTGAACCCTTGACAGACATTAAAATCAACAGGTTTAAATTGCTGCCAAGCATGGACATTTCCTGCCTAAGCCTCAAGGGCACTTAAACAAAAAGTACGGTATGTTTGGTGGGGGCAGGAATATGTAAGCCAGATACCTCAGTGACTCAAGGTGGAGGGGAACTTGATATTTTGCAATTCATAGATTTCAGAAATATCCTCATAATGAACAACACATGGCTAAATTATATGTCATTTAAAATTGGGGCTAAGCTGAAAAGCGGTTAGGAAGAGGGGCAGAATGTGACATTTCTGTGAGCCGTTTCTGGCAGCATCAGATTCCCCTCTTGAGTCTTGACAGTTCATTTCTGATGCTCCAAAAGAGACCAGAATTCTTCACTTATGCAGGACTTGTTGCCTTCAGTTGACAATACAGCCATGTTGCCAAATCCAATTGGCTACCTACCAACGTTGTCCTGATACATAGCTTGACACCTGTTAAAATTTCAAGCAACGCTTTTAAAAAATAACATGTCTAACTAAAGAAAAAAGTGTGTGTGTGTGAAATGAATGTGCTTCAGTCTACTCAGAGCAAGACTAATACTGGATGTCACACAGTTATGTTTTAGACACAATGTTGTTGTTCAAAAAAAGATAAGCTAATATGTGACAAATTTAAACAAATTGCTTTCTAAAGCCTGGCCAATGGTTCCAGAAGTAGCAAACCTCTACATCAGGGGTCAGCAACCTTTTTCAGCCATGGGCCGGTCCACCGTCCCTCAGACATGTGGGGGGCCGGACTATTTTTTGGGGGGGGGGGGAATGAACGAATTCCTATGCCCCACAAATAACCCAGAGATGCATTTTAAATAGAAGGACACATTCTACTCATGTAAAAACACGCTAATTCCCAGACCATCTGCGGGTCGGATTGAGAAGGCGATTGGGCCACATCCGGCCCACGGGCCTTAGGTTGCCTACCCCTGCTCTACATGGAAGAGGAATATAATATAGTGGTACCTCGGTTTACAAACACTTCAGGTTACAAACGCTTCAGGTTACAAACTCCGCTAACCCAGAAATAGTACCTCAGGTTAAGAACTTTGCTTCAGGATGAGAACAAAAATTGTGCACCGACGGTGCAGCAGCAGCAGGAGGCCCTTAGCTAAAGTGGTACCTCAGGTTAAGAACGGTTTCAGGTTAAGAATGGACCCCCCAGAATGAATTAAGTTCTTAACCCGAGGTTAAGAAAAAAAGAAAACAATGCCCGACCTGAAGAACATGGAGCAGATGATTCAGCAGGCGAAACACAGCCCCGAACAAGTAAGGAGGTAGTACAAGAATACTTGGCTAGTTTAGATGTATTCAAGTCTCCAGGGCCAGATGAACTACATCCAAAAGTATTAAAAGAACTGGCAGATGTGATTTCAGAACCACTGGCAATAATATTTGAAAATTCCTGGAGAACAGGCAGACTGGAGGAGGGCAAATGTTGTCCCTGTTTTCAAAAAGAGGAAAAGAGAGGACCCAAACAATTACTGCCCAGTTAGCCTGACATCAATACCAGGAAAGATTCTAGAGCAGATCATTACACAAACAGTCTGTGAGCACCTAGAAAGAAACGCTGTGATCACTAAAAGTCAGCATGGTTTTCTGAAAAATAAGTCATGTCAGACTAATCTGATCTCATTTTTTGACAGAATTACAAACCTGGTAGATGAAGGGAACGCTGTGGAAGTAGCCTATCTTGATTTCAGCAAGGCCTTTGACAAGGTGCCCCATGATATTCTTGTAAAGAAGCTGGTAAAATGCGGCCTAGACAATCCTACCATTCAGTGGATTTTTAACTGGCTGGCTGACCGAACCGAAAGGGTGCTCATCAATGGCTCCTCTTCCTCCTGGAGAGAAGTGACTAGTGGGGTGCCAGAGGGTTCTGTCTTGGGCCCAGTCTTATTCAACATCTTTATCAATGACTTGGATGATGGGCTTGAGGGCATCCTGATCAAGTTTGCAGATGACACCAAATTGGGAGGGGTGGCTAATACCCCAGAGGACAGGATCACACTTCAAAATGACCTTAACAGATTAGACAACTGGGCCAAATCAAACAAGATGAATTTTAACAAGGAGAAATGTAAAGTACTACACTTGGGCAAAAAAAATGAAAGGCACAAATACAGGATGGGTGACACCTGGCTTGAGAGCAGTACATGTGAAAAAGGACCTGGGAGTCTTGGTAGACCACAAACTTGACATGATTCAACAGTGTGATGCAGCAGCTTGAAAAGCCAATGCAATTCTGGGCTGCATCAATAGGAGTATAGCATCTAGATCAAGGGAAGTAATAGTACCACTGTATTCAGCTCTGGTCAGACCTCACCTGGAGTACTGTGTCCAGTTCTGGGCATATAGTTCAAGAAGGATACTGACAAGTGTCCAGAAGAGGGCAACCAAAATGGTCAAAGGCCTGGAAACGATGCCTTATGAGGAACGGCTTAGGGAGCTGGGTATGTTTAGCCTGGAGAAGAGAAGGTTAAGGGGTGATATGATAGCCATGTTCAAATATATGAAAGGATGTAATAAAGAGGAGGGAGAAAGATTGTTTTCTGCTGCTCCAGAGAAGCGGACACAGAGCAATGGATTCAAAGTTCAAGAAAGAAGATTCCACCTAAACATTAGGAAGAACTTCCTGACAGTAAGAGCTGTTTGACAGTGGAATTTGCTACCAAGGAGTGTGGTGGAGTCTCCTTTGGAGGTCTTTAAGCAGAGGCTTGACGGGGGTTGGACTGGATGGCCCTTGTGATCTCTTCCAATACTATGATTCTACCACTGTAGTTTCTTTTCCTTTTTTGTATTTGTTTTTGCTTCTGTCTGCCCCACCCGCTGCCGCTGCTACTGCCACCCAAGCCTCACTTGCTTCTTGATCCTCTTAACTGGAGATATTGGGGATTTAACTTTGGGACCCTCTGCATGTAGAACATGTGTCCTTATCGCTGACCTATGACCTCTCCTTCCCTCCTTATTGTGTGGGCAAAGCTGTGTGTGCAAAGTTGTCCTCTGTTCCTTAATAACAGTGAAGGAGACCATTCCAAACAATGGGACCAGTCACATTCTCCCCCCCTTCTTGGGTTTTTACTTACAACCAAGTTTCCAGCCACATGAGGCAAAGCCAGGCAGTGTGGACTCTTTTAAGCCAGGTGCAATTTTCCCCCCCAAAGATTTCCAATCCCAATCCAAGGTGTCGACCAACCAGACTTGTTTCCTAGTCACCAGACTCCTCAGTTAAGTTAAGGGCTCTTAATTGTTGTGTGAGATGCAGCAGGGAGACAGAGACGTGTCTTGTTATTCACATGAAGAAATCTCCACGGGATGGATTACTCTGCTGGTATGCAGAGCTACGGAAATCTGGAGACTTGAGAACTGTTTGTTCCCACCTTAAACTTGCTAACATGCAGCTCCGACATCTAAGTCTTGAAACCCTAAACTGTAGCACAGTTTTCCTTTCCAGCTAAACACAGTCCCAAAGCCTTTCTGGAGGATTTATCACTGAAACACGTGTGTGTGTGTGTGTGTGTGTGTGTGTGTGTGTGTCCTTTTGTACATTCTAACTCCTGACACTGCAGCACATGTTGCTGAGTTGTGTTGTGCTGCTTTTCAAACTGCCAACGAACCACAACCACTTCCAGCACATTCTATTCCAGGGGTAAAGAACTTCAGTAGGCCAAATATGTATTTTGTGGTTTGATATTTTGATTCTATTCTGTGAAGCACCCTGAGACCTCCGGGTATAGGGCGGTGTATATATTCTAATAATAATAATAGTGGTATGTACAGTTTGTTATATAAACAACAAAGTACGGTAAGGAAATCGTCTCTGATCTTGCTTTACCTTGGTGGAGGATAGAGAGGGGGGTGTGAGTATGTGTGGAAACTGCCCTAATGTACAAAGGCAAAAAATTAAACTATCAGGCTGCATTCAGACAGTGTTTTATTCCATTTTCCTCTCATTTCCTCACCTGATGATTTCCATGTTTTATGCAATCTTCCACATAACGTAAAAGCCTGTTCAGCAAATCTAATAGAAGCGTAGTGCTCATTTCCTGTGTTCTTTCCAGAGGAAAAAAATCCAACCTTAGCCCTGTTAACTCAGAAAATTGCAGGAGTTTTGTGCTGTGATTTTGCAAGATGAAATTTGGGGGTGGTATCCCAGCATGCAGTTCTTTCTCGCCATTTAAATTTAGCATGGCCTGGTGGTATGCTGGTCAAAAAGCCCCAGCTCTGTAATGGAAAAGGTAATGCCATGTAAATGGAATGCTGGAAGTGGGGAAAGAAGCATTATCACCAGGAAAACTTAATGAAATAAACCCCATGTCTGAATGCAGCCTCAGATCTCTCCTCCCTGCAAAATTTCACAACAAAGAGGGTTCTTGAAACCTGCTGACGGCGCTCTAGTCTGTCACTCTAGGGATTATTGGCAAGCATCCAGGTCTTGTAGAGCTTCCTTGGGCTCCCTACATCATCTGCGCTGCATGCACCCGGTTCTAGGCTACAGTTGGTTTGGTGAAATTCCCAGGGGGTCCCAGAGATGACAAATAGGATTACAATGGTACCTCTAGTTACGAACTTAATTCATTCCAGAGGTCCGTTCTTAACCTGAAACTGTTCTTAACCTGAGGTGTGCTTTGCTAATGGGGCCTCTTGCTGCCGCTGTGCCGCCGGCACACGATTTCCATTCTCATCCCGGGGCAAAGTTCTCAACTCGAGGTAACTCTTCCAGGCTAGCAGAGTTTGTAACCTGAAGCGTTTGTAACCTGAGGCGTTTGTAACTTGAGGTACTGCTGTACTCCTTCCTTCACAATCCTCTCTCCAGCCTCTGCACACCTTCCCTCCTCCAGCTGCTTTTCTTCATGGCAAGGGGTGGGGGAGACTAGTGTGGCTCCATCCATGGGCTGGTAAAGGAGCAGCTGGTCCTGCTCTCGCTTTCCTTGTCCCACCCTGTTCCATTTTCCTTTTGTGCTGCGTCTATTAGATAGTGAGTCTGCTGTATCTTTTGGTATCAGTGCTTAGGAAATAGTAGGCACTTTATAAATGTTAAAGACAATAATAATAGTTCTGTCTGTGGTTCTCCTCCTGGCCCCCCTGCCTATGCTTTTTATTTTTGTTCTCTGCAAAGGTCACCCCCACACCTCAGGGGGTCCAAGCCTTGCTGAAGATGATGTACTGTGCGTACTGCCAAGGCCTCGTTGCTGTCAAGCCGTGTTACAACTACTGTTTTAATGTCATGAGGGGCTGCCTCGCCAACCAAGGCGAGCTGGACACGGAGTGGAACAACTTCATCGGTGAGTGGCTCTTGTTTGTTCGGTTTATTTAAACCAGGCAATGGAGAATTAACAAAATGAAACAACCCCCCCCCCCGTGTGATTTGTTCCAATTTAATTAATTATTTAGAAAAGTGTATATAGGCTGCTGAATAAAAACAGAACAACATGGATGGCATGAATTTGCCTAAGAATAGGGATCCCAGAAAGCTTGTCGGCTAGGGCAGACAAGAGGGGCTGCAGCGGAGGGCTCCCAAGGAGATGGGAGAGGAGAGGAGAGGAGGCTGAGGGAGCACTCCACAAGGGAGGGCGTTCGAAAAGGGGTGAGGGTCTGCTGGCTCTGCAGGCAAGGGGGGACATAACTGGGCTCCTGAGGTTCAGAGCATGTTTTCTCCACTAGGTACCTGAGCCCCACAGGGGAGTTGCAGAAAGGATGTAGTTGGTCAAGGGAGCTGTGGACTCAAAAAGATTGAAAACCTCTGTATTAGTGGGTCCCCCCCCCATTTAATTTAATTATATTATTTTCTCTCGGTTTCCGCCATTCCCTTACCTTTTAAGAGCCATGTTCTATAAAGTTTGATATAGCACCTGGCTGAATTTTCTGACAGCATTTTACTGAACAGCTCTAAGCACTGTACCCAAAACAATATAAAGTAATGATACACAGTACTTATAAGGCCAATGTCCAACAAGACAAAGGTTCCTTACCCCCTCCTTAGGCCTTTTGAATATTTTTAGTTTCATTGGGATGCAACTTAAATTTTCTGCTCCAGGCATCTAAATAGCTGGCCCTATTATCAGTGGAGCAAGGAGAGGACATCTGAGCCTTCTGGGAAATCCACCCTAAGTAGCTCTGAGACTACAATTCCCAGGGTCCTTTGGAGAAATCCTGAGAACAGGGGTGGACAAATATGTCAATTTTGGTTTCTCCCACTTTCTCAGTATTAAGTTCATTTGCTACTCTCCCACGTCAGTCTGGATCTCTCTTTTTAAAAGTCCTTGTGAAAATCCACCAGCATTTTAGTACTTGTTTATCCTAAGGGACACATTTCTGTGTGCAATTTTTCCTTATACATTGCATTGTTTTATGTTTCTGTTCTTATTATCATTGTTCCTCTTATCATTAGTATCATTAAATGTGTTGCCTGCTCTTCATCCAGGGCAGGTTGCAAACATTTAAATTTTGTTGTTGGAAACAGTTAAAACCATTTACAGTCACAGAAACAGAGCTGGTCCTGTTGTTTTTCCACTAATGCATGCAGATGTGTGTGAGTGTGTGTGTTTGCTTGTTTGTTTTATACACATTTTACACACTGTTTTTGGTTAGAGAGCTGCGCCGCAAAATGCAAAGTACTGTGCACATTTTGATAGATAGCTGCATCTTGGTAAAAAGTAGAGGTTCACGTTAAAAGGTGATCTGAACTGAATTTCTCACCCCACCCCATCATTACCTGAGAACTTGGTAGCAGAGATGACAAGGCTTGCAGATGCTGTAGCAGGAACTTCTTCCAGGTAGCCAAGACACAGTTACACTCTAGTAATGGCCCTTTTCATGGGCTAAAAACCTTTCTAAATTCTCTCTCTCTCTGTCTCTCTCTCTCTGTGTGTGTGTGTAGGGGTGCTATTTGGCAAAGAGGCTTGATATCCTTTCCTCCTGGGGCTTGTTACAGAGGCTTGCCTTGTCCTGTGCCTCTGCACCGAGCCTTCAGAAGCCCAGTTTCACCAGAGAGGATGCGAGCACACTAGCTAATTTATCCAAGACCATAACCAGAAGAGCTCAGTGCTGAAAAGAGTTGCAGCAAAAAAGTGCAGAATGTTTCAAAGGAGAAGGACTGAGTGCCAGGAAGCTCGACAAAGCAGGGCAGTCTGCTAATTGTAGGGGCCTCTGCACCATTCACAATGGCTCAAGAGGCAAAGCTCCTTGTGAGGAGGGAAGGCAGGAGCACTGGCAAAACAAGAGAGCCAGTGTCATGTAGTGGTTAGAGTGCCTGCCTAGGACCTGAGGTCCTCGGTTCAAATCCCCACTGGGTGGCTTTGGGCCAGGCATTGCTTCACAGGGCTGTTGTTATGGGGAGGAGTATCAGGAGCCAGTCAGGACCAGGTCAGAATGAAAAACACTGGTGTCAGTGAAGTTAACTCAGTTAAGTCAGTGAAGAAACCAAAACAGTGCAGGCCTAGCAACTCTTCCCAGTAGGTCATGCCTCAATGGGGCAGTTACAGGGGCTGAAGGGGAGATTCCCTGGCTTCTTCACCAGTCTGCTTCCTCTCTGCATCTTGGCCCCCCTCCTCTGCAGCCTCTGCTTCTGCCTCAATGTTTTCCTGCTCTCTGCACTGCTCTCTGCCCCAGACTCTTCCTGCTCACTAAACCCTGTTGCCTAATCAGCTTATGACACTTTCTCCTCCCAGTCTGGTGCCTCGTCTCCCTCTGACCACACATTGCCGTCCCACCACCAGTCCACTGGCTCTGATCCTTCTTCCCTTGAGGGGTCCCTTGGGGATTCTCCAGCTGGTGCCTCCCACCCACTCCTCTGCACCCAGCCTGTCCATGGCACTCAGCCATTGAGAGCTTGTAGGGAGACGTTGCTGGTCAGAGCCAATGACCAGCAACAGACAAGCATTCTGACTTGCTGCTAGAAGGCAGCTTCCACTGCTCAGGTGTTCAGCAAATGCCTGATGAAACAGGTGGGGGGGTGAGTTAGTTCACCACCTTGTGGAAGAGAGTCTGTAGCTCTGGTGCCACAGCCAAGAATGTCCTGCCTCCAAGTCACAGCAGACCAGTCTTCATAAAGCCACCCGTCCCAACATTGCATCCCCCGATGTTGCCAGGGTTGCCTGCCCCTGAGCATTGTCCATGCAAACTGGAGGTTTGTGGGGGTATTGCGATGCAACAACATCTGGGGATGACCCAAGGCTGAGGAACGCTGCCTTAAAAGGAATCCAGCAGGTGCCAGGTCTTAATTGTGGGGGGGAGGGGGAGGGAGGGAATGTACACATGAGAGGAGACATTTTTCCCACCCCCAGGTAAACAAGCATGCAGCTCTTACTGCTGTTCCAAACCATTATCAGCTTTGCCCTTGATTCCTCCTCTCCACAGCCTCCGCCCACCTCCATGGACCAGAGCACGCCAGGCACTCCTGTCTTCATAGAATCATAGAATCATAGAGTTGGAAGAGACCACAAGGGCCATCCAGTCCAACCCCCTGCCAAGCAGGAAACACCATCAAAGCATTCTTGACATATGCCTGTCAAGCCTCTGCTTAAAGACCTCCAAAGAAGGAGACTCCACCACACTCCTTGGTAGCAAATTCCACTGCCGAACAGCTCTTACTGTCAGGAAGTTCTTCCTAATGTTTAGGTGGAATCTTCTTTCTTGAAGTTTGAATCCATTGCTCCGTGTCCGCTTCCACTGCCTCCAGCAGTTTGGTCAAACTCATGTTCGTAGCTTCGAGAAAACAGTCCAACCATCTCGTCCTCTGTCGTCCCCTTCTCCTTCTGCCCTCAATCTTTCCCAGCATCAGGGTCTTTTCCAGGGAGTCTTCTCTTCTCATGAGGTGGCCAAAGTATTGGAGCCTCAGCTTCACGATCTGTCCTTCCAGTGAGCACTCAGGGCTGATTTCCTTAAGAATGGATAGGTTTGATCTTCTTGCAGTCCATGGGACTCTCAAGAGTCTCCTCCAGCACCATAATTCAAAAGCATCAATTCTTCGGCAATCAGCCTTCTTGATGGTCCAGCTCTCACTTCCATGCATCACTACTGGGAAAACCATAGCTTTAACTATACGGACCTCCTCAGTTGTGTAATGCTAAAGCCCTGTTGTCCTGAACCACAGCCCAACGCTGTTGCGGGCAGGAGGGGGGAGGGATTTACCATTCATCATGATTTGCTGGCAGGCATGCCAGCCAGATCTTAGCGGGAGCTAGGATGTAGTCATTTCCATGCACCTTTAATGCATCTTCCCGGCTAAATCCTGGCATTTAAAAAGTGAAAACTTCACCCTCCTTCAAAAATGCCTTCTGTCTCCCACCTGAATAAAATGTATTTATTCTTGACCCATCCCTTTGAGCCCCCTGCCAGCACAGAAAGAGTTTCCATCTGTATCCTTCCTCTGAGAGCAGAAGTGTGGATTTGCTTCCAAATGCTTTGCACTGGCAACTTGGATTGCTTCTCCTCTCTCTCTCTCTCTCTCTCTCTCTCTCTCCCCTCCCTCCCTCACCTCTCTCCTCTGCCCCCACCCTAACTCTCTCCTCCCAGCCTGAATAAGGATGGCATGCCTGAGTGGCGATTTGTGTGCTGCCATGACAATTGCAGGTGACAAAGGCCCCAATTCAGGAATGTTCTGCTTAGCCATGAGGTTGGACAAAAACACCACATAACCCAAAAGTTCATTCTCTCTTCTCTTCTTCTGTCTCCAACCACCCCCAAGTCTCTCTTTCAAATTTATTGATTATTTTGAAAAACAAACCAACAAGAATACCTCCTTTTTATGTGTGTATCTTTTTTTTACAGTGTGTGCGTGTGTGCATGTGCGTGCGTGCACACACACACACACACACACACACACACACAAGCTGGCCCGGCCACGTGTTGCTGTGGTTCATCCCTGTGACTGCCCCGACCCTGTTCTGACCCATGGCCTATTCTGCCCCCTCCTCCCCCACCCCCAGGTCATCCCTGTGACTCCCCCCCACCCTGTCCTGTCCATGACCTATTCTGCCCCCTCCTTCCCCCACCCCTGGGTCATCCCTATGATTTCCCCCCACTGTCCCGACCCATGACCTATTCTGTCCCCTACCCCCGGCTCATCCCTGTGAGTGGCCACACCCTGTCCCAAACCATGACCTATCCCGCCCCTCCTCCACCCTCCGACTCATCCCTGTGATTGGTCCCACCCTGCCCTGAGCCATGACCTATCCCGCCCCCTCAGTTCAGTCTGCAAAGGGGAGCCAAGATGCTGTGGAGAGGGAAGGTTTCCTAGCTGCAGTACCAGTGTAGCCGCCACTAGAGGGCGCTGTGTTGCAACCTCTCCTGTGCTCCCAGCATCCCCAGCTGTCTGAGTTTTGTGTTCGGGAACAGTGGGTTTTACCTGCTTTACCTGCCATAGGTGTGACATCTATCTACGCAAATGGTATGCAAACCCTTGCATATTCGTTTGAGATGTTGTGTCCAAATTTGAACGTAATCAGTCAAGCGGTTTTGGTGAAAAGTGGAGACCAACAAACATGTCCCTTTTACACACACACACACACACACACACGTAAAAGGTACATGTGTGTGACTTCCAACCTTTCTCCCAAATCGCTTGACCGATTGCGTTCAAATTTGGACACAACATCCCAAACAAATATGTGAGGTATCTTAGGCAATTCGCATAGACATATGTCACACCTGGGCCACGTAAAACCCCAAAAAACCCGTGTTCCAGAACTCACAACTCACCCTAAAGTGTATGCTGGGGGGGAAAGGAACAGGAGAGGTTGCAAAACAGTGCCCTCTAGCGCCGACCACACTGGTACTGCACCTCCAGTGGACGTTAAAGGAGCAGACGGCATATCCTTTCAGCAGCACAACCCACCCACCCCCTTCTCCTCCACGGTCACAACCCAACGGCCATCTTGAGCCCACCTCCCACCACCGGTGCCTCGACCCCACCTCCGACACACCCCAACGGCCGCCTGGAGTCCACCTCCCATGCAGGCTGCACTCCAAAGTCACTGCCACCACCGCCTTCAGAACGAGGGGGGCCACTCACAGGGATGTGCCGGGGGGAGGAGACTCCGTGATACCTCATGGGTCGGGACAGGGTGGGGACGGTCACAAGCATGAACCAGGGGGATGGGGGGAAGTCACAGGAATGACCCTGTGTAAACAGAACACACGTAAAACATTCCAACAAAATGAAGGGGTACTCTGAAGGTGAGGGGAGTCTGACGGAGGACTCTCAGGGATCCATTAAACAGACTCACCCACAGCAACGCGTGGGCAGGCCAGCTAGTGTGTGTGTGTGTGTGTGTGTATGTTTGTGTGTATATATACAGTAATACCTCGGGTTACGAATGTGATCCGTTCCGGATTGCAGTTCGTAACCCGAACGCCATTTTGCGCATGCGCAGACCGTGTGCGCGCGCCGCTTCTGCGCATACACGTGTGGCGAAAACACTTCCAGGGTTGCGCAGTTTGTAACCCGAACTGTTCGCAAACCGAGGTGTTCGTAACCCGAGGTATGACTGTGTATATGTGTGTGTGTGTGTGTGTGTGTGTGTGTGTGTGTGTGTGTGTAATATAGTAAACCAAGACATTTCCTCTTGGCTGTAACAGGGGCAGCCTTCTTGGCTCACCGAGGCAGCTCTGAGCCTTGCTTTAAGTCATGCTCTGCTTTCCTGTGGAATGCTTCCATTTTGCTGTCACATCAAAAGCCATTTCCCCCTCTCTTCACCAGTACAATGAGGGACATTCATGGGAGCAGTCATTGCTCAGAAAGGCTGGAAGCTGAGCGTTATGGGAACTGGCTGCAGTTCCATCTCAGGCTCTGCCTTGCCCAGCTGTCCCATCTTGCATTTACTGAAGTTATTTGGTAGGTCCATTTGCCTTTCCCGGGCAGGAGCTTTGCAGGTGGGCACCCCATCTCCCCTATGAACTGACCTATTGCTGACCAGATCGTACTCCTGCCGCCAAATTGGCCAATAGTGGCAGGTATGTGGGGGGCGTCAGTGATATGCACCATGGCTTACCTCAGTTCCTATGGCCAAACCTTTCACACCTACAACCAATAACGTTGTGGTATTATTTGGCCCCAAAAATCCAATAAGCTGTGTCTTGTCTAGTTATTTGCAGCTTCAGGAATAGGGTTGTCTCAGGGCCTCACCATGCAAGTAGAGCCATGGAGTGAGGGTGAGCATGGTTTGCACTGGTGCTTAGCAGGCACTCCTGGGTAATGCAGAAGGTCTGTGCCTTGGAAGGGAATGGCTGCCTCTTCCCTTGCAAATATCCGTTTTTCACAGGCCTTTCTAAAATCACCCATGTGGGGTTTGGCATAGGGGCCACTTCAGTTGGCCTACGGTTACAAATAGGTTTCTTTCAGCTTTAGGAGCAGTTGTGGCACAGCAAATTCAGCCATGCAGGGTCCCTTTATGATAGTCACAGGGTTGTCCACAAGCACTCTCCTAATATTATACAAATGTCTTACAACTATGCAGCAATACTAACTAGAGATTCATTGCAATGATCAGTGCACATCTCCATTCATGGCCTTTCTGCTAGATCTACTGTGTTCATTGCATGTACACAAGTAAATGATATGGAGTGCTCCAATATCTTATTTTGGAGTGACTTAAGCTCCATTGTGCATAAAAGGATTTATGCACCACTTTCTTGAAACAGAAGCACCTTGTTTCCCCAGTTTTCTCAAATGCTTCTTGGAGCATACAGAACAATTCTTCTTTAGAGTTCTTCCCACACCCCTTCTCCAGAGTGACCTTGGGAGTCAATCCTCAATATCTGATGGGCTCCAATCAGCACAAGGGGTGAGAAGGCTCCTTCTCCGTGGCTAGAAAGCTCCCCTTCCATGCTGCAGGGTGCTGGAGACAGGAACCCTACTGCAAGGATAGAAATGGGTCTTCAACCACTGCACCTCTACTTGGGATTGCAAGAGCAGCCTGGCTGCTGGATCAGGTCCATTTAGTCCAACACCCTGAGGCTGACCAGATGGCACTTTTGGAAGTCTGGAGGCAGAACTTTAGCACTATCCCCCAATTTTGCTCCTCAGCAACCAGTATTCAGGGCCATAAAACACTCAGTTTCCTTAATGTTCCTCAGCTGATTCCTGCCACCAATAAGCTAACAATGTAAATATATACAAGAGATGGAAGCCCTTCAGCAGAGAGGGTGTGCGCATGGGTGTTCTGGTGTGTGTGTAAAAAGAAATGAAACAGGAAAACTTGAAATGCAGCATGAATAAACAAGGCAGATGGTATTATTTATTTTAGACAATCTGCGCTGATTGCAAAATTTCAGGGGAGGGTGCAGTTTGAAGAGCCTGGAATCTCTCCGTCCCCCTGGGGCTTAGAAGGCAAATGGGAAGGGGGAGGCAAGCAGGAAGCCCATATGGGAACTGGTGTGAGGAAGTGGAAAGCTGGGCGAAAAGCCGACGTCTTGCTGCCTTCCTTGGTTTCTGAAACGATGGGATGCCTGCCTAGGGAATGTTCCAGATTTCTACGTTGTTTACTCTCCTTGTTTCATCAGCATGAGCAGGAGAGGTGCTATAAGGAAGCTGCTGCTGGTGGTGGTGTGTGTGTGTGTGTGTGTGTGTGTGTGTGTGCAGTATAATAGATTGTAACTGGGTATCCAGTGACTCACAAATTGTCATTCCCTGCCCTCTTGGTAGCAAACCCACAATGTGAAAAAGCTCAACAAGACCAGCAGAGTAAGCAGGTCTTTCGGTAGTTTTGTAACATCACTGGCCAACATAGTCATGCTGGCTGGGATTGCAATGCTGTCTGAAACATCTGGAGGGTACTCATTGCATCTGCCACAACCCTCCATCCTACTGTTCCTGTATTCTGCCTCAGATTCCATGCTCATGGTGGCAGAGAGGCTGGAGGGCCCTTTCAACATTGAATCCGTCATGGACCCGATTGATGTGAAGATCTCTGATGCCATAATGAACATGCAGGAGAACAGCATGCAGGTCTCCCAAAAGGTATGATGAGGGCATTTTGCGTTTGTAGGGAGAGAGAGAGAGAGAGAGAGAGAGAGAGAGAGAGAGAGAGAGAGAGAGAGAGAGAGAGAGAGAGAATTAAGGTGCTTCTCATCTTAATGGAACCAAGGTTTCCAAGCCACGGGGCACCATGACCTCACTATAATTGTGAATTATTTTTTGATTATTTATTTTTCATCTCTTGACTTTTTATTTTTAAATGTAATTACATTAGTTTGGTTGGATTGCATGATTTGAGTTGTCAAATTTCCTGGATTTTTTTTAATGGGTGAATGAACGTTTGTTTTTTAAGGCAGGAGTAGAAACTGAAAGTTCAAGGGATAAAGTTGTCTACTTTTCAAGGTTAAACCATCCCTTTAAAGAGTCACAATGCTGAGCTGGTCAGCTAACAGTTGCTGTGCTGAATCAGAAAACATATGTATTGCAGTCTAGCATGTTAAGTTCAAAGTGAGTAGAAGGTAAGAACAAAGATGCACAAAATCAACTTTCTGATACTGTTTTGTGTCTCCCATTGGTTTAGGTTTTCCAAGGGTGTGGGCAGCCCAAGACACTTGCGCAGAGCCGGACGTCTCGCTCCATCTCAGAAAGCAGCTTCAGTGCCCGTTTCAGACCCTACAACCCAGAGGAGAGGCCGACCACAGCAGCTGGCACCAGCTTAGATAGACTGGTGGGTATACAGAGAACTGCACTGTGTGGTTCAACAGGACAAGGAATGGGGGGTCTTCTCTCCCCTGCCAATATATTGCATAGAGCAGCACTGCCGAGCTGGTGGCCCAGAGGCCTGAAGGCTCATTATTGTTATTATTATTTATTACATTTCTACACCACCCGTCATCAGTGGATCACAGGGTGGTTTACGGTATGAAACCTCAGTGGTACTTAACTTAGTAACGAACAAAACAACACCACACACTTTGTATAATTAGCCCAAGGCCTGGGAGAAGAGGAATGTTTTGCCTGATGCCAAAATATATGTAATGAAGGCACTAGGCAAGCCTCCCTGGGGAGAGTGTGCCACAAAAAAGGAGCCACCCCAGAAAAGGTCTGTTCTCTTGTTGCTGCTCACTGGACCTCTCATGGAGGAGGCACATGAAGAAGGCTCCAATCCTGAGCCTAACAAGCCTTTTTGGCTGGCCTGCCAATGGCTTCAGCAGCAGCAGCAGCACTGAACAAAGCATTGCTGACATTGATGGGATCAAAATGCAACGCTCTGAAAAAAGGAAGGAGCTCTTCAGTCTGCTTCAAAGTTTCCCACGGAGCAGCAGGCATCAGAGGCTGTCAAAGCTGCTTTTAAGAAACGTTTTCTCTCCAATCCCTGTTTGTGGGCTTCCTAGGAGCATCTGATTGACCGCTAGAAGGCTTGGTCCTGCTCTAGATGGACCTTTCGTCTGATCTGCTTTTCTCGCAGTGGCCACTCAGATGGCTTCCAGTCTGGAATGAGGACCTGAGCAAAACAGCAACTCTTCTCATTTCAGTTCCCAGCTATTGGCATTCAGAGGAACACTGCCTCTGACTATGGAGGCAGAACATGGGTAGCCTTTTCCTTCACAGATTTCTCTAATCCTCTTTTTAAAGCCATCCAAGTTGGGTGCCCTTTTGGCAGCACAAAAGCTGTTTGCCTGCCAACTCTGTTAAGAGACCCCAAGTTCCAGCGCTGTGAGAGAAGGAAGGAGAAGAGCTCAACGGCAGAGCATCTTCTCTGCATGCAGAAGGTCCCAGACTCCCCAGGTAGGGCTGGGAGAAATCCAGCCTAGAACCTTGGAAAGCCACTGCTTGTCAGTGCAGACAATGCTGAACTCGATGGATCAGAAGCCAATTTCTTCTTCCTGGGCTTGTTTTGCTGAGCATAATAAGAGTAACTTTGATGATACTTTTTGACCAACAGGTGACAGATGTGAAGGAAAAGCTGAAGCAAGCCAAGAAATTCTGGTCCTCCCTTCCCAGCAATATCTGTAGCAATGAGAAGATGGCTGCTGACAGCATCAATGAAGAAGAGTGCTGGAATGGAAGTGACAAAAGCAGGTTTGGAATAAGCCCAATTCTTCCTTTCATAGACTCATAGAATTGTAGGATTGGAAGCGACCACAAGGATCATCTAGTCCAGGCATGTCAAACCTGCGGCCCTCCAGATGTTTTGGACTACAATTCCCATCTTCCCCAACCACTGGTCCTGCTAGCTAGGGATCATGGGAGTCGTAGGCCAAAACATCTGGAGGGCCGCAGGTTTGACATTCTAGTCCAACCACCTGACAATGTAGGAATCATAGCTACTTAATCCCTGGCAGGTGGCCATCCAACCTCTCTTTAAAAACCTCAAATGAAACCTCAAACCTTTCAAGGTAGTCTGTTCCAATGTTATAGAATCATAGAGTTGGAAGAGACCACAAGGGCCATCCAGTCCAAGCACCATCAAGAACACAGAGTTCTCAATTTTTTAGGCTGAACTGTATGCACTCTTCTTCCATTTTTTATACATAGTCCATAAAATCTTCAAGTCCAAAATAATAATTTCCAATTAAATATAATGATCCAATACTTTAATTAACTCCAAGTCCTTTCATTGAACCATCCCGGGATCCGGGTCCAGCTTTCAGAGGAACTTTCTTTTATCAAATGTCACTATTTCGCAGGCAATTTAAATTTAATCAACCCTCTCCCCTGTGCCTGCTACAGAGGAGCTCTTAAGTCCACTTCCTGATAAATTGAACGTTTCCGTTCCTTTTGAGAGCTAAGAGTTAATTAACTGCTTCGCTGTCTCTCAGAGGGTGGCAACAGACTTCCTTGTTTTAAATTGCCCCGTTTCCAAATCTTCTTATCAAATCAAAGTTTTATCCACAGGCTATCCAGATAATCAAATTCTTACTTTAAAGGAAGAATCCATCGCTCTCCTCCACCGGCGCAGGGCTTCACCCCGTGAGGGTAAAATGACGCTCAAAAATGGCTCCTGCGTCTCCCGACTCTACTCTCACCGGGGCTCTTCTCGAGCTTACCGGGAGGTAAAGGGACCGCAAATGGAGCACCGCTGAGCCCTTCATCCCCAGAACGCACAATCTGGGGCTCTTTTCGGGGGCTGCATCGCCCTCGCAGCTCTCCCCCCCCCTCACAGAGCCGGGCTGCCTCAGAGCTGTGGCAAGTCCTGCCGAACGGAGCTGGCGACAGACCGGACGTCCTAGGATTTGAGTCTTAGTATGCTTGGTTGCTCCTTTCCACTGAATAATAAACTCCAGAAGAGCATGTCAAGCAGCTCGTACCCGCAGAATGTTCTTCCTGATGTTTAAGTGGAATCTCCTTTTTTTTAATTGGAATGCATTGGTTCAGGAATCAGATTCCAGACAGTGTTAGATAGGTGTGTTAGTCTGGTGGAAAAATAAGATAACATAAAGCTAAGCCATGGCTTGCTAACAAACCATGAGTTGTCCCAGAGGAGATTAAACAAGCTGTGATATGTGTTTCCAAAACTCAGTTTATTTCCCAGCTGCTCTTGCCTCATACCTTTGTGGCTTGGTGAGCATTTGGAGTGGTCAAATGAACCATGGTTAATGCCAATATAATGCCAAACCATAGTTTAAAAATCCAAGAACTTGCAAGCCTTCAGATCATGGTTTGCTGACAATAAGCACACCATAGTTCAGTGGCTGGGCAGCATTCACACATAACACTAAACCATGGTTTAATATACCATGGTGCAATCAATGCTGCTTTAGCATTTGTGTGAACCTGGCCAAAGAGACTAGCAAGCTTTCATTGGCATTTGGTTGGCCTGCTGGACTAGATGAGCTGTCGGCCTGATCTAGAACCCTCTTCTTACATTCATCAGATGCATGAAGTGAGATCCTGAGTTACAGGTGTGTGTGTGTGTGTGTGTGTGTGTGTGTGTGTGTGTGTGTGTGTGTCGATTAGAGATAGATAGATAGATGATAGATAGATAGATAGATAGATAGATAGATAGATAGATAGATGATTGATAGATGATTGATAGATGATTGATAGATGATAGATGTTGTTGTTGTTTAGTCGTTTAGTCGTGTCCGACTCTTCGTGACCCCATGGACCATAGCACGCCAGGCACTCCTGTCTTCCACTGCCTCCCGCAGTTTGGTCAAACTCATGTTTGTAGCTTCGAGAACACTGTCCAACCATCTCGTCCTCTGTCGTCCTCTTCTCCTAGTGCCCTCCATCTTTCCCAACATCAAGGTCTTTTCCAAGGATTCTTCTCTTCTCATGAGGTGGCCAAAGTATTGGAGCCTCAGCTTCACGATCTGTCCTTCCAGTGAGCACTCAGGGCTGATTTCCTTAAGAATGGATACCGTGTTTCCCCTTTTTTAAGGCGTAGCCATAAAGTAAGCCATGGCAGGATTTTTAAACATTTGCTAAACATAAGACATACCCCGAAAATAAGACATACCTCCATGCCATGTGGAGAGAGACCGCCGAGCGCCCCAACCAGCCAGCGGGACTCAGAATGCTGGCTGCAGCAGCAGCAGGAGGAAGCCTGCCGGCTCGGTGCCTGGAGCCAGCTGCTGCAGCGACGAGCACACAGAGCACCCGAGCCAGCGGTCTTGCCTCCGCCTGGCCCGACCGAGGAGACCTGCCTCCCCGCCTCCCAGAACTAGTGGCTGCAGCATGGAGCGCGTCGAGCGCTCCGCAGGACCCAACGCTTGTAGTGCTCTGTCGGGCCGGGCGGAGCGCCTGAGCCAGCGGCCCCTGCCTGGCCGGACCAAGGAGACCTGCCTCCCCACCGTCCAGATCCGGCGGCTGCAGCGTGGAACACATCGAGCGCTCCGCAACACCGAGCGCTTGGAGAGCTCTGTCGGGCCGGGCGGAGCACCTGAGCCAGCGGCCTCCGCCTGGCCCGGCCAAGGAGACCTGCCTCCCCACCGCCCAGATCCGGTGGCTGCAGCGTGGAGCGCGTCGAGCGCTCCGCAAGACCAAGCGCTTGGAGCGCTCTGTCGGCCGGGCGGAGTGCCCGAGCCAGCGGCCTCCGCCTGACCCAGCCGAGGAGACCTGCCTCCCCGCCGCCCAGAACCGGCGCAGCGCCAAGTGCTTGGAGCGCCCTGCCGGGCCGGGCGGACCACCTAAGCCAGTTTTTCTTCTTTTTTTCTTCCCTTTTTGTAATGTACAGAAATGCAAACTATAGCTTATCATCATCATTAATTAATGTACAGAAATGTAATGTACAGAAATGCAAACTATATCTTATCATCATCAGGTAATTAAAAAAAAGACACCCCACCGAAAATAAGACACCCTGTGTTTTTTTGAGAAAAAAAAGTTGTAAGACGGTGTCTTAAAAAAGGGGAAACACGGTAGATTTGATCTTCTTGCAGTCCATGGGACTCTCAAGAGTCTCCTCCAGCACCATAATTCAAAAGCATCAATTCTTCGGCGATCAGCCTTCTTGATGGTCCAGCTCTCACTTCCATACATCACTACTGGGAAAACCATAGCTTTAACTATACGGACCTTTGTAGGCAAGGTGATGTCTCTGCTTTTTAAGATGCTGTCTAGGTTTGTCATTGCTTTTCTCCCAAGAAGCAGGCGTCTTTTAATTTCGTGACTGCTGTCACCATCTGCAGTGATCAAGGAGCCCAAGAAAGTAAAATCTCTCACTGCCTCCATTTCTTCCCCTTCTATTTGCCAGGAGGTGATGGGACCAGTGGCCATGATCTTGGTTTTTTTGATGTTGAGCTTCAGACCATATTTTGCGCTCTCCTCTTTCACCCTCATTAAAAGGTCCTTTAATTCCTCCTCACTTTCTGCCATCAAGGTTGTGTCATCTGCATATCTGAGGTTGTTGATATTTCTTCCGGCAATCTTAATTCCGGCTTGGGATTCATCTAGTCCAGCCTTTCGCATGATGAATTCTGCATATAAGTTAAATAAGCAGGGAGACAATATACAACCTTGTCGTACTCCTTTCCCAATTTTGAACCAATCATTTGTTCCATATCCAGTTCTAACTGTAGCTTCTTGTCCCACATAGAGATTTCTCAGGAGACAGATGAGGTGATCAGGCACTCCCATTTCTTTAAGAACTTGCCATAGTTTGCTGTGGTCGACACAGTCAAAGGCTTTTGCATAGTCAATGAAGCAGAAGTAGACGTTTTTCTGGAACTCTCTAGCTTTCTCCATAATCCAGCGCATGTTTGCTATTTGGTCTCTGGTTCCTCTGCCCTTTCGAAATCCAGCTTGCACTTCTGGGAGTTCTCGGTCCACATACTGCCTAAGCCTGCCTTGTAGAATTTTAAGCATAACCTTGCTAGCGTGTGAAATGAGCGCAATTGTGCGGTAGTTGAAGCATTCTTTGGCACTGCCCTTCTTTGGAATTGGGATGTAGACTGATCTTTTCCAATCCTCTGGCCATTGCTGAGTTTTCCAAACTTGCTGGCATATTGGGTGTAGCACCTTAACAGCATCATCTTTTAAAATTTTAAATAGTTCAGCTGGAATATCATCACTTCCACTGGCCTTGTTATTAGCAATGCTTTCTAAGGCCCATTTGACTTCACTCTCCAAGATGTCTGGCTCAAGGTCAGCAACCACACTACCTGAGGTGTATGAGACCTCCATATCTTTCTGGTATAATTCCTCTGTGTATTCTTGCCACCTCTTCTTGATGTCTTCTGCTTCTGTTAGGTCCTTACCACTTTTGTCCTTTATTATGGTTAATCTTTGTACGAAATGTTCCTTTCATATCTCCAATTTTCTTGAACAGATCTCTGGTTTTCCCCATTCTATTGTTTTCCTCTATTTCTTTGCATTGCTCATTTAAGAAGACCCTCTTGTCTCTCCTTGCTATTGTTTGGAAATCTGCATTCAGTTTCCTGTATCTTTCCCTATCTCCCTTGCATTTTGCTTGCCTCCTCTCCTCCGCTATTTGTAAGGCCTCGTTGGACAGCCATTTTGCTTTCTTGCATTTCCTTTTCCTTGGGATGGTTTTCGTTGCTGCCTCCTGTATAATGTTATGAGCCTCCATCCATAGTTCTTCAGGCATTCTGTCCACCAAATCTAAATCCTTAAACCTGTTCCTCACTTGCACTGTGTATTCATAAGGGATTTGATTTAGATTGTATCTTACTGACCCAGTGGTTTTTCCTACTTTCTTCAGTTTAAGCTGGAATTTTGCTATAAGAAGCTGATGATCTGAGTTACAGTCAGCTCCAGGTCTTGTTTTTGCTGACCGTATAGAGCTTCTCCATCTTTGGCTGCAGAGAATATAATCAATCTGATTTCGATGCTGCCCATTTGGTGATATCCATGTGTAGAGTCGTCTCTTGTGTTGTTGGAAAAGCGTGTTTGTGATGACCAGCTTGTTCTCTTGACAGAACTCTATTAGCCTTTGCCCTGCTTCATTTTGAACTCCAAGGCCAATCTGAATTCACCCATTCCCTTCCATTTTAGTTCACTGATGCCCAGGATGTCAATATTTATTCTTGCCATCTCATTTTTTACCACATCCAGCTTACCATTGTTCATGGTTCTTACATTCCAGGTTCCTATGCAATATTTTTCTTTACAACATCGGACTTTCCTTTCGCTTCCAGGCATATCCGCCACTGAGCGACCTTTCGGCTTTGGCCCAGCCGCTTCATCAGCTCTGAATCTACTTGTACTTGTCCTCCGCTCTTCCTCAGTAGCATGTTGGACGCCTTCCGACCTGAGGGGCTCATCTTCCAGCGTCATAACTTTTATATGCCTGTTGTCTTTGTCCATAGAGTTTTCTTGGCAGGGATACTGGAGTGGCTTGCCAATTCCTTCTCCAGGTGGATCACGTTTGGTCAAAACATAACTTCTCTAAGTTATTTAAGCCTCTTCGCCACGACAAGGCAGTGATCCATGAAGATAGATAGATGATAAATATATACAGAGAGAGTTTGTGGGACAGTGGTGGTGGTGAATTATAAGCAGTGAGGGCAAAAATACAAAAAATATAGGCAACTATAGTTGCAGTAATAACAGTGGCCATTCACAAGCAGTTGCCAATGATGGCTAATTCAACCTGGCATTGGAAAGTTGTGCTTTCCATGCAGAAGTTCCCAGGTGCAATTCCTGTTTCTCCAGGTATGACTGTGTGACATCCTGTGGAAACACTACTGGTTAGTGTAGACAATATCGAGCTTGAGGGACAAATGGTCTAGCTTTGTATAAGGCTTCCTATGTTCTTGAGCAGACAAGAGGGGTGTGAAGACGTCACCTCTCCCGCTGTCTGTTCCATTCATCCCTCATCCTGACCATTGCTGACCACTGACTGAGTGGCCTCTGATGGAGTGAATGCTGTTTCTCACAGGTATGTCTACGCAGTGACAGCGAACGGCTTAGCCAACCAGGCGACCAATCCTGAAGTGCAAGTTGACACCTTGAAGCCAGACATGGTGATTCGCCGGCAAATCATGGCTCTCCGTGTGATGACCAATAAGATGAAGAATGCCTACAATGGCAATGACGTTGACTTCATTGATCTAAGTAAGTGCAGATGAGTCTTCCCAAGGCAAGGAGAGGGAACCTGAGGCTTGCCAGATGTTGCTGAATTCCAGCACCACTGACCACGCTGATGGGAGCTGGAGGCCATTGACCTTTGGAGAACGCCTATATCTAGAGCTGCTTAAGGTTCTAGGATGCCTGGGAGGTCTGTTTCTGCAAAATGGAGGGGTGTGTAAGATTCTTCTGCATTCCTCTGATTTTCTCAGAGATCTGACTGGGTGCTGGAAGCGTGGCAAGAATTTACCAATTTATCGTGTGGCAAAATGATGCGAGCCTGACTAGTGGTAGAATGCAGAGCATTGGAGTGAGCACTTGGTGAACAGCCTTTCATTCTGCCAGTAGATCACTTGGGCGTTGGCGGCAACTGGAAGCAAGTTCCATAAACTTGGGCCCACAGAACTCCTTGCAGATATGAGCCATACGTTCAGGTCATGGGGAACCACTAACAGTGACTCCCTGGAAGGCCTCAGTGATCAGTTAGGGATATAATGAATCAAATTGTTAAGGATCCTTGTAACGGAATACAAAAACTGTAGACCTGGCCCTTGAGCTTATTTGGCAGTCTGGGTAGACTTTTGAGCACTGGAGTTATGTGCCGGCAAGAGTCTGTCCCCATCAACAGTCTAGCCACAATGTTTTGCACCTGCCGGAGCACCAAGACAAACTCAAAGGTGAATTGCAATTTTTGTGCCTGGAGTTGATGGGCTTCCTTAACAGAAAGAGTGGGGAGGTGCTGGGCCAGTCTGGATGACGCTTGCTCTGCACTGCATATGTTGGTAGGGCATGTTGAACTTTAAAACTTTCAAATTCCAAAAACGAGAGGGTGTTAAAAAGTTGTGGTAAGGCTTAGAAATTCAAAAGATATTTTGATTAAATAAATATAATTTGGTTTTGCTTGGTAAATAAAATGTGTGTAGAATTGCATAGAAATCATTAAAAATATAGTAATATATAGTAATATATTATTATTATTATTATTATTATTATTATTATTATTAAGCATTAACTGACATTTTCAAAAGGCAATATTAAAATTCTTTGGTTTTCCTAAAGCAGTTTATGTGCCTCACAGAAATAGTAGTACAGTGGTACCTCAGTTTACAACCACAATTGGTTCTGGAAGTCTGTGCTTAAACTGAAGCGTACTTAACCTGAAGCCAACTTTCCCATTGAAAGTAATGGAAAGTGGATTAATCCGTTCCAGACGGTCCACTGAGTACTTAAACTGAAGCATTCATAAACTGAAGTGAACTTTCCCATTGAAAGTAATGGAAAGTGGATTTATCCGTTCCAGACGGTCTGCGGAGTACTTAAACTGAAGCGTACTTAACCTGAAGCGAACTTTCCCATTGAAAGTAATGGAAAGTGGATTAATCCGTTCTAGACAGGTCCGCGGAGTACTTAAACTGAAAATACTCAAACTGAGGCCTACTTAAACCGAGGTATGACCATAGATTCAAATTCCTCATACCTAAAAATGTGTTTTTAAATCTCACTGAAGAAATTTGCAAAAATTATATCCCCCCATCTAAAGTGACCACACCCTGAATTGCACTTGTTCCTTGCAGCTGACTCTTGTCCAAATTTTGCTTCTTGCATGGGGTGAGGAGTTAGTAGATGGGTTTTGCTCCCTGTTCAGGCTCCTCCAAACTCACAACATGGTGAATCTGAATAGAATGCTAGAATTATAGAGTTAACAAACTGTCTGTGCAATTCTTCCAGGTGATGAAAGTAGTGGAGAAGGCAGCGGAAGTGGGTGTGACTTGCAGCAGTGCTCCCCCGAATTCGTGTTCAACGCAACAGAAGTCAATCAGAACACCAACAAAATGAACAAAAATGCCAGCCCCGGCAATGCCTCCCCTAGGGTGGCCTCCTTAGAAGCACCTCTCCTCGCCAGCGCCCTCTTTTTCCTGGCTGTGCAGAGACAGTGGAGATAACTGTGCCAACTCCTTTCTTTCTTTTACTTTTTGAGGGTGGGAAATGACTGCTATTAAAATGAAACAGGCACCCGAATAGGCACCCGATTTCACTTTTGTACCATCTAGTGACTTTGGGGGGGGGGGCAGGGAGGAGGGGGTGTGAGATTTGTAAGTTAATGGACAGCAGTGTACAGTTTTTACTATGTTGCCGCTGGGTTTCATGAGTTTTTCCAATCTCTTTCTCTCTCTCTCTCTCCCCCCCTCCCTCTCTCTCAATTTTTGGGAAGGAGAAGATGAATGTGAGGATTTGGACCAGTTAGTCTGACCTGTTGACTGAGAAACCACAATAGATGTGGTGAACTAAGTTGTATATACAGGCCTGTAGGTAGCATTGCTTTTGTGTTGTTTTTAAATAGCCCAATTCTCTCTTGCCTCGCCACAACCCCTTCCCATTTTATTTTATTTTAGCCTGCTCCCTGCAAAACAAATGGCTGAACCAGAGTCCTATCTTGGCATGTATCAAGGATGATCTCTCTCCCCTCCCTCCCTCAAAAACAAAACAAAAAAACAAAACCAACCCACATGAAATTATCTGTACAGAAGCAAAAGTTCTTTTTTTTAAAAAAAAATTATCATATTTCGTGGGCAGTGAAAGAAGCTGCCTCTCAAGCAAACAGACGCTGCTTTGTATAATGTTGAGTTCCCACATGTATCCATTACGCTCAGATGCCTTACCCAGGAGAGGGAAGGGGCTCATTTCTTTGTGGGGTGGGGTGTTCCAATCTTTAGAACAGAATGTGAACGGTTAGCTTTTGCACACCTTGTTCTCAGCTGTGGAAAGCCAATCATTGTCTCCGCCGCCAGCCGTTCTCCAAGAAATCACCCAGATGCATTTATGGCAGTGGCTCCCAGTTGGTGTTCCACAGACCCCAGGGTGTCTGTGGCACTATTTTCATAACAAAAACTACCATAAGAGATATCAAAATTTTCAAAAGTAGGGGGTCCATGGCTTGGCTTTTGAAAACAAGGGGGTCTGCAGCTAATTGGGAACCATTGATATATGGGGTATATATCCCCCTCCCTCAGCTTAGAAGAGATTCCACACCCTTCCAGCACCCAATTTTTACTGGAGGCAAACACTTGGCTTCCATAACCCCTTCCTAGTTTTGACAGTGCGGTCCTTAGGTATAATAACTGTTACACTTCCTTGGTGTCAAACTGCTGATCTGCAAGCTGTTTCACACAGGGAAATAGATTTAGGTCCCATCTGCTCTATACTTTTAAAGCAGTATCGTATCACTTTATGACTTCAGTCATGGCTTCTTCCAAAGAATAATTGGATTCATAGTTCATTAAGCATGCTGGAGTTGTTAGGGACCCCTGCTCCCCTCCCAGAGCTACAATTCCAGAGTGGCTTAACTGTTTATCCCACTTCCCACTGAATTCTGGGAATTGTGGCTCTGTTGGGGGGGGAACAGGGAGTCTCCTAACAACTATTGGCACCTTTAGCGAACTGCAACTCCCAGGATTCTTTGGAGAAAGCCATGACTTGAAGCCATAAAGAGATATGATAATGGTTTGAATGCTTTTCTCACCAAATGGAAAATGGGAAGACCAGTCCATGTGATGTGTTTAGACCTCTTCCAGATGGTTTGGATCACAGCTCCAGCCTTCATGGCCAATGGTTAGGGAAGATGGTTGTCACAGTCAACAGCAACTGAGGGACGATAGGCTGGGGAAAGACCACATTAACAGCTGGTGGTTTTTAATGGGTTTCCAGGAACAGACTTTTAGGCAACTGGCGAGGCTGAGAGATTTCGCCAGGAAGGGAAGGAAGGAGGCTGATGTGAGGCAAGATTTGCAACCTTCTTTCTTGGAAGATCCCACTTACCTCTAACCTCAGAGGGGGCTATATTGAGGCAATGGGAAACTCCTGGATAAATGTATATATTTTTATATTTTGGGGGGAAGGGGGGAAATCAAATCACTTTAAATAGAATGATACATGTGAAGTCTGCAGGAAGACTAAAAACTTTTCTGGAAGTTTCTCCCTAGTTCAGCCATCGTTGTGTCCCTCTGACTCTGAAAACAATTGGCTGAGGGTAAAAGAGAAAGAATGAACAAGGAACATCATGGGGGGATTATTGCTTTCCTGTGTTGTATTGTAAGGTGTGTGTGTGTGTGTGTGTGTGTGTGTGTGTGTGTGTGTGTGTGTTCGGGTTGTTCCTTCTATTTTATACTGAAACATTAATTGCTTGGTAGACCAGGGTCGGGATTTTTGTTCACATCCCCCACCCCCTGCACTGAACCCCCCCAAAAGAAGAACTTTTATATAAAAGATAGAATTGTATTGGCTGAGATACTACAATAAATTGCTCCTGAGAGGCATAATATTTCCAGAAGTAGCCAGTTTATTTATTAAAACACCATGTTACTAAGCCAGACTTAATTCTGGCTAGATGTTTGGTGTTTCTATTGGTTGTATTAAATAGTGGGTAAGCATAGCAGACGACACAGGAATCTCTCCAAAAGAAGCTCTTTATTTGGAAGCTGGAACAGAACTGCATTGCTGAGCCGGCCTGCTTTTATAGAGGCTGGCTCAATGTATCAAACATAATTCAAAGTTCCCTCCTAAAGTTCCCTCCTAAAACAACTGACAAGGACCTGAGGACCTGAGGGAAAACTATATACACTAACACATAACACCCCTCCCCACCGAGAAAAGGTATTAGTTACATTCGTAATGGTTTCAATTAGGTACAAGGGCATAACAGTTTCAAGGTACATAGCTTCTATTTACAATGCAACGTTTCAAGTGCAGTTACTGACATAGTCCCGTAAGTAGGATGGCCGCTTGGTGACCCTGGTGGAACACCGAGGGCCAGTACCAGTGTCCAGGGGGTTGGCCGATTCCTGCTGAGCCTGTGGCGCCACCGATGTTGGTGGTGAGTCCAAGTTTCCTGTCTCCGCGACTGCCGAAGGAACCGCCATGTGCGGACTCGGTGGATGGTCAGGCACAGCAGTGGCTCTAGTCTCTGGGGGGCCCTGCTGAACCTCTGACGTGGCTTGTCTAGGATCCACGTCCGCAGCTTGTGAGGGAGGTGTAGATCGAGCCTCGCCTTCTGTTAGAGCTTGCTCTGGAGCTGGGGGTGCAGTTGGGGGCACTGTAGCCGTGTCCAAATTCCCAACCCTGCGCCTCAGCTGGTCAATGTGTCGGCGCCATAAGTGTCCGTCTTCAAGTGCCACCTGGTATGAGCGGGGTCCAGTGACTCCCACTACCGTGGCCGGCACCCAAGGAATGTCTCCCACAAAGTTCCGGGCAAAAACCCAATCCCCCGGAATGAAAGACTGTGGTGCGTTGGCACAGCCCGGGGGTTTGGCCACACCAAAATCCGGGTGTAGTCGATCGAGTGGAGATCGAAGGCGACGGCCCATCAGCAGTTCAGCCGGACTCCGCCCTGTGGCCGCATGAGGGGTGATGTGCTGCACGAGCAAGTACTCGGTGACCCGCTCATGCCAGTCCCCCTGGTTCAGGCGCGCAAGCGCCTCTTTTGCCGATCTCACCATTCTTTCTGCCTGCCCATTGCTGGTGGGGTGAAATGGTGCTGTCAGCACATGTTGGATGCTGTGACGACCCAGGTCCCACTCTACCTTACTATCCCTGCGACACAGGAATCCAGAGGGGAAAACACCCACCCTCTGGTCCTACCGCCTCAAAAATAAACCCCTTTTACTAATGGGTTTCTAAGTAAGGAGAGCCTTCCAGCTTGCGTGGCCTGGTACCTTAAGAAACTCTAGGCTGTCCCCCCAGGAATAACCTCTTGCCTCCAGTAAAGGGTCTCCCTCAGTTGGATTCCCCCACTGTAGAAGTTAGCCCTATGCACTCTGGCAACTTCTTGGCACCTCAAGTTACCCTTCTAAGCCTCCTCCGTGTAACTTCAGGACACAAACCACCACCTCCCTGCCTGAGGTGAGTTTTGCCCTCTCTTGAGTCACCACGGCTGTGAGTCCTGGTACCTCGCTGGAAAAATACAGACGGACCTCTTGTTGGCAAAAACAGAGATGAAGTTTTATTGTGTTAAAAACATAAGTGATTCTTTAACGTGTCATTTATTAATTAGCTTTGTTCCAGTTGTGCAAAATAAACTCAGTCAAACATTCAACTTTAAGTTTTCCTAGCCTCTTAACTGTCTTCATACAAGCCACCTCATAACACCACACCACACCTTCCTCCCTCTCCCTCCTCACTGACCAAAACCGACTCTCCCTCCTTTCAAACCTGGCACAGTCCCGCCCCCATCAGAGTTCTATGCCAGTCAGGCTGGAGGTGGGTTAACTCTTTGCCAGCCGGGCAGAAATAAACATTTTAAAAGTGCTTCAATTTGTCACAGATGCCCAGTCCCATGAGGTACCGTTCAAGCGTACCTGAGGTGAACTGTGGTCCGTTGTCGGAGACGAGAACATCAGGACACCCATGGGTTGCAAACAGGCCTCGCAGCACCCGGATGATGGCCTCGGAAGTGGTGGATGTCATCAGGGCCACCTCCAGCCACTTGGAGTAGGTGTTGACCACCACCATAAAGGTCCATCCGTGGAACGGGCCGGCAAGATCGATGTGTACCCTTGACCAGGGTGCCTTGGTCGTCTCCCAAGTGTGCCCTTTAGCTGCTGGCGGTGCAGGTCTCGACTCTTGGCACTTTTGACAGGCGGCAATCCATGCAGTGATGGCATCGTCCATGTTCGGCCACCAGACGTAACACCGAGCCAACGCCTTCATTTTGACGATTCCTGGGTGTCCGACGTGCAGAGCCTCGAGGACGCGTTGCCGGAGCTTTTGAGGAATCACGACTCGGTCCCCCCACAATAGGCAGCCACGATGAGCCGAGAGCTCGTGTTGTCTGGTTGCAAACGGCTGGAGATCTGAGGCGAAGGGACCTTGTGGCCATCCCCTCCACACCCAGTTGAGCACACGGCTGATAGTCCGGTCCTGGGCAGATGTGGAGGCCACATCAGTAGCCGACACTGGAGCTGCTGGAAGGTCTTCAATCAAGAGGATTGATGACGCTGGAGCTGGGTCTTCCACTGTTAGGGTTAGAAGGAATTGAGTTGCATCAGCAGGAGCTGGCTGAGGGACTTACACATACCAAGACTTAAACAAATGCTTGTTTAAATAACAAGAATTAAATTAGGCTTACACAAAACACCCACACAACCAAACCACCCACCAAGAGCACACTGGGAAATTGCCCAGCACAGAGGCAACACACAACACCCCTGATATACCCTGCATCATCAGCTTCACAGCAACACCTGTCGAGCTGCTCCACAGCTGCAGAACTCCAATCACTAGATCTTTCCTGACTCTTAAAGGTACAGTGACACTTTTACACAATCATTCAACATATCCCCTGCAGTTCATTATTGTGAAACAGAGACAAACTTTGTACATGTCTTTCATGCGCAACTTTTGGAAGTGCTTTAGTAAAGATGTCTGCAACTTGTTTGTCACCTGGAACATATTCAAAAACAATTGTTTTGTCAGCAATCAAATTCTTTGCAAATTGTAAATGTAATCTCAACACTCTAGTGTGCTGTGTGTTGGTTTCTGAGCACAGGATAGCAAGTCCACTCTGGGAATCGAGATAAACTTTTACTGGGAGTGATACTGGCATCTTTAAATCTTCAAATATTTGTGAATACCACTCTATATCACGAATGGCCTGAGCACAGGCATATAACTCACTCTCGGTTGTAGAAAGACAATTAATCATTTGGTTCTGTGCTTTCCATTCAAAAGGACACCCATTATAAAAATAAACCATACCAGATGTACCTCTGTAATTGTTTTGCTCTACAGCATGAGATGTATCACAATATATTTCAAAACCTTTGTCAATAGATGGTGTAAATTCCAACCTATAATGTTTTGTGTGTTTGAGGTACATCACCACTCTCTTAAGAGCATTGAAGCATTGGGTAGTGGGTTTTTCTACAAATTTTGCCAGAAAATGAAAAGCATAAGTTACATCTGGCCTTGAAACTCTTTGAATAAAATTGAGCTTGCCTATGGCAGAGCGATACAAAGTTTTGTCAGAGAACGTATTATTGCCATCTGTAAAAGTGGAACCACATACCATAGGCGTTTCTTTACCATTTGCATTCTTTAAACATAACATTTCAACAAGATCTATTTTTGCAGTTTGATGAATCAGATAAGAACCATTTTTGCCTTCTTCAGTTTTCATGGATATATAGTTTTTAGCTTTGCCTAATTCTACCACATCAAATTTTTCTTGTAACAGTGACACTATCTGTGTATATTCATGTTTAGTTTTTGTAGAAATTAGTATATCATCTACAAACACATAATTTGGTCACAGAATTTCCATTTTCTTTTGTAAACACACAGTTATCTGCCTTGCCTTGTGTAAAGCCAAAATTCAGCAATTCCTTCACTAAAATCTGGTGCCAGTTTTTACCACTCTGATGCAAACCATAAAGAGATTTATTTAGTTTGCACACTACTCCTTTAGTGGCGGTTACGCCATCAGGGACACGCATAAAAATTTGTTCTTCTAAATCTGCAAACAAATAGGCAGTTTTTATATCTACATGATAGACAGAATGTCCACGCTGGGATGCATCTTTTAACAAAAGCTTAACAGTTTCATACTTTACACTTGGTGAGTAACACAAATCATAATCTTCACCTGGGATTTGCTGGAAACCCCTGGCTACTAATCTAGCCTTGTACCTTACAATTTCGTTTTTATCATTCATTTTCACTTTATAAATCCATTTTGAATCAATAACTCTCATGTCTGGGGTTTGTGGTACAAGAGACCAAGTGTTATGCTCTTTTAAAGAAGCTATTTCAGCATCCATAGCTTTGTACCAATTTGCAGCTTCATGCAAAGGTAATTTTTGAACATGGTTGTAGCATTTTGGCTCAAAAACTGCTTTATTGGCATACACAGTGTATAACTGCTCTTTTGAAAACCGTCTTGGTTCCTGTCTCTTTCTGTCTGAACGTCTTAGTCCTGAAGAAGAGCTAGGCCCTTCAGAATCAGTAGAACTATTTGGACTTCTAGCTTCAGACTGTAAATTGCTATCATCAGACTGATGAGACTCTTGTGGGCTTTTCTTACTCTCAGAAAACTCAGAAGAACTTAACCTTTCTTTAGGTGTCTGTGTCTTTAAATTTTCAAACAAATCACCAGACACAACAGGCTTTTCGTCTTCAGATTCACTAGTATCCCCTGCTCCAGCTTCTTCCTCTTCTACTTCTACTTCCTCCTCATCAGCATTATCTAAACCAGCACTATCTTGAAAAATAGCAACTCTATTCCAATTTACAGTTTCAATTATGCTTCTGGTAATATGAAATTTGCCAGTTGCTGGTACATAAACTCTGTACGCCCCCTGCTGGTAGCCCATAAACTTTCCTTGAACACTACGCTCATCCAACTTGTGTCTAGCAGGGTAGTGAATAATAACATCTGAACCCCAAATTTGTAGGTATTTTAAATTAGGGCGTTTTTTAAACAACATTTCATAGGGTGTTACATTTAAACTAGAATGATAGGATCTGTTCTTAACGTAAAGATAGGCATGAAGAGATTCCGCCCAATATTCTTTCCCCAAATTAGCATCATGCAAGTAAGTTTTAACACCTGCCTGCAAATCATGTTGCACTACTTCTACTATCCCATTCTGCCAGGGACTTCTAGGGCAGGACAACTCGTGAGCAGTCCCCTGCGCTTCCAGGAAATGTGAAAAATCCTCAGAAATAAATTCTCCTCCCCTGTCAGAAAATAAATGTTTTATAGGTTTGTTAAAGTGGGTTTTTACCCAGTTGCAAAAAATCTTGTACTTCTCAAGTGCTTGTGACTTTTCAGCAATGGTGTAAACAAAACAATATCTGCTGTACTGATCAATAAGAGTAAGCCAATAGTTTGAATTTCCTAAAGAAGGAGGGAGTGGCCCTACTAAATCACAATGCACACGTTCAAATGGCTCTGTTACTTTCCTGCCTGAGCATTTACCCTTTCTTGCAACCTTTATCTTATTCTTACAACAAGATACACATTGCATATAGTATTTACATGGCTTCAAGTTTAGTCCATCAACAATCTTCTCTGTCTTTATCACATCTGTGAAATTTAAATGTCCCAAAAGTCTATGCACCTCATGAATACATCCGGAGTGAGGCTTTACATTTCTCAGCCCCTGCCTTTTTCTCAACCCTTGCCTTGGCTGGGTTACTCTACAGTTCACAGGTGGCTGTGAATGCTTTTTAAAATATAGTCTATATAAACCTTCAGACTCTCTGGCATACAATACACGCTTTCCCCCTTTGTAGAACTCACATAGTGATTTTGTGAAGCACACAGTTACTCCTTGGCGTGCAAAGCAACTTACTGATAATAAATTGTCCACTGATGGGCAATAAGTGCAATTTGCTATTGTGATGTTTAAGGAGTTGAGTTTCACAGTACCTCTGCCAAGCGACTGTAGAACATTGGAGTTGGCCAGATGAATGGTGCCAATTTCCTCTTCGAAAGAAACAAACAGACTTCGGTCATTACAAAGATGAATTGACGCCCCGGAATCTACTACAAACGATTTCCACGTGTCATCTTTAATTACTTTACGACCTAATTCACGAACATGGAACGCTCGCGGCTCACGTCCATCTTTACGATGTGCTGCCGACTGCTGGGTTGCTGTCTGTGATTTACGAACTGGAACTGACCCTGAAGCATTTTGCTTTTTAAATCTGCAGTCCCTCGCAAGGTGCCCCTGCTTTTTACAAAACCAGCAATGCTTGGAAGTTTTGAAAGCAGATGAATCACTGCAGACTTGCATACGGCGTTCCTCATTAGTTTTAGAAATAGGAGTGCTAATCCCACAAGCCTCCCTTCTGTCCAGATCGCCCATCAATCTTGCTGTTACCCCTTCCACAGTTAATTGTGCTGGAGGTACAGCAGATATCTGGCTAGCTATGGCATCAAAGTCTTCACCAAGAGAACAAAGAATAATAAACACATATTGGATGTCAGTTATATCTACGTCTCTTTGAATTAGTTCGCCGCGTATCGCCTCCAGACGTCTTAAATGTGCTGCCAGGTCGCCTCCAGGCTGCAGCTTTGTCTGGTACAGGCGTTTTAAAAATGTTAGGGCAGACGCTGACTCCTTTCGAACGTGCACTGCCGCAAGACTGTCCCACATTTCTTTGGCAGTTTTCTTATTTCTTATATACACAACTTGCTGATCACTAACAGCCAAGTTAAGTAATGCCCTTGCTTTAGTATCACCTTTCGACCAGGCATCGGTCACAGGAGCAGCAGGAGGGTCACGTACTTCCACACATCACGGGAAGTCAGAAGTGCTTCCATGCGAAAGGACCATAAACTGTAGTTATCGGCCGTTAGCTGTGGGAATGTTAAAGCCTTCTCAGCCTCAGCAACACGGTCTGCCATGCTGGAACTTTTTAATCACCAGCCCATAAAACCGTTGCAGCAGAAAAGAGGGGGGGGAAACCTTTCTAAACCTTTCTCCAAAAACAAACGTGCAGTTCCACACTCAACCACTGGGCCCATAACCAAAATGTTAGGGTTAGAAGCAATTGAGTTGCATCAGCAGGAGCTGGCTGAGGGACTTACACATAGAGTCATACCAAGACTTAAACAAATGCTTGGTTTAATGGAGAAAGTAAAAATAACAAGAATTAAATTAGGCTTACACACAACCAAACCACCCACCAAGAGCACACTGGGAAATTGCCCAGCACAGAGGCAACACACAACACCCCTGATATACCCTGCATCATCAGCTTCACAGCAACACCTGTCGAGCTGCTCCACAGCTGCAGAACTCCAATCACTAGATCTTTCCTGACTCTTAAAGGTACAGTGAAACAATAATGACACTTTTACACAATCATTCAACATCCACAAGCGTTGGAAGAAGGCACCGACTAAGAGCGTCAGCGTGGCCCAGCGACTTTCCCAGGCGGTGGATGAGTTGGTAGCGGTAAGCTGCCAGAAAAACAGTCCATCGCAGCATGCGAGGCGAGAGGACCGGTGGTGTTGGTCTATCACCCGCGAGGAGGCCCAGGAGCGGCTTGTGGTCAGTGATGAGGTCGAAATTCCTGCCATAGAGGTATTCATGGAACCTCTTCACTCCAACCACAAGTGCCAGTGCCTCCTTGTCAAGCTGGCTGTAATTCCATTTGGTCGGATATAACGTCCTGGAAAAGTAGGCAAGCGGTGCTTCCCTTCCATCCGGAAAACGGTGACTGAGGACGGCGCCGATGCCAAAAGGTGAGGCATCACAGGCAAGAACCAGCGGCCTGGCTTCACTGTACTGTACCAGCACACTGTCCGATGAAAGGAGAGCCTTGACCGCATTGAAGGCCGTCGTCTCCCGATGACCCCAGGACCAAGGTGTCTTTGTGCTGAGGAGTCGGTGGAGAGGCTCGGCTACAGTTGCTTTGTGGGGCAGGAACATGTTATAAAAGTTCAGCAGTCCGAGGAATGCCTGCAACTCCGTTTTGTTCTTTGGGGTGGGGGCCTGCTGGATGGCCCGGATCTTGGATTCCGTCGGGTGGAGACCGGAGGCGTTGACACGATAGCCCAGGAACTCCACCTCCGGAACAGCGACCTTGCACTTCTCTCTCTTTACCTTGAGTCCAGCCTCCTGGAATCTGGTCAACACGGTGCGGAGGTGCTCGAACAGCTGTTGGGTAGACTCTGCTGACACCAATACGTCATCGAAGTACGGCACCACGCCCGGAAGCCCCTGCAGGAGACGCTCCATAAGGCTTTGGAAGATGCCAGGAGCCACACTCACCCCAAACTGCAACCGGCGACACCGGAACGCCCCTCGGTGGGTAACGATCGTTTGGGCTTCCGCGGTGGCGTCATCGACTGGCAGTTGCTGATAGGCTTGGGCAAGGTCCAGTTTTGCAAAGACCTTGCCTTCACCCAGGGAGTGCAGCAGGTGCTGGACGACGGGAACCGGATAAGCGTGCTGCTGAAGCGCCTTGTTGATTGTGCACTTGTAATCAGCGCATATTCTCACCGACCCATCTGGCTTGACTGGTGTAACGATGGGAGTCTCCCACTTGGCATGATCCACTGGCTCCAAGACGCCCTGAGCGATCAACTTGTCCAGCTGTTCATCCACCTTAGCTTTGAGGGCGAACGGAACCCGGCATGGCTTAAGTCTGATGAGGGCGACTTGTGGATCCAAGCTGAAAGATATGGGCGTGCCCGTGTATTGGCCCAGGGTGCCATCAAAAACCTCAGCAAAGTCTTTGATGAGGGCCTCAGTTTCAGCGTTGGAGATGCTGTTGATGCCGGTGACTTCCATGCCGAGGGCATCAAACCATTCTAGCCCTAGGAGGCTAGGACGTGGACCTTCAACCACCACCAGTCGGAGCAGGCCCAAGAATTCCTTGAAGGCAACCCGGAACCTGCCGACGCCTACCACAGGAATGTCATTTCCCTGGTAGTCTCTGAGATGTACACGGTGCTGGTCAAGTTGCCTTTTCGACAGCCTGGGCAGAAGTCTTTTGAGTGTGTTCCAGGACATGATGGACATGGCAGACCCGGTGTCGATCTCCATATCACATGGAGCTCCTTCGATGAGCACCGTGATGTGTAGCTTGCATTGTGTCAGTGAGTTGGCTTGTCCAATCGCGGTTCCTGACGTGCAGTGGCAGTTGGTTAGTGCAAAACAGCTTTCATTGTTGGACCGGAGTGAAGACTTGGCCTTGCGAAATGGTGAAGGGGGCGTGTCAGACGGAGCTGACCGGCATACCTTCTCGATGTGTCCTTTTTTTGAACACCGCCGACAGATGGCGTCCCTGAATCGGCACTTAGCGCGGGCATGGCGGCCTCCACAACCGGCACAAGCTGATTGGTCTCTGGGCTTTGATTTAAATTTTCTGCGCTCTCGCTTGGTTTGGTGCACATCGTCGTCTTCATCTGAAGAAGAAGTCTCGTGGCTGCTAACCTCGTGGTGCACCTGAATTGGCTTCTTAGTGGAGTGTGGGCTGCTGGACTTGCGGATCGCCTGAGCATAGAGTTCAGCAGCTTCTGAGGCTGTGGCCTCCTCAATGGCCTTCTGCAGCGTGAGGTCTGGCATGGCGAGGAGGCGCTGTTGTAGATGGTTGTCCTGGACTCCGCAGACAATTCGATCCATCAGGGAGTCTTCTAAGTCTCAGAACTGGCAGTGCAGGGCGGCCCTTCAAAGCGCAACAATGTAGTTGTTGATCGACTAACCCTCTGCCTGATCTCGGTGGTAGAACGCATGACGGGCAGCAATTTTGGACGGCTTGGGCGCATAGTGGTTACGGAGCTTCTCTTTGAGCGTGTCCCATGGCGCTTCCTCGGTGGGTAGAGGTGCAACCAAGGCCCGGGCTGTCTCGAATACCTCGGGGCCGCACAGACTGAGGAAGAGACCCCGCTTCCGCTCATCAGACACCGCTGTCAGCGCATTTGCTTGGAGGAAGCAAGCGAACCGAGCAAGGTACGTATCCCATGATTCAGAGGCTGGTGCGAACGGCGGTAGAGGCACGAATGAAGCCATGGTTCCGATGCCTACGTGGATGGCGATGGAGGGCGCACAGTGCTCTAGCCAGAACGGTCAGCTCTGAATGTGATTTTGCTCAGTGATTTCGCTCAGTGATCAGCTCATTGCATGTCCGATTCTGGCTGTGCTCTGCTGTCCTTCCATCCCATCCTCGTCGCCAGTATTAAATAGTGGGTAAGCATAGCAGATGACACAGGAATCTCTCCAAAAGAAGCTCTTTATTTGGAAGCTGGAACAGAACTGAACTGCATTGCTGAGCCGGCCTGCTTTTATAGAGGCTGGCTCAAACAATGTATCAAACATAATTCAAAGTTCCCTCCTAAAGTTCCCTCCTAAAACAACTGACAAGGACCTGAGGACCTGAGGGAAAACTATATACACTAATACATAACAGGTTGGGGTTTTTTGCGGGGGGTGGAGGGGTCCTGTTGCTGAAAGCTGGTCACAGAAAACCTGAGAAAGCTTATAAATTTATGCATGAGAAGGAGGGGGGAATTGTAAATAACTGTTGCTTTTTGCAAGGATTTGTGGGGGGAAATGTGCCAGTGACTAAGAAACTACCTCATTTCCGAGGAATTTCCCTCCCAAAGTTGTTTTGTTTTTAGTGCTATTACACTGAAGGAGAAAAAAACTGGCAACCAGGGCCTACAGCACACAACCAAGGAGTGATCCCCTACAGATCTCATTAGATTGCTTTTAATTCTGAGCTTCAAACTAAGTCCAGCTGTTTCCCTTTCCAGTTCTTGGGCCGGAGAAAAGGATTTCTGACGAGCCTTTTCTTCCAAGGGTTTCCATGGCTCCTAATGAACAGGATTTGGATGTATTACTTCCCAACCCCTTGTTTTCCTCTTTTCAAAGAAAATTATTATTATTATTATTATTATTATTATTATTATTATTATTATTATTATTAAAGGGGGATTGTTATATGCATTTCAGTCATGAAATAACACAAATCAACCTTATGTTCTCGGGCTTTCTTGTGATTATGTCCCAATAAGATAAGATCTAGGTGGATAACTCCTTCATTTTATTTTGCTGGCTGGTGGCTAATGAGCTTGCCAGCAAGATTTAAATGAGCTGCAGTGAAACATGGAGTTTCTTGGAGCCTTCGTCAGCCGGGCTGGGGGACGGGCAGGGGAGTTGTGAGAAAACTGAGTAGAGCTTGGTCTACATACGGAATAATAGGACTTTTCTGGATCCTCAATATGGGGTCTATGTAAAGGGCCTGTTCACACAAGCGTCTTCCTCACTTGACTCCCTCGATGTTGTGTGTGGGTGGTTTGGCACTGGGTTAACATCACCAAAAGGACTTCTGATATCCTCTTGAACTCATCAAGCTCCTGTGAAGTTTACATATGCCAAAATGTGTGTGCACTTGTGAGAAGCTGGGCCACAGGGTATTCCTGTGTTGTTTTTAAAGACTTGTAAATTATGCTCTTAAAAAGGAAAAACATATAGCCCATTTGGTGTACCCAACAACAACCACCCTGCCCTCAGAATTTCCATTAATCCTTTTTTATATATAACTAATGGTCTACTAATTATTATTCATTAAGTTGTTTTGATGCAGATGGGGCACCAAAGCAATTTCTGGAACTTGTGTCATTTGAATGAGCTTTCCCCCTAACCAATAAAAGGACTGGGGGTGCCCTCCATTTTATATAATGGTGTCATTTAAGAGGCTACAGAAGCTGAAGTAAGCATAGAATGACAAAATGTGCATTTCCTGCTTCTCTTTGCATGCTGTGCCCTCAATGTGAAATTTCAATTTAACTGTGAATACAGAAACACAGTGGCTGTAGAAGTTCGGTCAGGATCACTGCACCATAATGGTGGCTAAATATTTTAAAATTATGAATCTCAGCCTTGTTTTTGTGATGTGATTGAATGAGTGTCTAGTCCTCATGGAATCCTCAAAGCCACCCAGATTGCAATGTTTGCAAAGGTGTCAAGAAACAGAGGAGGTCTTGTGCCTGTATGATCCTTACACCAACAACACATCTAAATTGCCTGCAAGTCATCCAGAGACCTGAGAGCAAATTCCAAATAAGCAGATCTCAAGCAAAGTTTTTTTGCGGGGAAGATGATTTTGTGAGAGGCCTTCAGACCCCATAAGTGTGAAGCTAGTGCACACCAGGGGAAATGCCTCTGAACTCTCTGCAATTCACAAGGGTTCCTTGGTATCAAAGTGAATCGGTAGAAAGCCGGAACCTCAGGCTCTGGGAGGCTGCTTTCTTCAAAGGGTCTGAAGAGAATCATGAAGATGGTGGCCAGGAGGTAATTTTATGGACGTCTGAAACCATCACTCCCAGCACTGAAGCCAGACTCTCTGGGAGCTCATCTGGTGGGGCTTTGCTTCACTCGGAAGGGGGTCTGTCTGCATTGTGCCCACTCCTTAGGAGGCCCTATGGGGGATGGAGGTGGTTGCTGCTCATGACTACATCCCCACACATGTTCGTCAGCTGGCTGGCTGCAACATATGCCCAGTGCCTTGCTTTTGAAGTTCCGCTTTACTGCCGCCCTATGCAACAAGTTAAAATACATGGGCATTTGGGGTGAACATGAGCCACCGCTGGTCAAAATGGTCCAGGAATCTTTTGATTTTTAAATTTTAATTTCAAATTGCAGTAGGAGGGCCAGGGGTGGGGGCATGTGGAGGCCATTCTATGTTTCCTGTTGTGACGTGGGGTTTGTGATTTCAGCTCTCGACATAATATGCTGGAGACAGTTCTCTAGTAACACTTTATTAAAGCAAACAAGACTGAGCTCTGAGGAGAGGAAAGCTACATTTATAGGGACGGGGGACTATCTAGAAAGGGATACATTTTGGAGGGAACAATATCAGGCAATCACAGTGCTGCCTTTTGGAGGAAACCAATAAGACAGGGGATCCAAATACAGCAGCTGAAATGAACCAATAGTAGCTGTACCTTCTGGAACCAAAAGGCAGTTACTTTGCCCTAAAGCAAATACAGACAATAGTAATACAGATATAAAATCCTTTGACTCAATACACAACATTTCCCAACATCAGTTTTCCTTCTCTCTTTAGGGCAAGTGCTGGATAAATTGTTCCAGTCCAACCCCTGCTTGCCACTTTGACCTGCATGTCAAGTGATCCAGCTTTAGGAATGAGGTTCGTGTGCCATAATTCTTCCTTTGAAGCCCAGTTCAAATTGAAGCCGTTGGGCTGAAAATGGGGGGGGGGGTGTTTCCCAGGTCACACATCATATAAGGCCTAGGAAAGGTGGGTATGGTTAGCCCAAAATAAGGCAGGATTGTGGATTAGAGGCTGCCCACCACTGATTCAGGATTGCCCAGTGCAAAAAGGAGTGTAGAGTTGAATTTCTAACTGTATAGGAAGCAGAAGATTTGCACTGCAGATGCACAGAACTAAAAATAACCCACTGCAATTACCCGAGAGGTATGTGTCACAGTGGTCGGAGCGGGCTACTTCAGAGTAACGACTCTACACAGCTCTGCATTTTATTCTTTTATTGGTGCTGCGTATTTACAGTGCTGAAGTCATTGCTATTTACACGGAGCTATGTGTTCAGTCGGATTCAGAACCTCCGAATGGCTTTTGGCGCGTCTTTCTCCAACACAAAAGCCTGGGTAGACCCATCCTCTTTCCTCTCCGCTTTCTGCGCAATTCCGGAGTTGGGGGGATGGGTCTCCCCCCCTTATTTGCCCCTTCCTGTCCCACCTGGGACCCTGGCTCCGCTACCTTGCCTGAGCCTCGGACACGACTTCCTGCTTCCCCACTGGAATCGGAACTCTCTCTGCTTTCCCCTGTGCTCGGGGATGGGCTTGAACTCAGGAGGGGAGGGACTTCGCGATATCCCCTGTCCCTCACAGTATGCAAAAGGAAAATGATCAAGGGGCTGAAGCAATTCCCCGTGAGGAAAAGTTGCAATCTTTGGGCCTTTTTAGTTTAGAGAATAAATTCTTCAAAAAGTCAGGTAAGTGGGGGCATGATAAAGGGATATGAAATTATGCATGGCATGTGTAAAAGGAGTGAAAACCTTCACATCATAGTAGAGCCCGGGGTAATAGGCAAAGCTTTAGATTGTTAGGGGATTCTGGACAAATATAAAGATGCACTTCCCCACACAGCACATAGTTAACACTACAAGATGTAGTGTTGGCCCTCAAGTTGGACAGTTTAGACCAGGCATCCCCAAACTGTGGCCCTCCAGATGTTTTGGCCTACAACTCCCATGAGCCCTAGCTAACGGGACCAGTGGTCAGGGAAGATGGGAATTGTAGTCCAAAACATCTGGAGGGCCGAAGTTTGGGGATGCCTGGTTTAGACAAGCTCATAAAGGACAAGGCTGCTCTCCTCTTGATACCGGCTGCTGGGAATCAAGTGCAGGAGAGAGAGATTGCACTCTGGTCCTGCTTGTAAGGTTGGCCTCAGTGAATGCAGGATGCTGGACTTGATGGGCCTCCCAGCTGACCAGGCCAAGCTCTTTTAAGTTTTTATAAAAAGGGCTGTCACGTGATTATTAGGGTTTTTAAGCCAATTGAGTAAAATGAGTTTGAATCAAATAGAGCTGCTTAGATGCACAAAAATTTGCATATAATTAAAACAGAAAAACATGCCTTTATGAATTGTGGACGACTGCATCAGGGGCCCTTTTAAAAGGCATTTCATCTCTGAGTGCCTCTCTAAACACTCTGTTGTTGTTTAGTCGTTTAGTCGTGTCCGACTCTTCGTGACCCCATGGACCATAGCACGCCAGGCACTCCTGTCGTGCACCGCCTCCCGCAGCCTGGTCAAACCCATGTTCGTAGCTTCGAGAACACTGTCCAACCACCTTGTCCTCTGACGTCCCCTTCTCCTAGTGCCCTCAATCTTTCCCAACATCAGGGTCTTTTCCAAGGATTCTTCTCTTCTCATGAGGTGGCCAAAGTATTGGAGCCTCAGCTTCACGATCTGTCCTTCCAGGGAGCACTCAGGGCTGATTTCCTTAAGAATGGATAGGTTTGATCTTCTTGCAGTCCATGGGACTCTCAAGAGTCTCCTCCAGCACCATAATTCAAAAGCATCAATTCTTCGGCGATCAGCCTTCTTTATGGTCCAGCTCTCACTTCCATACATCACTACTGGGAAAACCATAGCTTTAACTATACGGACCTTTGTCGGCAAGGTGATGTCTCTGCTTTTTAAGATGCTGTCTAGGTTTGTCATTGCTTTCCTCCCAAGAAGCAGGCGTCTTTTAATTTCGTGACTGCTGTCACCATCTGCAGTGATCAAGGAGCCCAAGAAGGTAAAATCTCTCACTGCCTCCATTTCTTCCCCTTCTATTTGCCAGGAGGTGATGGGACCAGTGGCCATGATCTTGGTTTTTTTGATGTTGAGCTTCAGACCATATTTTGCGCTCTCCTCTTTCACCCTCATTAAAAGGTTCTTTAATTCCTCCTCGCTTTCTGCCATCAAGGTTGTGTCATCTGCATATCTGAGGTTGTTGATATTTCTTCCGGCAATCTTAATTCCGGCTTGGGATTCATCTAGTCCAGCCTTTCGCATGATGAATTCTGCATATAAGTTAAATAAGCAGGGAGACAATATACAACCTTGTCGTACTCCTTTCCCAATTTTGAACCACTCAGTTGTTCCATATCCAGTTCTAACTGTAGCTTCTTGTCCCACATAGAGATTTCTCAGGAGACAGATGAGGTGATCAGGCACTCCCATTTCTTTAAGAACTTGCCATAGTTTGCTGTGGTCGACACAGTCAAAGGCTTTTGCATAGTCAATGAAGCAGAAGTAGACGTTTTTCTGGAACTCTCTAGCTTTCTCCATAATCCAGCGCATGTTTGCTATTTGGTTTGCTAAACACTCTACCTGCTTGTAATTTCCTCCCAAGTGCCTCTGTTACAAGTAGTTTGTTCCTCTTTTTGTAAGTGCCTGACTAATTGAGATAGTCCATTAAAGGTTGCAGCCTTAGCTATCAAAATATATTCTATGCAACTGTTAAAAAGAACTACACTCACTTGCATTTGATTCTCCCTCCCCTCACCCAGACTCCTTCCTTTTCTCTCCCTCTCTCGGCTGTTCTCCTCTTCAAAAAGAACCACAGAATTGTGGAGACCCCACAATGATACACCTTATGTCAGGCCACAAAGTCGTCGTGAGTTTCAGACTCTGCCTCTGCAATTTGGTAAGGTCCTTTCTGCCCATTTCATTCCTTGATCTAGCATGTGTAGCATGACCTCCCATCAAGGAGACTTCAGTTACATCTCTCCACTTTGGAGTGTGTGTGGTTCCAGAATGTGCAACTTTGCACTCACTCCAGCATGCCAGTCTGTGCACATGAACTTGAAAGAAGAGCGCATCTGACCACAGTTTTGCTTTACAAAGAGAAATGCTTCTGCTTAAGTGCAATACTGTAGAACAATTTGCTTCTTAAAAGTCTGGGGTGGGAAATCATAAGGCTGAGTGAAAACAAGCTTTCAAAATATTTTAAAAAGTTAAAATTGCTCCCCCTAACATAGCTTTGTTCTGTGGGCTTTGCAGACACCATGTGATTCAAGGAAGTGTGCATGTGTTTATTGGAGGCTATTACCCAGACTAATTATACCAGAAAGACATGGAGGTTTCGTACACCCCAGGTAGTGTGGTTGCTGACCTTGAGCCAGACATCTTGGAGAGTGAAGTCAAATGGGCCTTAGAAAGCACTGCTAATAACAAGGCCAGTGGAAGTGATGATATTCCAGCTGAACTATTTAAAATTTTAAAAGATGATGCTGTTAAGGTGCTACACCCAATATGCCAGCAAGTTTGGAAAACTCAGCAATGGCCAGAGGATTGGAGAAGATCAGTCTACATCCCAATTCCAAAGAAGGGCAGTGCCAAAGAATGCTCCAACTACCGCACAATTGCGCTCATTTCACACGCTAGCAAGGTTATGCTTAAAATTCTACAAGGCAGGCTTAGGCAGTATGTGGACCGAGAACTCCCAGAAGTGCAAGCTGGATTTCGAAAGGGCAGAGGAACCAGAGACCAAATAGCAAACATGCGCTGGATTATGGAGAAAGCTAGAGAGTTCCAGAAAAACGTCTACTTCTGCTTCATTGACTATGCAAAAGCCTTTGACTGTGTCGACCACAGCAAACTATGGCAAGTTCTTAAAGAAATGGGAGTGCCTGATCACCTCATCTGTCTCCTGAGAAATCTCTATGTGGGACAAGAAGCTACAGTTAGAACTGGATATGGAACAACTGAGTGGTTCAAAATTGGGAAAGGAGTACGACAAGGTTGTATATTGTCTCCCTGCTTATTTAACTTATATGCAGAATTCATCATGCGAAAGGCTGGACTAGATGAATCCCAAGCCGGAATTAAGATTGCCGGAAGAAATATCAACAACCTCAGATATGCAGATGACACAACCTTGATGGCAGAAAGCGAGGAGGAATTAAAGACCCTTTTAATGAGGGTGAAAGAGGAGAGCGCAAATTATGGTCTGAAGCTCAACATCAAAAAAACCAAGATCATGGCCACTGGTCCAATCACCTCCTGGCAAATAGAAGGGGAAGAAATGGAGGCAGTGAGAGATTTTACCTTCTTGGGCTCCTTGATCACTGCAGATGGTGACAGCAGTCACGAAATTAAAAGACGCCTGCTTCTTGGGAGAAAAGCAATGACAAACCTAGACAGCATCTTAAAAAGCAGAGACATCACCTTGCCGACAAAGGTCCGTATAGTTAAAGCTATGGTTTTCCCAGTAGTGATGTATGGAAGTGAGAGCTGGACCATAAAGAAGGCTGATCGCCGAAGAATTGATGCTTTTGAATTATGGTGCTGGAGGAGACTCTTGAGAGTCCCATGGACTGCAAGAAGATCAAACCTATCCATTCTTAAGGAAATCAGCCCTGAGTGCTCCCTGGAAGGACAGATCGTGAAGCTGAGGCTCCAATACTTTGGCCACCTCATGAGAAGAGAAGAATCCTTGGAAAAGACCCTGATGTTGGGAAAGATGGAGGGCACTAGGAGAAGGGGACGACGGAGGACGAGATGGTTGGACAGTGTTCTCGAAGCTACCAACATGAGTTTGACCAAACTGCAGGAGGCAGTGCAAGACAGGAGTGCCTGGCGTGCTATGGTCCATGGGGTCACGAAGAGTCGGACACGACTAAACGACTAAACAACAACATTAACCCAGACTAGGGACGCAGGTGGTGCTGTGGGTTAAACCACAGAGCCTAGGGCTTGCTGATCAGAAGGTCGGCGGTTTGAATCCCCGCAACGGGGTGAGCTCCTGTTGCTTGGTCCCAGCTCCTGCCAACCTAGCAGTTCGAAAGCACATCAAAGTGCAAGTAGATAAATAGGTACCACTCCGGTGGGGAGGTAAACAGTGTTTCCATGTGCTGCTCTGGTTTGCCAGAAGCGGCTTTGTCATGCTGGCCACATGACCTGGAAGCTGTACGCCAGCTCCCTCGGCCAATATTGTGAGATGAACGCGCAACCCCAGAGTCGGTCACGACTGGACCTAATGGTCAGGGGTCCCTTCACCTTTACCCAGACTGGAGCAGCTGCCTCAGGCAGGAGCAAAAAGCAGCAATGAGGTGCTGAAGGAGAGAGAGCTGCATCTTGACACCCACAGCTTCCTAAGTTATTGGGCTACACCAAAACATCCTGGAGGATCCTGATCTGTTGCCAACATTACAGTAAGATTCAACTCCTGGCCTGACCGATGTCTGCATACAAAATTTGGAGGGAGCACACTGGTCATCTCAGGTAGCAAAATTTTTGAGACTGGCCCTGGGTGTCTTGTTTTTCCCACTCTAGCTTTGCTAGCCCCAAGGGTGGGCTCTTCCCAAGATGCCAAATTCCCTTTCCTGGTGGTAGTTGTTGGCATCCTTCTGTCTCGAGGGGCAATGGAGTGTGTCTCCATGGTGAAGGCAAACCACTGTATTAGTAAGCACCAAAGTGACCTCCCCAAGGCGCAAGCCTGGGCAATGTGTATGGAGATCCTGAGCTGCCCAGAGGACAAGACCTCCCACCCTTCTTGGTCTTGCTGATGGGGTCCAAAGGAAAGCAGAGCAAGATGTTTGGCAGCAACTTGGCTGCAGGAGTTGCTGGAACGAGGTGCACAAGACACCATCCAACAGTCCTAGTGACTCTACATTGGATTTGTGTATGTCCTACTCCTTAGCCTTTTCTTTTCCTGAAGATATCCCACAAGGCAGTGGAGATTTGGGGTCAGAGTTTTCCTTCTCCTAGATGGGCTGCATCTGCTCCTCGTTTCCATCTATCGAAACAACCTTCTTGACCATTGGACCCACTCTTGAGCTTGTCTGTTCTATCCGTCAAAACCTGTATTTGCATGCAGAGGAAGTCTCTAACCCACCCAGGGTTTGAGATCCATCGACTACCCTTACCCACCATAGTTTAGCCAGACAGTTAAATCTGTCCCCAGGGTGTCATGAGTCAAACTACCTCGGAAGAAGCATGGCATGTCCCACACAAGTGGTACTAACCTTCCCATAACACCCTATACACCATTTTCTAGTCACTGCAAATAATCTTCAGCAACTGTTCTGGGGTGAGAGATTTCAGTGTGTGCCATCCACACACTTTCATTAAACCTTTGCAGTGATCAGGGCTAGAAACACTGGTTTTGGTTTTGGTTTATTTCATAACTGCACTGGATTTTGGACTTGGAGGGCTGGGAGGGGGAATATGGCTTAGTGACAGAGTTCCTTTTGAATGCAGAAGGTCCTAGGTTCTATCTATCCCCAGCGGAATCTCTAGCTAGGGCTAGTTAAAAAGACCCCCTGCCTGAAACCCTGGAGAGCTGCTGCCAGTTAGTGTAGACAATATTGAGCTAGGTCAGGGTCCCCAAACTAAGGCCCGGGGCCCGGATGCGGCCCAATCGCCTTCTAAATCCGGCCCGCGCACGGTCCAGGAATCAGCATGTTTTTACATGAGTAGAATGTGTTCTTTTATTTAAAATGCATCTCTGGGTTATTTGTGGGGGCTGCCTGGTGTTTTTACATGAGTAGAATGTGTCCTTTTATTTAAAATGCATCTCTGGGTTATTTGTAGGGCATAGGAATTTGTTCATATTTTTTTCCAAAATATAGTCCGGCCCCCTACAAGGTCTGAGGGACAGTGGGCCGGCCCCCTGCTGAAAAAGTTTGCTGACCCCTGAGCTAGGTGGAACACAACAGCCTGACTCTGCATAAGGCAGCTCCGTAAGTTCCTCTGGCCATCCTGCATTTGGACTGCAGTTTTGCTGGAGATGGAGCAGAAGGCTAGTGATGATTTGATGTGTATTAATAGTGCCATCAAGATAATGTTGTTGTTGTTGTTGTTGTCTAGCTGTGCAGCGCCCAATCCCAGCAAACCCAAATATTGTGCTCTCCATCTGGCTTGTGGCTGCTTCTTCAGCAAAGGAAGCTTGGAGGAATTGTTTGGAAAGAACATTGTGCGGCACGTTCCACCGAGGAGAAAAACCAGATACTGTAATTACCCATTGGCTTTTCGTCCAGAAAATGGCTTTCTGCCTTCTTGCATGGTGATGTGGATGTAGACAATTCATTACCAGGAGTGACCCAGCCCACAGCAGTTGGAAGGCTGGTGCCCTTCTGAAGAGGCGTGTGGGTGGAGAGGGGCTTATTCAGCCTTTTTCATAGCTGTTGGTTGGATATATCCTTCAAGTCCTGGGCTGGGTTAACTTTGTGCCAAGAATGCAATAGTGTTACTGGTGATGCTTTTGCACATGAAGAGGGAATCTTTAACATCTCTTTTCTGGACTCCTTGTGGATGTTTGTTGCCCCTGAGGAAAGGTGGTTTTCTTAGAGGGGCTGCCTTCATTGTAGTTTCTTTATTTTCTCCAGGATGCAACAAAAATCCCTGTGATCCTCTCAAAAGTGAACACAACTCTCAGGAACAGGTGGAGCATGAAGCCCTATAGACAGATGTTTCTGGACTCCACCATTCTTGACTGCTGGCCATGCTGCTGAGGGTTGATGGGGGCTTCCCACCCCCCTTCAGTCCTGACGTTTGCTTATTACATTAGATGTGTTTGTTTATCTGCTCCTGTTCCTGGGAAAAACACTGAGGTAATGAGTGCTGAGGAAGATGGTAGTTCATTGACTTCTGATAGGACTTCCAAGACACACTAAAGGTAAAGGTAAAGGGACAACTGACCATTAGGTCCAGTCGTGACCGACTCTGGGGTTGCGCGCTCATCTCGCATTATTGGCCGAGGGAGCCGGCATATAGCTTCCAGGTCATGTGGCCAGCATGACAAAGCCGCTTCTGGCAAACCAGAGCAGCACATGGAAACGCTGTTTACCTTCCCGCTGTAGTGGCTCCTATTTATCTACTTGCATTTTGACATGCTTTCGAACTGCTAGGTTGGCAGGAGCTGGGACCAAGCAACGGGAGCTCACCCTGTCACAGGGATTCGAACCGCCGACCTTCTGATCAGCAAGCCCTAGGCTCAGTGGTTTAACCACAGCGCCACCTGGGTCCCTTTTCCAAGACACACTAATCAGAGTTTTTATGAAAAATGTCCATTTTGGTTCCCAAAGTCCTAGCTCTGATAAAGCTAAAATCATGTATATCAAAGCACACTTTCCCCTGCACCTCTGAATGCTCTCCCAAGGGGAAGGCAATGGTGGGTGGAATTGCCAATGTTTCTTCCCCTGGGCGCCTGCCCCCTTTTAAATTATTTATATATATTTTTGGCCAAGCAGATAAAGCTGAATTTGCACAAGTTAAAGGCACGTAAGTTGCAAGTTGATTATACTGCTTTTGTTTCCCTCAAGAGTTTTTGACAGGCACTGTTCTCACTGTTTTCAGCTTTCAGAATCTTAAGACTAGTTAACATACTCTGTTTTTTGGAAATAAAATATTGGGATTCTCAGCTATTTGACGAATCACATATGGTATGTAAAACTGAATGTGTGCATTACATAATAAACATAACTGCAAGTAAACATTTGCATCTAATTCTACTGTCAGGTGGTTTTGGTGCTTTGCAAATGTACACCTTATCCTGCAACCTACTGCATACTAATTTTGGGACTTGCATATGTAAACTTACATGTGACTGGACTGCAAGTTAAGCATCATTGCTCTTGGCTTCCAAAGCAGCCAGAAATGTGTGTAATATTTCTAAGAACACATTGGTTTAAACCAGCCTCCGCCAGCCTGATACCCTCCAGATGTTTTGGACTCCAAAGCCTATCAACCCATGCCAACATGGCTGATAGGAGCTATAGTCCAAAACAGTGGTTCCCAACTGGTGGTCCGCGGACCCCCAGGGGTCCGCGAGCTATGCCAGAGGGGTCCTCAAGATGCTACCGGTATTAGAAGCCAAGCCTCTGGCCCTCCAGAACCGGCGGAACTGCCGCCGGCGGTGCGCGGACGCCAAGCGAGCCCGGTGGATCAACCGGGGAGCCGCTGAAGGCCCCCCGGCGACCCCACCGGGCCGAGGCTGAGTGCGCCCGGCCGGAGACTCGGCGGAACCCCTGGGCCTAGAGGCCCGAAACCGCCTTCCAGGCCGTGGACCCCGCGCCGACCACGTGGGCGTCGGAAACGTCCGGCGGAGCAAGCGAGGAGCCGCTGAGGCCGCCTGAAGGCCCGCCGGGCCGAAGCCGAGGGCGCCTGGCCGACGGCCGAGCGGAGCTCCGTGGCCCGAGACCTCCAACCGCGCTACGATCCTGGGGGGCCTGCCGCGCGACTGCAGTCGCCATCACCCCTAGCTGCCCAAGAGGGGGAAGGGCCCCGATCCCGCAGCTTCTGCGCGCTACACGGGGAGCCTCTTGGGGACCCGAAGAACAAAGGCCGCACCGAACCTGCTGGCGCTGGCGCTGCTACCGCCGCAAATACAGCCACCCCCAGAGGAGGAGAAAAGAAGAGGGGACAACAGGGAAGAGAGGGCCCCACCACCAACCCAGGTGAAAGGGTAGAAACCCCCCCTCCAGAGGGAAACCCCCCGACCCCCGGACGGCCATCACACCGCCACCACCACACCAACGCCCCAACCCAAGAAAGATAAAGAAAAGAGGAAAACAACTGAAAAATAAATAAAACCACTTTTTAATTTTAGGATTAGGAATTAATGGGGGTCTTTGTCACAATAGCAGCTCGATGAGGGGTCCTCGAGAAAATTTTGTTGGGAACCCCTGGTCCAAAACATCTGAGGGGTGTCAGGTTGGCAAACCAGGGGTAAACCAGGGGGCAGCAAGCTTAACAGCAAGCCCCTCCGTCAGCGGAAGGGTGGGAGCATGGGTGCATGTGGGCTCTTCCAGGTCGGAGGAGCGCCCATGCGCATGCGCACACACTATTTCTGGCACTCCTCCGACCCAGATGTGCTCTGGAAATAGCATGTGCACATGCAAACGAGCGCTTCTCCATCCCGCATGCATGCGCACACGCTATTCCGGCGCATATCCGGGTCGGAGGGGCATGCAGGCCTTAGGTTGCCGACCCCTGATCTAAACCAATCTGGAGGGCACCCAGATTGCTTTTCAGTTTCACCAGATGTCCACCCCCATATTTAGCCTGGCTTGATGAGTAATCCAAAGGAAACACTATTAATTTCAAAGGAATGCAGTCAGTTCTTACAAGGTTCAGGGCTGGCTCCAGGTGGAACTGCTAACTATTTGCTTTTGAATCAGTGGTTCTGTTGGGTATGAATCAAATGGCTGCCAAAATTGGGTTCCATTTCCAGAGGAACAGCCCTGTTAATCTTTTGCACTTAAAGCAACCAAGAATCTTCTGTAAGCTTAAAGACTAACAAGTAAGCTCTCTTGGGCTACTGTTCAATCCAGCAGATGCATGAAGTGTTATCCTGAGCTGCAGGAGAGGGGGTTGTAAAAAGTGAGGTCAGGGGAGTGAAATGCAGACAGTGATAATTATATAATTAACTGAGAAGAAGAAGAAGAAGAAGAAGAAGAAGAAGAAGAAGAAGAAGAAGAAGAAGAAGAAGAAGAAGAAGAAGAAGAAGAAGAAGAAGAAGTTTTTGATGAGACAGTCATCCTGGAATTGTTAAACTAATTAACATATATGAAATGATAAAAATATTTCAGTCCAGTTCATTCTACAAGTGCTAGCTTTGAATCTCTTGGTGTATTGTAACTCAGCAGTTTCATGTTGAAGTCTCCCTCTAAAGTCCATGGCAGAGTATCCTGGAAGGCTGAAGTCTGCCCTTAATGGGTTTTGAATCTTGCATTTTCTGATGTCAGATCTGTTCCAATTTATTCTGTTTGCAAAAATTTGACATGTAGAATCAGAAGAGCATTGCTGGTAAATGGGTGGCATTTCTCACCCTGGAAGAAGAACAGGTGAATAAACCCCTGATGTGCTTGGTTACATCATTCACGATAGTTATTCGAAATTTCCTAGGCTGCTGTACAGCATTTCCAGGGCTGTTCTCAGGGAATCCAATATGACAAAGTCTTAAGAAACATTTTTGCATATAATGGGTTACTTTCCTGGGCACAAAAAGGAACAGCATGCACACATGTGTGAAGATAATGCATTCCTCTGCTTGGCCAAATCCACCCATGTTTGTGTGTACACTTGTGGCAGTGTAAGAAGAGTTTTGCTGCTGGATCCAATCCTCTTTTACAGCCATTAAAGTTGGTGGCCATCACTGCCTCTTGTGGGAGGGAGTTCCACAGTTTCACTATGTGTTGAGTGAAGACAGCCTTTCTTTTATCTTCATTGGATGTCTGTGAGTTTTAATGTTACAAGAGGGAAGGACTTTTCTCTGTCCTCTTTCCTCATGCCATGCATCTTCTTATAAACCTCTCTACCATCTTACCTCTCTCTCACTCGCCTTTTCTCTGAACTAAAAGGCCTCTGATGCAGCAACCTTTTCTCATAGGGCAATTTTGTCCCTCTTCAAGCCCAGTGCTCCTGCCTGGGAGGGATCACATCTAGCACAGCTTGCTCCCATTCCATTGCCAGGGGAGGAAAATTATTATAGTAGTCCTATCTCTGTTCTGCCCTTCATCATTCCTTTTTCCAGAGATGCTTAGAACATGCAACATTAGCATCAATAAAACACAACATCCAATAAAATGCAATTGCTAAAACAGAGAAAAACCAACCCCTAAAATTCAAACTATCATTATGAACTGAGCAGACAGACTCCCCGTTTAGTTTGCAGCTGGCCAGATAAAATAAAGCCCCTGTAAAAAGCCGTGACAGCATTTTCAACTGGGCACAGAAAGGTAACCAGCACTGGCGCAGGTGGTGAAGCAGAAGGGAAGAGACCAGGCACAAAAGTGGGCAGAGCAATTAATATAAATGCTTACCTTGGTGCAGGGAGCTTGATTCTACAGGGACTCAGAAGTCAGACTCTGCTTGGGCAGACAAGAGGTAAAATCAGGGTTCAAGGACAAGGAGGATATGCAGTGGGGTTGGGGGAGATGTGTGGCTTGGGGAGAATCCCAAAGGCCTGAGAAAAAGACACAGAGGACAGCATTCAACCCCTGATGATTTGGTTGCCCAACCCTATTCTACATCCTGTTTATCCTGTTTCAGTGTATCTGAAGAAGTGTGCATGCACACGAAAGCTCATACCAAAATATAAACTTAGTTGGTCTTTAAGGTGCTACTGAAGGAATTTTTTTATTTTTTTATTTTGCTTCGACTCAGACCAACACGGCTACCTACCTGTAACTGTTTTAGATTGTAAGTGTAATGGGGGAGAGACCTGTGCTCTTGTACTATGAACCTGGGGCTGATGGAAATCGCATTTGTCAACACATGGAGGGCACCATACCCCGGCAGCTGGTAAAGGGTAATGTGCCCTGATGGTGCTGTAAAAATAATTAGAGCCCCATGACACTGGTCTACAGTGAAGGACTGGTGCCACCTTCACACCAAGGGTTGTGAGCTTGCCATTCCCCAGCTTGTATTTGCTCCTTGTCCTCAGGCAGTTCACCCCACACCACCTGGGGATATGAGAGGCTTGCAGGCAAATGGGAAAGGAAGGCTGACTTAGTGGGGAGTCCCCAATTCCTATTGAGGAATGCCTTCTGCATGTATTTCTGCACAAATAGTTGGCCACAGAAAAAGGGATGAGTGGAATCCCTTTTATGAACTGAATAAATATTATGTCATAGACCATTTAGATTTAATGAATTCTGACTCAGTTTAGATGGCTTAGGCACAGTTAGTTTCCAAGGCACAAAGATCATATGATCTCTTCCTATAGCAACGAGCAGATTGAAAACCATAATTGCCAAATAATAAGGATTTCCACTAGAGCACTGATAAATGTTACAGCAGAGTTGGCCAAGAAATCCATTTAAAATTATTAATTTTTCAAAAAAAAGGTTTTCGGGTTTTGTGTTCTTTTCTTTATTTAAAAAGCCACTTTAAAAGTCTTGTGAAAATGTTTCAATTAGTTCAGTAATTTTTCAAAAGGCACATGCCTACCTCTTCCCTCTCTACGCTTTGAAGAGAAGCACATAAAGTGAGCAATCATAAATAAGCAGTGAGTGAATGAGGGACAGGTCAACAGGTGCAGATGCTAAACAGTTGTAATGAAAATAAATTAAGGATTTAAAACAAAACAAGACCCCCACCACCACCACACTGAAGCAATTACAGTGCATTACAAGGCCTTTTATTTTGTTAGGAGCTTGTCTCTGTGTTGAGAAAGAAGCCCAGGATTCTGTCTTCTACATAATTGTGAGAGTGAGTGATAAAACAGGATGTGTCTCGAACTCAGTAGAATAGGACAGGATGCCTGTCAGCTAAGTTAGAATAGGACAGGATGCTAGGACAGGATGCCTGTCAGCTAAGTTAGAATAGGGGGTGCTATGTCAGCTAAGTTAGGGTAGAGATAAGGAAGCATAGCTCCTGCTTCCTAATAAGGTTAAACTTTAAAATAGCGAGCGTAGATTGGTTAATGTATAGAAATGTGTCTTACTCAGGTAGATTGTAAGCCAAGCCTCTAAAGGAGGGGCGGCAGCAGTAGGGATGGATATAAAGCTTATGTCTGTACATTGCTCTTGGCTCTTCGCCACTCAGGTCGTGGAGCCCGCCTTTGCAAACGCGTTACAATAAAGAGAAAGTGGTTAGACTTACTTCGGTGTCTCCTTGTCTGTTTGCAAGTCCACATAAGGGACTTTTCACAATTTTGGCGCCCAACGTGGGGCCCTCGACGGTCTGCGCGGCGGGAATCTCGGAAGAAGGGTCGGCCGGCACTCCGTTCTTTTCGGAGAGACCCACTGTCCGGACCCCGTGGTGACAGATCCCGAGGGCTGAACGACGGAGAACCGATTTAAGTGTGTCTAAGGGAAATAAGAGAAAGGAAGCGGTCAGGGACCGTTGCAGTCAGGGACTGCTTTGCCCTGCAGGGACGCCTGCCAGTTCACTAGTCACCGAGAAGGAGGCACTGGACTGAAAGGGGTGAGTATTGTGTGATTTCCTGAGAAGGGAAAGACTTGGGAGAAGGAGGGTTGTGTATGTGTGAAGTCTCTGTGTGAAAGAGAGGTTCCAAACGGACGCGTGAGTGTGGACCGGGGCCCGGGACCCGGCGAGAGGATTAGCTTGCGGTTCCGTCTTCCCGCGAGGGGAACGGCCAGGCGATTCCGTGCGTTTGTGTGAGTGATTGAGAGACATTTTGCTATGGGGAAGGCACAGAGTACGTGTAGAAGAACGTCAGGGACAAGGGACAAGGATCCCATTGACCCCAATAGCCCGTTGGGACAAGTACTGTTACAGTGGGATGAAAAGGAAATCAAGCCATACAGCCAGGGACTATCTAAGGCAACTATGATAAACTTCTGCCGGATAATATGGCCAGAATATCCTATAGGGCCAGGAGGGGAATTTAATTGGAACCCCAACGGAGAAACAGATCCATATTGGATAAAACAGCTGCAATATTATTTAATTAAGTTCAAGAAGAATAAGGAAAAACCATACATAGAACTCTGGTCCCATATAACTTTCTTCGGACCAGATCCGCCACCCTTGAGACAATTTCCTTTAAAAGAAAAGGAACAGGAGTCAGATGAAGGGGAGATATCTCTGCCACCTCCAGCGGCGTTTCCCGGGCCGCCAGGTCCGGTGCCACAGCCGCCGCCTGCGCCTCCTCTGCCTGGGGGACAGCCCCCGGATTACAATCAACTAGATATTCCTGCCTCGCCTCCCCCAGGTGCAGGGGCCACGGCGCCGCCCTATGAGAATGATATTGACAATCTCTTAAGTCCTTTAGTGGAACAAATAGATAAAATAACAAGGAAATTAAAGAATCCAAGATTGCAACGGGAATTGCAACAGTGTAAGCAGGACGTGGTAGATTTTCCACTTCCTGGTGGGACCCCTAGAAGCAATAGGAGACGGAGTAATTCTGAACCATCAGAGATTCATAACTACCCCTTGCGAGAGGCCCCAGGAGGACTGACTGCGGCAGGGAATCCAGTGATGGTATATGTAGTGAGTCCCATCAAACCCTCGGAATTGAGGGAACTTAAACAAACCCTACCAAAATTACATGAGAATAGTCAAGAAGTAGCAAGCTTGCTACAGATGTGGATGGGACCTCACCTATATACCTACACTGAATTAATGTACATTCTGGGGCACCTCTTCACCCCAGAGGAAAGGGCTATGATTAGAAGGGCAGCAATGGCATACTGGGAAACCCGGCAACAGGCGCTGCAGCCCGCCCACCCAGTAGCATCTGATGTGAAATATCCAATGGCGGATCCCAATTGGAACCCTAACAATAATGATCACAGGACACACATGAGCGATTTAAAAGAAATGATTATAGAAGGAATTAAGACTGCGGTGCCACAAAGCAGGAATCTCACTAAAGCATTTGAGGTAAATCAGACCAAAGAAGAGTCACCTGGAGATTTTGTACAAAGGATCAGGGAACATTTGACCAAATATTCTGGGGTAGGACCAGATTCGCCAGCCTTTGATAACTTACTGAAAATGCAGTTTGTTACCAAAGCTTGGCCGGATATTCAGAAGAAGCTGCAAAAGATGGATTGGCAAGATGCCACAATTAGTGAACTAGTGAGAACTGCGCAGCAGGTTTTTGTAAACAGGGATGTTGTGAAACAAAAGCAGAAGTGTCAGATGATGGTAGCAGCCATACAAAAGGCGGGGGAAGGGGAGAAGAAGTCAGAGGAACGGACAGAAAATAAGGAACAGAGGATGACAGGAGGGTATCGGGGCAGAGGAGGATATAGAGGGAGAAGCTCCTATGGCCCAACTAGGGGAGCGGGACCCAGGCCTGGGGGAATAATGTGCTACCGGTGCCAAAGGATAGGTCATTTTGCTAGGGATTGTAGGACACCACGGGAGCAAATACCTGATGTGCCTAGACAGAAACAGGAACAGCCACAGACCACCAGGACAATGGGGGAAGTGGGGGCTGAATTGTACAGTTTGTATGATGAATAGGGACTCTCCGGCTCAGGCCCCGGGACCCGGAATGAGCCATTGGTGAATCTATTTGTGGGTCCCTCCCAGAAACCTATTGTGTTTCTGGTGGATTCTGGGGCAGCCCGATCTTCAGTCTGTGTGAATATACCGGGAGTAAGTAAAACATCCAAAACGATTAAGGTTGTGGGAGTAAGTGGGAAACCAACTGAAGTACAGCAGTTAGAACCAAGCAGAATCACCCGAGGAAAATGGGGGGTTGAAAGTTCCCTTTTGTTTATACCAGAATCAGGAGTAAATTTACTGGGAAGGGATCTAATGGTTCCCCTGGGGTTTAGATTAATGGATGAAGAACAAGGGACACCAATGTATGTGCTCCAAACAGAGACTGAAGAACAGATTAACCCCAAAGTGTGGGTGGATGGGAAAACTATGGGAAGAATAGATATGGAACCTATAAAAATTATGGTCAAGCCCGGAATTACTCATCTCTGGACCCCACAATATCCTATGAAGAGAGCAGGAAGGATAGGTCTGCAACCAGTAGTAAACGCCCTTTTGAGTCAGGGGCTCCTAGAGCCCACAATGTCACCTTTTAACTCCCCGATCCTGGCGGTTCAAAAGAAAGACGGCAAATTTAGGATGGTGGAGGATTTAAGGAATATCAACGGGATAGTCATACCCCGATTTCCCACAGTGCCAGATCCTTACACCCTGTTAAGTAGGATACCTCCTTCCACTCGATGGTACACAGTTATTGATTTAAAAGACGCCTTCTGGGCATGCCCACTGGATGAAGGGAGTCGAGATCTGTTTGCTTTCGAATGGGAGGACGTGGAGACTGGTCAAAAGAGACAATATAGATGGACAGTCTTGCCCCAGGGATACACTGAGAGTCCTCTGTTGTTTGGACAGGCATTGGGGGAAAGGCTGAAGGAATTTAGGCCCACCAAACCCAATAAAATCTTGTCATATGTTGATGATTTATTATTGGTTGGGGAAAAGGAAAAGGAGGTTAAATTGGATTCCATTCGATTGTTGAATTGGCTGGGCGATCTGGGAGTCAAGGTATCCAGGGAAAAGTTGCAGTTCACTGAAAGGAGAGTCAAATATTTAGGGCACATATTGGATGGGGGAACCAGACAACTGGATCCAGATAGGGTAAGAGGTATTATGGAATTGAGACCCCCGAGAACTAGGACTGATGTGCGAAGAATGTTGGGATTGCTGGGATATTGCAGATTATGGATAGACCAGTATTCAAAATTAACCCAATTCTTGAATAAGAAGCTGACTGGGAAGGAAGAGGAAGTATTGTGGGATGAAGGAGACAGGGAAAGATGGGAAGAAATTAAGAGGACCCTAATCGCCAGTCCGGCATTGGCCCTGCCCAACTTACAACAACCCTTCCATCTATATGTGACAGTGGCATCTCAAACGGCAGTGGGGGTGCTAGCTCAGAAAAGGGGAGGAAGATACCAGCCGGTGGCTTATTTGAGTACAACATTAGAACCAGTGGTTAGAGGGTGGCCAGCGTGCATACAAGCAGTAGCAGCAGCAGCCGAACTAGTCCTAGAGAGCAGAAAACTGACTTTTGGGGGAGCCTTGATTGTACACAGCCCTCACCAGATCGGGGCGGTCATGACAGGAGCCGCCCCGACCTGGATGACGGATAGACGTCTGGTACAATATGAGGGAATTTTGAGAACAGGCTCAGATATCACTATTGGAACAGACAGGAATTTAAATCCCGCGGAATTTCTCAGGGGAGAAAGGAAGGAATGGGACCCAGATGAGCATGACTGTCTGAGAAATATAGAATTGATGGCAAAAGTAAGGGAAGATCTAAGTGAAGTGTCGTTGAAGGAAGGAGAAAGGTGGTTTGTGGATGGGTCCAGCTACGTCAGGGAAGGCAGAAGGAGGTCAGGATATGCAGTGGTAAAGGAAGATGGGGAGGCTATAGAAAGCGGGGCGCTCCCCAACACTTGGTCAGCTCAAAAATGTGAAGTGATGGCATTGACTCGTGCCCTAGAATTAGCGAAAGGATTGGATATAACCATATGGACAGATTCAAGATACGCATGGGGAGTGGTTCATACTTTTGGCAGGACATGGAGGGAGAGAGGTTTTATTAAGGCAGATGGGAAACAGATTGAGCATGTAGCCTTGTTGGAACGGTTGCTAGAATCCCTAATGGGACCACGGAAAGTAGGGATTGTGCATATTTCAGCTCATACCAAAGGGCATAGTCCAGAGGAGCAGGGAAATGCATGGGCAGACCTCAGGGCGCGAGAAGCAGCTGAGGGAGAGCCCAGAGACGAAGTAATTAGGCAATGTGTCCTACAGGTTCCGGTGATAGATCCGCAGGACTTGAAAAATTTAGCATTTACTCAAAAGGAAAAGGAATATATGGAAAAGGAGGGGTGGGAAAAGAAAGGAGATGATTGGGAAACCCCAGAGAGACAGATGGTCCTTCCTAAATCGGTGATGCTAAATATTCTAGAGAAAATACATGGGGGGAGCCATCTGGGCACTGAGGGAATGGTTAATCTGGTGAAACCCCTGTATTGGAGCAGGGACATGTGGCCCATGGCGCACGCTATTGCATGGAAATGTTTAATATGTCAGAAGGTTAATAAGGCCCGAGCCAGAAAGACAGAAAGGGGCGGGCGACCGTTAGCGGTGTGGCCATTCCAAAGGATACAAGTAGATTTTACTGAGTTGCCAGAAAGAGGAGGGCAAAAGTATTTGTTGGTGTTTAAGGATCATCTCACAGGATGGGTTGAGGCCTTTCCCAGCCGCAGGGCCACGGCTCAAGTGGTTGGAAAAGCCATTCTGGAGCACATTCTTCCTCGCTATGGGATAACGGAAGCAATAGACTCAGATAGGGGGACCCATTTCACCCAATTGGCAATGCAAGAGGTGATGAGGGCGGTGGGAATCACGTGGAACTTTCACACCCCCTGGCATCCTGAGAGTAGTGGGAAAGTGGAACGGGCAAATGGAGAAATCAAGAAACACTTGACCAAGCTGTATCTAGAGAATGGGTTGCCCTGGACAAAGAATCTCCCCCTGGCCTTATTAAGGATGAGGGTGGCTCCCCGGAAGGACACTGGACTGTCCCCATTTGAAATGATGATGGGCCACCCCTATCTAGCTCCCCTAGGAAACCCTCAGATTGAATTTAGGGATCAGTTCACCCGGAAATATCTGCAGTCACTGTCCCAGTCTTTGTTATCCTTTCACAGGCAAGGCGTACTAGCACAGAGACCCCCACTCTTGGAGCAACAGCACAGCTTCCAACCTGGAGACCTGGTCCTGATAAAAGCGTGGCGGTCGGAGAAACTCACCCCGAGTTGGGAGGGCCCATACCAAGTCCTACTCACCACTGAGTCAGCAGTACGGACCAGAGAGCATGGATGGACCCACTACCACCGGGTGAAGAAAGCCCCGCCGGAGAGTTGGACGGCAACGGCCAGTCCAGATAACCCGCTAAGAGTGACTCTTACAAAATCAGGAACCAGAATCCAGCAGAGCACTCCTAGACCGTAAATGTGTCTGTTCTGCACGTGTGAGTGTTTCTTTGAATGCTGTTGCTGTGCGCATTGTGAGGGGTGTGTGCTGTGTGTGCATTGTACTGAAGAGTGTAATATAGTTTTCATAGAGGAGGTTATAATCCAGCATTGTAGGATCAAAAGCAGGGGGAAAATTCAGTGTGAATTATTAGAAAGCCCAACAGTAATACAAGCATTGGAATCATTGTCCTCTGGGAGGGCCTATTCCTTTATACCTCACAGAGAGAAATGACGGAGATGTGGGAAGAACCCTGGAACCATTGGCGGTGGTGGGTAGGGGTGGTGTGCGCTGCATTAATAATATATATGGTCACTTATTTTTGTTGGCATGAAAGATACCGGATATGTGGGAGGCGACGTGGTACCGCAATACCATTGGGGGTGCTTGCCCTTTGCCTCACAGCAGAATGCGCTGGGAACATAAGGTCAGGGGGCAAGATTTCCCTCTATAACATCACGGAACGAATGCATGAGTGGGGGGCCAGGAACCCCTATAATAAATGGCTACAAGTGGCTGAAATACCGTGTTTCCCCTTTTTTAATACGTAGTCAGAAAGTAAGCCATGGCAGGGTTTTTAACCATTTGAGAGCTATAAGACATACCCCGAAAATAAGCCATACTTCCGCACCAGCTAGCAGGACCCAGCATGCCGGCCGCGACAGGAGGAGGAAGCCTGCCGGGTCGGGTCAGTGCCCGGAAGCGGCGGTGGCTGCTTTAGTGCCAATAAAGCGTGCAGCAGTGCCGCACGGAGCACCAGCCAGCAGGACCCAGCTCCTGCAATGCCGGCCGCAGCAGGAGGAGGAAGCCTGCGGGGTCGGGTGGGTGCCCAGAAGCGGTGGTGGCTGCAGCGCTGACAAAGCGTGAAGCAGCGCCGCACGAAGCACCAAGGGCACGAGCGGCAGGAGGAAAGAGAGAGAGGCTCGTTACTTGCGGCACTTTAAGAGAAGCAGCCAGAACCGATCTCCATATTCCGAGCCTCCCTTTTGCGCGTGCGGGCATGTTAAAGCCCCGATCACTTCACTCCCCACTTCTTCCTCGCCATCCCTCCCTTTCACGCATTGCCTTGACCCCGCAGCCCCCCTCCCTGGCCATCTTCCCCTAAGTGCAGCGCTGCTTCGTGAGCGCTGCAGCCGCACGCTCTCTGTGTGTGCTGCAGCCGCACGCTCTCTGTGTGTGCGCGTGTCTCTTTCTTTCTCTCCCTGTGCGTCCGTCTCTGTGTGTGTGTGTGTGTGTGTGTGTGTGTGTGCGCGCGCGTCTCTCTCTCTCCCCCCCCGTGCGTCTCTCTGTGTGTGTGTTTGTGCGCGTCTCTTTCTTTCTCTCCCCGTGCATCCGTCTCTCTCTGTGTGTGTGTTTGTGCGCGTCTCTTTCTTTCTCTCCCCGTGCATCCGTCTCTCTCTGTGTGTGTGTTTGTGCGCGTCTCTTTCTTTCTCTCCCCGTGCATCCGTCTCTCTCTGTGTGTGTGTTTGTGCGCGTCTCTTTCTTTCTCTCCCCGTGCATCCGTCTCTCTCTGTGTGTGTGTTTGTGCGCGTCTCTTTCTTTCTCTCCCCCGTGCGTCCGTCTCTCTCTGTGTGTGTGTGCGCGCGTCTCTTTCTTTCTCTCCCTGTGCGTGTCTCTCTCTCAGTGTGTGTGTGTGTGTGTGTGTGTGTGTGTTTGCGCGCGCGCGCGTCTCCCCCCCCCCACAGAGAAAAGGTTCCGCTTCGGCTCGTCATTCAGCCGCGCGCGCGCGCCAGGGGCATGGGCCCAAGCCTCGTCCCCCTCGCGCTTCCCTCACAAGCATCTCAGAGCGGGACGGGTCACGGCCTCCCTCCTCATTCCTCGGCCGGCGTGAGAGAGCCCGGGGAGCAGAAGGATCCCAGGTTTAACCCCCAGGTACCCCCAAGTTTGAAATTCTGGAGAGCTGCTGCCAGCCTGGTTGACAGCAAAACCTGGATAGCACAGTAGGCTAGAGTGTGGTGTTTATAATGTGCGCGGAAGAGAGCACCGAGTGTCCTGAGCCAGTGGGACCCAGTTGTACCAGCACTTAAAAAAAAAGACACCCCCTGAAAATAAGCCACCGTGTGTTTTTTTGAGGAAAAAAAGTTATAAGACGGTGTCTTAAAAAAGGGGAAACACGGTAGTGGCACAAACGGTTAACAAAACTATGTGCCTGGTATGTACCCTTGGCCCAACAGACGCACAAGCAGGAATGCCATTCCTCCCACTACCATTTAATCAGTCATCCATTCACAACTTTTCCAGGCTCCCAGATTCCGAGCTTTGGGCAACATGGCAGCACCCGTCCCCCTTGAGGGTTCTTGAGGTCCGAGGGCACCTGTGTGTCCACCGACGGAGATGGACCACTCAGTCCATCTTTGTGGGCCAATCTCATTGTAATTGTTCCTGTGACGACGACGATGTGACAGTCGTGAATAGCAAAGTCACTTATAGTGGGTGTGATGGAAAGTGCCAATCATTGGTCGAGCTTTTAAACCGAGTAGTGCTGAATTTCGCAGGGAGGGGTGTCACGCGTGTCACGCAGGCAAAAGTGGGCCTTTATTGGGTATGCGGGAAAACTGCGTATACGACCCTACCCAGTCGGTGGTGTGGGTCCTGCTTCCCTGCGTTTCTGTTACCACCCATGTGGGTCCTGCCCGGTAGCCCTACCAGACGCAGCCGAAGAAGCACCAGCGTGGACACTAGTAAATTCAGCGTGGCAAGTGGTAGCACACAGAATTGGGGTTCAGCATGGCCCCCTGAAAGAATAATAGCCCATTACGACCCAGCCTCATGGAATCAAAATGAGCCAATAGCGGGAGCAAGGGAACCCATCTACAATTTGAATCGTATAATTCGGCTACAGGCTGTGGTAGAAATAGTAGCAAATGCCACCGCCGAGGCACTTCGGCTGGTCGCCACCCAGCTTGACGAGACAAGAACAGTTGTACTGAAATTGAAATTGGGACTGGACTTTGTTCTGGCGAAGGAAGGGGGCTTCTGTAGAGCCCTTAATTTGACCGGAGAGGCGTGTTGTTTTAACATCTCCAACCACGGACAAGCCATAAGAGACCTAGCAGATAGAATCCAAAAAACAGCACATGTCCCAGTACAGACCTGGGAAGGGTGGGACATGTCCTGGTTAGAGAAGTTTTTACCCAGTGGATGGTTGCGAGGAATCCTTTTTGCATTAGCGGGACCCCTTGTGATTTTAATCCTTTTCTGCTTTTGTATGCCCTGCTTGCTACGATGTTTACAGTCAATGATGGAAAGAATAATGGATAGGAAGTTCCCCCTCGCATAATGATGCTAATGCAAGCTTATAAGCCCCTCCCAACAGGTGCGCCAGAAGGAGGTCTAGAGGGAGATGAGGAAAGTGGACTAGGCCACGAACTACTGTGTGAGTTCGAGACGAGATACAAAAAGAGGAGGGATTGTGAGAGTGAGTGATAAAACAGGATGTGTCTCGAACTCAGTAGAATAGGACAGGATGCCTGTCAGCTAAGTTAGAATAGGACAGGATGCTAGGACAGGATGCCTGTCAGCTAAGTTAGAATAGGACAGGATGCTAGGACAGGATGCCTGTCAGCTAAGTTAGAATAGGGGGTGCTATGTCAGCTAAGTTAGGGTAGAGATAAGGAAGCATAGCTCCTGCTTCCTAATAAGGTTAAACTTTAAAATAGCGAGCGTAGATTGGTTAATGTATAGAAATGTGTCTTACTCAGGTAGATTGTAAGCCAAGCCTCTAAAGGAGGGGCGGCAGCAGTAGGGATGGATATAAAGCTTATGTCTGTACATTGCTCTTGGCTCTTCGCCACTCAGGTCGTGGAGCCCGCCTTTGCAAACGCGTTACAATAAAGAGAAAGTGGTTAGACTTACTTCGGTGTCTCCTTGTCTGTTTGCAAGTCCACGTAAGGGACTTTTCACATAATGAACCTCAAACTATGAGTTCTGGCTACACTGTTTTGGCTACACTGCTGGATTCCAGATAGCAGCCTACCTGGCAAAAGGTGCTGTGGTCTGACTCTTTGTACATTTGTATCAGTAGACTACATCCTATCCACACAAAATGCATATATCTCCTTTCCAGTTGGTCAGAAGCACTCTGGGATGTTATGGAGGAAAGTCAGTGAAGGGTTGAGAAGGAGGAGTGGCTTGATGGGAGTCTCAAGGCCCCTTGGGAAGACCTAGAGGGCCATATCTGGCCCTTGGCCCTGAGGTATAGGTCAGAGAATCCCAGTCTATACATGAGGTGATTGTTTGGGTGTATCAAAGAGCCATCACAGACTATTAACTGCACCCAAAACTTTGTTATGGCCAATTGTCAATTTGGGCCCAATGGAGGCCACTGCCACCTGTGGCAGTCATTAGTGGATGTGCGACCAAGTAACAGTGCATGAGCCAAGCCTTATGTGCACAGCCTAGGTGAGGCTGTTTTAGGTGCAGCATTTCTGTAAATAGAAATTGAAGGGATGTTTCAGGCAACCCAATAGCATCTACCGGTAAGAAGCATGAGGATGGTTGGATTGTTTTTGTTCTGCCATTATTATCCATATTCAATATAAGAACATACCCCCAAATCTAAATTCATAGAGGAAACAGTCTTTTTTTTTTGCTTAGATATTAGAACTGTGCACTAGATCCAGCCAGAGTCCAGAGCCCAAAGCGAAGCAGCCTAAAGCAGCACCCAGCAGGATTTAACTCTTTCCTCATTGACTGGGGAGGGGAGGGTTCAATCCTGCTCTCTGTAGCAGTCTAGCAGGATTGAACGTTTCACCTCCTTCTTGCTTTACCTCCTCTTGAGAGAAATATTTAAACAAGGCTTAAAAGCCTAATTAAGCATTGGGGCTGGCCCTCAAATCAGTTATGGGCCCGGATCCAGCTTAAATTGGGCCCCAGATTAGATCTGGGGTGTGGCACTAATAGACCTCGATTGCTTCATTATCTGGCAAAAGCAAATGAAAACCCAAAGCTCTAAAGGTGTGTGTTGTTTCTGCCCTTGGGTGCTGAGGCACAAAGGGTGTGTCCAATATGTAAGAACTTATGCATATCAACCTGCAATGTTCTATCAACAGGCAAGCCTTAAATTGGCAAGGTTTTGTTTAAGTTTAAATTGCAACCTTCGGAGAAGGAAGGCAGGGTGGTTGCATGATCCCTCATTGACCATCTGTTCCCACTAGGTGGCACTGCACTGCCAACTTAGTTTAGGTCAAGTTACAGGTAGGTAGCTGTGTTGGTCTGAGTCGAAACAAAATAAAAAAATTCCTTCAGTAGCACCTTAAAGACCAACTAAGTTTTTATTTTGGTATGAGCTTTCGTGTGCATGCACACTTCCATTGAAAGGTTTGGCCAGGATTCCAAAAGGGGCTTTCAAAAGTGGTTTGAGATACTTCTGCATTAGGAACGGCCAAAGGTCCTGGCATGCTAGTGCAAGCCTTATTCCTGGAGCTTGGATCTCTCTCCAAGAACCTTTAAAAAAAAAAAAAGATATATGTAGCAATTTGTTTTATGCATGATATCCTGTCTTAATTTTATCCTGTGCCCTAACATGATTGGGCATGATTGCCCTCCATCAATAGCCTTATTTTAGTTCTGTATTTATTAACATTTATGCTCCGCCTGCCACCTTTCTTCAGGGAGTTCAAGGCAGCATATACTATTGTGCTCTCTCCATATTATCCTCACAAGGAAGGTTAGCTTGATCAACCCTACTCAGCATGGCCAAAGATCAGGGGTGGTCAGAGTTGTGGTCTGACCGCAGTTGGAGTGCCAGAGATCCCCAGTCACTGCTCTAAGGGCTCAAACTCTTAAATGCCTAATCTGGAGATCCATGTGGAAAACAAGAATTGTATGCATGCATCAATGTAGATCTAGCAAACTGAAGTTCTAGCAAAAAACGTTTTTTTAGAAAACAAGTTCCTCAGTTACTTGCAGCCGCCCCCAAATATCTACTAGGCATTGGGGCATTGTGAAGCTCGCCAGCAGCTTCCTCTTTAACGAAGTGGATTTAGAGTGTGTTGCACACATTCAACCTGCCACAAATGCAGTAAGTGTTTAAATGATGGCATAAATTGTGTGCAAAATTAGGAAAGCAACAAATGGTGTGCAGGCCAGTAAAAAGACCCTGAGTGGAATTTATAGCACTTTGTCGATGTTTTATTACTGCAGGAGGTGTTCCAGGGGGTGTTTATGGAATAGATAATTCCCTGCTTGGCAGGGGGTTGGACTGGATGGCCTTTGTGGTCTCTTCCAACTCTATAATTCTATGATAAGTATGATGAAAACTACTTTCCCCCTTATTGGATTTAAGCCACTTGTTGTGTTGCTGGAATGGGTACTATGTGGCACCTCCAGTAGTGCCAATTCTGCCAATCAAAACAGTCACGTGGGCACATTTGGAGTAAGGCAATCTCACAGGTAAACTGATCCCAAGTTGTTAAGGGCTTCATATACTGATAGTAACACCTTGAACTTGGCCCGGTAGCAAATTGGCAAGCAGTGCAGGTCTCTGAGCCTTGCTCCTGTCAGCAATCATGCTGCAGCATTCTGCATCGACTGCAGTTTCCAGGTCAAGGAGCAAGGGAAGCCCCACACAGAATAAAATGAAACCACAGTTGGCTTCTAGTGCTATTTTTACTTGAATTTTTAAGGATACTTCTACCCTGTTTCTCCTAAAATAAGACATACCCATAAAATACGCCATAGCAGGATTTCTAAGCATTTGTGCAATATAAGCCATACCCAGAAAATAAGACATAGTGATAGGCGCAGTTCTGGAGGGCCCCAAGGAAGAGGCGAGGCTGGACGTGTAATAAAAAATAAGACATTCCCTGAAAATAAGCCACTGTGGGGGTTTTTAAGGAAAAATAAATATAAGACGGTGTCTTATTTTCAGAGAAACACGGTAGGTCAGACTAAAAGCTCGTCTAGCCCGTTAGTGGCCTGTCAGGTGCTTTTGGGGAGCCCCTGTGCCTCGGTGCTCTACCAGCTGCATGATGTATAGCCATTGTGATAGGCCCACCCCTCTTTCTCTAAGAATGTTCCTAATTTCTCTTTTTAAAAAAGAAAAGGGGGGAAGCCATCTAAGCTAGTGTCCATGAGCAGATTATGCAGGCAACAAATTCCACAACCCGGGTTTACATTTTACAGCTTAATTACTAAAGGATGCTTTCGAATGCTGCACACCACAAGTTGAGCAAAGCTGGCATCTGCTCACTGAACTGCACTTTCTTTTTTAAAGAAGAAGAAGAAGAAGAAGAAGAAGAAGAAGAAGAAGAAGAAGAAGAAGAAGAAGAAGAAGAAGAAGAAGAAGAAGAAGAAGAAGAAGAAGAAGAAGCAGCTAATTTTGATTCCCAGAAAGCATATGGGAATTTGGATAGAGTTCTTAATGATCTGTATCCTCTAGAGTTCAGAAGGGTTTGGAGATTAATGACAGCTGTTCTGTCCCACTGCTACATTTTATTATGTCTTTGGTGAGTAAGAGCATACACACACATTTTATAACAGAGAGAATCTGCAGCACATGCTTGAGAGGGGTTTTTTTGGAGGGTGATGGGGGAGGGAAGAGGGAGACACCCAAAGTTGAGATCACACAGAAAGATTTCAGCCAAAAATGGTCACCACACCCAAGAATCACAGAGTTGTAGAACAAAGCAAACTGCAATTGTTTTATTTTATCTCTCAGGGTTGTTGTTGTTTGTTTGTTTAAAAATATAATTTTTTTTTACTTGTGATCCCTTATTTCATTGTTCCAGTTTGTAATCAACTCCCAGCCAGTGTGGTGTAGTGGTTAAGAGAGGTAGACTCGTAATCTGGGGAACCGGGTTCGCGTCTCTGCTCCTCCACATGCAGCTGCTGGGTGACCTTGGGCTAGTCACACTTCTCTGAAGTCTCTCAGCCCCACCCACCTCACAGGGTGTCTGTTGTGGGGGAGGAAGGGAAAGGAGAATGTTAGCCACTTTGAGACTCCTTCGGGTAGTGATAAAGCGGGATATCAAATCCAAACTCTTCTTCTTCCCACCCTCAGGGGCAAGAAAATGGCATAAGGATAGCTGTCAGTAGAGCATGAGGCTATTTATCTTAGGGTTGTGGGTTCAAGCCTCACACTGGGCAAAAGATTCCTGCATTGCAGGGGGTTGGGCTAGATGATCCTTGTGCTCCCTTCCAATTCTGTGATAAGAGCCTGCTGCATTAGGCCAACAGCCCTTCAGATCCAACATCCTGTTCTGGTGGCAGACAACCAGATGCCCCAATGGGAAGACCACAAGCTGGGCCAGAGGACAGCAGCAACACTCTCCCATTTTGCAGTTCCCAGAAACTGGCCTTTGGAGGCCTCCTGCCTCTGACAGTGGAGGCAGAGAAGAGCCTTCAATATGAGTAGCCACCAATAGTCTTATCACCCCTGGATTTTCCCAATCCTCTTTTAAAGCTAAGCAGGTTGGTGGCCCCCATTCCATCGACTACGGGGGCTGTGTGTGCAACTCCTTCCTTTTGTTTGTCCAGCATCCAGCTTCATTTGACCAAAATCTATCAATCATCATGGATTTAAATTCTTGCAGCGGGAGAAGTGGGAGGGAGAATCTCACATTTGATTTCACAAGGGGAGGGCAGGGGAGTGGAGTTTCAACAAGTTCCAAAGGGCTGGTCTTGGATAGCATTGCCATATTTCAAAAAGTGAAAATCTGGACAAAAATGTCGTCGAGCTTTTTTTTTTCCCTCAAAGACGCAAAGATATTGGACATCGCCGACATCGTTTGCCATCCGTCCGGATTTCCCCGTCCATTTAGCCAATTTCCTGGACACTGCTTTCAACTCTGGTGTTCCGGATTCACCTGGGAAATTCCATGGCTACCCTAGCTATGCAGAGGAGAGACTAGGCTGGATTCTCAGTCTAAGGCCATCAGGCGTAGGGAGCAGGTGTTAGGACCTCGCGCCATCAACTCCCAGGAAACAGCTAAATGTTGTCCAGCTGCTTAGATTTTCAAAGTAGGTGTTCCTTGAAAAATTAAAGCCTGAACAACTTATATTTGAGTCCATGTATTTTCTCCTCTCACAGCTGTTTCACCAAAAGAACCGCCACCCCCCTCTAGACTCAGAGTAGGTGAGCTAGTAGCAGCAAGCGCTTGGGACAGTCATTCGTTTCTTCATTTGTACAGTGCTTTCCCTCCAGATCATGCCCAAAACAGCTTACAGAATATCAAATGAACAAGTAGGTCCATTCAAAGGGCAATGGTTTGGGTAGGGCTGGCACCAGAGATCAGCCCCAACACCCACCACTCGCCCTTTCTGTGTTCTTAAGAATTTCCCACCTCCTCTAATTGCAGTGAGATTTCCCAGCCTCTCTTGTATACTAGAGAGACATGTTGTGCCTAATCGAAGTGAAACTACACTTGTCAAATAGTAGAGCCCCTGAACCAAATGCCTGCAAAGCTTCATTTTTCACCTAGTAAATCCCAAAGAATTCCCCCCCCACACACACACCCCTTGCTTACATTCCCAGTGTGTGGATCTGCTCTCATTAATATTAGCAACTAGGAGAGCAGGAAGAATCTGATTAAAAGCAGATGGGTTTAATTATCTGGTGAAACAATTCTGGTGGGTTCCCCCTCCCAACCTTCCCATTTCATTTGTTTTTTAAAAAAGAAAAAGAAAGAAAATGTAGTTTAAAGTAAAGAAAGAAAGAAAGAAAGAAAGAGAAAGAAAGAAAGAAAGAAAGAAAGAAAGAAAGAAAGAAAGAAAGAAAGAAAGAAAGAAAGGTCACAGTAGGATTTGGCCAGCACAACACAGCCCAGTAATAATGATTGGGATCGTGATCTTTTTCTCATGAGAAAATGAATGTGCTGCACCTCAAACGCCTCAGGGCGTCGGGACCATCTCCTGGGGTCTGCAACTGTCATTTGTGTGCTCAGAGCAAGGACCACCAGAGAGGCGAAGCACAAGGAAGGAAGGAAGGAAGGAAGGAAGGGAGGGAGGGAGGGAGGGAGGGAGGGAGGAAATGTCTGGGACCCATCCAGTCCCTCTGGTGTTCCAAAGAATTCTTTAGAAATGGTCTGGCTCACAGTGTGCCAAATTGGAAGGAGGAAAGGAAGTGGGACAATTTTGAAGGAAGTTGGCTGGTTTCAAAGTGGGGGGGGGGGGAGAGAACCAGGAATCTTAGGGTTGCCATATTTTGAAGAGGACACTATATGATGGCCATTCAAAGCAAATAAATGCAACTTGTCTCAAATTTCATAACTGAAAAAGAGGGTACATGGCAACCCTAATTGGGATGGTTAAGGCAGAGTATAAGAATGCAAGAATGGCTTAGTGGCTGGATCAGGTCAAAGATGTCCAGCACTCTAGTGGGCCACCAGGTGCCTGTGGGAAGCTTGCAAGCAGAAGCTAAGCACACCTGCAACACTCTGCCCATTGGGAATTCCCGGTAACTGGAGTCCAGGGTTATACTGTCTCCATCAGTGGAGGGAAAACAAGCATCACGGCTCACAGCCACTGATGGCCTTATCTTCTGTGAAGTTGTCTAAACCCCCTTTAAAGACATCCAAGTTGGTCACTGCTGCTGCATCTTGTGGCAGTGAGTGAGTCCAATAGCTTAACTACAGGCTACGTGACAAAGCTCTTCCTGCTCTTTATCCTGAATTCTCCAGAATATGACCCCATTCTACTATTGTGAGAGAGACCTATCCACCTTCTTCACAGCATTCATATTTTTATTTTATTATATTATATTTGCATACCACCCTTCATCCATAGATCTCCGGGCAGTGAACAACATAAAAATACAAGATAAAAGCACAAAGTATATAATAAAAACAATAACAAAAAACCATACAATCCAATAACCCCCCTCCCCACCCTTTACTTTGCTCTTCCTTTATTATGGCCTCCCTTCCTTTCCGCCTGCAAACTAATTTATTTTTATTATTTGAAAATTTCTATACTGCCCTTCACCTGAGGACCACAGGGCAGTTTACACATAAAAGCTGCAGGTGTCACAATATCTAGTCACAGGGATGTTGCTCCAGCCTTCTGATCACTTCAGTTGCCATTTTCATTGAAGACATTTATTTGAGACTTGCCTATAACACCAAACTAATAACTATCACGCATGTGTCACTAGCTTGGAATGCAGCCCCCCCCATTGCAATTTGGGGTTTTTCTGATGGAGCGGCATCTCCCAAGACAGGCATTTTTTTTCTCCATTGGCTTCTCTCTTTCTCAGCTTGAGCGGAATCCAAACAGCTCAGTGTCATGAAATCAGAGCAGGCAGGAGCAGGAGAAAGCCACCCTCACCTGTTTGTGGTTAGTGCCCTTCCCCCAACTGCAACTCAACACAGTCCACTTGGGGTAACCAGAATGCAAGCGAGAACAGGCAGGATACTCCCTTTGTGCTTCTAGTCCCTCAACACTGGAACAAAAAATCCAAAAGAATCTGGTATGTTGTTTAATGTAATGAATCAGCAGCTTTGACAGATGTTAGGTTTTTAGCTTATATGGACCAGAATGGGTTCCTTTGAATGATTCCTTTGCTGTCCATTTGGTGGAGAGCTTCCCAGCCACAGCAGATGGGGGAAGAATCCGAAACCCCTTGGAGATGTTTTTGAAGCGAGAGGCAGACAGTGAGGAGCAATGGTGGGTCGTGAGAATGGTTAGCATTGAAGAGAGCCATAACTCACTGCAGACGTGCTAAAATCTGGGCAAAACCCTGAGAAACAAACAGAAAGGAAGTTGCCATGAACACTTTGTGAAGTGTTGTCTTGATTTCCCAGTCCATGCACTCTCCCAGAGCCCCCTGCAAGAAACAGGATGGGGGCTCTGAACTTGAGCAGGGAAGCCAGACCACTGTAGAAAAGGCAATAATGCTGTAGGAGTGGGAGCCAGCCTTCAAACCCCTCCTCTGGGCCCTTGAGAATGATGGTGATGAATATGATGTTTTACTTGTTATATTTAGCTGTCATCTTTTCACATCCAGAAGAGTGTCCCAAAGCATAGAATCATAGAATCATAGAGTTGGAAGAGACCACAAGGGCCATCCAGTCCAACCCCCTGCCAAGCAGGAAACACCATCAAAGCATTCCTGACAGATGGCTGTCAAGCCAAAAGGAGATTCCACCACACTCCTTGGCAACAAATTCCACTGTTGAACAGCTCTTACTGTCAGGAAGTTCTTCCTAATGTTTAAGCAACTTGTAGCATAAAAGATCCTCAAAGCTGAATCCTAAAAAGACAGCGCTGTCAGGCCTGGCTCTAGAGGTAGTATTGGGCTGGCAGGAGGGCACTGCGCGGCAAAGCTGCACGGAAGCCGTGTTGCGCGCTGCGCCCGCCCACCAGGGCGGGGGCGCCAGAGCGATCCCCGCGCCAGGGCGCCAGGGCGCCCGACCGGCTTGAGACGGCCCTGAGCGCTGTTATGTGTCACATGCATATCTGGCACCCTGGTGCGAAGATCCCTCCGGCGCCGCCCCCCCCGCCCCATTTCCCAGTGCTGCTGTCTGGTGGGTGTTGCGCGGCTGCCGCAGGCACGGCAACGCGGCGCCCCCCTGGTGCCCTGCGCCACCCAGCCTTGCCGTAGGGCCGGCCCTGGTCACATGTTTTCATGTCCTGGGTCTAGGGATGTGGACTCCTCCTGGAGGCCTGCGGCTTGGGGATGTTCCTGAGTCCCACAATGTCACTGAAGACTCAAGTGGCCTCAGTGGCAAGGAGAGACTTTTCCCAACTCCTGCTCATTCACCACCTTCTGGACAGAGATGACCTGTTACAATGCAATGTATGTGAGGCCATCCTTGAAGGCAACTCAGAAACTTCACAATGCAGCGGACAGATTCTTGTCGAAAATGCAGTGGGCAAATTACTGCTTAGGGTTCCATTTCAATCTCATATATTCCCCGATGTAAAACTGCTGCACTGGTTGCCAGTTCATTTTCAGGCCCAATTCAAGGTACTCCCATTAGAGTTTTAAGCCCTAAACAACCCAGGCCACAAACATCTGAAAGAATTCCTCTTTCTCTACAGATCCGCTTGGGTGTTAAATTCAGCAGAGGGGCTCTCTTTGTTGTTTCCCCAAGTATGCCCCCAAAGAATCCTGTGAAGTATGAAGGATGTTGAGAGGAGACACCCCCATACCTGTCAGGGAGCTCCCTGCGAAAGAGGGATTAATTGTACCCTTTTGGAAGTGTAGCTCCATGAGGGGAATAGAGGCCTCCTAACAACTCTCAGCACCCCAAACAAACGACACTTCCCAGGATTCCTTGAGAGAAGCATTGAGTGCTTAAAGTGACTGTTTAAATATATATTCTGCAATCAAAATATTCAGAACAGGTTCACAATGAAGCATGCAAAGTAAGAATATTTGCATAGATTTCATGTACATGCCATTTCCTCCTGGTTCAAATTTATATTTTTGTAATTTGTAGTTATAAAAAACAACAACAGCAACAGATCACTTCCTTTCACAAGTAGCTGCATTATTATCCTGGGTAACCAAGCATATTGTTCACACTATCCTTAATTGCCAATCTTTAAAATGTTAATATGAATAATTCTGCCTTTTCAGGGGCAGTGGGTGAGAGATACTCTTTATCTGTCTCAGTTGTAGATTGCCCCCTGCTGGAGTAGACTCCCCCTTGCTGGAGTAGTCTTCTGGGGAATATTTCACTCACCCTGTTCCTGTATTGAGATACTTTTAGCCATCAGTTTGTGGAGAGCCAGAATGTTGGGTTTGTTTTAGATTCACTAGGGTGTTAAATCAAAGGTCAGGCATTCTCAGAATGTAAATCCCTTCCTGCCAAATTGAAAAAAAAAAAATCCATTATGGATCCCATAGTCCATTATGGAAGCCTAAGAGTTGCTTCTTTGCACACATGTGAACAAGCCTCAGGGTGGGAGTGGGACTTCCAGCTTCCACTTAAAATATGTTCACAAAAGGATTAGTTAATCAACAGGCATATTTTCCAAAAATTATAAACCTAGCTGTCGATTCCATCTGGAACATTGTTGTCCTGGGCTCCCTTGGGTGGAAGGAAGGATATGATTTTTTGAATTAGAGAAATAAAAACTAAATGGAGGTGGGAAGAACATATGAGAATTGTCCATGACCATGGCAAGGTATTTTTCGAATGTGTCCACTGTCTTACTCTTTTCCTTTATGAAATATGCAACACAATACTTGGAAAAATCATCAACAAATCTTAGTATGTACCTATTCTTCCCCAATGAGGGAACATTCATTGGTCCACATAAGTCACTGTACACAATGTCAAGCACTCCTTTCCCAAGCCAGTGTGGTGTAGTGGTTAAGAGTGGTAGACTCGTAATCTGGTGAACCGGGTTCGCTTCCCCGCTCCTCCACATGCAGCTGCTGGGTGACCTTGGGCTAGTCACACTTCTCTGAAGTCTCTCAGCCCCACCCACCTCACAGAATGTTTGTTGTGGGGGAGGAAGGGAAAGGAGAATGTTAGCCACTTTGAGACTCCTTCAGGTAGTGATAAAATGGGATATCAAATCCAAACTCTTCTTCTTCTTTTGGCTGAAAAGTGAGGGGTTTCTTTGTTTTGGGTACACTGCAGTTCTTAGCAATGTGGCCGTCCTTGTTGCAATTGAAGCAAACTACTCTTTTCTGTGTGTCTTTGGGCCTTGCAAACTGCACGCATAATTGCTGTCTTTGCTTCTAACATTTCTTTCTGGAGACTCAGTTCTGCCTGTGCATTCCTGCCTCAAATAAGTGGTCAGGTTTCTCATAGAAATCCATTTTGTTTCAATAATGGATCATAAACCTTCTTTATGATCCATTATTGAAACAAAAGCATAAAATTTTGGTCCTAAAGATGATAGCAGAAAAGTAGTCTTCATTTCCTCATCAAAAGGCCTAGGAGTCAATTCAATTTCCTGAATAATTGCTGTAAATTGGTTCAAAATTATGTTCATTTAGCACAGACATGCCTTGGCCTAGATCAATCACTATCAAAAGCTACACTAGCCATCTCAAAAATCCAGAAATTTGAAAAAATATTAAAAAATCTCAAGATACAGCTCTTTCTGCTTGTTTACCACTAAGTGGCAGTCAAGGAATAATTATCACCAATGCTGATAACTTTCCTGGATAGTGGGCTTCCTCATTGTGATAAACGGGGCTGCAAAATGTTTCTACACCTGGATTTAATGCAAAAGTAAAAGTACTGGCAGTTATTATTCTCCAGGTTGAAGCCAGGTAATGTTAACATGTCAGTTCTAGATTTCCAGAAGTTTTCTCTTGATTCTAATGTTCTTGGATCAGATGGGATCTCAACTGCAGCAATTAAGCAGCCATTCGATCTTGCAATAGCTAGTGGGAAAGAGATGAGAGTGCAAGGCCTCTCCATCAGTAAAAAACAGTTAAGAGCAACTATTTACAACACTCAGAAAATAATTAAAATCAACAATAAACTAAAACCAGACGGAAACACATATCATTCCACATATCTGAACAACAATATAAGTCCCAGATTGCAAGAGTAGAACTGTCTTATCATTGACATTTGTAATATGTTCTGATAGCTAGGGGCGGAGGAAGGGGGTGCAGTGGGGGTGGTTCACCCTGCGGTCCCCACTGAGGGGGGTGACAAAATGCCGGGCTGCACTCACTGCAAGGCCTGCAGTGTGCTCGAGCCATGCATCTCTCCTGGGAGTGGTGCGGTGGCTTCGGTGCCTGCAGGCTCCACACTGTCCCACCGCCTCCCCCTCAGCTGTAGGGCAGCTGAGTGGAAGGAGACAGGCAGAATCCTCAGAGGCTCTGTGGAGCGTCCTACCCCATCTGCCCCCCCCCCCGGGTGCAGGGCACGCACGCTGCCCCAGGTGCCCGATCGGCTTGCTCTGCCGCTGCTGGGAGCCATTTGTTTTGCTGAAGATAAAATACTTCAAGATAAATAAGTTGGGTAAAAGAAGTGTGTGTGTGTGTGTGTGTGTGTGTGTGTGTGTGTGTGTGTGTGTGTGTCTAAAACCCAGGGCCAGCCCAAGACTTTTTGGTGCCTGAGGCAAGATGTGCCACAGATGCTTTCCTCCCACCACAGATCTGGATCCACATCCTCAGGGCCAGCCCTACGTGTAGGCTGGGTGGCGTAGGGCACCATGGCGCCGGCCCACCAGGAGGGTGCCGCGAGCTGCGCCCACCCGCTGGCCCGCTGGCCCGCCGCGCAGCTGTGCGCTGCGCCCACCGCGCTGGGAAACGCGGCGGGAGGGCGCCGGAGAGATCGCGCTGTGCCTGCCCGCCCGCCCACCGCGCTGGGGAACGGGGCAGGAGGGCGCCGGAGAGATCCGGAGCACCATGGCGCCATGGGCGCTTAAGACGGCCCTGCACATCCTAGTGGGCGGGAGGAGCATTGCCTCCCAAGTTGCCTCAGGTTGCCTCGTTGGTGTACCAGCCATGCTAGGAGAGCAAGCTCGTTTAGAGGCTACACCCGAGACTTTTGGCAGAGTTACAGTTTCATTAGAGTATTCACCTTATACTGACAAAATCATTAAGTTGATACGGAAGCACTGGCACATCCTTTGGAATGTGCCAGGTTGCTCGGATTTTCCTTTGATAGGGCTCAAACGGACTAATTGTCATAAGAACTTATTAGTGCATACTGACGTTAACAGACCATCTTGCACCCGTATCCCTGGGGGTCCTGTGGGACATTTTAGATGTGGCAGGTGTCCCGCTTGCCCTCTGGCCTTGCAAACCAAGGTAATTCATACCGGTAATGAAAAGACCAAATTTAAGTTTGTTATCAACCATTTCAGTACATGCCAAACAAAAGAGGTAGTATATTTAATTACAGTGGTACCTCTACTTACGAATAACTCTACTTACGAATTTTTCTACTTACAAATGGAGCTCCGTCCGCCATCTTGGATGCGGTTTAGATAGGATTTTTTCTACTTACAAATTTTTAGATAGGGTTGCTTCGACTTACGAATTTTTTCTCCCAATGCATTCCTAAGGGATTCGACTTACACACTTTTTCGACTTACAAATGTGCGTTTGGAACGCATTAAATTCGTAAGTAGAGGTACCACTGTAGATGCCCATGTAATTTATTTTATATAGGGTCAACAATCCGGTCTGTGGGAACATGAATCAGTGAACACCGATCCCGCACCCCTGGTTGAGCATTTTTTAGCTAACAATCATTCAGACTCGGACTTGCTGTACACCGTATTGTGGATTAACAGGAGGAAGGGGAACGCTAAACGTGATTATGTAAAATTATTGAGACAAAAAGAATCACAATTTATTTTTATGTTCAAAACGCTCCATCCAGAAGGATTGAACTCTGAGTTAGATTTGAATTGTTTCATCTAATTATATTACTTTCAGGATCTTGAGGTTACATGTTACTTTAAAATTTCAATAGCCTTGATTAACTAGGGTGTTACCTGAGGTGGAACTGTATATTAAGCTTTCTATGTCTTGCTTCAGGCAGAAGGGGTTACATATGTGTATGACCCCTGTCCCGCAGATTGCTTACAAACGCTAAGGTATGTTTTATTTTTGTATTTTCCTGTATTTTTTCAATGTTAAAATATTATGGACTGTATAGACTCGTGTTCATACTGGCCATTGGCCTTAATATGATGTATGACATAATTAATGATATTTATTTGATTTATTTTTTGTAGTTAAAAAATTGAAGAAGACCAAACCGAAACAGTATGATTACCTTGGATCACTGTCTCGCATGTTGTTATATTTTGCAAAGATAAAAACAGCTATATTTCGCCTGTGGAACCGGTCGACGTGTTGCCTCCTTTTTGTTGGTATTTTACTCAAGTCTGCAACACAGGGGTTGTTTCATTAGCATAGTCAAAACACCAGGCAAGCAGCTGTGCTGTCAAGGTCAAACAGTAGTTGTTCCCACTAGCCAGCAGCAGAGGGCTGGTGAGCAATGCAACTCTCCAATTGCAGTCAATAATAGAGAATCAGAGAATCGTAGAGTTGGAAGAGACCACAAGGGCCATCCAGTCCAACCCCCTGCCAAGCAGGAAACACCACCAAATCATTCTTGACATATGGCTGTATTTGTGCCTTTCATTTTTTTTGCCCAAGTGTAGTACTTTACATTTCTCCTTGTTAAAATTCATCTTGTTTGCTTTGGCCCAGTTGTCTAATCCGTTAAGGTCACTTTGAAGTGTGATTCTGTCCTCTGGGGCAGGGGTTCCCAACAAAATTTTCTTGAGGACCCCTCATCGAGCCGCTATTGTGACAAGAACCCCCATTAATTCCTAATCCTAAAATTAAAAAGTGAGATACAAATTAAGAGTCATTTTATATTTTATATTTATACTTTTTTTACAGTTACAACAGAGTACTCCATCAGTATACAGTTAGTTTTAATTTTCAGTTCTTAATGAGATGAGTTAAATCTGTTCTTTGAGTCCATTATTTTTACGGTCCATTTTTAACTACGCGAACTGTAGCTTCCGCGAAAAACAACGCTTTGTTTACAAACACTTCTGTTTTGCAAAGAGGCAGCGCGCGCCAGGGAGGAGGGAGGGGAATGGAGAAGGCAGGGTACCTGCGCATTAGCGCACAAATGAAGCCGACGCACGCAAAGCATCTTGGGGAGGTGAGCGTTAGTAGAATGCGCGCGCTGCCTCTTTGCAAAACAGTAGTGTTTGTAAAGCGCCACCTTACGGCATACAGCAGAACTACTGCCTCTATCTAATTCTAGTTTTGCGCTAGACTCTGCTCATGCAGGAAGCAGCCAAAACAAAAAATCTGTTATCACACGAAATATATTTAATATATTTTTTATTCTAATAGCATCTTGCGGACCCCTCTGGCATAGCTCACGGACCCCTGGGGGTCCGTGGACCACCTGTTGGGAACCACTGCCCCTCCCAATTTGGTGTCATCTGCAAACTTGCTCAGGATGCCCTCTACTGCCTTAATCTTAAAATTTCCAGCAGTAATTTATGCTTCAGAGTCTCTAAATATGAAGAATGGGCTCATATGCTGTCCAATATTACCTTTAAAAATCCTTTCCAGCAGCTCAGACTGCTGCAGGGAACTTCAAAGAGTTTAAATAGGAAATGAAAGTTCAACAGTTCAACAGTACTGTACAGCAGTTCTCTATTGTGACGTCAATGACCGGGTCCCCATTCACAGAGAAGAAAGCAATGTTTTTACAGTCTATTTTTGTAAATTTTCAGGGCTATTTGTACAAAAGGCTCTTCTCCTCCTTGCCCTGACTTGGGGGGCGGGGGGATTTCCAGGTCTGGATTTGGAAGTTTTAATTTTTATAAAAAAAACGTTTTCGGCTGTAGCCGCTTGTCTTACTTTCGCTTTTAGCGCAGTGAAAAGGACCAACTTCCCTTAATTTTAAGTCCTTTCCATGATCCAAATTTCTGATTTTGACATTTTAATTCTTTATTCACAATGTCCAATGTCTTCGAATCTTTTAATCTGGGAAGAATCCACCGCTCAGCTGTCAGTTGGCACGGAGCTTCACATGGCGAAGGCAGCGAATCAACTCCAAGAGCCCACATCACTCCGCTCACTCTCAGGGCTCTTAATAGAGCTTACCGGGGAGCAGACGATACGTGTCTGGGCTCAACTGAGTCCCCACGTCCTCATAAAGCTCAATCTGGGGCTCTTTTGGGGGTCCACGATGCTCTCACTGCTCCCCCCTTCACCGTGCAGGGGAATCTCGGAGCTCAAGATTTCCCCGCTGATCTGCAATGGTGGTAGACTGGAAGTCCGCCCCAGCATGCACTTTTGGGTGAGTGATGTGTTCTGGAACAGGGTTTTTTTGGGTTTTAACTAGCGCAGGTGTGACATCTGTCTTAGCAAACTTTCTAAGATCCTTCGGACATTGGTGTCACAGGGTGTGCATTGCGACTACTCTAGAGTAACGACTCTGCACGTTCTGGCCTTTTCATGCTTTTATTATGTGCAGTCTATTTACAGTGATAGAGCTATACAGGATACATCCGTTCAGTCTGAACCAGAACCCTGGAATGGCGCGCTCCGCGTCTTCTTCCAGCATAAGAGTCTGGACACGCCAAATTGCCTTCCGCGTTTTCTCCTGCGTAATTCCGGAACCGGAGGGGGAAAGGGCCTCCTTTCCCTGTTTTCCTTCTCCCCCCTTTCTCCCTCGCTCTCTTCCTCTCCCACGTGTAGCAGGGGCTCTGCTATGCTGCCAGAGCCCCGTCTCCTCCTTTCTCTTTCCTCACTTGACTCTTCCCCCTCCCCGCTGGCACTATTGCTGGTGGAGGAGCTGCTCCTCAGGATGGGAGGGGGCCCTCTGTACGCTCTGCCCCTTACAATTGGCATGTGATGTTGTGTCAAAATTTCAGCTCAATTGGTCAAGCGGTTTCGGTGAAAAGTGGACACACACCCACATTCCCTTTTTACAGATTATATATATATATAGGCATGGCTGTTTTGAATATGGTTAATCACCCTATGGTTAATGCCCCTAAAGGACCATAGGAATCTACCTTGTGGTGAGTCAGACCATTGGTCTATCTGGCTCAGTTTTGCTTATCGTTATTAATTCAATTTGTATACTGCCCTTCATCCGAAAATCCTAGGGCAATTTGCAACACAGAAATACAAAATGAGAGCACCAGAAAACATAATAAGATAAAAACAAACCAATATTCCCCCTCCTACAAACACATTTAAAAGGCCACAGGGTGTTAATCAGCCAAATGTCTGCTTGGCACTGACTGGCAGCTGCTGGTCACTGAACTATGTTCCTTTCCTCCCAGGGAAGGAAGAAATTGAGGGTGGGGGGAACAAATTGGCTTGCTTGGGCCTGAGAGGCAGTCTCGCCCTTCTGCAAGTCCCTTTTCAATCTGTGCTAAAAAAACAAAACATGGCAGAATAGGTTGCCTGCCATAGCTGCCAAGTCTCCCGTTTTCCCCGGGAAATCCCCATTTTTCCAGCTGTTCCTAGCTGAAAAAACGGATTTTTTTCCCCGGTTTATTCTGGCGCGGCGGCCATTTTGGAACTGGACAGAGCATACTCAGAAGCGACTTTTGATGCTGCTCTGCCCAGTTCCAAAATGGCTGCAGTGTGACTTCTGGCATGGCGGCCATTTTGGAACTGGGCAAAGCAGCATCAAAAGTCACTTCTGAGCATGCCCCGCCCAGTTCCAAAATGGCGGCAGCGCTACTTCCGGTCTGCTATTTCCGGCCCGGTCCCTTATTTCTCTGACAGCAACTTGGCAGGTATGTTGCCTGCAAGCATGGCAAGCTGGAGGGAGGGCAGGCTGCAAAGGATTGTAGGTGGCTAACTGAGGCTGGAGTTAAAAGATCTTCTCTGTAAGAGAGGCCAGTAGCAGCTAGTAGGAATGACGGTTGGTTCTACACATTTGACTAGCAGAGATCGGCATTTTTCCATTGAAATACTAATAAGTTTATGTTGATTAAAATAGTTATTTGTTTTAAATATTGTAGTGTTTTTCCCGTTTTTTTGTGCACCACAAAAAAAATATGTGCAGTTTGCATAGGAATTTGTTCATATTTTTTTCAAACTATAGTCCAGCCCCCAACAGTGTCTGAGGGACAGTGAACTGGCACCCTGTTTAAAAAGTTAAAAAGTTATGTCCTTACCCCATAAATGCCCAGTTGACAGCTTTGATCGGCGGAACTGGCACTATTATAGGTGCCACATAGCACCCGTCCCACATTTGAAAGAAACTGATCTTTCAGTGGGGCACACTCTGGAACTCCCTGCCTATTGATGCCTTCGCTGTACTCTTTTCAAAATCTGCTAAAAACATTTCTGTCTAGGCATGCCTATGCAGATTTGCAGAATGCTGACGTATGCTTCAATCTGTTTGTAGTTTATTGTTAATTTCACCCTTTGAACATTTTATAGAGGTATTTTATTGTTTTTACTGATCATTTTATTGTTTTGTTCTCTTTGTAAGCCGCCTTGATGCGGGTGTGTGTATGCCACAATGTCATCAACACCTGGCAGCATTTGCAGTTCCGATGCTTGCTGTGGCCTTGACACAAGGAAGGAATGTTCAACTTAGGTTCTCTCCATGTCAATAGGATAGAGGGATTGTGGCTGGTAGGTGGTGGTTCGCCTGTCTCTGTGACTGGGTCAGCATCTGAACCTGCTCCTTTCAGGGCTCCCAGTCTCTCACCACTGTACCCGGGACATTGTGGCCTGGCTCCCCAAATGGTAATTAGCCAATGGCATGCTGGGAAACAGGGTTGACAACTTGAATAAAATATTGGTGGAGGCCCAGGTAAGCCCTCCCCAATTGATCATATGACATGGTGCATACACACCATCTCAATGGCAATGCCCATCACCTTTGGGGGGAACTCACCCCCCTCAAGTATTTTATTGTGTAACAAAAGGGAACTCAGCCCCTAGGAGCTGGCTCCTAGCCTGGGAAATAATAGTTTCTGGAACTGACGCCAATTGGATCCATTCAATTTGGTTTCTCATTTTTTGCAGCATGGGCGTAGACAGGGGGGCAGGAGGGGGCAGCTGCCCCCCCTAGAAGCAAAAAATTATTGTATTTTACAGACCATAACCAGCACTTCCCCCCTCCAAAAATTGAAGTGGAAAGGGCTTTGCTTCAGCAAGAGCAGCTCTCCACTTGCTGGGGGCGGGGGGGGGAACACAGCTGTAACAAAAACACATCAAATAAATAAAGCAAAGTGGCTACCGGTACTTAAGCAGTTAAGACAATGGAGCAGAATATCCCTTCAGGCAAGGTTCACCCTATTCACCCTATTGTTCTTCAATGGGAGTTGTTAATGAGCATTCAGGGATCGCATTAACAGTTCTATTGGCAATTTAATGAGGGTGCAGAGGATTCAATTTGACTAAGGTGGCCCTGCAAGGCTAAAAGGAAGTGAATAAGAAAGAGGGGGGGGCTGTAGCTTTGATAGACACAGTGATGTTTATAAAAAGCAGTGGTGTTCCAGTCTGCCCCTCCTCCTGCATGGGTATACTGTAAATCAGGGGTGGCCACCTCCCAAAAGACTCTGATCTACTCACAGAGTTAAAAACTGGGAGTGATCTACCCCCTTTTGGGGGGTTCAGGTCAAAGCTGTTGAGTTTTTTTAAGGAAGGGAAGCCCTGTTTGGGGGGGGGGGTTAGGTCAAACTTGTTGAGCTTCTTTTAGGAGGGAGGGAGGCCCATTTTTGTTTAGGGCTTCAGGTCATAGTTCAGCTTTTTTTAGGGAGGGGAAAAATTTTGGGTGAGCTTTTTTTAGGGGTGCCAGTGATCTAGCAGTGATCTACCACAGACATCCAGTGATCTACTGGTAGATCACAATCTACCTGTTGGACGTGCCTGCTGTAAATCAAGCAGAGAGAAATTGCTTACAAGGCTCCTGTACAGGCGTACCGGTATCTTCCTCTTGTTGCAAAGTTCTAGCATCACAGCGTCACCCAGAGGCACCCACAAATAGGAGTTATCCCTCTCTCTATTTCTTCCTTCCTTCCCTCCCTCTTCCATCCTTAATAAAATACGGGGGGGGACAGATAAGCCCCACATAGAAAGCCCATCAACATGGGGGGTGACTCTTTCAAATACGGTATTTACTAGTAATTGGGGGGGGGCACCTAGGCCTCAAGGAGTTGGCTACTATGCCTAGGAGTAGGACAATTCAAGAAAGCAGAATGATGCATATGCTATGGCAATATATCAATAGAATCATAGAATTGTAGTCGGAAGGGACCACAAGGGTCATCTAGTCGAACCCCCTGCAATGCAGTAATTTTTTCCTAAGGTGGGGTTTGAACCCACAACATGGTTGAAATATTATGCTGATATGCAGCAACGCCTCGGAGCTGTCGTGACTGCAGCCGTGCCTTGCCTCACCCTCGCCCACCCTGTCACCCCCTCTCGCCTGCCCGACCCTCCCGTCCTCTACAGCCAAGCAGAGTAGCCGCCGACGCTGCCAGCCCCAGAAGCACAAGGTGGCCGCTGCCGCTGCCGCCACAATGTCGTCAGGCCAGCTGGCCCTGTAGCCCCGCCCACGTTCCTACTTTGTGGCCCCGCCCCTGAACGACCATGGCTTGCCCCCCCCCTAGTTTTGATCTTGGCTACGCCCCTGTTTTGCAGCCTTAAATTCAGTTCTCCACATTTCCACAGCAATTTGCAAACTTAAAGAAAAACCCTTGTCAGCATTTTTGTCTGATTTTCGCCTCATAAACACTTTGCTGTTGTTGTCGTAGCAGCAAGGTTTGCTAATACAACACAATTTTGTTTGTACTGTTTAGTCAGAGAACAGTACTGCATACCTGCCAAGTCTCCTGAAGAAAAATACGGGATCAGCAGCAGCAGCAGCGGCACCGGACGTTGCACCGGACGTTGTCTGGCGGCCATCATAGATGCGCAAACCGGCACCAGAAAAATGGGAGATTTACGGTAGAGGATCTCAAATGGGAGACCGCCGGGAAATGGTAAGGAAAAACGGTGGTTTCCCAGGGAATACGGGGTACTTGGCAGCTATGGTACTACAAAATTGGGAGTATGGATTTTGAAGGGTAACTGTATTTCAATTCGCCTGTTGGTATGAGAAGTGCTAATTGGGGAGTTTCTCATTTGAAAATGCAAACAATCCAGTTTCACCGCCAGCCACCCCTCTGCCCCCTAGCAAAGCTGATGTGGGTGGTGGGGAGGCAGCAGGCTGGTGATGCTCAGGGCACCCCCTGAAACCTGGCCTTGCCCTTTGCTTTTGTGCTCTACTCTTCCCTCTGTCACCTCCCCATTTTGGGCTGTTTATATTGTAAACTCCTCTACACCTGCCTTCTCATACTTCTTAAAGTGCTCTGCGCATAGATCAGGGTCCCCAAACCGAGGCCCAGGTGCTGGGTGCTGCCCAATTGCCTTCTAAATACGGCCCGCGGATGATCCAGAAATCAGCATGTTTTTACATGAGTAGAATGTGTCCTTTTATTTAAAATGCATCTCTGGGTTATTTGTGGGGCACAGGAATTCGTTCATATTTTTTTTCAAAATATATAGTCCGCCCCCCCACAAGGTCTGAGGGACAGTGGACCGGCCCCCTGCTGAAAAAGTTTGCTGACCCCTGGTAGATCAATGGGACAAAAATAGTCCTGCTACTGTTATTATTATTAATGTTGTTATTAGGGAGACAGCCCTTCCTCTCACACTTTTGAAAGCTGCAATTTGATCAGGATTAAGATCCTCCCGGCATTTATTCAGGACGCATCTCAAGGTCACACCGACCTCCAAGGGACTGATAGGTTCTTAATGGAGTGTGTCTCCAATATGTGTTAAGACAGCAACCGGCTGCCACTTCCGTGCAACACAGACATCTTTCCCCTCTCCTTATTGACTTCTCTTTGCCCTGCCAGTATTTATTGTGGTCCACTGGGCAAGGCAAATCCTATTCTCTGGTGTGTGCCGTGTCGACATCCATCCAGGCCTATTGATGGAGCTGAAGAATCATTGTGTTCTGCTGGTCTTTTGTTGATGCTGTTAAAAGGAAAAGGTCCCAGTCAATATTCTGCTTTGACACTGGCAGGGGCTGGTGGGGGCAGACTGTGGGAGCCACCCTGGTACTCATAGCGTCAACATCATTGTTAAAGCGGAAGCAGAGGCTCTTCTTGCTCCTTGCAATATTGTGCAAATACCAGAGGCCTGGAGTTTTTTGGGGGGAGGGGGCAGTATGCGAAAAAAGTGGATTTTGTGCTGGCGTCGTTAGGAAAGAAATGGAAAATAAAATTGCCGATATCATAATGTTATCATGTAAATCTATAATGGAACTTATAGTAATAGTACCACTGTATTCTGCTCTGGTCAGACCTCACCTGGAGTACTGTGTCCAGTTCTGGGCACCACAGTTCAAGAAGGATACTGACAAGCTGGAACGTGTCCAGAAGAGGGCAACCAAAATGGTCAAAGGCCTGGAAGCGATGCCTTATGAGGAACGGCTTAGGGAGCTGGGCATGTTTAGCCTGGAGAAGAGAAGGTTAAGGAGTGATATGATAGCCATGTTCAAATATATGAAAGGATGTCATATGGAGGAGGGAGAAAGATTGTTTTCTGCTGCTCCAGAGAAGCGGACACGGAGCAATGGATTCAAACTTCCAGAAAGAAGATTCCACCTAAACATTAGGAAGAACTTCCTGACAGTAAGAGCTGTTCGGCAGTGGAATTTGCTACCAAGGAGTGTGGTGGAGTTTCCTTCTTTGGAGGTTGTTAAGCAGAGGCTTGACAGGCATATGTCAAGAATGCTTTGATGGTGTTTCCTGCTTGGCAGGGGGTTGGACTGGATGGCCCTTGTGGTTTCTTCCAACTCTATGATTCTATGATTCTATGAACTGCATTTGGAGTACAGTGTACAGTTCTGGTCACCTCACCTGAAAAAGTCTTCTGTAGAGATGGAATTGATTCAGAAAAGGACACCAAAAATGATCCAGGTGGAGTGATTCCTCTGTGAGGAAATCTTGCACAGTTAGGGACTTTTTACTTTAGAGAAAAGGCAAGGAGGAGCTGCCATAACTGAAGAAATTTATGCCTGGCATGGAGAAGATGGAGAGAGAAAACTTCCTCCCTCTTTCATAACGCTGGAACTCCTGGGCCTCCAATGAAGCTGAACAATGGAAGATTCAGGACAGAGAAAAGGAATGACTTGTTAATGCCACAGAAGGCAGTGATGGCTACCAGCTTAGATGGCTTTAAAAGAGGGTTGGACAAATTAATGAAGGAGGAGAGGGCCATCAGTGGCAAAAAGGCATCATGGAAGCTGTGTTTTGCCTCCGTAGTCAGAGGCAGCAATGCTCCTGTACAGCAGTTGCTGGAAACCACAAGAGGGGAGAGTGTTTCTCTTGTGCTCAAGTCTTGTTTGTGGGCTTCCCAATACAGGCATCTGGGTGGCCTTTGTGAGAAGAGGACGTTGGACTATGGTTCCCCTTTGGCCAGGGCCGTCTTAAGTATATTTGGCGCCCTGGTGCCGTGGTGGAACGGATCCCTCCGGCACCCCCGCCCTGCCCCGTTTCCCAGCGCGACGGGCAGACGGAGCTGCGCGGGTGGCCGGAGCTGCGGGCGCAGCACACAGCACAGCGGGCAAGCAGGCGCAGCTCCGCAGCGGCCGGGAGGGCAGGCGCCCTGGCACCCTGTGCTACCCAGCCTGGCCGTAGGGCCAGCCCTGCCTTTGGCTCTTCTTGTGTTCTTATGGGAGTATTTCTGGGACAGAAATCCGAATCTCATAATGAGGCCTGCATTATGACCACAAAGGTTCTTCTGAGGCTTAGATCCAAACCAAAGCTGGAGAAAGGCACTCCAGCCTGCCTGTCCAAATCACTCCCCACCCCCACTGTCCCATTTACTTTCCTTGTTCCTCTCTAAAAGTGGTAGAATAGATGGAATGAAGGATGTCCCCCTCCCCCTTGGATGCCTGTCAGGCTATTATGGTTTCACAGGATGTGAGGAGCAAGGAGCACTTAAGTTTCCCCAGCAACATGTCCAGAGTGTGACAATACAAGAATGGACCTTTTCTGTGCTGACTCCCCACTAAGCATTTGTGGAATGCTCTCCCCAGGGAGACCCACCTGGTGCTTTCATTACATATCTTTAGGTGCCAGGTGAAAACATTCCTCTCCTCCAGGCCTTGGGTTTATTAAACAATCTAGGGCAGGGGTAGGCAACCTAAGGCCCGTGGGCCAGATGCGGCCCAATTGCCTTCTCAATCTGGCCCGCGGACAGTCCGGGAATCAGCGTGTTTTTACATGACTAGAATGTGTACTTTTATTGAAAATGCATCTCTGGGTTATTTGTGGGGCATAGGAATTCATTCATTCCCCCCCCCCAAAAAATAGTCCGGCCTACCACATGGTCTGAGGGACAGTAGACCGGCCCACAGCTGAAAAAGGTTGCTGGCCCCTGATCTAGGGACTCTAAAATGTGTTTGTTTGTTTGTTTGTTTGCTTGCTTGCTTGTTATTATATTGTAAACTGTCCTGTGATCTTTGGCTAAAGGACAGGATATAAATTTAATAAATTAATACTAATTTTAACTAAATAAAAGCTAGGCACTGAAGTGGGTGCCAAATAAGGCAAGCTGCTGTTTGAGGTTTTGGGGAAATACATTGCTCTGATCCCAGATAGAGGAGTTTGCCAAACCTGGGAGCACTGGGAGAATGGCTTTTTAGTGCCTAGCCTTCAAGACACCTCCTAGTTGGAGCCTCAATGCACCTAAGTCGAAAAGTCTTCAGCCAAGAGGATGCTGGCTGCCTGGGATCAAGAAAAGACCTTGTAAGCTATGGGTGGAAAACCTGTGGCCCTATAGCTGTTGCTGAAAGGCCCTGGACTCTCTTGACTACTGGCTAAGCTGGCTGGGGTTGATGAGTTTTGAATGCGGCTTGGGACCCTTGTACCTACGGGACCGCCTCTCCTGGTATGCCCCGCGGAGGACCTTAAGGTCCACAAATAACATTCTGGAGAGTCCGAGCCATAAGATGGTTAGATTGGTCTCGACTAGGGCCAGGGCCTTTTCAGTACTGGCCCCGACTTGGTGGGACGCTCTTTCACAGGAGACCAGGGCCCTGCGGGATTTGTCATCTTTCTGCAGGGCCTACAAGACATAGATGTTCTGCCTGGCCTTTGGGTTGGATTCAGCCTGACCCCTGTGTTTTCCTCCCCCATGGTTTTGATTTATGGACTACTTAAAATGAGGCTGCATTTTGAATTTTAATATTGTATTTTAATCTGTATTTTAATTAATTGTTTTATTTTCTTTTATGTTTTATTGTAATTTATTGGTGTTAGCCGCCCTGAGCCCGATTTTGACTGGGGAGGGCAGGGTATAAATAAATAAAAATTATTATTATTATTATTATTATTATTATTATTTCCACCAATATCTGGAGGGTGGGGGTTGTTGGGTCAGAGGGAGAGCAAGGAATTGCCTAGATCACACAGATATATTTTCTCATTATTTCAATGTGAATATTTCTTTGAAAGCCTACTAACAAAACCTGGTAAGGAGGGGTATATCTGGATACTGCCAGGGACAGATTAAAATCTGTTCTGTATCCAGGGGTCTGTGCAGTACTCCCTTCTGCCTCTCAGCTCTGCCTGTCCCCCTCCTCAAATCAAGTGAAATTCTTTTATTTTAAGGGACAATTTCCCCTACAAATGGCAGTATTAAAGCAGAATTCCTGCATCTGAAGGACAGTCTGTGATCCAGCCCATTGACTCCTGATTTCATTTAAACTGCAATTCATTATTTTCTTCCTCTGCTCATTCAAGAATCCATTGTTCATTACTTTTTCATCACTGTATGATTGGAACAATTTGTATCTGTCGCTTGTACATTGGCCAGATAATGAAATAATCATTTGCGCATCCACAATAGCATCTTACATTTCTTTTTCACAGTGCAATTCACTTCATTGGGTCATTTTATCACTCCGGGGCAAATTGTGATCTTGTTTTAGCATTTAGGAGTTGGTAACAATTTGCAGCTGCCTGTGTCTGGACACACAGCTGAATTTTGCCATCCCTTAACCATCAAATCGTTGCTGATGTTCCACTCAAGAGACGCAGCAGAGGTCTTATCAAAATAAAATTGAACAGATATAGATAGTTGCAGAGGAGGGATGGGAGAGGAGGAGGTCAATGGGAATACAATTGTTGACTTGAATGAATGGGGGATGGAGAAAGGGCTGAATGGGAAGACCAGTGTTGACTTGAACCCACTGTGGATAACTTTCTTGGGTGGGAGTGGTGGTCACCAACCTGGACTCTACCTTCAGGATCAGAGGAAGTATTACTCTGTTGTGGGGATCATAGGCAGGGAGAGTTGGTGCTGCAATCAGGTCCTGCTTGCAGGCTCCCCAAAAGCCTCTGTTGTCCACTTATTTATTTAGAATAATATAATCATAGAGCTGGAAGAAACCACAAGGGCCATCCAGTCCAACCCCCTGCCAAGCAGGAAACACCATCAAAGCATTCTTGACAGATGGCTGTCAAGCCTCTGCTTAAAGACCTCTAAAGGAAGAGACTCCACCACACTCCTTGGCAGCAAATTCCACTGTCAAACAGCTCTTATTGTCAGGAAGTTCTTCCTAATGTTTAGGTGGAATCTTCTTTCTTGTAGCTTGAATCCATTGCTCTGTGTCCGCTTCTCTGGAGCAGCAGAAAACAACCTTTCACCCTCCTCTATATGGCATCCTTTTATATATTTGAACATGGCTATCATATCACCCCTTAACCTTCTCTTCTCCAGGCTAAACATACCCAGCTCCCTAAGCCATTCCTCATAAGGCATCGTTTCCAGGCCTTTGACCATTTTGGTTGCCCTCCTCTGGACACGTTCCAGCTTGTCAGTATCCTTCTTGAACTGTGGTGTCCAGAACTTGACACAGTACTCCAGGTGAGGTCTGACCAGAGCAGAATACAGTGGTACTATTACTTCCCTTGATCTAGACACTATACTCCTATTGATGCAGCCCAGAATTGCATTGGCTTTTTTAGCTGCTGCATCACACTGTTGACTCATGTCAAGTTTGTTGTCTACCAAGACTCCTAGATCCTTTTCACATTTACTGCTCTCAAGCCAGGTGTCTCCCATCCTGTATTTGTGCCTTTCATTTTTTTTGCCCAAGTGTAGGACTTTACATTTCTCCCTGCTATTTGTTTAATTTTAAAATATATACCACCCTTCATATGTAGATCTCAGGGTTGTTCCCACAGAGAGAGACCTTCCCATATTTAAAAGGGTATATTATTTTAATCAGCCAAAGTGCTAGTTAGAGAGGAACATTTTCACCTGATGCCCAAAGGTGTATAATGAAGGTGCCAACTTACCATGGAGGTCTTCCTTATGCCCATGCATGCCACCTATTAGGTCCTGTTTGCCATTGTATTGGCTTGCACCTGGGAGTGAGCAGAGAGCCCTGAGAACAAGTGAGAGTTAGCAAGTCCTTTCTCCTTATCTTGGTATTTGAGAGGCCCATTCTAACATCACCCATGTAGATTGCACCCATCTTGCTGGTTTTGCATATGGGGTATCATCTGGGCAGCTATTTTCCTAAAATTCTTTTGTTTTGCATTAATGATTCTTCAATCCCCCCATATATTATGGCTTTCACAGTGAAGGGTGATTGAAGCCTTGTCTTACAGGCACTCTTTCGATGCCTCCCCTGCCTCTTGAGATACCACAGAGTAGTGCAAGTGCAATTTGAAGGAAATCTTTGTATGCATAAGGGCTAGGAATTCACTTTGTAATTCTTTAAAAAGAAAAGGTGAGATTCTCAAGAAGTTGGATTCTCCCAGGTATCCCACCCCTAGCTTTTCCCAGCACAGAATTCTCTGCAGAATAGAGGCAGAATTGCATCCCTGGCCAAGGGCTGCCTAACTCTGAGCAGGATATGAGCTGGATTTTCGTAGCCCAGTTAGGTTGTGATTAAAGCAAAGCCAACAGTCTATAGAGTGTGCCAAAGCAGATGATTATGACATCAAGTAGATAAGAAGGTAGTGCCTGATTGGCGAATTCATTTGCTTCTGTAAATCTATTTCTATCCAATTAGTTAAAATGGCACCCTGTGCGATGTTCTCCAAATATCACATGTATTATTGTGTAAAGGTTGAGTTAGTCATTATGTTAGAAAAGGTCAGGGCTTGAATTTAATGCCGAAGGGAGAGAGTGTCTCCCATCAACTCTCAGTAATTGCAATTCAGCACGTTTAGGAGGATTAGGATGTCCTTCTTGTCACAGGAATCATCAGTTGGTCAAAGAAAGTGTTCTGGAAAGCTCTGAAGAGGGGTGAAAAGCGAGGAATCACCTCCAGCTGCATTTACACTACAGTCGACATTTTCTTTGCTCCCATAAATAATTCTAAATACTTCTGGTACTAGGAAGGAGAGCAACAGAGGGGAGTGAGGGAGCCCCCCTCCCCCCAAAAGGGGATGGGGTCCCTTTCAATGCAGTGGGCCATTTCACACCTGTCAGAGGGTGGTCGTGGCTACTCTAGAGTAACTCCGCTTGAGTCCAATTTGTCTTTAAAGACTTTTATTGTGCAATATATTTACAGTGCAGAGACAGCTTAAAACATGACCTATCATTCTGAATCAGAATCCGGCAATGGCACACATCTATTCTTACTCCAGCAAAGTAGTTGGGGCACCCCAAAACGCCTCCCCCTTGACCTGCGTCACGGCGCTCTCCTTAACTCTTGAGCCGGAAGGAGCGATGACCTCTCAGTCTCCTCCCTGAGCGGTTGGTTACAGGGCTCTCTAACATCCCTCAGCTCCTGCCCGCATCTCTCCACCCTGAGCTTTCCCATTGTTCCTCACGCTGATCTCTCTCTCCCTCTGAGTCCTTCCCCTCCCCTCTGGCTGCTTCAGACCCACTGCTACTCTCTGTGCTTGGCGAGGTGGACGTCAGGATGATGGGGGCTGGCTCCCTATAGGGAGTCACCCTTACAACACCTGAGATGTTTCTCTGTGCCATCTAGCCCTCTAGATGTGATTGGACACATAGGAGGCAACTCATTGGGGCTGAGGTCCCTTCGGGCGCCCCATTACAATATTTGAGGGGACCAGGCCCCCTCAAAGTTGATGAGCATTGTCATTCAAATGGTGTGCATGCACCTTGCTATGTGATCAATTGTGTAGGGCGGGGCTTACTTGAGTGCCCCCACCATATTTTATTCAAGTTGGCACCACTTGTTGAACTCCAGCTTATGAAGAATCATATGCAGAATTGAAATAGGGCACAAATTGCCTGATTCTTCCACCCATCCTTCCAAGAGTCCCATCCAGCAGTGCCAGCGGCCAGAGGCTGATGGGATTTATAGTCCCAACAACAACTGCAGGGCCTCCATTTTCCCCATCCTTTACCGAAGCCTTACATGACAAATTGTGTTTGAATATATTATATATCTTGGACTAATATACTAAGCCTAGGTAAAGGTAAAGGTAAAGGGACCCCTGACCATTAGGTCCAGTCGTGACCGACTCTGGGGTTGCGGTGCTCATCTCACGTTATTGGCCGAGGGAGCCGGCATATAGCTTCCAGGTCATGTGGCCAGCATGACAAAGCCGCTTCTGGCAAACCAGAGCAGTGCACGGAAACGCCGTTTACCTTCCCGCTGTAGCAGTTCCTATTTATCTACTTGCATTTTGACGTGCTTTCGAACTGCTAGGTTGGCAGGAGCTGGGACTGAGCAACGGGAGCTCACCCCGTCACAGGGATTTGAACCGCCGACCTTCTGATCAGCAAGCCCTAGGCTCAGTGGTTTAACCCACAGCGCCACCTGGGTGCCTCATACTAAGCCTAAAAACAGATAAAGATGGTGTGCTAGGCATGCCTCTTGGGGGAGAGCTTTCCAAATGTAGGGGAGGCCACCACTGAAAATACCTATTTTCTTATTATAAGTACACAGCTTTTAGCTGCATGATAGGAAAGAATGAAGAAATTTTCTGGACTTTTGCACAACAACCCTGCCAATGTAACAATGCAGTTAGTCAGAGGTTGTTAACAGTGCAATTGATATATACTGCACTCCACAGAATTCTAATACCCAGTGAGGCAAGTCTCTCCCTGGAGAGATACCAATACAGTATAAATTCAGAGAAAATGAAGGTTGGAGTTACATAATACCTATGATGTGTTTCTAAACATGTGTTTGTGAAGTTGACATGACTACAGAGGTCAGAGGGGAGCATTCATAAGGAATAACTGGTTAGCAGGAAGGAAGAAGGCTTAACGCTTACTGTGATGCCAGCTTTCCAACTATAATTGTTTGCTTATTTCACTCATCCATGCTACATCTGGTCCAGGGTGGGTGGGGGATAGGGACTGTTTGCTTGAAGGTAAGGAGAGCAGAAAGTTGTTGGTTGGATGTGCAGGGGCACTTGGAACTCTGCTGCTGTTAATTGGGTTGAGTTGTCTGTTCGTCAAAATGAACAAAAAAATGTACAAAAACAAAAACCCCGCAGTGGATAATGTCAACGTGTACTTTGAATGCTTGCACATCATGACTAAATATTGCTAGTTTCCCAGTTCACACAGGTCAGATGGCACATGCCTCAGTTGCATTTATGACCAGGCAGCAACTGTACTCGAGCACAGAAAAATTATTCCTTGGGTAGGGATTGCACGTAGACTGTAGGCTGCACAAAGCATGTACATGTGTGTATTGGTCTGGCACTCTTTGAAGAATTGTGCTCCTTTCGCCTGATGTTAGCAATTTCCCATCTTGCTGCATTGCCAATCACTGTTACTAATATACCATGAAATTCAATTGCATAATGCAGTGCACGACCCAGCTTCCCATCTCAAAGGTTTGTTACCCATAATCCTACCTGAGTATTGTGAAGTGTCAGTGAACAGGGTGGAATTCATTCAATTCTCCCCAGCAGTTCTCCCTCTGGCAAAAAACTGACCTATTACACAGGACCCAATTCAATGGAGATGTCTGATATTTGCCTTCCTTGGGGATTATCTGGGTCTCCTTAGGGACCATCTAACAAGTCCATCAGTCTTGATATGCTCAGCTGGTTCCCATTTCTGGGACCTTCAGCTGACCAAGTCAATGCTTTAACCAAGTGCTCTTCTCAGAAAAGGCCCCACAAGACCATTTCAGGGAAACACAACTTCTTCTTTACCACTGCCAGGATTGACCTGGACATCACTCACCTTGGCTTCATGACTTACTTAAATGAAATAGACTGCAGCATTTTGGCTCCAGTGTTGATTTACTTCAGAGCATGTCCTGTCCTGAAGGCTTGGGATGGGTAATGAAATCAAGCCCTCCCCTGAAACTTCCACACACCAAATTTTTTTCGTATTTCCCCACCCATTTATCCTTGCATATGCAGTTTTATAAACAACTAGCTGGCCCGGCCACGCGTTGCTGTGGTTCTTTCCTGTGATTCCCCCCACCATGGGCGTAGGCAGGGGGGCGGAGGGGGCAGCTGCCCCCCCAAAAGCAAAAAATTATTGTATTTTACAGACCATAACCAGCACTTCCCCCCCTCCAAAAACTGAAGTGGAAAGGGCTTTGCTTTAGCAAGAGCAGCTCTCCGCTTTCTGGGAGGGGGGGGGAAACACAGCTGTAACAAAAACACATCAAATAAATAAAGCAAAGTGGATACCGGTACTTAAGCAGTTAAGACAATGGAGCAGAATATCCCTTCAGGCAAGGTTTGATAGCTGACCACTTCACCCTATTGTTCTTCAGTGGGAGTTGTTAATGAGCATTCAGGGATCGCATTAACAGTTCTATTGGCAATTTAATGAGGGTGCAGAGGATTCAATTTGACTAAGGTGGCCCTGCAAGGCTAAAAGGAAGTGAATAAGAAAGAGGGGGGGTGTAGCTTTGATAGACACAGTGATGTTTATAAAAAGCAGTGGTGTTCCAGTCTGCCCCTCCTCCTGCATGGGTATACTGTAAATCAGGGGTGGCCACCTCCCAAAAGACTCTGATCTACTCACAGAGTTAAAAACTGGGAGTGATCTACCCCCTTTTTGGGGGGTTCAGGTCAAAGCTGTTGAGTTTTTTTAAGGAAGGGAAGCCCTGTTTTGGGGGATTTAGGTCAAACTTGTTGAGCTTCTTTTAGGAGGGAGGGAGGCCCATTTTTGTTTAGGGCTTCAGGTCATAGTTCAGCTTTTTTTAGGGAGGAGGAAAATTTTGGGTGAGCTTTTTTTAGGGGTGCCAGTGATCTAGCAGTGATCTACCACAGACATCCAGTGATCTACTGGTAGATCACAATCTACCTGTTGGACGTGCCTGCTGTAAATCAAGCAGAGAGAAAGCTGCTTACAAGGCTCCTGTACATGCAGAGTTCCAGCATCACAGCGTCACCCAGAGGCACCCACAAATAGGAGTTATCCCTCTCTCCATTTCTTCCTTCCTTCTCTCCCTCTTCCATCCTTAATAAAAAGGGGGGGCAGATAAGCCCCACATAGAAAGCCCATCAACATTGGGGGGGGATGACTCTTTCAAATATGGCATTTACCAGTAATGGGTGTGGGGGGGGGAGGCACCTAGGCCTCAAGGAGTTGGCTACTATGCCTAGGAGTAGGACAATTCAAGAAAGCAGAATGATGCATATGCTATGGTAATATATCAATAGAATCATAGAATTGTAGTCGGAAGGGACCACAAGGGTCATCTAGTCGAACCCCCTGCAATGCAGGAATTTTTTCCTAAGGTGGGGCTTGAACCCACGACATGGTTGAAATATTATGCTGATATGCAGCAATGCCTCGGAGCCGTCGTGGCTGCGGCCGTGCCTTGCCTCGCCCTCGCCCGCCCTGCCACCCCCTCTCGCCTGCCTGACCCTCCCGTCCTCTCCAGCCAAGCAGGGTAGCCGCCAACGCTGCCAGCCCCAGAAACACAAGGTGGCCACCGCCGCCACCGCCACGATGTCATCGGGCCCGCTGGCCCTGTAGCCCCGCCCACATTCCCACTTTGTGGCCCCTCCCATGCCTTGGCCCCGCCCCTGAATGACCATGGCTTGCCCCCCCCCAGTTTTGATCCTGGCTATGCCCCTGCCCCCCACTCTGTCTGGACACATGACTTATCCTGCCCCCTCCTCCCCCACCCCGGTTCATCCTTGTGACTGCCCCCACCCTGTCCCGACCCATGAGCTATCGAATCCCCTCCTCCCCCACCCCTCCGGCACATCCCTGTGACTGGCCCCCCCTGTCCTGACTCATGAGCTATCGAGCCCCCTCCTCCCCCACCCCTCTGTCTGAGCCCTCTGTTGTCTCTGGGGAGTGTTGGCCCCTCCCCCCTGTTTCCCCATACCTTGGCCTTCACCCTTGAAAAAGGAACTGTCACCTTCTGGATTCTGTTTCCAGCATGCACTTTTGTCTGAGCCCTCTGTTGTCCCCAGGGAGTGTTGCTCCCCCCCCCTGTATTTCCATACTTGGGGCCACCACCCTTGGAGAAGGAACTGTCAGCTTTTGGGGTCTATTTCCCAGCATGCACTTTTGTCTGAGCGCTCTCTTGTCCCTGGCGAGTGTTGGCCCCTCCCCCCGGTATCTTCCAATAATAATAATAATAATAATAATAATAATTTATTATTTATACCCCACCCATATGGCTAGGTTCCCCCAGCCACTCTGGGCGGCTTCCAACAAAATATTAAAATTCTATTTCCCAGTATTTACTTTTGTCTGAGCCCTCTGTTGTCCTAGGAAGGTGTTGTCCCCTCCCCCTTGTATCTCCATACATTGGCTACTGTGCACGCATCCTGAACATTTTCATATATATACAACAACAACAACAACAACAACAACAACAACAACAACAAAACCGTTTATTGTGACGTGAGGACCATGCCTGTCCACAAATATCAACACAACAATAATTAAAAATGTTAAAATTCATTGCATACTATCCCAACAAATCCTTCATCCCACAAAACAGGAAGAGAAGGAAAACAAGCAACGAGTTAAACAGACGATGAAGGGGTCATGACTTTATCATCCATAAATCTTTCCCTGGCTTTCATGGTCTTCATCACAAAGACCGCTACCACATGGGTAATTTGTGGGTTAGCATCAACTAACAAAATTTTTACTCTATCTTCAGGATTGAAGAGTTGGGTATAGTTTGCAGCATCGCGTCTCTAAAGCCCAAGTAAATGGGGCAATAGAGAAGGTAATGTATAAGATCCTCTTTAATTTTCATGAAGCAAGGGCATAAACGCTGAGATTTTTGTAAATCTACCGGTCAGGTATGCAGTTGGCCATAGTAAAAGCTCTCCGAAGGGTGGGATTAGTGATATCCACCAGGTAGTTGGCACAGATTTTGACTGCCTTTACTCGGGGGAACCAGTAGGAAAACCCAGAATTTTTTATCTTCGTGGTGTCTAAAAAGGCGTCTTTTTCAAAGATCCGTTCCCAAACTTTATCAGGGCTCCACAGTTTGAGAGTATTAAACTCGGGTAGATTGTATCTGGATACAATATCTAATAAGTTTTGACGCCAAGTAGTATTATGTTGTAAAGATACAAAGGCTTGTTTAGCCAATAAGGTGTTTGAGGCATCTGCGAGGTTGATGAAAAAACGCAGAAATCTTAAGTGGGCCCTGGCAGACACAGAAGGTAATCCTACTTCCACTCTTAAGAAGGCTGCCAGAGTACCCTGAGGGAGGCCTAGAATTATTCTGAGATAAAATTTTTGGAAGATTTCAAGCCGTTCTAGCAGCTTCTGATTCCATCCCCAGAGTTCTACCCCACATAGCATCTGGGGAATCACTTTTCCAACAAAAGCTTTTAAGGCTGGGATCACCAGTTGCCCTCCCCCGAGCAGAGCACCGATTGTCCTACATGTTAGAAGGGTTACAGCCTTGAAGCCTTATATATATAGATTAATTTTTTTGAAATAAGAAGAGCATGAGAAGCAGAAGTTACTATTGTTTAATTTTATTTTGGGGGTTGTCATTTATTTTGGTGGGTACTGTATGATTTGGGCGTGCCGTTGTTGTGTGTTTTGTGGTTTGTTTGTTTGGTTGGTTATTTGGATTTTCTAAACAGCTAGTAGGTGTTTTGAATGTAGGATGTGGTGTTGGTTTTTTATTGTGCTATTTGCAATGTTTTGTTTCTCTAGTTGGGGTTGTCATTTATTTTGGCATGCAGTGTATGATTTTGGTGTGGGTGGTTTTTTGGGGGGTTTTTAATTTTTGGTGTAATTTTTTGGAATGTAGGATGGGACGTATTTTGTTTTTTAAATGTGTTGTTTGTAATTTTTTATTTTTATGGTTTTTATTGTTGGTATAATTGAGGAGTATTTGGTGTTGAGGATGGTGGGGAGAGGTCCATTTGGGCAAAGCCGAAAGCCAGGGGGGGAGAGACTCCGAGCGCTCAGAGCAGGCAAAGGAGAAAGAGAAGCCATCGGCAGGCAGGCAGGCGAGCGAGCGCGCGCTACAGGGGCGGAGGCGGGGCCTGATCCGGCCGTGGGCCGAGCGCCCGAGGCGGCGGGAGGCCGCTAGCGGTGGAGGCGGGGCCCAATCCGGCCGTGGGCCGAGCGCCCGAGGCGGCGGGAGGCCGCTAGCGGTGGAGGCGGGGCCCAATCCGGCCGTGGGCCAAGTGCCCGAGGTGGCGGGAGGCCGCTAGTGGTGGAGGTGGGCCCAATCCAGCCGTGGGCCGAGCGCCCGAGGCGGCGGGAGGCCGCTAGCGGTGGAGGCGGGGCCCTATCTGGCCGTGGGCCAAGTGCCCAAGGTGGTGGGAGGCCGCTAGTGGAGGCGGCGGGGCCCGATCTGGCCTTCAGATGTCGAAAAAATTCGTAAGTGGGCCCCAATCTGTATCGTTCGTAAGTATAATTTTTCGTAAGTAGGGTTATTCGTTAGTCGAGGTACCACTGTATTTAATTCTAGGTCTTTTTCCTTTCCACACAAACTTTGCCAGATCATTTTTGGAAGGATACTCATTTTTATGACAGATATTCAGTTTTAACTTAGACCAATTTGCCAAAAAATTGTATTTCTTTCCACGTTTTTCTGTAATTCTCCTGATATAAATCTACACTATTTGTTGTAATTTGTACTCCCAAATATTTTTTTATTTCGATACCTGTTATTTATTGTAATTGTAATTGTTAATATTCCTTTTTTTCCAGATTTTTTGTTAATATATTCTTTTTTATATTCGGTTTTTTATATATTCTGTTTCCCTACAAAACACCCTCTACAGAACGGATTGAATGCCTTGAAATTGTGGAGTGGCAGTGAGACTCATTTGACTTGGGCCAGGTAGAATTCAGTTTAAATTCACACCCAGGCGCAAAGCTAGGACCAGCCATTCTTTCTCCCTGTAACTTACCTCACAGGGCTCTTACACAGGGCCAGCCCAGGATGCCTTGCCACTTAAAGCAAAACAGAAAGCGCTGCTCCCACCTCCTCTGGAGGTACCCACCCCCAGTCACCAAAGATCCCTTGACAATTGCAACAGGGCAGGACTAGAATACATGGACCTGCTATGATCTGACCTGCTATAAGGACGGTAAGAAGAAGGAACAGGGGTTTAATATAATTTATTTATTTTTAAAAAATGAAAGTAAATGAGCCAGGGGCGTACCCAGGATCAAAACTGGGGGGGGGAGCCATGGTCGTTCAGGGGTGGGGCCAAGGCACGGGAGGGGAGGGGCCACAAAGTGGGGATGTGGGTGGGGCTACAGGGCCAGCGGGCCCGACGACTGCGGCGGCGGCTGCAGCCGCTAAATGGACCCCCTAAACTCTCTCACACGAAATCCCCCCTGCTCTGAAGCAGGGCCGTCTCTAGGCCCGGGTCCGGTGGCGCGGGGCGCCAGGCCACCAGGGGTGCCGCTGTGCCCGCTGAGAGGCGCGGCGGAGGCCACCCCAGGCGCGCCTCTCAGCTGTTCATCGGCTTCAGGCTGCTTTCCGGAGGCGTGCAGGCCTGGGGCTGCCTCCGCCGTGCGCAGGGGCATCGCAACAGGGGGCAGGCAGCACCCCCTGGCCCAGGGCCGGTCCTACGGCCAGGCTGGGTTGTGCAGGGCTGGGTTGTGCTGCGCCCGCCGTGCCGGGAAACGGGGCGGGGTGGGGGCACCAGAGGGATCCGTCACACCACGGTGCCAGGGCGCCAGGTATGCTTAAGACGGCCCTGCTCTGAAAACACCGCTCCCATCCATTTACGGCTAGCCATCCCCCTGAAAACCTTTGGGCCCCGCTTTCCCTCCTCCAGGTCCCCCCGAAGCCTTGCTAGTTCCCACCCTATATATCTGGGATTGGGAAGGAGCTCAGAGGTCTGCTAGTCCTGGGGGGCCACCCCCCCGCAGCCTGGGAGGATACTGGGGACCCCCCCCCGCCAAGCTGAGACCCTCAAAGAAGAAGAAGAAGCTGCCACCGCCACCTCCCCATCGCAAGGGAGCAAAAGATGGGAAAGGTGAGGTGGCGCAGCGCAGGCGAGCGAGCCCCCCCCCAGCTGCGACTCTACGGTGGCGGCAGTGGCTCCCCCACCTCAACGCCCCTCTCTCGGCAGGGGCAGCAAGGGAGAGCGGCTGGGGGGGCGCATTGCAAAGAAGGAAACAGCAGTCAATGCCCGGAGAGGGCAATGCACGCAGGGGGAGCGGAGAGCTGTGCCGCCCCCCAAGGCAGCTCCTTTCCTATTGCCGGGGGTGGGGGGCGGCAAGGAAGGGTCACTGTCGCTGGGCTACTCCTGCCGCCGGCAATCCGGTGCAAACGCCCCCACGCAGCTTCCTTGCAGCAGCCACGACCACCGCCTTCGGGCGCCGCCCCCCCACTCCTCCTTTGCGGGCTTCTGCCCGCCGAGGCTGAACTGGCTCCTGTCGGTGCACTTCCTCTCCTGGCCCAGGAGGAGTCTCAGTAGCAACTCCTAACTCAGGGGGGTGCAGAGGGGGGAAGGGGGCAATTCCCAGCCCGCGGCGCCGACGATCGCAGTGCAGCCTACCGGGAGGCAGAGTGCGGCAGCAGCTGCAACCAATGCAGGGAGCCGCGTCTCCTTCGCTTGCCAGCCCAGCAGAACTCTTAGGCAGGAGAGGTTGCCGCCCGGCAGGGCTTTCCATTGGGAGGCGCGAAGGCTTTAGTGGGCGGGAATTGGTGCAAATGTAGGCAGGGCGGGCACCAGCAGCGTGCACCAGCAGCGTTTCCTCCCCCTCTCCCCTCCCGTGTCAACAAGCGAGGCGTCTGCGCAGGGTATTTGCTTCCCTAGTCGGGCCCGCAGTTTGGTCTTCTATGGGGGCAGCTGCACCCCCTGCCCCCTGCTGGGTACACCCATGAAATGAGCTATTGAAAACATCTTCCTCCAACATCAGTGCATAGTAGTTTTGTTAGAAGCACAGATTTGCCAGATTGACTTCCTTCCACAGGTCTCTGTTTACCCAAGACCTCCCCTGCTGCCATATAAATCTGCTTCCAAAAGCAGTCGAAATAACTTCTATTGTGTGTAAATAAGATTTTGTGGCACAAAAATATTTGCTCTGAAGTCTTCCTACCATTAGGACAGTGAAACATTTATTCTGCAAAGAATAAGAAGCGCACACATACAGGCACATGTATATTTATATACAGTCATACTTCGACATCCGAACGATTCGACTTCCGAAGGTTTCGACTTCCGAAGTTGACAACCCCGGACGTTTTTTCACCGTGAGCACTCTGCACCTGCGCAGAGTGGCTTGTGCAGTCGGCGCATGCGCAGAAGTGCAAAATTGCGCTTTGCGCATGCGCCAACCACACGCTTTGACATCCGAAAACCTCGACTTACGAAGACGGCCGTGGAACAGATCGTCTTCGTAAGTCGAGGTACTACTGTACATTTTTAATGTGCGATTTTTCACAAGACATGGATTCTTCTGTACCTTTTCAACGCTCAATGAGACAGGAAATAAGATGCTCAACAGCCAGGCACAGTGTTAATGGGAACTAATTATAACTTCTTTGCCCTCCCTCCTCTGGTGGATTGAAAAACACTTCGCTAAATATGTTCAGTTCCATCTCAAAGAAAGGGGGAGATTTGGACAGCCTCCTTGTGGGGCCAGACTGTTATAATTTATACTGTTATAATTTTACTCCTTTTCTGAGGCTGCTGGGTCTTGTTGTTGCATGCCAGACCATGTACATGGAAGGACTAGGTCAAAGCGTGGGGAACAATGCGGTGAGTAGCATCAACTTTTGCATTGTTGGGGAGTTTATAAATTAAGTTCTAATCAAATTTGCTTCTTAATCTGCAAACAACAAACATTAAAATGGAAATGTTTTGCACTTCAAGTTTGCCTCCACTGGAGGGTTACCAAAGTGTTTTCATTTGACTGATTGCTTAAATGATGAAACCTTCCACTCAGTTCTACAGCCTTCCTTGGTCACCTAGGAGTGATGTGCTTAGAGTCTTGAGCAACACTGTGGTGAAGCCGTATTAAGTTAAGAATGTAAGAAGAGATTGGATGGATCAGGTCCACATGGTCTAGCATCTTGTAGCAAACAATTTGTTGTTGTTTAGTGCTTTAGTTGTGTCTAACTCTTCGTGACCCCATGGATGCCACGCCAGGCACTCCTGTCTTCCACTGGCTCCTGCAGTTTGGTCAGCCTCAAGAACACTGTCCAACCATCTTGTCCTCTGTTGTCCCCTTCTCCTTTTTCCCTCCATCTTTCTCAACATCAGGGTCTTTCCCAAGGATTCTTCTCTTCTCATGAGGTGGCCAAAGTATTGGAGCCTCAGCTTCACGATCTGTCCTTCCAGTGAGCACCCAGGGCTGATTTCCTTAAGAATGGATAGGTTTGATATTCTTGCAGTCCATGGGACTCTCAAGAGTCTCCTCCAGCACCAGAATTCAAACAATATGCCTATGCAAAGCCCACACCAAGAACACAAATGCAACAGCCCTCTCCTCACAAGTGATTCCCAACAACAGAGGCATCCTTCGTCTGACAGTGGAAGTAGAATGTAGCCATCCTAGCTACGGTAGTTGGGGTTCCTAGATAAGGAACATCCCAGACCCTGAGATCTTGGGACAGCCTCCGGTGATGCCACAGAGGGTGGGCCTCGTGAGTCTTCATCTGTGCTCCCTCCCACCACTGAGCCCTGGAGATGCAAGTTAATTGGGAGGGCGGGGAGGGAGCGGTGGTGAGCAGACCCCACCCCAAGCGTCTTATGCAATAATTTGCAGCTAGTTTCTTCTGAACTGAAGCTTGCAAGTGCATGCCTAGTCTTCTAAATAATTTATTTCCTTTTTTAAAGGCACTCTTACCCACCTGGAAATTGAAACCTTCACTTGCTACCTTGTCCTCCAGTTTCTTCCTTCCACAAATTTTAGTCCACTCGTCTCCCTTTTGGGAATTATTGGTGAGAGCAATGAAGCCCACCTCCTGTGACGATGTGCCCTCCAATCAATACAGAAAGAATTATTGTTTTTAAAATAAGTGGCTTCGGTGTAATTAAAATCTGGGTCACAAGACACAGCAGTGATTCTAATGCTAATTGCCAAAAGATCTCAGGAGAGCTGGGGAAATCAATGCGGTTGATGAATCTTTTTTTAACCTACCGTAACAGTTAAGGACAAGTTCCTCTTAATAGCCCCTAGTAATTTTTGAGTATACAATAACCAAGTGCTCAGTAATTAAGCCAAGTGCTTTTTTGTTGTTGTTGCAAAAAATAACATGAAGAACCACCAGCGACATCCAGGTGGCTTTTCTTATCTTGCCATGGCTTTTCACTTGCATGATCCAATTTGAAAAATGTGGTGCTCCTGAGAGCTAGATGGAAACTTCAGGCTCCAATGCAGTTTTGCCCAGAGATGTAGTGGTCCAAGATCAAAAGGGGTCAAAGACCCGCTCCTGTTTCTGCAGCAGAGTCCCTGTCTCCCACATCTTAGAGCCACAAGGACACTCTCCACCCTGTGACATTCAGAAGCATGATTGCCTCCAACCATAGAAGCAGAGCTAAGCCATTGTGGCTAGTAGCTGCTAGTAGCCCTCTCCTCCTCTATGAATTGGTCCAGCCCTCTTTTGTAGACATCCAAGTTGATGGCCATAACTGCCTCCTGTGGGAGGGAGTTCCATAGTTTAACTGTGCTGCATGGAGATCCAGCATTTCCAGTGGATATGGAGTGCCTCCTGTGCTTAATCAATGGCCTCTGAGTGTGTGCAGAGTGAATTCTCTCCACTCTCAGTAACCCCAGCCACCTGCCCTGCACCTCTGGGATTTTGGACTGCCTTTAATGGCAGAAGGCCCTCTTTCCAATAAACAATCCCCACGTCTTATCCTAGATGTTGAGTCCCATGCTCAGCAATGTCCCACCAGCATTTAGCAGAAGTGCACATTGTCCTCTAGCACAAAGCGAGGCAGGTGGTAGGAATGGATTATGATGGTTTCTGGGTTCTAGGGAGTTGGCTTTGGTAGGATGGAACACTCCTTAAAGTACAATCCTTTAATTGCAAACCATCGTTATTCATCCCACTGTAATCCCACCACATCCTTATCAAGGGAGTGCTGACCTTCTCTCCATCCATACAGCACAGTGGTTTGACTTTGCCCCCGGGGGCGCACTCCATTGTCCCTTGAGACAGGCAGAGGACAGCAAAATCCCAACCCAACTAGCTTTACTCAAAAGCACTGTTATCTTTTTTAGTTCTGAGGTGCAAATTTTTCACTTGAAGGCCTCTCTGGAGTCTGGCAAGTCCCCGCTAACGCCTTCTGCTGCTTCAGGAATCAAAGCTGCATTCACAGTTCCCCTCCCCCACTTCAAAATTAATTATAAACATTGTGCAGCGAATCACACCTGCTAAAAACACACATTTGAAACAAATCATGCTCCCACAACAGCTAATAATAAGTCTGCTGGCAGGCAATTGATAAAAGCCAGGGAGCTTACCCAAAGCATTATCACGGGAGGGCAGGGAGGGAGGAAATTCTCTGAGCTCACCACAGCGGGCTCTTTCAACCTCTTTTGCCATGTATTTCAGCTCAGGAAATGAAACGAAAGGAAGGAATAGAGGTTATGGCTTCAATAGGCTCTCCAACATTCAACAGCTCTGAATGAGGGATGTTGATGACAATTTGTACTAAGAGCATATATCACACATTCAAGGGCTCAAAGTGCATCACCTGCATTAGCAATTTGTCACCCTCAAAGCAGCCCGTAAGGTAGGTTAGTGTTAGTGATGGCTGGTGTCCTGGCTTGAGCTTGTAGGCAGGGCCAGAGCCAAAGTCAGGTAGGGCCAGGGGCGGAGTGAGCAGCCGATGGCAGACATTTGGTGCACCGCCTGCCCATGACTCCCAAGCCTCCCCCAAGCTGTCAAAAAGAAGGGGAAGGGGAAATGCCGCCGGCAAAGTGCCACAGCTCCCCGCTTCCCCTGAGGGCTTGGGGTAGGCTTGGGAATTGCAGGCAGGTGGCGCACCAAATGTCACCCCCCCCCCTCAGCGAAGGCAACCGGGATGATCCACCCACACCACACATCCCTTCCTCTGCCCAGGGGCGTACCCAGGATCAAAATTGGGGGGGGGCAAGGGGCCACAGTGGGAATGTGGGCGGGGCTACATGGCCTGCGCCCTCCCAGCTCTTCCGAGGAGGCGGCCCCACGCGCCGGGAGCGGAGCTCCAGAGGCGTGCGGGAAACGCGAGCCTGTGGCTGCCTCCTCCGCTTACGCTCCCCACTCCCGCTTAGCGATCCTCCGCTTACGCTCCCCGCGCGCCTCTGGAGCTCCACGCCGGGAACGGGAGCCTGAGGCTGCCACGCCTGCGCCCCTCAGCCTTTTGCTTCTGGGGGGGCAATTGCCCCCTCCTGCCCCCCTGCCTACGCCCATGCCTCTGCCCCTGCCAGGAACAAGAGCAAGGAGGGGGAAAGGTGGGATAAGGGCCAGCAGAGGGGCTAAACAGAGAAGATGCCACTTATGCACCCCTCAAAAAGAGGAAACTCGTCACACCCACCCCAAAAAGGGCAAAAGAGAACTGAGAAATGTGTAACACTTCCACAACCTATTTGCATATGTTTTATATGGGTAGGTACAAATGTGCAAATAGCTGCTCTGATTCAGAAAGCCATATAGCCCCACCATGGCCAAGGTGTCTTCTGTGCCTGCTCAACCTGCTGTCCAGGTACTCAAAGTTGATGGGGGAGCATCATACGGCCCTTGCTAATCTCCCTCTGGTTCTAACCCACCCCTGGGGGAGGGGTTCCCTAGCTGGTGCCTCCCACCACTCCTCATTGTTCATAAAGTCCCTGACACCTGGTCTCTCTAAGGTCCTAGTATGACCCTCTAACTCAGGGGTTGTCAACCTGCCCCCTACCGCCTACTAGTGGGCGTTTCAGGATTCTAGGTGGGTGGTAGGGCGTTCTACAGCACAAGCTAAATCCTCCTTCCATCAAGCATTGCTGGGCAGTGAGGAAATTTTACCATCAAGAAAGATGCATTAGTGGGTGGTAAGTATAAAAAGGTTGACTACCCCTGCAACTAGTACACGGCACTATTTGTGCTCTCTGTGTTCAAGTGACTGGGAGCCTTTTCACAATGCAAGCAAACTTCTGCTATGAATATGGTAACTTTTAAGTCATAGGGGGAGGAAACAGCAACATATCAGTGTTACTTCAAGAAGCTCCACAACTGTAGGATAAGTTGAATACTGAAATAGTGTGGCCTAATTGCTAGGACCTCCTTCTTAAGCAGGTGGAGTCTGCACCGTGCCAAAAACAGGGTGTGTTTGTTTGTTTGTAACCGTTCATGTTTGGGAGTGCAGGGTGCAAACCAGTCCCCTTGGGACCCTCTGCATTCACAAACCCTTCCCCTCCCTAAACAATTCTGCCAGGATTTATGGCCTTGACATAGGATGATCCCCTTGGATTCCATTTCTTGTCGAAATGCAAAGAAATTAATTTTCTGGTCATAATTTCAGGGCCTCTGGGACGTTATCAGGAGGAGAGTAAAAATAGAATATCGTTATGGTGTCAGGTAATGTGGACAAGTGTGACTAATAACCGGAGTGTCATTGATTTAATAATCTAATATAACGTCTCTGCACACTCAGCGCTTGAGCTCAGTGAGAGCAGATAAAGATTTAAGCCTGGCTGCGGCAGCCGATTAAAATCACCGCCTCAGCTTGCAGGCTTACTGTCAGATCATCAGGGTGGGAGATAAGTAACCCGTGGCTGGCATCCAAAATAAAGTTCAGGGTGAAGGAGGGGGTGGCCGGCCCTGGAAACACAGAGCTGGGGAGCAGAGAAGTTTTAGCCCTCTTCAGACCTTCTTCTTCCAAGCTAAGCCAACAAATGGGGCGGGCCTTAAGTTAAGTAGTTGCTATTTCATTTTTAAAATACAGTGAGATGGTATACATTATATGAAACTGCAATAAAACATCCATAAATACTGGTTGGTAAAGGGTAACGGTAAAGGACCCCTGAACGGTCAAGTCCAGTCAAAGGTGACTATGGGGTTGTGGCGCTCATCTCTGCTTTCATGCCAAGAGAGCCGGTGTTTGTCCACAGACAGCTTTCCAGGTCATGTGGTCATCATGACTAAACCGCTTCTGGCACAATGAAACATCATGACGCAGCGCACGGAAACACTGTTTACCTCCCTGCCAGAGCGGTACCTATTTATCTACTTGCACTTTGATGTGCTTTCGAACTGCTAGGTTGGCAGGAGCAGGGACCAAGCAACAGGAGCTCACCCCGTCGCAGAGATTCAAACCACCAACTTTCTGATCAGCAAGCCCAAGAGGCTCAATGGTTTAGACCACAGCGCCACTCGCATCCCTGTTGGTTGGTAAAACTACCAACCAACACTTGTTGGTGTGTGAATAGCACTGCTCTTTAGCAGATATCTTTTTTTATTCCTATTGCATTTATGTATCACCCTCTTCTTTGAGGAGCTCAAAGTGGTGTTCAAGGTTCTCCCCCCCCCATTTAATTCCCACAAGAACCCCGCGAGGTAGGTTAGACTGAGAGGCAAAACCAGTGAACGCCATGGCTGAGGGGGCATTTGAACCCTGGTCTCTTGGGTCTGACACTCTAAATGCTGCACCACCAGTGACATAGAGAGAAGGCAAGAGAAGGCAGGAATGATTCCTGCTGAACCATACTAAGGTATCGGTCCCTAGTAAAGGCCAACTGAACCTCAGGGGCTCCTTATCCAGTTTGAAACCCTGTTTCTCCAAGGCTCTAAATGTGGGGGGAGTGCCCCCCTTTCATAACTAGAGGACTTAAGGGACAACACCGTTCTTGCTGTAAGAGCATTTGGGTATGTGTGGCAGGGCTAACCGCCCCTGAAGAAACCCCACGGATGAGTGGGGGGTCTAAAGGATCCAGCAGAGCATGGAGAACCCGCCACGACCTCAATTTACCCTTCGCTGCGTTGCGAGGCTGGAGTCCACTCATGGCTTCTTCTTTTTTAATAAACATTTTTATTAGATTTTCCAATTTAAATATCTAATCCATTTTCAAATTATACAAATTATACAAATATCAATTAAACAATCCAAATCTTCTGCCAAATTATACAGATTTAAATTTGACTTCCCATGCTTCAGACTCAGAAAGCCTAGTCCTCTTATAGTCACTGCTTTCTAATCAATAAAGTCCAGATCTTATCCAATAGTCTATTAAAATCCTTCTATCTTCTTTCAAGCCCCTGAATTTTTTGAGCAATCAAGTTTGACCAAACCATATTTATTTCTGTGTGAATTTATGCCTATGATTCCTCTGTAAATTAGCACTGCCTCTTCTCACGCTGGTATCTTGCCAAGTCCATCCAGAAATCCAAAAATCCTTCTCGCAGCCAGCAGCAGCCATCTTTGAGCAGTCCCCATAAATCAAACCTTTAATCATCTGTGATGTTTTCTCCAGATCGCTCCAGATCGCTACTCAATATAGCATTTTCGGGGGAGATTTGCCAGATCAGAACTATAAACACACATCTAATGTCTTATTTATGGCTCTTTCCCCCTTTGACTAATATTGCAGCTGGCTTTGTCTCCAGTATGGTGGAATCTAAATTATAGCTGCGTCATAACTCTAATGTGTCAGCGAAGGTAGCCAAATTCTGTGCTAGAGCCATAAAAATTCAGTCTAATCTAATTAGCAGTGTCCAAATATCTTCAGAACTTCTTCCGGACTAGCCCAGTGTTATTAAGAGGGCCCAGTGTTATTAATCGCTGTAGTCTATTTTTAGATTATTACTGTTTTTCTTTTATTGTTTTATGTTTTGCATATTTATGTGTGCTGGTCAAGAACCGTAATAAATCTATCTATCATCTATCTATCTATCTATCTATCTATCTATCTATCTATCTATCTAATGTCTTATTTATGGCTCTTTCCCCCTTTGACTAATATTGCAGCCGGCTTTGTCTCCAGTATGGCGGAATCTAACTTATAGCTGCGTCATAACTCAAAAGTTTCTTGACAGGTTTCCAGCCTCTAATGAGATTGTTTCTCTTTGATGCCCATATTTTGAGGAATCTTTAACCACATTCCAAGCAAATCTAAGAGTACCTACTTTGATTATTTATATTTTCAATTCACACAGTTTATTTTTTTTAAAAAAACAAACATATTAATTCAATAAATTTCCCAACATTTATAAATGTTGTTTACGGTTCTTCAGGCGGGAGTTTTGTTAAGTGAATTGTAAAACACAGTAAAGCAAAATTATAAAGTTCTCGCTCCCCCCCTTCAGCTCCATCACATACCATTTCTACTTGGTTACGTTCCTCTGTTATCTTTTGTTTTCTCAGTGGCTGAGCTTAGCAGTATAAATCTTCTTTCCTTCTCTGAAGCCTGTCCACAACTTATATCCAATCTTTCTCTTGTCATGGAGCCTGTTTTAGTTCGTAGAGACAGTGTCCGGGGGATCCAGACTCCCTCGGGGGCTTTCCATCCAGTGCCCCCAGCCTCTCCCTCCATCCAAAGTCAAAGCTGGTAGTGGGCAACTGCGGATGAGACTGCATCTTCCCATACCCCGGGAAGACTTCAGGAGGCTGCATACTCCCCTTTACAGTCTCATAAATTACCCCGTGGAAGCCGGAGAGATGATATTTTCAGCCATCTTCTACGGCGATCCAAGCGGAAGTTGGAGTCCGCTCACGGCTTCAACGCACCCTGCAGCTGAAGCCACATGCAGTCACCATAAGCAGCGGATTTTCCAATCAGAGGTAATGACCAAATTAAAGCTTTTAAGAGGAATTTAGATCCAAATTTATTGATTTGCCAAAACAGAAGCAAAAAAGGAAGTCAGCTTCCATTTTCTGTGGACAGGCTCTGTAAGGGAACTTTTTGTGAATGGGAGCAGAGCATATTAGCAGCAGCTAAAGGAGACTACAGTGGTACCTCGGTTTATGAACACAATTGGTTCCGGAAGTCTGTTCATAAACTGAAGCGTTCATAAACTGAAGCGAGCTTTCCCATTGAAAGTAATGGAAAGTGGATTAATCCGTTCCAGACAGGTCCGCGGAGTACTTAAACTGAAGCGTTCATAAACTGAAGCATGGGTGTAATTGGTTCCGGAAGTCTGTTCATAAACTGAAGCGTTCATAAACTGAAGCGAACTTTCCCATTGAAAGTAATGGAAAGTGAATTAATCCGTTCCAGATGGGTCCGCGGCATTCATAAACCGAAAATTCATAAACCGAGGTGTTCATAAACCGAGGTTCCACTGTATTTAGCAACTTTGGAACAGAAGAGATATATCCCCTCTCTTTGGATACATATTGGATACAATTTATTCGGTTGTTCTTCAGCAGGGTAACTTTGAAACATCAATTGGCAACTGGGCCAACTGACAGACTGAGTGATATCTGGCAGAGCAGCAAAAGGCTCTTGTTTAAATAGGCTCTTGGGAAATACAAGAGGCACAAACCTTGGAGGCTTGCAGGACTTGGAGGCACAAACCGAGGCTTGCAGGACAACTCTCTACCTTCATTGGGGGGGGGGAATCTCCCAGGAAGGGAAGAGACCTTGGAACACCTGGAGTTGGAGTTGGATTAAAAGTGCTGATTGAAGACTAGGAACTTTACTGAAATACTTCTGCCAGCAAGTAACTTCTCAACAGGCTCTGATGTCTTTAGAAGCATATCTCTTGGAATTTATAATTTGGAATTTGGATTATAATACATTACCGTGTTTCTCATATTTATTTTTTCCTCAAAAAAACACACCATGGCTTATTTTCAAGGGATGTCTTATTTTTTTAATTAAGTACCGTACTTTTGCAGTCTGAGGGCTTCAAGCACAGTGCGCTAAGGGTACTGCCAGGTCCCAGGGCTTCGGGCTTCACGCGCCACGGCTCCTGCCGGCTCCCGGGGCTTAGCGCTGCTTCAGTTCAGGTCCAGCCAGGTCCTGGGCTTCACGTGCCGCGCGCTGAGGCTCTTGCCTGGTCCCAGGGCTTCACCGCGGCTCCTGCCAGCTGTCTTGAGCTGCGGGTCCAGCCGGGTCCTGGGGGTTAGCGCGCACGCGCGCTGAGTCTCTTGCCGGGTCCCAGGGCTTCGCCGCGGCTCCTGCCAGCTGCCGTGGCTTGAGCTGCGGGTCCAGCCAGGTCCCGGGGGTTAGCGCGCGTGCTGAGGCTCTTGCCGGATCCCAGGGCTTCGCCACGGCTCCTGCCGGCTCCCGGGGCTTAGCACTGCTTCAGTTCAGGTCCAGCCAGGTCCTGGGCTTCACGCGCCGCGCGCTGAGGCTCTTGCCTGGTCCCAGGGCTTCACCGCGGCTCCTGCCAGCTGTCTTGAGCTGCGGGTCCAGCCGGGTCCTGGGGGTTAGCGCGCACGCGCGCTGAGTCTCTTGCCGGGTCCCAGGGCTTCGCCGCGGCTCCTGCCAGCTGCCGTGGCTTGAGCTGCGGGTCCAGCCAGGTCCCGGGGGTTAGCGCGCGTGCTGAGGCTCTTGCCGGGTCCCAGGGCTTCGCCGCGGCTCCTGCCAGCTGCCGTGGCTTGAGCTGCGGGTCCAGCCGGGTCCCGGGGGTTAGCGCGCGCGGGCTGAGGCTCTTGCTGGGTCCCAGGGCTTCGCCGCAGCTCCTGCCAGCTGCCGCGGCTTGAGCTACGGGTCCAGCCGGGTCCCGGGGGTTAGCGCACGCTGAGGCTCTTGACGGGTCCCAGGGCTTTGCCATGGCTCCTGCCAGTTGCCGCGGCTTGAGCTACGGGTCCAGCCGGGTCCCGGGGGTTAGCGCGCCGCGCGCTGAGGCTCTTGTGGGGTCCCAGGGCTTCGCACAGGGGACACCGAGGCTCCTGCTGGGTCCCGCGGCTTCGCCTCTCGCTTGGTCGGGGCTTTGCGCTGGAGCTTATTTTCGGGGTATGCCTTATTTTTCACCAACCCTTGGAAATCCTGCCATGGCTTATTTTTTGGGGATGCCTTAAAATATGAGAAACACGGTAAAACACTTTGGATTACAAATATTTTGGATTACAGTCGGATTACAGTCAGAAACTATAGACTAACTCTCATTCCTAACTCTCATTCCTCCACAGTTGAAGAAGGGAAAGAACTGTGGAGAGAAGTATATTTCTTTCTTCTTCTTTTTATATGGTGTATCTGTATGTTCGCCTAACTTTTGGTTGCATTTAATTGGTGAATTATTTGTGTAACATATGGTCTGTTTTCGGTGGTGGTGGGATCTGGCGGTAGTAACAAAATAACTTTTGGTTGGAAGGGGACTGTGATAAATTAATATTGGCTACTTTTGCTTTTCACTGGTATTTCGGTCTTTTTATTTCCTTTTTACTTTGGTTTCTGTCTCTTCTCTGTAGCGGCAAAAGGGCCCCAAAGTAAAACTTTTAAGGATTAGTTTGGGAGTGGGCAAATACTTTGAGAAGGCTGCATATATGCAGAAGGCAATAAACAAACAAACAAATCCTTGAGAACAACAATGGTTCACTACCACCCATGTATAGGACTTGTGGTTTTAAACTACTTAATCTTGTTTCTCTTGGCATGCTGTCACATTCTCTGCCTTGGTTCGTGGATTGAGAACTAGTGTTGGTCTGACATGGTCGAAACAAAATAAAAAAATTCCTTCCAGTAGCACCTCAGAGACCAACTAAGTTTGTCATTTGTATGAGCTTTCGTGTGCATGCACACTTCTTCAGATACCTGAGCGCTGCTAGCTTAATCTGAGAATGAGTTGTGCATCCAGCTGGATTGGGTTTGATATTCACCATTTGCAGTTCCATATTTGCCATATTCTTCGCATGGTGATGTATGCTCCACACTTAAGTTTTGCAGGGGGGGGGGAGAGAGATGGCTTCCCCCTTCTCTTTCTCTTTCCCCTAAATGTTGACTTGCCTATCATTCCTCCACCAGTGTTTATGGTGGAGAGAGAAAGCAGAAGAATATATCCTGTGCTGCTTTTTAATCCTGGTTTATTTTACTATTGCATCTCTTCTTCCATCCAGGAGATTTATAGCGGTATTAGTTTCCTTCTTGTGGGCTCATTTCATAGAACTACAGGGTAATCATTTTGAAAGCTGGGAGCTGACAGGAAAATTAGGAGATTAGATAATGTTCACATTCTAGCCAGTCTCTTGGGCCACAATCCGTCTCTAGCAGCAAGGCCCATTGAACTCAACAGATTCTGAGTAAACATATATAAGTTTGTACCATCAGAGAGAGAAACAAGAATGTTTGAGTGGCAGAATGAAGAGAACTTAGGCTACAATTATAACCTCACCTGAGAGTAAGCCCCAATGAAATCAACAGGACTTACTTCTGAGTAGACATGGTTAGGATTGCACTGTAATGGCCTATGAATGTACGATGCATGAATCCTATCTATTTTACATTTACCTCCACGTGTGTCAAAGGCCTGGAAATGATGCCTTATGAGGAACGGCTTAGGGAGCTGGGCATGCTTAGCCAGGATAAGAGAAATTTAAGGGGTGATATGATAGCCATGTTCAAATATATTAAAGGATGCCATATAGAGGAGGGAGAAAGGTTGTTTTCTGCTGCTCAAGCGGACACAGAACAATGGATTCAAACTACAAGAAAGAAGATTCCACCTAAACATTAGGAAGAACTTCCTGACAGTAAGAGCTGTTCGACAGTGGAATTTGCTACCAAGGAGTGTGGTGGAGTCTCCTTCTTTGGAGGTCTTTAAGCAGAGGCTTGACAGCCATATGTCAGGAATGCTTTGATGGTGTTTCCTGCTTGGCAGGGGGTTGGACTGGATGGCCCTTGTGGTCTCTTCCACCTCTATGATTCTATGTGTATCCCATCTTTTATAATTCTTCTTTCCCCTCCATTTTATCTTCACAACAACCCTGTGGAGCAGGCTAGGCTGAGAGAGGCACATGCAGGCATTTGGCGTGCTATGCAAGTGCCCATCTAAGCAAATACCGTATTTTTCGTTCCATAAGACACACTTTTTTCCTCCTAAAAAGTAAGAAGAAATTCTGTGCGTCTTATGGAGCGAATGTGTGGTCCCTGGAGCTGAATTGTCCAGGGGCTAAAGGCAGATAGTGCTTTTTTTTCTTTTTAAAGAATGAGCTAAAGGCTAACAAGAGGTAAAGAGAAAGGAACCCGCTGATTGCAAGAGATCAGGGAGGGAGATAAGAGAGCTAGCTCCCTTCCTGGCCCCTTGCATAGGCATCAATTGTTGTCTGCAGAGGGAGACATGTGACTGGCTGATTAGATTATCTGTCTGGAAAATGTAGAAATGCAGAGAAGCTAGAGAAGCTGCAGAACTGTGAGTTGAATCCCATGTAAACAGGATTTTTTCCCTTTGCAAGGAAACTCAGCAACTTTGAGCTGATCCAAAAAATGGAGCTTTCCCGCTTTGCAAAAAAGATGCACAACACTGAGCTGACTTTAATGTCTCTCACTGGTACTCCATCTACACACTCCAGAGGCAGGCCATATTTCGTCCTGTGAGTATTAGCCCTGCGCAGCCATGCCCACCTAGGCAGGCCTGCAGCCCCCTCTCCATGGCCCCAATAGAGGCTGGGAGCTGCATCATCTTCCTCATCAGAGGACTCGCTAGATGTAGCAATAGAAGAGGAAGTATCCCCTTCCCTTCGCCTCTTAGCTCTGTGCCTGGGATGACGGCTCTTGCATCGCTTGCCTCCAGAAGATGGTACCTTCAGCACCAGCAAATTCTCCTCAGAAGATTGGGCGTTGAACACTTCCCTTGGGGGAGGAGAGTGAACCTGTAAAAAAGGAGAAACGGAGGGGTGTGAGGAGCTTTGCAGAGAACACAAACTGCCCCCCTGCCACCTAGCAGGGGGCTCTAAAGTACCAGGAACCTGGGAGGCTGATTGCAGGTGAGACAGGCCTGAGGGGGATGGGCCCTGACTGTCAGGGCCCAAGCCTCCCCGCTGGCCTGAAGCACTGGCTGGTACCGTGGCAGCAGGTTGCTGAAGCTGGGAAAATAAAACCCCAGAAGGATCCAGTTGCTCACTCCCTTCGCTCTCAGAAGGGGCCTGCACCTCATAAACAGTGACTGAAGTAGAAGGGCCCAGCTGCGAAGCAGGCGGCCCACCACAAAAGCGTTGCACTAAGGAATCAACCTCAGCGAAAAATCTGGTCAAAGCCATAGGATTGGATCCCACATCAGCCATAATAGACTGTAAACGCTCTGTAATATTTGAGGGCAAGGCCGGAGGCAGGGCAGAACAGAGCACCTGAGAAGGGACTCTTATTGCCCTTCTCCCAGGGACCGCAAGGCTTGGATTGCATTTAACCTGCATTGTGGTAAAGCTAGCAAAAGCCGAAATAATTTAATGAAAGTAAATAATAAACTGGGCAACAAAGATAGCGCTCCCGTCAAATTAAGATGCTGCCCAGCACAAGACGGCACTCAAGCCAAAACAAAATGGCTCCCAAGAAGAAGAAGGCCAGGACCAGAAAATGGCACTCCCGCCAAAATTCCCTCCCGCTTCCCTGGAGGCCAGGAATTAATTCTCCCAAATGCGCAGCAGTGCGAGCAAAAAATTTAGCAGCCAGAGAGCAGCTAAATGAGAGGGAAACTCTCAGTAAAGTGAGCAAAATAAAAGGGGCAAATAACCCAAGCCGTGTCTACCGCGAGCTACAAGCCTAGTGAAATGGCAAGCCTCGGTGCTGCAGCCACAGCAGCAAAGCATAGCCCAGTACACACTCAGATCGGAAACCAGATACGGGACTGAACTAAAATGCTCAGGGAAACTGAAATGGGGTTGAACCACGAACTGCAAATTGGCCAGGCTACAAAGGGGGCAAAGCCCCAAGGGCAAAAGGCCCCTGAAAGAGTGACTCCCTACAGGGAGCCAGCCCCCATCATCCTGACGTCCACCTCGCCAAGCACAGAGAGTAGCAGTGGGTCTGAAGCAGCCAGGGGGGAGGGGAAGGACTCAGAGGGAGAGAGAAATCAGCGTGAGGAACAATGGGAAAGCTCAGGGTGGAGAGATGCAGGCAGGAGCTCAGGGATGTTAGAGAGCCCTGTAACCAACCGCTCAGGGAGGAGACTGAGAGGGCATCGCTCCTTCCGGCTCAAGAGTTAAGGAGAGCGCCGTGACGCAGGTCAAGGGGGAGGCGTTTTGGGTGCCCCAACTACTTTGCTGGCACAAGAATAGATTCCGTCATTGCCGGATTCTGATTCGGGATGAGAGGTCATGTTTTAAGCTGTCTCTGCACTGTAAATATATTGCACAATAAAAGTCTTTAAAGAAAAATTATACTCAAGCGGAGTTACTCTAGAGTAGCTACGACAACCCTCTGACAGCCTGTAAATAAAGAGCTGGGGGGGGGGGGCACAGAGGAATAAAAGAAGAAAATAAATCCAAAGGACAAATTAATTCGAAAAGGCTCAAAATACCGTAAGGAGATTAAGCTAAGGGACAAAACGGAAAATAAAGGGGAAATTGATATGATTCACCGTCTCGAAGACTGCTCTCCTCTGGAGGATCGCTGTTTCCTTCAGGTTAGCAGCGGACAGGTACTGTTCCGATGCAAAGAGCCTGAAAGAGGAAGCTCAGGGCATGTGCACCTGGATATATAGTGGTCCCTCGAACTGCTTTGACTGGTGTCCCACTAGCCCAATTGCTCCCTGGTTCGAGGGACCACCAGTAAGGTGTTATGGCTGCTCCAATTATCCCACCCACAACACAAGGCCTGGTTGCCAGGTCCCACCGCAACATGTGCCCTCTGTTTAGGGAGGACCCGATTTGGGAAATATGGATTTAAGTGCTCTTTGCTGAGACCAGTGCTAAATATGAGCAGATCTTATCTTGCCACCCTGTTGCTAATCAAACTCTGCAGCATTGGAAAGTCTGCTGTTTAGAAAGCCCCACAAGGGCCATATCAATATTATATTAAGTTGCATTTAATTAGCATAATTTGCATGCCATTTTCATGAAGACTGTGCCTTTCTGATGCAAGGAAGATAGTTTTTTAACCAGACACATTTGGGATAGGAAAAGCTTTCCTGATGGGTACAAGCTGCATATACAACTCAAGCAGTTCTGTATAACCTAACAAAAACAAAAGACAAACAGCAGGCCCTTGGACTTGTTTAGCAGGTGCAACTGATGGGTATGTTGCTACTTAAGCAAACAATGGTTAAGGATTGCTGCTGGGTTCACGTATTTTGCCGAGTGATAGTTAAAACAAACCAAGTTTTATAAACCAGCAACAAACTATGGCTTCAGATTGCAGGTATGTATGTATGTATGTATGTATGTATGTATGTATGTATGTATGTATGCCAATCTTTATAAACCATCTTTTAAATCAGTAAACATATGCACAACCATCCTTGCACCCTGGAGAGGTCACTTTGGTGCTGCTAACACAGCAAAAGCAACACAGGGAGGCAGCAGTTAGCGGTCTCTACAGGCACAGACTTTGCCCCCTGAGGAGCACCCCATTGTCTTTTGAGACAGACGGGTGCTGGCAATAATCCATAAAAATGCAATTCAAAACATCAGTAGATACGGGTTGGTGAAAAAGAGAAATTCATATTGTGAAGGACTGCCTAAGCAGTGGAGTTTTCAGAAGACATCTCAAAGAAGACAGGGACAGTTCCTGCCAAACTTCTGGTGGTAGGGAGTTCCACAGGTCAGGGCCTGGCAGGGTTGGGGGAAACCACTAGAAGTGCCTCATTAGAGATGCTCAGTTACTGAGGTGGAATGTAAAGAGTCAGGTGGTACTTCGGGCCTAAATTATAGAATCATAAAATCATAGAATTGTAGTTTCTCTACCACAGAACTAAGGCTCTTCACCACTTGGCTGACAATAGCAGCATGGCAGGTTCCTATGAAACAGGGAGGTCACAGCGCCCTCCCCTAAGGAATGTCACCTTTCCATCCCTGGGAGGTTGAATCCATGGACAGGCTGTTGCTCTTGTTACTCTTTCCACACTAAGTGGAGCCACAACTTTCAATATTTGTGTGTGCATGAAGTAACCCTTGGCCAAGGCTGCCAGACAAGTCCTGCCTGCTTAAATGCAGTTTCGCATCAGGCTGCCCAAAGTGTTATACCATCCGACATTTCTCTGATGAAAATAGGGATGTCCCATTCCATAATGATAATTTTACTATTTATACCCCACACATCTTCCTGGGTTGCCCCAGCCACTCTGGGAGGCTTCCAACATAAATAAAAACATAATAAAACATTAAACATTAAGAAAACTTCCCTATACAGGGCTGCCTTCAGATGACTCGGGGGTCGGATAACTCCATGCCCTCCGATATTTCTCAGATGAAAGCAGGGCCATCCCAAGGAAAAGTGGGACATTCCAGGATCAAATCAGAAACCAGACGGTTTCTCTAAATCAGGGGTGCCCCTGGAAAATAGGGACACTTGGAGGGTCTGGTGTTGCTTCCTCACCATGTGACTTGTGATTATTTCCCCACCCCGCTTCCCCACCCCCCCCCACCTGACTGTTCTTATCTAAACCCCTCGGAGCACCTCTTTGGAAAGCAGAAAGCTGCCAAACGCTGATAGCTGTGCCTATTCTCCCTGAGCCTCTTGGATCTGGAACAAATAGCTTGTGTATGGTGATTATACCCCTTCATTCCTACTTTATCTCACACTGACCACATATTAGTGAAATGGCACTCCCTCAAATACGAGGCTAATACCCAGAGAACCACACCGGGATGGCTGCCATTTCCCTCTATTCCCCTCCCTCCCTCCGCCCCTCCCTCTCCATCCCCGGGGCCTCTGTCTATTTATTTATTTATTTATTTAAATGTTTTATTTAAGCGTATTTACAAACAAACAAACAAACAAACAGAGGTACATACACTTAGCCCGAAAAACCAAAGAGAGTAAAGGGAAAGGGTAAGAAAGAAAGAAAGATGATGTACCACCCCCATTTGACTCCCCTCCACCAGCACTGGTCACTTTTCATTTAAGTTCTTATTTACATGGCATATCATTTATCACTGTAATTACTTTTTATAGTACTCTTATGGTATAACATCAAGTCACCTTACAAGCTTGGCCTAAACATATCAGCATGTTACCTTTAGAGCAGTGTTTGTTCATATATTCTTTGAACCATAACCATATTCTTTGAACCATAACCATAACCATTGTGTCCTTAATTTCTGGTGTGTTTGAAATCTTATTACCACAGTTAATTCTGCCAATTCTATAAACTCTGTTAGTTTGATTAACCAATCCTCTTTTGTAGGTATGTGATTTCCTTTCCAGTTCTTTGCAAGGTGTATTCTGGCTGCTGCGATTGCATATACTATGCTCAACAAGAATGTCTCAGGGTTTTTTTCTATAGATATTCTGAGCATTTTTTTAATTCTTCATGGATGCAGCTCCATTTATTTTATTTTATTACTTTTTCGCATCCCCACCATAAGTGCATCACAGTACCCTCAAATTCCCTGCACTTCCAGCAAAGGTTGGATTTGGTCTTACAGATTTTGGCAATCTTCGATGGTGTCATGTGCCATTTATAAAACATCCCAATAAGAATCAGACCAAGAACTCAGGCCAACAATACCATTCAATAATGAGAATAATCACTATTAACAAGCCAATTGTGAACACAGAAAACAAAATTACATGCAACCATACAAATTATGTAATAAACTTAATGTTTAAATAATATTCGCAAACTAAAAATTTCTCAGTTCAATAGTATCTAATTGAATAATTCAGGTTCCAGTTCCATTAAAGAGTCTTTTGATGCAAAATATCAATACGGCGGTTGGTGTAGAAGTCTTTTAGAGTCAGATAGAGACCACAATACTCTGAAGTCAGAAGCCAAGACAGGGCCCTGTTTCAGTGTCTTTAACCTTCATCAGCTGAAAGCATTGAATATTACATAATAACTAGAGGACACATACATATACTAGTTACATGAATTAAGATTAAAAACCATTAAAAATCATAAAATAACATGAAATAATATAGTTCCTCACCTAAGTTTAATGAGGTCAGCGTGTACCCAATTGTTCTCTGTAGGTCATTAAGATTGAGAGTGTATGTATGTCTTTTTATATAAAGGTAAAGGTAGAGGGACCCCTGACCATTAGGTCCAGTCGTGACTGACTCTGGGGTTGCAGCGCTCATCTTGCTTTATTGGCCAAGGGAGCCAGTGTACAGCTTCCAGGTCATCACAACGCCACTTCTGGCGAACCAGAGCAGCACATGGAAACGCCGTTTACCTTCCCGCTGTAGCGGTTCCTATTTATCTACTTGCATTTTGATGTGCTTTCGAACTGCTAGGTTGGCAGGAGCTGGGACCGAGCAATGGGAGCTCACCCCGTCGCAGGTATTCGAACCGCTGACCTTCTGATAGGCAAGGTTAGGTGTGGTTCCCTAAGATTTCTTAAAGGAATAGAGTTTCGTTACCCAGAAGACAAATGCAAGCCAATTTGTGGTATCATAAGAGATGTGTAATCCTGGTAACTATTCAAGCCCATGGGAACCATTGTTTTAAGTAAATGAATAAACCGGGCCACCTGTTGTAATAATAATCTGTTAATATCTCTTTGATGGAATTGATCTATTCTGGGTTTCCAAATGATGAAAAATACAAAGTCGGCTTCATTATGTTTTTGTTGTACATAGTGTTCCACTAAATGGGCACCTAAGATTTTATTACGAATCCGAGAGCGATGTTGATTGATCCGCAGCTTTATCTGTCTGGTGCGCTTTCCTATGTATACTGTAGTTTCTTACAAGGGCACATCCATACAAATATGCAATTCTTAGTGTTGCAATTGCTAAAATGTCTGAGTTGAAATTTGAATCCTGTCTGTTCATGGATGAATTCTTTTACTTGAAGTGCATATTTACAGATACTACAGTTTCCACACCTATAATGTCCCTTTGTAGATTCTGTAGGATATATATTCAGGTCCTATTTTACTAAATATCCCGTAAGGATCTGGTTCTTTTCAAGCCAAATGGGGGTTTATGGCTTCCTGGAATATTGGCCATATTGGAATATCAGATGGCGATGTTTATGTATTATTTTCTTGATGGTAGGTGTATATTGTAATGTGGAGAATATACGATCTTCTTTTGACTTGTTGGTAGTTGTTGTGGTGAAAAGATCACATCTGTTTTTTGATCAGCTCTACATTTGGCTACAGGGAGTGTATTAAAGGTGTATCCCCATTGTAATAATGAATGTGTGAGATGGTCAGCCACTAATTTGTAATCATGATGTGATGATGCATTTCTTTTGAGCCTTAAATATTGACCATAAGGTAAGTTCTTGAGAAGATGAGGAGAATGAAAAGATGATGCATGAAGCAAAGAATTTCAATTAGTAGGTTTATGGAACGGACGGACCTTCAATTGTTGATGGTGATCTTTAAAAACTGTGACATCTAGAAAGTCAACAGTTCTTTCATGAATCGTTCAAAATAGTTGTATATGCGGGTCCTGTTCATTAATCCATTGTAGAAATGTGAGGCTGAATGTTGATCTTGTAGAACAAAAAATAAATCATCCCATTAGAGATAATATTTAAGGATTTTGGATCTAAAAGGATTACAAGTATTCAAAATGAAGATTTTCTCAAAATATATCATATAAATGTTGGCAATAGAAGGCGCACAAGAGGATCCCATGGCTACACCTTTGATTTGCAAATAAAACTGATTTAAATGTCGGAAAAAATATGATCCAAAATAATATCCAAGATGTCCATTAAAAAATATGTAGGAGGTTCTTTTGCCAGTCTAGAATTCAAAAGTGTTTCTATAATGGTTCTCACTTCTGGTAGTGGTATATTGGTGTACAAAGATTCAACATCCAGGGTTGCTAGGGAAGCCTCCCTTGGGACTGTAATGTTTTCAATGAGTCCAATAAATGTCTTCGTATCTAAAATATAGGATGGAGTATCAATGGCAAACAGATGTAAATAATGCTCCATGTATTGGCATATTGGTTTCAAAAGAGAGTCATTGCCAGGTATGATTGGTCTACCAGGTGGAGTATTGAGAGATTTATGAATTTTAGGTAGTACATAAAAAATTGGAGTGCGTGGATATTTGTTCAGGAAGAACTCTGTGGTTTTCATGTCCAGGTATCCCATGGTGATGCCTTCTGATAATACAGTACGGATTATACGAGATATATCATCAGTAGGAACTTTAGTTAATGATTCATAAAAACTGTTGTTCTTCAGTTGTCTATTCACCTCATTGATATAGTCTTGTGTGTTTAAGATAACTAAAGCTCCGCCTTTGTCTGCAGGTTTTATTATTGTATTTTTGTCCGAAAAAAGACTAGAGATAATCTCTCTATCATGTGATATAAAGTTCTTTTTGTTTTGTGGAGGTCTATGCTTTCCTATCCTTTCAACGTCTTCTAATACTACCTGATAGAACGTGTTCAGACATGCATTATCTATATGTGGGTTAAAAGACGATCGAGTACGAAATTGGGCAGGTGGTATCTTGGAATTACTGAAATAACATCTCAATTTCACAAGGCGTATCAATTTAAAGATGTCTATTCTAGTTTGAAATGCATTGTATTTCAGAGTGGGGACAAAGCCCAAGCCAAGATTTAGTACTCTTTCCTCTTCTTGAGTTAGCATACGGTTAGAAAGATTTACAACTAAAGACGGCATTGACGATTGTGACGTGAGAGGAAATCCTGTGGTCTTGTTTGGTAAGTTGTATAGGAGCGTAATCCATATTGTCTGGGTTGTCTAGGTTGTTGTCGTGTCTCATGCCCTGATCGTGTGCCACTATGATCTGAAAAGTCTATGCTACGTAATCCCTATGGTCACGTTCAAATTTTCCCAATTTCTCTGTTTTTATCTTTTCAGAATAAATCTTCAATTCAGCTTGTATTTCTTTAAATTTGGAGTCGAAAGTTTCCATGTTATCTTTCTTATGTAGTTCTTCAGTGATTCCTCCAATTTTCTGATCCAAACGGTTGGTCTCTTTAATGGCATGCTCTGTGATTAAAGTCATCAGATCAAAGGAGCATCTATTTAAAATGGACATCCATTTAAGTTTGAATTCTTCATGATGTATGAATAGAGTAGGTACTTTTTGGATGCGCAATCCTCTAGAAACTCTTTGGACTTTAGTATAATCTCCCATCTCCTTCATGGATCACTGCCTTGTCGTGGTAAAGGGGATTGAATAACTCAGAGAAGCTATGAGCTATGCCGTGCAGGGCCACCCAAGACGGACAGGTCATAGCTGAGAGTTTAGACTAAATGTTATCCACCTGGAGAAGGAACTGGCAAACCACTCCAGTATTTTGCCAAGAAAACTCCATGGACAGAGACAACAGGCATATAAATGTTATGACGCTGGAAGATGAGCCCCTCAGGTCAGAAGGTGTCCAACATGCTACTGAGGAAGAGCGGAGGACAAGTACAAGTAGATTCAGAGCAGATGAAGCGGCTGGGCCAAAGCCGAAAGGTCGCTCAGTGGCAGATATGCCTGGAAGCGAAAGGAAAGTCCAATGCTGTAAAGAAAAATATTGCATTGGAACCTGGAATGTAAGAACCATGAACCTTGGTGAGCTGCATGTGGTCAAAAATGAGATGGCAAGAATAAATATTGACATCCTGGGCATCAGTGAACTAAAATGGACGGGAATGGGTGAATTCAGTTTGGATGACCATAATATCTACTACTGTGGGCAAGAATCCCGTAGAAGAAATGGAGCGGCCTTCATAGTCAACAAAAGAGTGGCAAAAGCTGTACTAGGATGCAATCTCAAAAACAATAGAATGATCTCGATACGAATCCAAGGCAGAACTTTTAACATCACAGTAATCCAAGTTTATGCACCAACTACCGGTGCTGAAGAAAGTGAAATTGACCAGTTCTATGAAGACTTACAACACCTTCTAGAAATGACACTAAAGAAGGATGCTCTTCTCATTATAGGGGATTGGAATGCTAAAGTAGGGAATCAAGAGATAAAAAGAACAACTGGCAAGTTTGGCCTTGGAGTTCAAAATGAAGCAGGGCAAAGGCTAATAGAGTTCTGTCAAGAGAACAAGCTGGTCATCACAAACACTCTTTCCCAACAACACAAGAGACGACTCTACACATGGGCATCACCAGATGGGCAACATCGAAATCATATTGATTATATTCTCTGCAGCCAAAGATGAAGAAGCTCTATACAGTCAGCAAAAACAAGACCTGGAGCTGACTGTGGCTCAGATCATCAGCTTCTTATAGCAAAATTCCAGCTTAAACTGAAGAAAGTAGGAAAAACCACTGGGCCAATAAGACACAATCTAAATCAAATCCCTTATGAATACACAGTGGAAGTGAGGAACAGGTTTAAGGATTTGGTGGACAGAGTGCCTGAAGAACTATGGATGGAGGCTCGTAACATTATACAGGAGGCAGCAACGAAAGCCATCCCAATTGAAAGGAAATGCAAGAAAGCAAAGTTGCCGTCCAATGAGGCAAACAGCGGGGAAGAGAAGGCAAGCAAAATGCGAGGGAGATAGTGAAAGATACAGGAAATTGAATGCAGACTTTCAAAACATAGCAAGGAGAGACACTGAGCAATGCAAAGAAATACTGTAGAGGAAAACAACAGAATGGGAAAAACCAGAGATCTGTTCAAGAAAATTGGAGGTATGAAAGGAACATTTCGTACAAAGATTTTCATTATAAAGGACAAAAGTAGAAAGGACCTAACAGAAGCAGATGCAGAAGACATCAAGAAGAGGTGGCAAGAATACACAGAGGAATTAACCAGAAAGATATGGAGGTCTCATACACCCCAGATAGTGTGGTTGCTGACCTTGAGCCAGACATCCTGGAGAGTGAATTCAAATGGGACTGAGAAAGCACTGCTAAAAACAAGGCCAGTGGAAGTGATGGTATTCCAGCTGAACTATTTAAAATTTTAAAAGATGATGCTGTCAAGGTGCTACACTCAATATGCCATCAAGTATGGAAAACTCAGCAATGGCCAGAGGATTGGAGAAGATCAGTCTACATCCCAATCCCAAAGAAGGGCAGTGCCAAATAATGCTCCAACTACCGCACAATTGCGCTCATTTCACACGCTAGCAAATTTATGCTTAAGATTCTACAAGGCAGGCTTAAGCAGTATGTGGACTGAATCATAGAATAGAATCATAGAATCATAGAGTTGGAAGAGACCACAAGGGCCATCCAGTCCAACCCCCCATCAAAGCATTCCTGACAGATGGCTGTCAAGCCTCTGCTTAAAGACCTCCAAAGAAGGAGACTCCACCACACTCCTTGGTAGCAAATTCCACTGCCGAACAGCTCTTACTGTCAGGAAGTTCTTCCTAATGTTTAGGTGGAATTTTCTTTCTTGTAGTTTGAATCCGTTGCTCCGTGTCCGCTTCTCTGGAGCAGCAGAAAACAACCTTTCTCCCTCCTTTATATGACATCCTTTTATATATTTGAACATGGTTATCATATCACCCCTTAACCTTCTCTTCTCCAGGCTAAACATACCCAGCTCCCTAAGCCGTTCCTCATAAGCCATCGTTTCCAGGCCTTTGACCATTTTGGTTGCCCTCTTCTGGACACGTTCCAGCTTATCAGTATCCTTCTTGAACTGTGGTGCCCAGAACTGGACACAATACTCCAGGTGAGGTCTGACCAGAGCAGAATACAGTGGTACTATTACTTCCCTTGATCTAGATGCTATACTCCTATTGATGCAACCCAGAATTGCATTGGCTTTTTTAGCTGCTGCATCACACTGCTGACTCATGTCAAGTTTGTGGTCAACCAAAACTCCTAGATCCTTTTCTGAGAACTCCGAGAAGTGCAAGCTGGATTCTTTAGGGGCAGAGGAACCAGAGACCAAATTGCAAACATGTGCTGGATCAGGGAGAAAGATAGAGAGTTCCAGAAAAACACCTACTTCTGCTTCATTGACTACGCAAAAGCATTTGACTGTGTCAACCACAGCAAACTATGGCAAGTTCTTAAAGAAATGGGAGTGCCTGAGCACCTCATCTGTCTCCTGAGAAATCTCTATGTGGGACAAGAAGCTACAGTTAGAACTGGATATGGAACAACTGATTGGTTCAATATTGGGAAAGGAGTACGACAAGGCTGTATATTGTCCCCCTGCTTATTTAACTTATATGCAGAATCCATCATGAGAAAGGCTGGACTGGAAGAATCCCAAGCCGGAATTAAGATTGTGGGAAGAAATATCAACAACCTCAGAAATGCTGATGACAAAACCTTGATGGCAGAAAGTGAGGAGGAATTCAATAACCTTTTAATGAGGGTGAAAGAGGAGAGTGCAAAATATGGTCTGAAGCTCAACATTAAAAAAAAACCAAGATCATGGCCACTGGTCCCATCACCTCCTGGCAAATAGAAGGGGAAGAAATGGAGGCAGTGAGAGATTTTTCTTTCTTGGGTTCTATGATCACTGCAGATGGTCATAGCAGTTACAAAATTAAAAGGACCTGCTTCTTGGGAGAAAAGCAATGACAAACCTATACAGCATCTTAAAAAGCAGAGACATCACCTTGCCGACAATGGTCCGTATAGTTAAAGCTATGGTTTTCCCAGTAGTGATGTATGGAAGTGAGAGCTGGGCCATAAAGAAGGCTGATCGCCGAAGAATTGATGCTTTTAAATTATGGTGCTGGAGGAGACTCTTGAGAGTCCCATGGACTGCAAGAAGATCAAACCTATCCATTCTGAAGGAAATCAGCCCTGAGTGCTCACTGGAAGGACAGATCCTGAAGCTGAGGCTCCAATACGTTGGCCACCTCGAGAAGGGGGTGACAGAGGATGAGATGGTTGGACAATGTTCTTGAAGCTACCAACATGAGTCTGACCAAACTGCGGGAGGCAGTGGAAGACAGGAGTGCCTGGCGTGCTCTGGTCCTTGGGGTCACGAAGAGTCGGACACGACTAAATGACTAAACAACAAGGTCGAAAATCCTGGCCAAACAAAAAGCCCTTAAGCTTCCTCTTGAATGTCTCCACAATATGCACAGACTAAATGACACTTGGCAGGGAGTCACATAGGTGAGGTGCTCCCTCAGGTCCTGAGATTTCAAAGCATTCAGGGCTTTACATTTCAGCAGCAAAAGACTGAACTGGGAGGCAGCCAGTGCAGCAGTTACAGAATTGGAGTGGCATGACCCCTCATTGCTGCCGCTCCCAACAGATTGTCTTCAAGGAAAGCCCCATGCAGAATGCCTTGCTGTAATCTATACAGGAAGTCACTACATCAGGATTTGCTGAGGTCAGGCTCTCCTGGACCAGGAACAGATACAGCTGGTGAACCAGCTGGAGTTGGGCCTGGGTGCCCCGGCCACTGAGGACACCTGGGCCTCCAGCGACAGTCTGGAAGCAAGGAGCACAGCCAAGCTATGCACCTGCTCTTTCAGGGGGAACTGCTACCCCATCCCAAAAAGGCTGCCTTTTTAATTCCTGGACCCACACCACCTCTGCCCTGTCCAGCTGCAGCTTCAATGTACTGGCCACATTCACCCCACCTGTTACAGACGTCATCCTCCATGATTTGTCCCTAAAGAGAATACACAACACACTCATGCCTAGGAAGGCTTGCTAATGTCAGTGGAAAACTGCAGGTTTGCGAGCTCACCAGGGCGGTGTCCAGAATTACTTTCTCCTTTCCTGTGCCTCTCTGCTGTGTGTGTGTCCTGCTGTCACAGTGCCTTTGTTTCAGGCCAGCCAGGAAAACAAAGGGAGAAATTATTGCCTACAAAGTCTCAGCGGAGGCTTTGTTGCACAAAAGCAGTTGGCTGAACCTGCCCTCTAAGGTCATTAAATGTCTGGACAAAGCCCTGGCTTGGGAGGATAAAGAACTGGTTCAGATATCGACGAGGAAGAGTAGTTTTAAGTAGTTACAATAATACAAAAATAAACAAAAATAAACATCGCTATTACATTTCATTAATTACATTCCATTTATATTTGACCTGCCTAACGACAAATAATTACAATTACAACAAATAAGGGCTTGGCATATCTTGCTTTGCATGTCCTGCATCTATCTCATATATTGGTTTCACCTTTTAAGTTTCATTACTGAAATAAATGCACTTTTTGACGATATTCTAATTTTCCGAGTTTCACCTGTATATTAGGGGAAATCACTTTGTGAAAAATGTGCATTTTAGACAAAATCATGTACAAAAATGAGCTTATTATAAGAAAGCCACACTAAAATGCTGACAAACCTTCATGATTGTTATTTTAGAATCACAAATTGCTGGAAATATGAAACTGGGAAAATTGAGGTGCATCATGCATCCATACCTAGCACTTGGTGATTGGCTCCAGCAGTTATTCTTTTCCATTATGCCACTGTCTAACTACCAAGAATGCAGTATCTTGGGTACAGGGCTGAGAGATTGGGAGCCCTGAAAGGACTGGGCTCAGATCCTGACAATGGCAGATGATAATCTCCTGTCCATAGTCCCCTTTTTCTGTTGCCATATCTGTTGAACATTTTGAACTGCTTCAGACAGTCATTACCACTGCATCAGTCCAAGAGCTGTGGGCCCAATCCAGCCAGGGGGCAATTTCCCTATGCCTTCTGTTACAGAAAGGAAAGGCCCCTGGTCAGTGCAGTGATAATGATCAACCTGGTATCACGAGCTGCTCTTGCATCCAAGAGGAGAGTTATAGCTGGGCAGCTGTCCCCCGGTGCAGAATCGAAGCAATTCCATGTAACAGTTAAACTAGCAATTAATTTTCCTGATGAGCTTAAACTAACCATTATGGTAAAAGAGCAGAGTAATTTCCCACATAAAATATCCAACCTGACATTTACTAAGTACAATGGGGGAGAACAATTTAAATGGCAACTGATAGATGCAGTAACTCCCCCTCTGTCACAGTGATAAGACCACAAGAAGAGCCTGTGCTGGATCAGGCCAATCATAGAATCATAGAGTTGGAAGAGACCACAAGGGCCATCCAGTCCAACCCCCTGCCAAGCAGGAAATGGCCCATCTAGTCCAGCATCCTGTACACACAGTGGCCTGTGCTTCTGAACCAGTTGAATAAAGATGAATAAACATCCAGCTATAAAAGATAATCGGAGAGGATTTTCCCCAGCAAAGTATTTGTCAAAATTACAAATACCTAAATAGAGATGGGCATTTACCCTTGTTAGATTTAACGTACTGCCACCTGCTTTATTGCAGGGAAGATTTGCAGGTAAACCATATGTGGAACGAGTCTGGCCCTGCGGTCTGTTGGAGGTAGAAACTGCCTCCCACGTTTTATTACGCTGCCGTTTCTATAGTGACATACGCCTGGTTTTCATTCCCCCCGTCATTTCTCAAATGAATCCGAATCCGAATGCCTAAAATTCCTTGTAGAAGATAAGGACCCTGAGATTACGCTAAAAGTAGCCAAATTTTGTGCCACTGCCATAAAACTCAGGGACAGGCGTTGTTACTATAATGCAGTGGTTCCCAACAGGTGGTCCGCGGACCCCCAGGGGTCCGCGAGCTATGCCAGAGGGGTCCGCAAGATGCTATTAGAATAAAAAATATATTAAATATATTTCGTATGATAACAGATTTTTTGTTTTGGCCGCTTCCTGCATGAGCAGTTGTTTAGTCGTTTAGTCGTGTCCGACTCTTCGTGACCCCATGGACCAGAGCACGCCAGGCACTCCTATCTTGCACTGCCTCCCGCAGTTTGGTCAAACTCATGTTCGTAGCTTCAAGAACACTGTCCAACCATCTTGTCCTCTGTCGTCCCCTTCTCCTAGTGCCCTCAATCTTTCCCAACATCAGGGTCTTTTCCAAGGATTCTTCTCTTCTCCTGAGGTGGCCAAAGTATTGGAGCCTCAGCTTCACGATCTGTCCTTCCAGGGAGCACTCAGGGCTGATTTCCTTAAGAATGGATAGGTTTGATCTTCTTGCAGTCCTCTGCATGAGCAGAGTCTAGCGCAAAACTAGAATTAGATAGAGGCAGTAGTTCTGCTGTATGCCGTTAGGTGGCGCTTTACAAACACTACTGTTTTGCAAAGAGGCAGCGTGCGCATTCTACTAACGCTCACCTCCCCAAGATGCTTTGCGTGCGTCGGCTTCATTTGTGCGCTACTGCGCAGGTACCCTGTCTTCTCCATTCCCCTCCCTCCTCCCTGGCGCGCGCTGCCTCTTTGCAAAACAGTAGTGTTTGTAAACAAAGCGTTGTTTTTCGCGGAAGCTACAGTTCGCGTAGTTAAAAATGGACCGTTGGTTAAAAAGTGGTTCGTTAAAACGACAAAGGCCTACAGATGAAGAGGAAGATAATGCATTTGATGTTCAAGTAAGTCAGTGACTCTCGAACCGATCTTGTCAGTGTCCATTGAACCTAAATCGTCGGCGTCCCTTGAACCTAACCCTTCCAAGATCAGTGTTAAGCTTACTGGAAAAATTAGATTAGGAATTAGGAATTAGATTTAGGATTAGGAATTAATGGGGGTCTTTGTCACAATAGTGGCTCGATGAGGGGTCCTCGAGAAAATTTTGTTGGGAACCCCTGCCATAATGATTAAGGCAATTTTAGGCTATATTTTAGCAACCTAGTTTTAACTTACATATTTTAAATGTTGTTATATATACACGTGTACTGTCCCTGCCGTGTAAATTTTAATGCTTCATCATTGTGCTTTATGATTTCTCTGACTCTGTATGTGAGCTGGTCTGTGACAATAAATAAATAAATTGAAATTGACAGTGGCCTGTGGGAAACCAGCAAGCAGGATACAAGTGCAAGAGCCCAACTGTAAGGTTTCCAGCAATTGGTATTCAGAAGCATCTGAGGCAAGGCATAGCCATCGTGGCTGGTAGCCATCAGAAACCGTCTCCTTTATGACTGTATCTAGTGTTTGCGGACAGCAAAGGTTCATTGCAAGGCTGGATCCAAATAGCCCTTCCTAAGGAGAGGCAAGCACCATCTGGATTTGACATTTTCCAGGAGGACTGAGGAGCCTGCATTTGTGCCCCCACAATTGGCCAGAGGCAGAAATGGGTGGGGCAACAGATATGACTCCTATTTTTGTACAGCCAGGCTACATTCCAACCATTCAAAAGTCAGAGGCTACTACATAGGTGCATCTCTCTCCAGCCAAGCCAGAGGCATTGCCACAGCTCAATGGTATATTCCTGTAAGGGGAAAACACCCAAGGAGGACCCAGAGAGGAGCTGGTGAGGGGTGGTTGGTTCTGGGGAGCCATTCGCACCCCGGAAAGTACTTACTACCTCTGTCCACAGACTCCAGACTCAGCTATATGAAACATTTTAAGTGTATTGCAAAGTGCATCACACAAATGTGACACTAGATGGTGATGGTGAGCTATGGAAAATTCAATGTATTTTTCAAAACTTTTTTTTAAAAAAAAGCATTTCACATTTTTTTATAGGTGTCTAGATTCCACCTCCATGGTTTCACCATCAGTCAGCTTTATTCTCACTTCACATGCCTCCTCAACTCTTGCTCATTTTACTACTTAGCTTGATGAAGAGCTAGGTTGAACTCAGAAGCTTGCACACTATTTTGTAACATTTTGATTAGATGAATAAAGGTGCCACTCTTATATGGATTTTTTTTTGTTTCTTTTGCCCTTATGGACCAGCACACTTTTAGTGTTTTGCCTGTTATTCTCAGACTCTAGGCTCCCTATTGCCCATATTGTATATGGGAGCACATGCCCACATGTGTCAAGCTCTTTGATATTCCAAGCAGCAGAAACTCAAAGGTTCTTCATCTTGTGAAAACATAATTCCATTACAGCAACAGTGCCCTCTGCTGTTTCTCCCCCCCCCTGAAAGCCTGAAATAAGTGCCAGAAGCATATTTTGGCCCCTCCTTTCCAGGGCATCTTCTATTCCTCCCTTATCCCCACCCACCCACCCACAAAGCAAAAACAGTGAGAGATGTGCACCCACCACAAGCCACAAAGTGTTCTGTGAAACCCAGACATAGAGAGAGGACAGTTTAATTGCTTAGGAATATCTGCAAGCTTATTAGGCTACACAGACTTGAAGGCTTAACTCGAAAGCTATATTTTGGGCAAAACGAGCTGCAATGCAATTAACAAAGCAATTGCTACACACACACACACACACACACACCAACCTAGAATTATTTTTGTAACTACAAAATAAAACCATCAAGTCTACATAGCATCTCTTGTTTTTCTTCTTCGCCATGTTTTGCTCTAAACACCATGTTTTCCCAGAACAATTTGAAAATCTGAATTGTGAGGACAGGCTGCCTTTCTCCGCATCCCAAGCCCTGATTAAATTCTAACACTTACTGGATCTAGGAATTTAGAGAGGTCTAGCACCCCCAAACTCATAATATTGTAATGTTAAATAATATTACACCACCATTTGTGGTTCAATTCCTTCCTTACGATTCCTTCCTTATTTCAAACTCTACTTGGAAGATGTTTGAGTGCTGCTTATTGTTCAAAACTTTGAAAGCTGCCTTCCTACCCGCCTCCTCTCCCTTTTCACATTTCTTTAAAGCATGCGATCTAGCAAGAACCATAGCTGCCAAGTTATCCCTTTTTTTAAGGGATTTCCCCTTATGCTGAATAGGCTTCTTCGTGAGAAAAGGGAAAACTTGGCAGCTATGGCAAGAACTGCAATGCCGTTCTTGTGGTTTTAGAGATTTCTTCCATTCTTGAGCTATAGGAAAATTATGTTGTTGCTAATAAGCCCTAAATCTTTGTTGATCCATCCTTGGCTTTTAATATTCTCAAAAATAGGAGGAAACCAGCACCAGCCATTGCATTCAGCATATTGGATTTGGGACCTGGAGGGCTGAGGTTCCACAATACACACAGTTCCTCCCCAGATTCACAAAGTGGGCTTTCAGCAGGCTGCTGTGAGGCTCAGTGTGACTGTACATATTGCTCCAGGTTCAAGTGCAGATCAGAACATCATGTATTCTGTGCTCTCATTTTGTATTTTATGTTGCCAACTACCTTGTGATCTTTGGATGAAGGGTTGTATAGTTAGGTGGCATCCAGCTGTCTCGAGAGGCAGCTGTATACAAATTTAATTACTTAGTAAGTAATAAATATTTTCTACACTGACTGGCAGTAGCTTTCCTGGATTTCAGGCAGGGCATCTCTCCCAGTCCTCCCTGGTAAGGCCATTGGGTATTGGACCTGGGACCTTCCGCAAGCCAATCAGATGCTCTACCACTGAGCTGTGGCCTTTCCTAGACCAGCATCCTGTGTACCCAGCATTAGTTGGTCTGGCGTCCCTTTGGGGTGCTCACAAGCAAGGTGTGGGGCTTCTGCTACCCAAAGGAGGGAGCAGGGAGAGGCTTTCATTCTGCAGGCCCCTTTAGCACAACATTTTCAGCAACAGGGTGAGGCCCCCAGACCACCGCCCTCAAAGGTGATGCCGAATATCAGGAATCCCACAGCCAACAGGATTTCAGGTGGAGGGTTCTGAATCCTGCCTGGAAATGCCTGGGATTGAACCCAAAGCAAATGCTCAACCGCAACATTGCTCCACAACTGCAACTGCTCCTCAGCCCCCTCTGTTCTTAGACCTTAGCTGACTACAGCGTAGGAATCATTTTTAGACAACTTCTCAGAGCATCTGCAAGCCAGTTCCCTGATTTTCCCTTGTGGCTAAGGGCCATCATCAGAACTTTAATGGCACAGACTGCTTTGCTGAAGCAATCATCTCTCTCACCTTAAGTGAAATTGATTCACTTAAGCTCTATAGGTTTTCCATCAGGGAGCATTTAGCTTACTGCCTCAAAAACCTGGTTTCCTCTCTTCTTTCTTTGCCTTGATGACCAATGGAGGGGCTCACAGTTAGTGTTGCAAAACAGCAGGTGGAATCTTGTTAGCATCATAGCAGCAAGATCCTCTGCGATGCATCTTGAGGCCAATGTATTTATAAATACTCTCTTGTCTGAACAGCTGCGGCACCCAGATGTTGCCAGAATCCAGATCCCAGTAGCCAGCATGGCCAGCAGTCAGAGATTATGGGAGTTGTAGTTCAGCAACCTGGAGAGCCACAGTTTCCCCACAGCTGCTCTACACATTTATTCACTGGGAGTGAGTTTCCTTGAGCACAGTGGATCTTACTTGTAAATAGGCAAGCACAGGATTGTGCAGCAAATCTTCCTGCTTGTGAAAAGAAACACATGCATCCAGCTCTGCAAGATCAGAGGGTGCTCTGGTCGTGAGTGGCTTTGGGGGTGGACGTAAATGCAATGGGTCTCTACCACTGCTCTTCACCAGTGACCAGTAGTCAGAGGCCCGCTGCCTTCATGCTCCATCATAACTACTTGACTTATTTTCCCAATAATTTGTTGAATCCAGCCCAATCTTTAGACAGAGTGAGGCAATTGCAGCAGGATAGGGTTTTTTCTGCTTCTTTTTAGGTTGAGCATAATCTCTAATCACTTAATATAAAAGGTGGAAAGAAGGGTGTGCACCCAATAACCACAATGAAAGGTTGACTGTATTTATACATCACTGGAATTCAAAATTTCAAGATATGTCTTTGTTTCATGCTTACGATTGCAATAGCATGTTCATCTGCTACTTATTTAAGATTCAGAGCTACATAGTTATTTGTCTCTCCCCACCCTCCTTATCCTATTACTGTATCTTTCTTTATCCTTTTCCTTTTTTCCTTTTATCTTTGTGTTCTGTGTCTTGCCTTTGTGTTTATTCCTTCCTCTCCCCCCTCCCCATCTCCGAGTAGGTGCTGCTTTATAATTAGGGGGTTCACCTGGATATCCAGGGCCGGTGCTTGGGTTTTTTGTGCCCTAGGTGAGATCACCTTCTGGTGCCCCCCCTCCCCGGGCATCTGCCTCCTCCCTGCGGGCTTGGCCTAGCCTTCACCCCCTTCCCTTCCCAGCGCCCCTCCATTCTCTGAATTCATCCACTCTTGCATTCTATACAGTGATAAAGCTTTGCATTGGGGAGGGAGCAGTATAATACCGCTAATCGCTGCCTGATCAAATCTGAATATAAGCTACACCAAATGTAATGGTGCTTACTTCCAAGTAAACACGCACAGAGTTGTGCTGTCAGTCACCTTGTGGTTGTAGCTAACAGGCTTTAACGCCACAACTAGCCAGCATCAACATACCATAAATGAACAGCTTTTCTCACATGGATTCATAAAATCAGACTTGGAAGGGACCCAGAGGGGTCATCTAGCCCAACCCCCTGCAATGCAAGAGTCTCAGCAGCAGTGTCTAATGTTTAAAATCAAAGGTGCCAGACCTCAAGCTTAACAGGAAGCCACCTGCATGCCTGGCTTGGGGCCCCACTTCTTTGAAGTCCTTAGATCAGTGGAACGCGCACCAAAATTTTATTCAGCAATGAGGAGGAGTAGCCAGCACGTGCTTAGAGGCATCTTCCAACCACATTACTTGAAGTTTTCCGAAACCAAGCCCTTGGGTCAGGGCAGTGCACGCCCTAAAACCCATGAAGCATGAGAGTGGCTCCCAAAACCAATGGGGAAACTAAAAGTCAGGAGGAATATGGACCCCTGGCACGGAAAACTAAACTTATCCATACAAACAAAGCAAAAGGACACAAGCTTCAGCTTGGGTTTCCCACTCCTAGAAAAACCTGTACCAATTTTGGAAGGTTTGAAGAACCTTAAGTGCTTTTACTGTATTTGAGTATAGAGAACCTCCTCCCCGCATGGCCTGGCATCCCCTCTCTGCCACTCACACTCATTTGTCGCCCATGCCACTGGCTTTGGCGCTGTGGCTGTTGTTGGCGCCGTGCTTCGCCGCCGCTGCCGAGGGCGCCGCCTCCTCCTCCTGCTGCTGCTGGGGTGGCAGGGGGCCCTTTCCCGGCTCGCCCAGAATCCCCTCTGAGCGGGTGGCAGGCGGCAACCAGCGGCGGGATGGAGCTGCCTCAGCAACGGGTGGCGGCAGCAGCCAGGCCCGCCAACGGCCACCGCCGCTCCGCTCTGGCTGAGCCTCAGCAGGTCCCTCAGCAGTGCGGAGCTCCGGAGCCGCACTTAGCACAGCCCAGCGGACCGCGAGTTCAGCGTTCCCGCCCGCCGTGCCGCGCCCTCTCCTTGGAAACTTTTTCTAAATTTTGCACTGCCGTTCTCCAGGCACGCACACAAAACATTTGCTTCAATACATCTATTAGTGAAAATAACATGTTAAAAAGCATTGCATTAAGGAGTAATGTTTATAGCGGGCAGATTTGCATACAAACATGTGAGGAACGAATCACAGCGGGGGGAAAGGACAGATTTGCCCAGTCCAGCTTCTGAGAAGACAAGAACAGGACTCTGCTGTTGATTTTGTTTCTTAAAATCCAAATAATGGATTGCAAGGGAAGCGCAAGCTGTCAGCCACATTTGATTAACACCATCCAAGGTTTGTAAGCTAGCAATAAACCATGGCTTATGAGCATGGTTTGTGATTAACAAATTATGGTTATAATGCTGGTGGCATGTGTGTTCAGACATTCAAATAAACCATGGTTTTGTGCAACATACGAACCACTGAAGGCTATTCCCCTCAGAGAGCTACTGCTAACAGAGTCCCCTGTGAAGAGAAATTGACTAGTTACAGGTAGGTAGCTGTGTTGGTCTGACGTAGTCGAAACAATTTTTTAAAATTTTGTTTCAAGAAATTGACTGTTAGACTACTCTAAGAATTGTAATTCTGTGAGGGGAAAATGGTGTCTTCGAACAACTCTTAGCATCCATGGGAAGCCATGTGTGACGGATTGGTCTGGTTGGCAATGGAACCCCAGGGTGCAGAGAGTTAAACCCCAACCTCCTGGATAAATGACGCATTCCATTCCTGAGGGGCGGGACTGCCAGGAGTTTAAAAGGAATGGGAGGCAGTTAATTCGGGGGATTGTGAGAGGGTTGTGGGAGTGAAGAGATAGCGAGGGAGTGTGTAGGAGCAGGAGATCTTAAAGTGTTCTGAGGAGTTTAATTGAATTATATTATCTAGCCATTGTTAAATGAAACTAAGAATATGATCTAAGAGCCTGTACACATGAAACCATTATGCGTTTAAAAGACCTCTAGTAATAAAGCTTTCTTAAATGTTATCTTAAAAGTGGATGTTCCTAGTTATTCCAGCTGGGTATCAAAACTCACAGAAGTGGTGGCTTAATAGAGGACAAAACTTACCTCAGGAATAGAGGCAACGGTTTGTGTCTTCGAGCTACACTGAGGAGGCTTAGGAGGATAACCTGGGGTGCTACAAAGGTGCCAGAGTGGAAAGGGCAAACTTTTGCAGTGGGGAATCAAACTGAGTGAGACCCTTTACTGTAGGCAGGAGGTTATTCCGTCAAACAGCCTAGAGTTTCTCAAGATACCAGGCCACGTAAGCTGGAAGACTCTCTTTACTAAGAAACCCAAGTAACAGGGGTTTATTTTGAGGCAGCAGGAGAAGTGGGGGGTGGTGGTGGTTTCACTCCTGGATTCCTGTGTCACATTTTTAGTAATAGAGAGGGAGGACATTTCGTCACATATTAAGAAGGATCCCCGAAAGTTTAGTGACAACGCCGGGACTGGGTTTGTCGCATATTAATTGGTGGCAAAGTCCTTGGGTTCGTTACACCATGGCTGTTCATATAGCATTGCTTTAAATATATAGTGCAGATGGGTCCTGTATCTGGACTTTAAGGAGCATCTGTTCTGATGTGTTCATGGGACAGTTATTTGACAATCAGTTTTGTCCTGCATTCATCCTTATTTTGCTCAAGAGTACTCATTTATACTATGTTTTTCAATACATTTCCCTGTCCTTCTCCTAACCACAAAATCCCTCTCTTTTATAAAGTAGATCTGTCACTTGCAAGAAACAGAGCCATTTCATCCACTTTTAACTGTGCAAACCTAATGTTCTGATATGCACTTAAATCCCTCCTGCAAATCAGCAGTAGGATGGTTGCCAACCACACATTCAAAGCCACACACACCCCACCCCATCACAGGACTACTGGGAACTGTAGTTTGCCCCTTGTGGTGCTGCAAGTCCCAGCACCCTAAACAAACTATAATTCCCTGGATTCTTTGAAGGAAGCCAACTGCACCATACATTTAACACACATTCAGACCCCTCCCAAAAACTGGAACAGCATGGAAACTGTAGCCCCTCACACAGCTACAATTCCCATCACTCTGAACAAACTACAGCTCCCAGGATTCTTGGGGTGGGTGTGGGTTAATGCACTTTAAATGGTGCGATCTGGAGGCACCTAAAGGGCAAACACAGAGACACCAGACTCTTTGGTCAGTTTTACTGAGACTCACAGCCATTCTGCTGCCAAGGAAATCATTTTGTGACCTTTTAATGGGTGCAAATGAAAGCACTGCCTCGGGAGCAGATGCCCACCCTACCCGCTGTCCTGCTATCCCAGGGGACCAGCCATGGGTGTAGGCAGGGGGGGCAGGAGGGGGCAGCTGCCCCCCCAGAAGCAAAAAAAATAATGTATTTTACAGACTATAACCAGCACTTTTCCCCTCCAAAAACTGAAGTGGAAAGGGCTTTGCTTTAGCAAGAGCAGCTAAGTCTCCGCTTGCTGGGGGGGGGGGACACAGCAGTAACAAAAACACATCAAATAAATAAAGCAAAGTGGCTACCAGTAGTTAAGCAGGTAAGACAATGGAGCATATATCCCCAGGCAAGATTCGATAGCTGACCATTTCACCCTATTGTTCTTAAGTGGGAGTTGTTAATGAGCATTCAGGAGCATTAAGAGTTCTATTGGCGATTTAATGAGGGTGCAGACTCAGAGGATTCAATTTGACTAAGGTGGCTCTGCAAGGCTAAAAAGAAGTGAATAAGAAAGGGGGGAGGCTGTAGCTTTGACAGACACAGTGATGTTTATAAAAAGCATTGGTGTTCCAGTCTGCCCCTCCTCCTGCATCTGTATACTGTAAATCAGGGGTGGCCACCTCCCAAGAGACTCTGATCTACTCAGAGTTTAAAACTGGGGGTGATCTACCCCCTTTTGGGGGGTTCAGGTCAAAGCTGTTGAGTTTTTTTTAAAGGAAGGGAAGCGCTGTTTTGGGGGGTTTAGGTCAAACTTGTTGAGCTTCTTTTAGGAGGGAGGGAGGCCCATTTTTGTTTAGGGCTTCAGGTCATAGTTCAACTTTTTTGAGGGAGGAGGAAAATTTTGGGTGAGCTTTTTTTAGGGGTTCCAGTGACCTACCAGTGATCTACCACAGACATCCAGTGATCTACTGGTAGATCACAATCTACCTGTTGAACGTGCCTGCTGTAAATCAAGCAGAGAGAAAGCTGCTTACAAGGCTCCTGTACATGCAGAGTTCCAGCATCACAGCGTCATCCAGAGACACCCACAAATATGAGTTATCTCTCTCTCTATTTCTTCCTTCCTTCCCTCCCTCTTCCATCCTTAATAAAATACGGGGGGAGGCAGATAAGCCCCACATAGAAAGCCCATCAACATGGGGGGAATGACTCTTTCAAATACGGTATTTACCAGTAATTGGGGGGGGGGGGGAGAGGCACCTAGGCCTCTAGGAGTTGGCTGCTATGCCTAGGAGTAGGACAATTCAAGAAAGCAGAATGATGCATATGCTATGGTAATATATCAATAGAATCATAGAATTGTAGTCGGAAGGGACCACAAGGGTCATCTAGTCCAACCCCCTGCAATGCAGGATTTTTTTTCCTAAGGTGGGGCTTGAACCATGGTTGAAATATTATGCTGATATGCAGCAACGCCTCGGAGCCGTCGTGGCTGCAGCCGTGTCTTGCCTCACCCTCGCCCGCCCTGCCACCCCCTTTCGCCTGCCCGACCCTCCCGTCCTCTCCAGCCAAGCAGGGTAGCCGCCAACGCTACCAGCCCCAGAAGCACAAGGTGGCCGCTGCTGCCACCGCCACGATGTCATCAGGCCTGCTGGCCCTGTAGCCCCGCCCACTTTGTGGCCCCTCCCCTTCCGTGCCTTGGCCCCGCCCCTGAACGACCATGGCTTGGCCCCCCCCCCCTAGTTTTGATCCTGGCTACGCCCCTGGGACCAGCACAGCCACCTGGGTTTTCCAGGGGGCCCACTCAGTGTGGACCAGTCACCTGACTCAGTCTCAGTAAGGGGGGGGGTCTCCATGCATCTGAGCAGGAATGGAGGGTGGGGACAAAGCTTCATGGTCTTTAAACAGCCTGCCTTGATATTTTCCTCCCCCCCTGGAGCCCCCACTCCTTAAAAGCCCCTCTACCCTCTAAACTCACCTGATTCCCCTCCCACTGCTAGTCACGCTCTCTGGCTCCCCGTCGTGCTTGGCCTTGCCGGAGGGCACGCGCGGCGGGGAGCTGGAGGGCGCGGCGGGCGGGAACACTGAACTCGCGCTCTGCCGGGCTGTGCCGCCTCCGCCTGCTCAGCCAAAGTGGCGGAGATCTCCTGTCGCCAGCGCCCCCTCCATTTCGGTGCCCTAGGCGACCACCTAGTCCGCCTAAATGGATGCACCGGCCCTGTCGATATCCTGTTGGTCTTACGTTATTATGTTCTTATCCCGTCCAGATTTTTAGACTTAAATGCATTTTATATGTGGTTTGGTGTATCTCACAAGTGGTAATTTTTTTCTGCATTTTTCTAAACAGAAAGGAAAGGAAGGTTTTTGGCCCGAGTTCCTGGATGCCTTGCCCTGACAGGTTGGACGCAGTGTTCCAAAATGCTCCTTCAAAGGTGCTCAGGGCAGGGTGGACTTGGGTAAGCTTTCATAATATGACACCCTGAGTGACGCCCCCAAATAGATCTTCTCAATTTTGTGCACCATCGGCTTAGCGGCCTGCATTGCCCAAAATTCAGCACTACTCAGGACAACGTCTCTCTCACCTTTGCAGAAAGCCCAAAGGCCTAACTCATATCAATTCCCTGGAAGGACCCAATTTTGTTTGGCAACGCTGAACTTTAGCCTGTATTCAAAGCCATCCATCACCTGACTGCTTCTTAAATATCAGTATGGCCACAGTGTGGTACAGCTGTATAAATAATTCACGATGGAAGAAGAGATGCCACACCTTCCGTGGCCTAATGGCGTCATTACAGTGGTTTGCTTAAAGTGATTAGATGTTGCTGTGTGTTGCATGGCTGTCTCTGGGGTTTCGCTGCTGCTCTAGGCCTCACAGAAATGGCCCTGCGTCATTTCGCAGCTCAGACAGTTGGAGCGGGTGGAAATCTCTGCCTGCCACAGCATTATTAAATCGCAGCCCATGAGTACTTTCCCAACTACCCGTTGTTGTTAAGCTAATTAAACTATTAAATTATGTCAGCCGATAAACATTTGGAAGTTCTGAGGAAGGCAAACTCATGAATACCACAGAAAAGAATAAAAAGCCCCAAACAGCATGATTGATTATCTTAAACATAGCACTGTACATACTGAATAAATGTTGCGGGGGAACGAAAATATTGCTTTTATCAAGTTTTAAGGAAGCAGTTTTAGAGCAGTGAGGGGGAAATGTAATTGATTACACCCTGAAACATTTCACTGATTGAATCCATGACCCCAACTGTTGTAAGGTCAGCCCATGATAGATTAGCACAGCCTCGGATACCATGGATGGGTTTGGTGCCGGCAAGCTCATTATAAAAGATGTCAGGGCATGTAAATCATTGGAAACAAATACAGACATCCATCAGAGACATACAGATACCAATTACAGGCAGCAGAGTGAAGCTGGATTAGTATGCAAAATTTATTTTCAACTATCACAACGTGAAGAGTTGACTCAAAATTGTCCATTAAACAGATGCAGCCGGCAAGGAAGGCTTCCTATGCAAGTGTTGCCCATAGGAAAAGAATTTTTGGTTCCTTGCCTTCTCTCATGAATGACTCTGTGTCTAAACCCAACAATGATTGGAATACTTATTTAACATTCTTAAGAGATAGACCAGGTACACATTGCACGCCATGCTTATGGGAGATTATTTTGTTGTTTTGTTGTTTAGTCGTTTAGTTGTGCCCAACTTTTCATGACCCCATGGACCAGGCACTCCTGTCTTCCACTGCCTCCCGCAGTTTGGTCAGACTCATGTTGGTAGCTTCGAGAACACTGTCCAACCATATCGTCCTCTGTCGTCCCCTTCTCCTTGTGCCCTCAATCTTTCCCAACATCGGGGTCTTTTCCAGGGAGTCTTTTCCAGGGAGTCCAGGGAGCCTCAGCTTCAGGATCTGTCCTTCCAGTGAGCACTCAGGGCTGATTTCCTTAAAAATTGAGAGGTTTAATCTTCTTGCACTCCATGGGACTCTCAAGAGTCTCCTCCAGCACTATAATTCAAAAGCATCAATTCTTCAGCGATCAGCCTTCTTTGTGGTCCAGCTCTCACTTCCATACATCACTACTGGGAAAACCATAGCTTTAACTATACGGACCTTTGTCGGCAAGGTGATGTCTCTGCTTTTTAAGATGCTGTCTAGGTTTGCCATTGCTTTTCTCCCAAGAAGCAGGTGTCTTTTAATTTCGTGACTGCTGTCAGCATCTGCAGTGATCAAGGAGCCCAAGAAAGTAAAATCTTTCACTGCCTCCATTTCTTCCCCTTCTATTTGCCAGGAGGTGACGGGACCACTGGCCATGATCTTCATTTTTTTTTTTTATGTTGAGCTTCAGACCATATTTTGCGCTCTCCTCTTTCACCCTCATTAAAAGGTTCTTTAATTCCTCCTCACTTTCTGCCATCAAGGTTTTGTCATCAGCATATCTAAGGTTGTTGATATTTCTTCTGGCAATCTTAATTCCGGCTCGGGATTCTTCCAATCCAGCCTTTCTCATGATGGATTCTGCATATAAGTTAAATAAGCAGAGGGACAATATACAGCCTTGTCGTACTCCTTTCCCAATTTTGAACCAATCAGTTGTTCCATACCCAGTTCCAACTGTAGCTTCTTGTCCCACATAGACATTTCTCAAGAGACAGATGAGGTGATCAGGCACTCCCATTTCTTTAAGAACTTGCCATAGTTTGCTGTGGTTGACACAGTCAAATGCTTTTGCGTAGTCAGAAGTAGGTGTTTTTCTGGAACTCTCTATCTTTCTCCATGATCCAGCGCATGTTTGCAATTTGGTCTCTGGTTCCTCTGCCCCTTCAAAATCCAGCTTGCACTTCTGGGAGTTCTCGGTCCACATACTGCTTAAGCCTGCCTTGTAGAATTTTAAGCATAACCTTGCTAGCGTGGCCCTTCTTTGGGATTGGGTTGTAGACTGATCTTCTCCAATCCTCTGGCCATTGCTGAGTTTTCCAAACTTGCTGGCATATTGGGTGTAGCACCTTAACAGCATCATCTTTTACAATTTTAAATAGTTCAGCTGGAATACCATCACTTCCACTGGCCTTGTTATTAGCAGTGCTTTCTAAGGCCCATTTGAATTCACTCTCCAGGATGTCTGGCTCAAGGTCAGCAACCACACTATCTGGGGTGTACGACACCTCCATATCTTTCTGGTATAATTCCTCTGTGTATTCTTGCCACCTCTTCTTGATGTCTTCTGCTTCTGCTTCTGTTAGGTCCTTTCCACTTTTGACCTTTATAATGGACAAAAGCCTCCATCCATAGTTCTTCAGGCACTCTGTCCACCAAATCTAAATCCTTAAACCTGTTCCTCACTTCCACTGTGTATTCATAACGGATTTGATTTAGATTGTTTCTTACTGGCCCAGTGGTTTTTCCTACTTTCTTCAGTTTAAGCTGGAATTTTGCTATAAGAAGCTGATGATCTGAGCCACAATCAGCTCCATATCTTGTTTTTGCTGACTGTATAGAGCTTCTCCATCTTTGGCTGGGAGAATATAATCACTCTGATTTCGATGTTGCCCATCTGGTGATGTCCATCTCTAGAGTCGTCTCTTGTGTTGTTGGGAAAGAGTGTTTGTGATGACCAGCTTGTTCTCTTGACAGAACTCTATTAGCCTTTGCCCTGCTTCATTTTGAACTCCAAGGCCAAACTTGCCAGTTGTTCTTTTTATCTCTTGATTCCCTACTTTAGCATTCCAATCCCCTGTAATGAGAAGAACATCCTTCTTTAGTGTCATTTCTAGAAGGTGTTGTAAGTCTTCATAGAACTGGTCAATTTCACTTTCTTCAGCACCGGTAGTTGGTGCATAAACTTGGATTACTGTGATGTTAAAAGTTCTGCCTTGGATTCGTATCAAGATCATTCTATCGTTTTTGAGATTGCATCCCAGTACAGCTTTTGCCACTCTTCTGTTGACTACGAGGGCCACTCCATTTCTTCTACGGGATTCTTGCCCACAGTAGTAGATATGATGGTCATCCAAACTGAATTCACCCATTCCCGTCCATTTTAGTTCACTGATGCCCAGGATGTCAATATTTATTCTTGTCATCTCATTTTTGACCACATCCAGCTTACCTCCATTCATGGTTCTTACATTCCAGGTTCCTATGCAATATTTTTCTTTACAGCATCGGACTTTCCTTTCGCTTCCAGGCATATCCGCCACTGAGCGACCTTTCGGCTTTGGCCCAGCCGCTTCATCAGCTCTGAATCTACTTGTACTTGTCCTCCGCTCTTCCTCAGTAGCATGTTGGACACCTTCTGACCTGAGGGGCTCATCTTCCAGCGTCATAACTTTTATATGCCTGTTGTCTCTGTCCATGGAGTTTTCTTGGCAAAATACTGGAGTGGTTTGCCAGTTCCTTCTCCAGGTGGATCACATTTAGTCTAAACTCTCAGTCCGTCTTGGGTGGTCCTGCATGGCATAGCTCATAGCTTCTCTGAGTTATTCAAGCCCCTTTGCCACGACAAAGCAGTGGTCCATGAATTGGACCTTGATTAAAGTATTATTTACTAGATGCTGTTCTAAAGTTTGTTTTACTAATATTTTGTCATATATATATATATATATATATATATATATATATATATATACACACATATACATATACATATATATGTATGTATGTATGATATTGTAATTTGAATTTGAATGGCTGTCTTATTTATCCTTCTTGATCCTGAGTTCAAAACAAATCTATAAATAACTTTGTTAACTCTCTATATTATTTTTGCATCTGTTCATTCATTTAATTCCCTTCTGCATTAATCTGCCAACATGCTTTAAAGATAGAAACGCTTACAAAAAGAAAACACTTACAAATACAAAAAATATTTCTCTTAGAATATTTAATTACAATTTTATTTAAGAAAGATTTAATTATAAACATTTTAGATCAAAAATACACATTTCCAAATGTATTTTATCTGAAAACAAAATGTGTTCTGATACTATGTGTGTGCATTTGTGCCAAGAATTGCATAGCAACATTCTGAGTATGAACACTGATGGACAGCTTGCTTTCTGATCTGTGTATGGGTTGGGGTGGCATGGATCAGGGCACTCCATGTCCAGGCGCAGTGCTAGGGCTTTTTGCGCCCTAAGCAAAACACTTTCTGGCGCCCCCCCCCCCAGCCGAAGCGCGCCGGTGCGGGGGTGTTTTGCCGGCTGCCTTCCCTTTGGCTTGGGGAAGGCAGCCAGCGAAAACTTCCCCGCATCAGCGCGCTTCGGCTCCGGGTGACGGGGCGAAGCGCCCCGGTGTGGGGAAGGGGAAGGCAGCCGGCAAAACCACACGCCGCTGATGCCCCTGCGTCCCCTCCATTGGCGGGAGGAGCATGGGCCAAGGGGGGAGCTCGGCACCCTCCCGCCTGTGGAGGGGACGCATTGAGCTCCTCAGCAGCAGCGGCTGCAGCGAGCAAGCGGTGGCGGCGGCAGCGCCCATAGCTGAAGGCTTCAGCTGTGGGCGCTGCCGCCGCTTGCTTGCAGCAGCCGCTGGGGAGCTCACAGCGTCCCCTCCGTGGGCAGGAGGGCGCTGAGCTCTCCTTTTGGCTCGCGCTCCTCCCGCCTGTGGAGGGGACGCTGGGGGCTCCTCGGCGAGCGAGCGGGTGGCGGCGGCGGCAGCACCCATAGCTGAAGGCTTCGGCTGCGGGCGCTTGCCGCCACTACCACCATCGCTCGCTCGCTCGCTGCGGCCACCGCCGCTGGGGAGCTCTCGGCGTCCCCTCCATAGGCGGGAGGGCGCTGAGCTCTCCTGTTGGCTCGTGCTCCTCCCGCCTGTGGAGGGGATGCTGTGAGCTCCTCGGGGAGTGAGCGCGGGGGTATTGCGGGGCAGGCTCGGCAGCGCCCCCTCCAATTTGGCGCCCTAGGCAATGGCCTAGTCCGCCTAAATGGACGCACCGGGCCTGTCCATGTCAGAGTTTGCAGAGATCAAATTCCTGAAGCATCCCCATTACTCTCTTTGTTGTGAAAGCAACAGTTTTTCTCTCTAAACCTCTAAACCTCCTACAGTTCTAGAGTACCCTTGCTCAAATCATCATGTTTTTCAAAAGCTATTGCTGCAATTTTATTCTGCTTTGCTATCTCAAGCATCCCAAGAGATTGTTGGGCTTCTCCCACCCAATATCCGTAGCTGAAAAGAAACCAAATGTACAGTACTCTTTCTCCCCGTCTATCATGATCTTGTGCCTTAGGACTGATTCCACAAGATCTATTAAGTTCTCATCATTTCAATTTAAAATGGAGACCTCTGGCATAACCCATTCTGCCTCACCTTCACAGGAGAATGGAGTATCCTTGCCAATTATTGCCTAGATAGCTTTATAAACTCGTTTCCTCCAAGTATATTTTAGCAGCAGGGATAACTCATATGAGAAAAGGTTCACCTTCCTTTGAGTAATGTCACTCTGAGACACTATGGATCCAGCAGACATACCGAAGCTCTAACAGGACTTGTTTAAAATTAGGTATGTTACCTGATGAGTGACTGCTTTCATTTCCACATTCTCCGCTGCATTTGCAACACGCAGAGACAGGGGAATCTACATTTTAAAGTCATTTCACACTCAAACATGTACAATTTGTCTGCATAGCCCTCCAGACCAAAGAATAAATGGGGGGACAACTTTATTATCTCCCCAATGAGATGTAAAATGAAGGTCTTGACCACCCGTGATCATTAAAAATATCCCATGGCACTTGGCATGAAATGGAGCAGGGCCATTAGGCCTAATGTCTTGGCTAAGTTCCAATTTAGGTAACTATAATTACATCCTGTATTTCTCAGTCTGCTTTCCAGCTGAAAATAGAGGTTGTCCACTTTCCCCCTACCACTTCCGCTATATAAAAATGTTGTGTATATCCATGCAGTCTGAAAGCCACATCGGCTTTTAATTAATTCAGCTTAGTCCCACTGGAGATAAATAAAAGTGATGTCCAGGTCTTAAACACTTGCTACAGTGTATCTGGGACATTGCCGTCATTGCCAATGGATGTAGCATCATTATATTTCTGGTGCTGCATTGTCACAGCCGTAGATGTATGTTCTGATACCATGAATTGGATTACTGTATTTTTCCATGTATTGGATAAGGGTTTTTTTACTCAAAAATCATGTCATCCAATACACAGATAGTGGCATGTGGGGGCGCCGCCAGCCATCTGGTTGGTGGGAGCACAACTTCCCCTGATGCCGCTGCGTGGGGGCGGCCCTCCCTTGGTTGTTTCCCCGCACATAGTGGCATCGGGGGAGGTTGCACTCCAGCTCAGGAGCGCAAATTCCCCCAATGCCACTGTGTGTGGCGGGCACTCCCTGGGTTCTGGAACAATCAAGCGGCCAATGCTGAAAATCGCTCACCCGTCAAACGAAGTGCGAGGCCAAGATTCTAAGCGGCATATGGCAGCTGGATTGTTGGGGAGGGGGAATGCCGAAAATTGCTGACCTGCTGGAACGCTCATGTCGCAGAAAACACCTATCTGCTGCCCAATCAGTGGATAGCCATCAGATAGGTGGTTTCTGAAACATGAGCGGTTGTGTGCTGTGTTCTGGTGGGTGAGTGATTTTCAGCACCACCCCCCAACACACAAAAAATAATCCCCCCAAAAGCTCAATCCCCCCAATTTTCTACATTTTGAGGTCCCTAAAGTAGGGGTTATCTTATACATGAGGGCATTTTATAGACAGAAAAGTACAGTAAGTAGAGTTGACCGTGAGAACTCTCGTCGCCTCTTTTTTGTTAGTCCCAAAGGGGTGGGGAAGGAGCCATCATGGCTCAGGAGAGACACCATAGCTCCATGGCAGAGCTAGAGTGCTTGCCTTGTATGAAAAGGGTCCTGGGGTCATAGAATCATAGAGTTGGAAGAGACCACAAGGGCCAACCAGTCCAACCCTCTGCCAAGCATCAAAGCATTCCTGACAGTTGGCTGTCAAGCCTCCGCTTAAAGACCTCCAAAGAAGGAGACTCCACCACACTCCTTGGCAGCAAATTCCACTGTCGAACAGCTCTTACTGTCAGGAAGTTATTTCTTCCTCGTCTATATGACATCCTTTTAAATATTTGAACATGGCTATCATATCACCCCTTAACCTTCTCTTCTCCAGGCTAAACATACCCAGCTCCCCAAGCAGGTTCCTTATAAGGCATTGTTTCCAGGCCTTTGACCATTTTGGTTGCCCTCCTCTGGACACGTTCCAGCTTGTCAGTATCCTTCTTGAACTGTGGTGCCCAGAACTGGACACAGTACTCCAGGTGAGGTCTGACCAGAGCAGAATACAGTGGTACTATTACTTCCCTTGATCTAGACGCTATACTCCTATTGATGCAGCCCAGAATTGCATTGGCTTTTTTAGCTGCTGCATCACACTGCTGACTCATGTCAAGTTTGTGGTCTACCAAGACTCCTAGATCCTTTTCACATGTACTGCTCTCAAGCCAATCTGTGGCTATGAAGATAGGTCAATCTGTGCCATCTCTGAGTAGGGCTGGGGAAGAACCTAGATAGCCAGCCTAGCCCAGGCAGGGGCAGCCAGTCTAGCCTCATGCCCCACCCCCTGCCACATCCCCACCAGAATGTCTGACACCACTGTACCAAAGCTCTCACCAAACATGGCAGGAGCTGGAGCACTCCTCAAAGCAATGTCACTCAGCTTCTCCCCCCCCCCAGTGGCAGAAGCAGTGGGGTCAGCAGAATGCTGCTTCTTTCACTTCCATCACCTGAGACAGGTGCCTCAATCTGTCTCATGGGTGGACCAGCCCTGAGTCCAGTTCCCATCAGCCCCAGGCAGCTTGGTGATCAACAAAGGGAGTTGTAGTCTGATAGCACATGGAATGCATTGCATTGGCTATTCCTTGTGTAGATCATTGATCTTTAACTGGTGGGTGAGGACCCAATACCAGGTCACAGCCTAATCTGAAGTTGTTGCAACAACAGCACTGCCACCATACAAATAAGTTGCTGAAAAATTAAGAAATTGGTCTCTAGGTGCATGTTTCTGTTAAAGGTGGGTCCTGGGTCTAGAAAGGTTGAAGACTACTTATGGAGATAATACTGAGCTCTGCGGGCTGTCATGATGGAAGGCAGCTTTTTGAAAGAACATACAGACATTTTTGAAACATTTTTGAAAGAACATACAGACATCCAGACTAATAACCATTGATAGGTCTCTCTTCCTGCTCCATGATTTTGCCTAATTCTCTGTCAAAGGCATCTAAGCCTCTTGTGGCAGTGGGTTCTATTGTTGTTGTTGTTTAGTCATTTAGTCGTGTCCGACTCTTCGTGACCCCATGCCTCCCTCAGTTTGGTCAAACTCATGTTCGTAGCTTCGAGAACACTGTCCAACCATCTCATCCTCTGTCGTCCCCTTCTCCTAGTGCCCTCCATCTTTCCCAACATCAGGGTCTTTTCCAGGGAGTCCCCTTCTCCTTGTGCCCTCCATCTTTCCCAACATCAGGGTCTTTTCCAGGGAGTCTTCTCTTCTCATGAGGTGGCCAAAGTATGGAGCCTCAGCTTCAGGATCTGTCCTTCCAGTGAGCATTCAGGGCTGATTTCCTTCAGAATGAATAGGTTTGATCTTCTTGCAGTCCATGGGACTCTCAAGAGTCTCCTCCAGCACCATAATTCAAAAGCATCAATTCTTCGGCGATCAGCCTTCTTTATGGTCCAGCTCTCACTTCCATACATCACTACTGGGAAAACCATAGCTTTAACTATACGGACCTTTGTCGGCAAGGTGATGTCTCTGCTTTTTAAGATGCTGTCTAGGTTTGTCATTGCTTTTCTCCCAAGAAGCAGGCGTCTTTTAATTTCGTGACTGCTGTCACCATCTGCAGTGATCAAGGAGCCTAAGAAAGTAAAATCTCTCCCTGCCTCCATTTCTTCCCCTTCTATTTGCCAGGAGGTGATGGGACCAGTGGCCATGATCTTGGTTTTTTGATGTTGAGCTTCAGACCATATTTTGTGCTCTCCTCTTTCACCCTCATTAAGTGGGTTCTATAAATCCATTATATAAACATGATGGACACGTTGGGCCTCACTTAGGTCATGAAGATAGGCAGCTGAAGCTGGTCTTCTTTAACACAGTTTGTAGGTCTCAGCTACAATTGTTGGCGTTGCTTCAACCAAGAGAAGCTGCTTTTCAATTATTATAAGCTCACAAATGGCTGGGAGGATAAGTATGTTTGTGTCTACAGTATTTGTTTACCAACTGTTGTAGGGGTGGATGAAAATATATATAGATACAGGCAGGTTCCACTATCTGCCTGCTCATTATGCAAAAATCCAGTTATAAAAAAATAAATAAAATAAAATAAAAATTACCGGTATGCCCAAACCTCACTATGCCGAACAGCCAGAGTTTGCCCACTTCCTTACTTGTTACTCAGCAGCAGCCCATGTTGGGCAGAAACCATGGAGGGGGGGGGCTGGGCAAAGCAGAGAGCAGGAGAGATTGGACGAATCAGTTTTCCCTTTGTCTCCTTTTTGCTGGCTGACTGCAGCCATTTCAGAAAAAAATCATAGCTGGGGTGGGAATTGGACATTAAAAATGTTCTCATAGAAAATAATGAAACCCGTCAGCTCATTATGCAACCACTCGCCTAATGACCATTTACTGGGAATGCATTGTGTTCAATAAGTGGGATCCATGTGTATTGCTTAAGCCATAAATTATATCATTTCTTCCAAATATTATTATTACAGCCCAACTTTAGAGTAAAACAGATGTGTGCGTACACACACAGAGAGGGAGAGGGAGAGAGGGAGAGAGAGCGAGAGCGCGCACTAATGTATTACTGGGGAAAACTGGGGACGTTGCCATAGTAAGGAACCTGTGATCTTTCAGATGATTTCTGAAGTAATGGTTGCCAACTGGGTGACTTTATAAGAGGGTTGAACACATTCATACAGGGGAATGAAGCTATCAATGTCTACTAGCTACGGTACAATGAGTATCTTCTCCTTCTACTGTTGGAGGCAGTAATGCTTTTGAATACCAGTTGCTACAGACTGCAGAGGGGACAGTTGCTCTTGCCCTCAGGTCCTGGCTGCAGAATTCCCATTGGGGCACCTGGTTGACCACTATGAGAACAGGATGCTGGACTGGATGGGCCTTTGGCCTGATCCAACTTGGCTCTTCCTACGTTGCTGGACTACAACTACCAATGTCTCTAACCACTAGGCGTGCTGGCTGGGGCTGCTGGGAGTCAATACAGCTATCCTATCCATGGCCTAGTAGGCAAACACACAGGTGTGCCCCAGGTGACAAGCGACTGTGGAAACAGCTGGAGGTGCAGTTGCCCAGGTATGCCCTCAGGGTTCATCTGACCGTGATTACTGGGGAGGGCATGATAAACCACCCACCTCCTTTCCCTGCCTCTTTCCATAATTAAGCTCTGCAGAATTATCAGGCGAGATTAAAGCCCCCGGCTCCCCCCCCCCATTAAGTAAGTGGATGTGTTGTTTTGGGCTTGGAGAGGAATTGTCCCTGCTGATCTTGATGAATGGGCTGGCGAGATTCTTAGAGTTTCCTTTGGAAGTGGAGGAAGTAAGCACACAGTTGCTCTCGGCTTCTCTGATAAGTAGAGGCTACCGGTATGCTTTTGCAGGACTCAACCACAGTAGCAGTCCATTTTCTCTGGGAAGCATTGCCTTGATTTGCATGGCATTCTTAACCTTATATGGTTGGCAGACTCAGCAAATGATCCTTTTCTTCTTGAATTAAATGCAATCAAGCTGAGCACTGAGGAAAAAATGATGGATGGATGGTGTCACATTGGAAAACACGTATCTTATGGCCACTTATCTCAATGACATAAGGGGACTTGGAGGCAGGATGGAAAGTAAATGCAAATGGGAGCTGGGTGCTTTGTGCCCAAGAGTAATTGCTCCAGGGACCGGTCACAGCTTACCATGATTTTTCATGAAGGGAAGGATTTTTTTTTATTGCTTTGTGAGTCAGTTGTAAAGATTAATTATTAGACCGGGGGGGGGGGGGAACGGGACCACAATATATTTCCAGACTTAGTGGGAAAAGGAAAGCCTTGTACTTGAAAAGGACCAGCCTTTTCTAGCCTGTTACTGATGTTACTGTTACTCTTCTACTTTCAAATCACCATCTTCTTGCCCAATTGAGAAAGCAAGATCTAGAACAGGGGTGTCAAACTCAAATTCATCGGGGGCCACATCAGCAGTTTGGTCACCCTCAAAGGGCCGGTTGTATCTGTAGGACTATGTGTCCACTCTTTATTACCATAAATTATTGTCACTGCATTCAATTATTACTGTTTTTTGTAATAATGTAAGTAATAACTAGCTCTGAAAGCAGAAACATAGTCAGAAAAATGGCAAGTAGATATTCAAATGTACAATTATTGTACAATTTATTGAAAAATGATTTTTGGTAACTGCACTGGGTGGTGGAGGCTCGCTAGGGTTTCATGCAGGACCTTTGCAGAGCTACTAGTACCTGGAGATGCTGGGGTCCTTCTGCATGCAGGACAGATGTTCTGCCAGTGAGCCACCACTCTTCACCAAAGGGACTGGCTGAGGTTGACTCACTGGAGCTGCTCTCCTGGTTCCAGGGTTTAAGGGCCAGAAGTATAAAGCAGCATCCTATGTTTCTGAGGAGAGGGAGAGGGAGGGAGGGAGGAAGGAAGGAAGGAAGGAAGGAAGGAAGGAAGGAAGGAAGGAAGAAAAGAGGGAGTGGGAGGGAGAGAGGAAGGAAGGAAGGAAAGAGGGGAGAGAAAGAAGAGTAGGAAATAAGGAAGGGAATAAAGAAGGAAAGAAAAAGAAAGAGGGAGAGAAGACGGACAGGGAGAAAGAAGGAAGGAAATAGAGGGAAAGAAAGAATAAGAATGAGGGAGAGGAAGAAAGATGGGAAGGACGGACGGACGGAAGGAAGGAAGGAAGGAAGGAAGGAAGGAAGGAAGGAAGAAAAGAGGGAGCAGGAGGGAGAGAGGAAGGAAAGAGGTGAGAGAAAGAAGAGTTGGAAAGAAGGAATAAAGAAGGAAAGAAAAAGAAAGAGGGAGAGAAGACAGAGATAAAGAAGGAAGGAAGGAGAGGGAAAGAAAGAATAAGAACGAGAGAGAGGAAGAAAGAAAGGGAAGGGGAGGGTCGCCGCCTTGATTCAGCGCCAGAAAAGAGCGCGAAGGGACCCAGGGGCAAAAAGCATTTCCCGTGCAGCGTGAGGCAGCGGGTGTCCGTTTTAGGAGAAGTGCGTAAAGCCTCAGAGTTGCACGTTCGTGAGGCTGAGCCGCTGCTGAGCTCACGTTCATGAGGCTGAGCCACGGCAGGAGGAGGAGGAGGTGAGGCAAGAGGAGGCGGCGGTGCCGGGCAGCGCAGTGCGGAGAGTCCCGAGCCTCTGGGATGCAGCAGTGCTCTGTAGCACTTTGAATCCTCCTCCTCCTCCACGCGGCATTGCTGGGTGCTTTGTCTATGCTTCAGCAGCAGCAGCAGCCGTTTCCAGGCGCCGAGCCGTGGCAGGAGGAGGAGGATTCAAAGTGCTACAGAGCACTGCTGCGTCGCAGAGGCTCGGGACTCTCCGTGCAGCGCTGCCGGGCGCTGACCTGGCAAGCTGCCCCCTCCTTCTCCTGCTGTGGCTCGGCGCACTCCACGCAGCGCTGCTCTGGCCGCCTTTCTACCCCCCCCCCGCCCCAGCTGTTTGTCGGTGCTTTGCCGGCACAGGTCCCGCTGGCTGGGGCGCTCGGCGGGCCACATGACAAGGTCTGGCGGGCCGGATTTGGCCCCCGGGCCTTGTGTTTGACACCCATGATCTAGAAAGTAACCTGCTGCATTCATTGGGACAATGACATGTTGGGACAGCCCCATGGTTGTCATGGCAGCCATGAAGTCCTGAGCCACCCCAAAGTTAACCACTTTGGCATGGATGGTCAAGACCACCAACACCAGCAGTCTGGGAATCCTCAAATCTACCTCTGAGACCAGCTCTGTCAGGTCAGACAGGGAGACGCTGGGCACTGAGGTGGGCAGTAAAACAGCAAAATCCCTAATCTGTCCCAAATACCCAAGACAAGGAACAAACACTCTGGACCCCTGGGCAGAGAATCTGGAGAGACAGGTGGACTCTCTGTAGACTACAGCAGCTCCTCTTCCCTGGCCCTCAAGTCTGGGCACATCTGGGTGAAGCCAAGTCTACCCTGCTCACCCACCCTGGTCTCAGTGATACAGGCCAGATCGGCCTCATCATCCACAGTCAGATCATGGATGAGGGAGATTTTATTCTGGGGTGACCTGGCATTCAGCAGCAGCAGCAAAGTCAAGGGCTGGTTGATAGGACAACCACAGTTTCCAAGGATGGAGGGACCTGTGTCACGGGCCCCTTAAAAAACCTGCCCCCACACCATACCCCCCCTTACCCAGAAACTCTGTGATTGGGGTCCCACCAGCTCTCACCAGCTCCTCTCTTCCCAGGCATATTTTACCACCTTTAATTACAACAACCACCACCCATAAATTTAAAAAATGCACAAGTTAAGAAGTAGTTAAAACAAGTTAAAATATTTTAAACATTTAAAGGTAACGGTAAAGGTACCCCTGACAATTGGGTCCAGTTGCGGATGACTCTGGGGTTACGACACTCATCTCGCTTTACTGGCCGAGGGAGCCGGTGTTTGTCCACAGACAGCTTCCAGGTCATGTGGCCAGCATGACTGTGTGCTGCTCTGGAGAACCAGAGCAGCACACGGAAACACTGTTTAAACATTTAGGGCAAGGCTATCCCAGCTCCTGCCAACCTAGCAATTTGGAAGCACGTCAAAGCACATAAATAGGTACCGCTCCAAGCAGGAAGGTAAATGGCGTTTCCGTGCACTGCTCTGGTTCGCCAGAAGCGGCTTAGTCATGCTGGCCACATGACCTGGAAGCTGTATGCCGGCTCCCTCGGCCAATAATGCGAGGTGAGCGCACAACCCCAGAGTCGGTCACGACTGGACCTAATGGTCAGGGGTCCCTTTACCTTTACCTATCCCCAAAGAAGATGATGTTAAGGGAATAACCTTTGCCCTTGCCTCCCCTCAAAGCAGCTCCTCCGCCTAAGTGGTAACTCTGCTTGGGGTCATTCACTTCACAGGGCGCCCCCACCTGGGCATCACCACCCCTTTTGGTCCAGATATTGAAACAGCCCCTACTCTCTCAGTAGATAGAGTCCAGATTGGGCTCTCAATTCAGCAGGGGATGGGGGCTTTCCTCTGCCAGGCAAAGGCGTAAAAAGGCTAGCTTCCTCAAGAGGAGGAGGAATTCCAGCAGCTGTGGGCCAGATGAACAGCTCACCACTTCTGACTTCTGCTACCTTCAAGAGTGAAGTATCAGTTCTCCTAAAACTTCCCCCTCCCCCAATAATCAATTTCTCCCAAAGGGGCTGGGAAAATATCACTAACTGCTGCCTGGACAAAATTAACACTCGGGTGCCTGGGAGAAGAGAACCATTTATGCCTGGCACTGAAAACACGTCACTGTCAAAAAACAACAACAATCCATAGCAAAAGGCAGCTGCCCTGGACCCCATTTCCCACCCAGCTTTCTGCTGTTCTTGCTGGCTCTGACTGTGACTACAAAAAACATCAATCAGCTTGATTGCCCGGGGGGGGGGGAGCTCCTTCCATTTTCATACTGAACTTTAGATTGCATTGTATAAAAAGGGGGGTAAATGATACCTGGATGGTTAAGTCCAGTTGAAGGCGACTATGGGGTTGTGGTGCTCATCTCACTTTCAAGCCGAGGGAGCTGGTGTTTGTGCGCAGACAGCTTTCTGGGTTGTTGCCAGGAGGACTGAACCACTTCGGGCACAATGGAACACTGTGACAGAAGCCAGAGCACACAGAAATGCCATTTACCTTCCTGCCACAGCGGTACTGTACCTATTTATCTACTTGCACTGGTATGCTTCCTCCCTCCTCTTGCTCCCCTGATTCCCAAGGAGTTGAGATTGGTGGCATATATGGATGGACTCATCATTCGCTGTGCATGTCTTTGCACCAATCAGTCAAGGCATGGGAGGGCTGATGTTTGTGTATGTGTGTAACAATTCTTTCAAGGCTTTGCAAATGTCTTTGCTTCCCATAAGATGGCATAGAGTGCACCAAAACAACCCCTTTCTTTGGCATGGGGAACTGTAGAAATAATAGGCTGACCGGTGAGCTTGCCATTTGCTTGCTTCTCCACAGGGAGAAGCAGAAAGCACAAGGAGGATCAACAGCAGGAAATCCGGCCCAATTTGTGGTGGCTGCAGGAGCCAGGAGCTGCGAAAAGAACGCAGACATTTTCTTGGAAGGCTGTGAAGCAAACAGCTATGGATCTTATCTGCTTATCATCTCTCAGTTTGTATCACCAATTTGCCAGTGGTGGCCTAGTGGTTAGAGTGCCAGGCTAGGACCTGGGATACCAGGGTTTGAATCCCCACTTGGTGGTGGAGCTGCACACAGGAATTTTATAGGGAACCTGTGAGAAAAGGAGGCAATAGTCCATTAGGATGAATGGGGCACTGCTCCACTGACCCGAGCCCACTCTTGGCTAGGCTCCCCCATCAGACTACTTACATGCCTCCAGTCCTTAGGGAAGCACAGCCCATCAGTTTCTTCTTCCTTAGCTTCAGTGTGGCCTGTGCAGAACTGAGCAGGGAGCAGGATGAGGACAAAAGTAGAATGAGTTGGCACCATCTGTCACTGGCTTTGGTTCCCTCTACTGTTGACTTCCCAATGTGCACCAGCCACCACTGTCCTGAACCATAACTCCCATCAGCTTCAACAAGCATGACCAGTGATGATGGGAGCTGTGGTTCAGTAACATCTGGAGCAGGGGTCAGCAACCTAAGGCCCATGGGCCACAAGCGGCCCACAGGGCTCATTTAACCAGCCCACAAGCCGCCCCGAACTGAGCCACCCGCTTGGCAAGTCCCTGCACGCTGTGCTAAACGGGTGCAGCGCTGTGCAGGGACTCACTTCCGCAGTGCCGGAAATCACGTCTGCGCAGACACCAGAAATCGCGGGCGCATGGCCCACGGAGGGATCTCTGCTGGTGAGGTAAACCTTGCTGACCCCTGATCTGGAGTGTCAAATGTTCCCCACAGGTGGATTAGATGAACTACAACCTTCCCCCTCCATAGTTCTAGGCTTGGCTGGATGGACTACTGGGCTGATTCAGAACAAGGCAAGTTGGAACGTTCAAGTGAGATTTACCCAATGTTCTCACCTTGGGATTTTGCCCAATTTCAAAATGTGTGTGGACGTTTTGTTTCGGTTCTGCTACAGATGCTTCACAGTCTCTCCTAATGGGCTTTAGCTTCTAGCCTTGGCCTTCTGTTGGAGTAGATTGTTTGTTTAGCCAATGATCCTAGAAAATTCTTGCGGAATATTAAATTATAATCATGCCTGGGCACCTATAAAGTAGGTCACCGGTCTTTTAGCTTAATCAATCATAATGGTGTGCTGTCTCCTTTCATAAACCACCAGCTTTTATTTGTATCCACATGGATAATGGAGGGGATTTGGTTTGTTCTGCTGAAATGTGGGAGAATCACCACCCTATTGTGGGCATTCTATGTTTCTTGATTGGATTTCCCTCCATTTTGCTTTGTTTGGACACAGTTGGAGCAAGAGTCAGTTTAAGGAGGATGAAAAATGCAAAGTGGCAGGGGTAGCCTGCCCTGTTTCACCACCTGAGGCAAAGCAGGAACTTGATGCATCCCCCTACTTCTGCCACCGATCAAATGTCTCCCTAACCAAGTTTGGTGAGAACCAGGGTATTCCACAAGGCGTTGCTGCTCATCTTCTCTGCCCCAAAGGTGGGGAAGATGATGAGTGGCAATGCCACTCACTGAAACACCTCCCTCTCAGCAGTGAGAGGGGGGCATTCCAGCATCTTTGGGAGTGGTGGCTTGGTTGGGCACAGTATTGCCTCTTGCACTTCTCTCGTCTGAGGCAGGTACTTTATCCCACCTGATTGGTGGGCCAGCTCTACAAAGGAAGCTGCATTTAATGAAGCCCAGGAACTAGATGAGCACCATCTATGCCCGTTCATCTTTGTATGCTTATCATGTCAGAAAGTTTAATAGTAATGTAACAGGTAAAGGGACCCCTGAAAATTAGGTCCAGTCGCGGATGGCTCTGGCGTTGCGGTGCTCATCTCGCTTTACTGGCCGAGAGAGCCGGCATACTGCTCTGTGGCCAGCATGACTAAGCCACTTCTGGCGAACAAGAGCAACACATGTGTCACAGAGGTGGCGTTGTGACTACTCTAGAGTAACGACTCTCCAGACCGTTGCCTTTTCATGCTTTTATTATGTGCAGGCTATTTACAGTGCTAGAGCTGTACAGGACACATGTTTTCAGTCTGACCCAGAACCCTGGAATGGAGGTTCCCGCGTTTTCTTCCAACATAAGAGCCGGGGGCACTCCAAATCTCCTCCCCCCGTTTCCTCCGGCGTAATTCCGGAACTGGAGGGAAGAAGGCTCTCCTTTCCATGTTTTCCTTCTCCCCCTCTTCCCCCTCTCTCTCTTCCTGTCTCACGTGCAGCAGAGGCTCTGCCATCCTGCCGGAGCCCTGTCCCCTTCTTCCTCCTCCCTCGCTGGACTCTTCCCCCTTGCCGCTGACGCTGCTGGTGGTGGAGGAACTACTCCTCAGGATGGAAGAGGGGTCTCTGTACCTTTTGTCCCTTACAACATGGAAACACTGTTTACCTTCCCACCAGAGCGGGACCTATTTCTATACCTGCACTTTGATGTGCTTTTGAACTGCTAAGTTGGCAGTAATGTAATCCATGCCTAATGGTTGCCTGATGTCCAAGAACTGTGTGTGTGGTGGGGAGCCAAGATGGCGTCGGCAGTGGAAACACCGTTTGAGCTCCGCATTAGTATTGTAGTATTTTATTAGAATCATAGAATCATAGAGTTGGAAGAGACCACAAGGGCCATCCAGTCCAACCCCCTGCCAAGCAGGAAACACCATCAAAGCATTCCTGACAGATGGCTGTCAAGCCTCTGCTTAAAGACCTCCAAAGAAGGAGACTCCACCACACTCCTTGGCAGCAAATTCCACTGCCGAACAGCTCTTACTGTCAGGAAGTTCTTCCTAATGTTTAGGTGGAATTTTCTTTCTTGTAGTTTGAATCCGTTGCTCCGTGTCCGCTTCTCTGGAGCAGCAGAAAACAACCTTTCTCCCTCCTCTATATGACATCCTTTTATATATTTGAACATGGTTATCATATCACCCCTTAGCCTTCTCTTCTCCAGGCTAAACATACCCAGCTCCCTAAGCCGTTCCTCATAAGGCATCGTTTCCAGGCCTTTGACCATTTTGGTTGCCCTCTTCTGGACACGTTCCAGCTTATCAGTATCCTTCTTGAACTGTGGTGCCCAGAACTGGACACAGTACTCCAGGTGAGGTCTGACCACAGCAGAATACAGTGGTACTATTACTTCCCTTGATCTAGATGCTATACTCCTATTGATGCAGCCCAGAATTGCATTGGCTTTTTTAGCTGCTGCATCACACTGCTGACTCATGTCAAGTTTGTGGTCTACCAAGACTCCTAGATCCTTTTCACATGTACTGCTCTCAAGCCAGGTGTCTCCCATCCTGTATTTGTGCCTTTCATTTTTTTTGCCCAAGTGTAGTACTTTACATTTCTCCTTGTTAAAATTCATCTTGTTTGCTTTGGCCCAGTTGTCTAATCTGTTAAGGTCATTCTGAAGCGTGATCCTGTCCTCTGGGGTGTTAGCCACCCCTCCCAATTTGGTGTCATCTGCAAACTTGCTCAGGATGCCCTCAAGCCCATCATCCAAGTCATTGATAAAGATGTTGAACAAGACTGGGCCCAAGACAGAACCCTGTGGCACCCCACTAGTCACTACTCTCCAGGATGAGGAGGAGCCATTGATGAGCACCCTTTGGGTTCGGTCAGTAAGCCAGTTACAAATCCACTGAATGGTAGCATTGTCTAGCCCACATTTTACCAGCTTCTTTACAAGAATATCATGGGGCACCTTGTCAAAGGTGTTTTACTAGTGTTTTACTATTGTTTTTATCTAAAAGGAGGATGGACAGTTGCAGATAGCCTGCACTGAGCTTCTACTTCAGCTGAGCGAGTAGAATTCCCTAAAGGAAAACAACAAGACTAAGATAAACTCCTGGGATAAAAGACAAATTTTCTACCCTGATAAGGGCTCGGTGAGGCCAGTGGGAGTTCCTCCCTTCATTTGAGGCCTTTCCAAAACCTTTTTGAAAATTCTTGGAAGCAAACCAAATACTCCCTGAAGCAGTCGAGGTTGGTCTGACATAAATTACAACCTTGGGGGTTTTGGAATAAGGCCTAAACAACGATCTTCAGCTGTGGAAATTGACTTCGGAAGAGAAAATGTCGAATCACCCCCTGCCTTAAGGCAAGAAAACTGTATGCTACCCAGACCCTTTTCTGTTTTTTTTTACAAACAGCTCTATCCTGGAGTCACTTTCCCTTGCCCCTGGAAACCCGGCCCCACAGTTTCCTTTTAGAGGTTTTAATTTACATTTAATATTCAAAGGATTCTATTTTATATATTGGACTAGTCATGGCTCATGGTAAGTGTTTGAGGGAATCTGAAGAGCCTTTACCCCTCCCCAAGCCAAAACTAAAAAGAACAGACTTCCAATGGGAGAAAAAAGGGAGTGGCCAGGCAATTCCTCAGGTTGAGGTGGAAACTTACAACTGCTTCCTCCCCTTGGAAAACCTTGAAACATCCCCCCCCCAAAGGGCACAGTGCTCTTCTTCCCAACCAAAGATTCAAATGAGTACGCCAAATAATAAGCAGACCCCTTCGGCTGAGGAAGTAATACCTAACCCAGTGGAATGCCCTAGGAGTGAACTACTACACTTGGTTATCAGAACTTTAAATTGTATTTTTAATAAAATGGACGTGATATCTTTACAAGTAGCTAACCTCCTGCGGAAAGTTGAGAACCTTGAATCTAACCCACTATAAAGCTTACCTTGTGAAGGAAAGTTTTTAGCTGCTCAATCCTCCAAAATTAAAAGAATGGAGAAGTAGAAATACCGTCCAAATAACCAGCTAAATAAAAAAATGTTAGTTCTCCAGCCTAAGAAAATTTGTCTCTCCATCTGGACTGAAACAAGTAAATGGCTAAACTTAGAGGGGGTCAAAGAATGCCTAAGTCAAATTATAAAGATCCAACAAATTGACCTGCATGCGGCGCTACCTCTATTACAACAAAATGGCTTCTGCAAAGTGATACTAGCATTCCACTCCTCAGAGATCCCCTCTATAATACTTTGTCGGAAAACGACTTTAGCTGTGAAAAATATCGTTTCAATGAGGGTGTTTATGGACAGCATTATTAAACTCTTGATACATAGAACAGCAGGAACTACACCCCTAAATGCAGAACGCTCGATCACACTAAGAAAAGAGGTGGACACCCAATCTCCTCAGCTAATTCTAACCTCCCCTCGAACACCTGTGAGGACCCCGCCTGAATCTGATATTCTACAAACATCTCTGGACGAGAGAGCCCTCGCTGCTTCTTTTGGCGAGCTCCCGTCGAAGAAACAAGCAGAAACAATACAAAACTTGATACGCTCAAACTACCAGTCCTGCAAGTACAGCAGAAAATAAAGAACAAAAGTAATCTGGTTGCAGCGTGCCCGATGGAAACTGACGATCTTCTTCAATTTAGCCTGATGCCCAAATCCCCGGCTGTGCAGCAGGCTTTAACGGCTCAGGCACAGTCTACAGTGAACACTGACCTGCGAGAGGCATCTCCATTACCTTTACTAATAAATTTAGATCCACCCCTTTCGGAATCGCCAGTAATGGGCGAGGCTTTAAGCCATCAAGAAGATTTAAATCACCTCTCGACGCATTCCTCCATGCCAGATCTTGAATCTTCATCTACACCGGAAGAAATAACAACTAACCTGCAAATGAGCACACAAAGGAACTCTGCTCTAACACTGGACCTGTTAAGGGGCTTTCGGCCATTTCAACAAACGCGTGATCACCCTGTTTCATCGCCAGTCCTGAAGGCAGACTTGATTGAAGATCTGATGGGTCATATAAACAAAATCATACAAATATCTAATGACAAACCAATTAGTGACATTACCTCTGTCAATTTAATTTCTTTTTCTCTAAGTAATGCCCCTTCATCTTTTCCAACCTGTTCTGAAAAGCCAATTATTCCAGGCCAAAGATCTACCTCTAGTGAAATGAGCGGCTCGATTTTACAGCCAAACCATCCTAATAAATCTACCTTGCTGGGATGTTCTGAGCGATCTCTACCTTCCCAAAGGAAAATTACTGAATTTGGGGGGGGGGCTAAAACTCCCCCAAATCTAGAACCCCTCCTCCATCCATGTTGACTATCTAATGACCAGCTTAGACATCCCCCAGTGTCATTCTTATGTTGGAATATTGCGGGATGGAGGGGAAAGAAATTCGATCCTGATTTTTTAAGATTTGTTTCAAGTAATTCTTCTACAAGAAACCTGGGAAGAGGAGGTGATTGATATAAATGGCTTTGATTTCATCCAGCTTCCAGACTGCCCTTCTCTCAAAGGCGGACGCCCTAGAGGAGGTCTGGCGATAGCCATTTCTCTTAAACTACAAGCAAAATTTACACCTGTAAAACTACTCTCCCCCCCCCCAATGCGATTACAGGCTTGATTTCAGGAGGAAAATGTGAGTTATTGGTCACAAATGTTTATTTTCCCCCTGGGGACCAAATAGCGGGCCTCCATTCTAAATGGGAAATGCTAGAAGAGCATTTATTTTTTTGTTATACCAAGTACCCAAATACCCCTTCTGTATTGGGAGGTGACTTAAATGCTCGTACAGCTGCAAATTGGGAGGCATTAAGCAAGGCTAAGTAGTGGGTTACTCCTGGCCATCAAAATCTGGATCTATCTTTCCATGCCCAGAGGTGATCAAAAGATGACAGAGTGAATGAAGCAGATGTCCTTCTCTACCAAATGATAATTCGTTTAAATATAATTATTTTAAATGGTAATTGTCCCCCGGATATTCCTGGTGAATTTACCCATTTGAGCGCACTTACAAATAGTGTTCTTGATTATTTCAAAGTTTCTAAAGATTTATTTTCAAATTTCTCTTTAAAATAGAAAATGTCCAACTGAGTGACCACCTCCCTTTGGTTGCCAAACTTTCTTTGAATTGGCAGCCGGTAGAGGCTACGCATCCCACACATATTGGATTAAATGCTGCAGCACAAGTGAGAGGAATAAAATGGTCTGTAAACCAGGCCCAAAAATATATGGAATTTTTTCAAAAAGGGATAGCTCAATCTCATATTGCCTCAAATCTAAATTCATATCGATATGATAAAATTATTAATGTATTTTCCTTGTTTATGGAAGATTTTACGTCCTCCTTTATAGTACCAGCCCACCGAGTAAACAATTCAGCAATTCAAGATTGGCACTCCCTGGTTTAATTTGCAATGCAAACAACCTAGACAGCACCTCCGTACTATCTATAATGAGTATAAATCCTCTGGCGCCTTAGTACTACCCCTGAATTACCATAAAAAAATTCCTTCAGTAGCACCTTAAAGACCAACTAAGTTTTTATTTTGGTATGAGCTTTCGTGTGCATGCACACTTCTTCAGATACCACAACAATTACCAACAAGCCAAAACTGCATATACGCAGGTTCAGAAAATTGTCGCCTCCAGATCCCATAGCTCACGACAATTTTGGCACCTGGTTAACAGAAGATCAAAAAAGTACCCCTTAACAGTTATCCCTGCCCCGGTTTGGGAATTATTCCTAAGGAAATATTTTGCGTTAACAGAAACTAAGACCTGTACTTTTGATGATCTATTTGAACACCTTCCTATCTGGCCTGCCACCAAGCCGGATGAAATTTTGGATTTAATTTCTAAACTTCATATCGGCAAAGCCAGACTTATTCCCGGCAGAAGCCATAAAACTTCATCCTATCTGGTGGGCAAAAATTCTTGCTATTACTTTTGATGCCATCTATGCAACTGGACTTATCCCAAAAACGTGGAAGGATGCCATTATAATTCCAATTTACAAAAAAGGTTCCCCAGATGACCTGGGGAACTATAGAAACATCAGCCTTTTGTCGATAACTGGGAAAATATATGCACGTTTTTTGTTAACCACCCTTGTCCAATGGTCTGAAGAAAACCAACTGATAGGCCCTGAACAAGCAGGATTCAGACCAAATCATTCAACTACGGACCATGTATTAGTTCTGTACCATCTAGCTCGAAAATATTCCTTTCCAACTCAAGGCCAACTCTGTGCGGCCTAAATTTATAGATCTTTGATAGTATTCCCAGAAGGTTACTTTGGGAAAAACTGGCATGCTGGGTAATTGATAGAAGGTTATTGTGGCTAATGATTCAACTTCACAAGGGGTTGGCTGCCAGGGTGAGAATAACTCCTGCCGGTGACCTCACAAATTCTGTACCCATCAACAAAGGAGTCCGGCAAGGGTGCATCTTAGCACCTTTTCATTTCAATTTATTTATCAGTGATATGAGGGCGCCTTTAACCGAATCCCAAATAACCATTCACGCCCCCCGCCTTGCAAACTACCGATGCCCACTACTGCTTTACGCAGACGATGCAGCAATCCTCTCTTTCTCGAGAATCGGCCTTAGGAGGGCACTCAAAATATTTGTTTTATATTGTAAATCCAATCTTCTTACCATAAATCAACCCAAATCCAAAGTTTTACTTTTCTCAAAAAGTCGGAAATCATATAACTGGGAACTAGACGGGAAACCTTTTGAACAGGTTTTTTTAATTTCAATACCTGGGAGTCTATCTCCAATATAATATGGGTTGGAAAGCACATATTGCATATACCCTAAATAAGGCCAAAGCCCTTTCTTTTGCGCTTTTGCGCTTTTTCTTTTCTGATGGGGCTCTCCATGTTCCATCTGCCTTGAAGGTATTTAACAACAAAGTGATCGCGACAATGGCCTATGCTGCCCCCCTGTTTTCAACTTTGGGGGGTTGGGCAACTGGAGCTTTCTTTCAGAGGGTAGGCTTGTGATGGTTTGGGTTCAAGATTCCCAACTTTCTGCATGAGGTTAGATACTTGTCAGGATATCTCATCCATTTTTTTAAAAAAAAATACAATGAAGAGTCCTGATAATCAAATGCAACTGCTCACTTTTGAGGCATTCCGCTGGGTCTGGCAGGACCCACCACATGTGATAAAATTCCCCAACTGATGTTTTGCATTTCCAAAACAACACAACTTATTTTGGTTCCTGTACATTTTAGCCAGTCTTGCCGGCGTCAAGTACCAGCAATATACCATTTTCGTTACATTTTCTTTTAACACTGTACAGGCCGTGAACTTTAAATTCTCCCTCCACAATTTTGACCATGCATCAATTGTTATATTATGCCCGAAATCTATAGCCCATTTGATCATTGATTCTTTTACAGCTTCATCCATCGTGTACCAGTCTAATAATAAACTATACATTTTTGACAGCAATCTTTGATTATTTCCCAACAGTTCAATTTGGAATTTTGATTTCTTTTCTTCAAAGCCACTCTTTCTTTTATCTTTATTAAATAGATCATTTATTTGATGGTATGTCCTCTTTCAGAGGGGTGCTGAAAAGGCGGCTGAAGCAGCAGGCCATGGAGAGGTTCATCATGAAGAAGCAAAGAGTGGAAGAGGGACCTGCTGCTCAGGCCAGCCAGCCTGAGACCATTCCTGCCTACAGTGCCTTCTGCCAGTTGAACAGCATTCATGCCATCCCCAGAGAGACCCTCCGCAGCTCTGGGTACGTAAAAGATGGTCCTGCCTCATGTTTGCTGATTTTTAAATGTTTTTCTGTCATGTTTAAAAAGTTGAAGTTTTGTGCTTGAAATTTTTGAAATCCTCTGTACAGTATTTATGCCTTTACAGAGCACTTTATAAACACTCTGTAAACCAAATTTGACTTTGTTCTGACTTTTTTTGCCCATAGGAACGCATTAATTAAATTTCAATGCATTCCTATGGGAAAACACGCTTCGCAAGACGAATTTTTCGCAAGATGAAATGTCTCGCGGAACGAATTAATTTTATCTTGTGAGGTACCACTGTACCTGAAGGAGTGTCTCCACCCCCATCGTTCTGCCCGGACACTGAGGTCCAGCGCCGAGGGCCTTCTGGCAGTTCCCTCATTGTGAGAAGCCAAGTTACAGGGAACCAGGCAGAGGGCCTTCTCGGTAGTGGCACCCGCCCTGTGGAATGCCCTCCCATCAGATGTCAAAGAGAAAAACAACTACCAGACTTTTAGAAGACAACTAAAGGCAGCCCTGTTTAGGGAAGCTTTTAATATTTAATAGATTATTTTAATATTCTGCTGAAGCCACCCAGAGTGGCTGGGGAAACCCAGCCAGATGGGTGGGGTATTAATATTAATATTATTAATAATAATATATTATTATTATTATTATTATTATTATTCTCAATTTGTACTTTATTGCATCACAGGGAAATGAAAAATAGCTTATTTCTCTATGAGCGGTTCCTCAAAAGGAAACCAGTGCTTGCGTTTTCTAGATCAGCTTTTTATGATTCCCCTCTCTCTTTAGTCCTCCTATCCTTGTTACTGGATTAAAATAGAGCAGCTGTTTTCTTTCTTTCTTTCCAGGCCTAGGAGCAAGTGGAGCAGCTGAAAAGAAGGAAAGTTCAAAGATCAGCGTGTTGCTTTGAAGATGCAAAGAGATATTAGTTGCAGAGACATCAAGCCTGTTAAAACGCTGCTCTGGGGCATTTGATTTGACCTCTTCGGATTTAGTATCAGAGAAAGTCAACTCAGTTCTTCCCCTGCATTCTTTTGGGGGGCAACTACGGGTTCACAACAGGCTCTTAAATGTTCCCAGGACAGAGGGGAACTCTGTCTGCCCCTTACAGTTCACAGCTTTTCTGTTTCTGGCAGTGATCTTGTACAGGTCTCTCAAAACTAAGCCTGTGGTGTTAAATGGGGCTTATTCCCAGGTAAGTGTGCACAGGTTTGCAGGCTAAAGCACTTTCATGGGTGATAATTAAAACCTCTCTCTTCATTTTTATCAATGAAATGTATCTCCATTACAGTCAGTAGCGTAGGAAGATGGGGGTGGTGAGGGTGCGCTGCCCTGGGCAGCACGATCCCAGGGGCGCCATCGTGGCTGCCTCCACAGATGGCGCCCCCCGCCCCCAAAACGCGCCCCCCAAATGCGCGTCATGCCCCTGCACGCGCCACGTCCCTAGGGGCAGCGCGCCTGCTCTCCGCCCCCGGTGGCAGAGCGTGAAGCTCCGCCAGTGATTACAGTGCCTAGATGTTAGAAAGGATGTGTACAATTTCTGGACGATAAAATTATCAGAGGCTATTGGCCACAATGGCTATGCTCTGTCTCTATGGTCGAGGACAGTAAATGCTTCTGACAGCTGCTGGAAACCACAAGAGGGGAGAAGACTCTTGTTCTCTGGTCCCCTTGGGGCATCTGGGTGGCCACTGTGAGAACAGGAGGCTGGACAATATAGGCCACTGGACTGATCTAGCAGGTTTTTCTTCTGTCCTGGCGGGGGGGGGGGGAGGGAACAATGGATTTTAATGAGGAAACTATTATTTCCCAAACTGAAATCTGTGTATTCTCAGCCTTTGTTTCATTCTTGACAGTTCCTTCTATATCTGAGGGCAGGGAACTTGTGGCCTTCCAGATATTTCAGGACTACAACATCCATCATCCATTACTGTTGCCTATGCAACTGCAGCTGATGGGAGCTGGGAGTCAAACCACCACATGGAGGGCCACACTTTCCTCACCTCTGCAAAATCAAGTCCTTGGATATTTGAGTTCAAATATGGTCTCAGTGTGACATGCATGGGCGTACCCAGCGTGGGACGGGGGGCAGCTGCCCCCCCTAGAAGCAGGGCCGCGCAGCCGTGGGCGAGAGCGGCGCTGCCGGCGGGGCTGGTGGGCAGAGGCGGAGCATAGCTCTCCCTCCAGCTCCCCGTCGCTCCCCGTCGCGCCCTCCAGCAAGGCAAGGCTCCCTCCGTTACCCGGTCAACTAGGACGTGCTACTGGGAGGAGCCGCCACCGCCACTACTACACGGCTTAAAAGGCGCCTGCCACTTTGCTGAAATACTAATCTGGTTCTCGGGATCTTAATGTGTCCCAAGAGGACCATCCCCACACTTAAGAGGGAGGCTCCGGCTGCCTCCGCCTCGCTCTCTGCTTAGAGAGTCCTCTGCCCCGAGGACGCTCCCTCTTGGAATATCTTCAAGCGGCGGAAAAGCGCAGCAGCAGCAATCGCCATTTTCCCGCCGAGCACAAGGCACTGGCTCCGCTCCATGCCTATTTGCCGCGGGGTGGGTGGGTGTGACCAGAGGCGTCACAAGGTGGGTGCAGTGGATGTGGTCTGCACCAGGTGTCACCTCGGTGTGTGTGTGTGTGTGTGAGAGAGAGAGAGAGAGAGAGAGAGAGAGAGAGAGAGAGAGAGAGAAATGCTGAATGCTGTGCAGCAGTCAACGTCTCTGGCTCTGCAAAGAAAGAAAGAGAGAGAGAGAGAGAGAGAGAGAGAGAGAGAGAGAGAGAGAGAGAGAGAGAGAGAGGGAACCCGCCCCCTCCTCCTCCTCCCTCGCGCTGGTGACTCACCGGCCACACTAGCTGCAGGCGGCTACAATCAGCGTCTATTTTCTGTCATCACTGCAAAATTTGGATACATGTGGCCCCTCCCCTCCCGTGCCTTGGCCCCGCCCCTTGGCCCCCAGTTTTGATCCTGGGTATGCCCCTGGTGACATGGGTTTTGTAGTGTTAAAGATGGGAGTAAACAATCAGTAATTTTGGTGTGTGCATAGGTTGCTCATGATGGCACTTCATCATAGGAACGGACGTCTTTAAAGCTGCATAAAGCAACATAAATGTTCACAATTTGGAGTAAGGCTTCTGTGCTTTGGGGCTATAGGCACGTCTGGAAAATGCAGTCTCCTTATTACTTAACTTTGGCCCTGTCAGGAAAGAGTTTTCCCTGAAGTGTTAACCACTGCTTAAATGTAGGCAACTCATATTTTGTGAGTGTTTTAATAGCTCGTTTCTCTGACGTGATTAAATTACTGCTGAATGCAGCTGTCAGTTATGCGAGGCTGGCTCCTATCTGCTGCAACTTTGCCTAGAAGGCATTTTTGTCTCAAAGTAGGCCAGGTGGAGTTGGGCTAGGATTAAGAGTTTCAGCAAGAGAGACTTATGTTTATTCAATATGGAATTTTCTTCCATACATACTTTAAAACATAGTTAAAATCACCTTAACTTTCTAAGCATCTGGGAAGGCTCATCTAAACTAGGGTTACCAGACACCCCCGGTTCCAGGGGACAGTCCCCGGATTTGCAAATCTGTCCCTGGGAAACGTGGCAACGGCAGCTTCAGCAGCCTGGGGCCAGCCCATAGATGTCAACTTCTGGATTGGAAAACAAGGGATCAGCAGTGGCAGAAGCGACTTCCGGTGCCGGGCTGTCCGTGTCCGCATGTCTGGGCACCAGAAATCGCTTCTGCGCATGCCCGGGCAAGCAGCCAGCCAGGAGCCAGGACATTTACGCCTCCCTGGCCAGCAGGAGCTGCTTTCTTATAAATCCGGGGGATTTGCGGGATATTTTGCAATTTGGGATAACAGCCGGAAACAGATTTAAATACGGGGATTTCCCGCGAAAAAAGGGAGACTTGACAGCTATGGGCCAGCCTAGTAGCGCAGTTGGCTCTTGCTGGCTTCAGGAGCTGCTTGCTGCCGTGACTCAAGAAAAATGGCAGGCGCCACGGCAGCGGGCTCCTGAAGCCAGCCAGAGCCAACTGCACTACCAGGCTGACCCCTCCTGGGCAACGGCCGCCCATGTGTGACTCTCAAGCCTCCCCTGATCTGTCAAAACAAAGGGGGAAGGAGATCGGGGAAGGCTTGGGAGTCATGGGGGGGGCGGGGCGCCATTGCCCAGTTTTGTTTTTTAAAAAAAACACAACTCTGTGCATGTATGTTTCACAGGGTGTGAAAGAAGGGGTTTGCACCTTTATACAGAGCTGATTTCCTTCTATGGATAGGTTTGATCTTCTTGCAGTCCATGGGACTCTCAAGAGTCTTCTCCAGCACCATAATTCAAAAGTATCAATTCTTCGGCGATCAACCTTCTTTATGGTCCAGCTCTCACTTCCATACATCACTACTGGGAAAACCATAGCTTTAACTATACGGACCTTTGTAGGCAAGGTGATGTCTCTGCTTTTTAAGATGCTGTCTAGGTTTGTCATTGCTTTTCTCCCAAGAAGCAGGTGTCTTTTAATTTTGTGACTGCTGTCACCATCTGCATTGATCATGGAAACCAAGAAAGTAAAATCTCTCACTGCCTCCATTTCTTCCCCTTCTGTTTGCCAGGAGGTGATGGGACCAGTGGCCATGATCTTGGTTTTTTGAATGTTGAGCTTCAGACCATATTTTGCACTCTCCTCTTTCACCCTCATTAAAAGGTTCTTTAATTCTTCCTCACTTTCTGCCATCAAGGTTCTGTCATCAGCATCTCTAAGGTTGTTGATATTTCTTCTGGCAATCTTAATTCTGGTTTGGGATTCATCTAGTCCAGCCTTTCGCATGATGAATTATGCATACAAGTTAAATAAACAGAGAGAGAATATACAGCCTTGTCGTACCCCTTTCCCAATTTTGAACCAATCAGTTATTCCATGTCCAGTTCTAACTGTAGCTTCTTGTCCCACATAGAGATTTCTCAGGAGACAGATGAGATGATCAGACACTCCCATTTATTTAAGAACTTGCCATAGTTTGCTGTGGTTGACACAGTCAAATGCTTTTGCGTAGTCAGTGAAGCAGAAGTAGATGTTTTTCTGGAACTCTCTAGCTTTCTCCATAATCCAGCACATGTTTGCAATTTGGTCTCTGGTTCCTCTGCCTCTTCGAAATCCAGCTTGCACTTCTGGGTCCACATACTGCTTAAGCCTGCCTTGTAGAATTTTAAGCATAACCTTGCTAGTGTGTGAAATGAGCGCAATTTTGCGGTAGTTGGAGCATTCTTTGGCACTGCCCTTCCTTGGGATTGGGATGTAGACTGATCTTCTCAAATCCTCTGACCAATGCTGATTTTTCCAAACTTGCTGGCATATTGGGTGCAGCACCTTAACAGCATCACCTTTTAAACAGAGGTCAGCAAACGTTTTCAGCAGGGGGCCGGTCCACTGGCCCTCATACCTTGTGGGAGGCCAGACTATATTTTGAAAAAAAAATGAACGAATTCCTATACCCCACAAATAACCCAGAGATGCATTTTAAATAAAAGCATACATTCTACTCATGTAAAAACATGCTGATTCCCGGACCATCCACGGGCCGGATTTAGAATCATAGAATCATAGAGCTGGAAGAGACCACAAGGGCCATCCAGTCCAACCCCCTGCCAAGCAGGAAACACCATCAAAGCATTCTTGACATATGGCTGTCAAGCCTCCGCTTAAAGACCTCCAAAGAAGGAGACTCCACCACACTTCTTGGCAGCAAATTCCACTGTCGAACAGCTCTTACTGTCAGGAAGTTCTTCCTAATGTTTAGGTGGAATCTTCTTTCTTGTAGTTTGTGTCTCCCATCCTGAATTTGTGCCTTTCATTTTTTTGCCCAAGTGTAGTACTTTACATTTCTCCTTGTTAAAATTCATCTTGTTTGCTTTGGCCCAGTTGTCTAATCTGTTAAGGTCATTCTGAAGTGTGATCCTGTCCTCTGGGGTATTAGCCACCGTCCCAATTTGGTGTCATCTGCAAACTTGCTCAGGATGCCCTCAAGCCCATCATCCAAGTCATTGATAAAGATGTTGAATAAGACTGGACCCAAGACAGAACCCTGTGGCACCCCACTAGTCACTACTCTCCAGGATGAAAAGGAGCCATTGATGAGCACCTTTTGGGTTCGGTCAGTTAGCCAGTTACCAATCCACTGAATGGTAGCATTGTCTAGAGAGGTTGGGAGCTGGGGGCACTGTCATACAGTGGTTCCGCTCCTTCCTCCTGGGTCGTGTTCAGAAAGTGGTGGTGGGGGATGAGTGTTCAGACCCCTGAGCTCTCACTTGTGGGGTGCCTCAGGGTTCTGTCCTCTCCCCCATGCTTTTTAACATCTACATGCAGCCACTGGGAGAGATCATCTGGGGGTTTGGGCTGGGTGTTCATCAGTATGCGGATGATACCCAGCTCTACCTCTCTTTCAAATCAGAACCAGTGAAGGCGGTGAAGGTCCTGTGTGAGTGCCTGGAGGCGGTTGGAGGATGGATGGCGGCTAACAGATTGAGGTTGAATCCTGAGAAGACAGAAGTACTGTTTGTGGGGGACAGGAGACGGGCAGGTGTGGAGGACTCCCTGGTCCTGAATGGGGTAACTGTGCCCCTGAAGGACCAGGTGCGCAGCCTGGGAGTCATTTTGGACTCACAGCTGTCCATGGAGGCGCAGGTCAATTCTGTGTCCAGGGCAGCTGTCTATCAGCTCCATCTGGTACGCAGGCTGAGACCCTACCTGCCTGCGGACTGTCTCGCCAGAGTGGTGCATGCTCTAGTTATCTCTCGTTTGGACTACTGCAATGCGTTCTACGTGGGGCTACCTTTGAAGGTGACCCGGAATCTACAACTAATCCAGAATACGGCAGCTAGACTGGTGACTGGGAGCGGCCGCCGAGACCACATAACACCGGTCTACATTGAAAGATCTACATTGGCTCCTAGTATGTTTCCAAGCACAATTCAAAGTGTTGGTGCTGACCTCTAAAGCCCTAAATGGCCTCGGTCCAGTATACCTAAAGGAGCGTCTCCACCCCCATCATTCTGCCCGGACACTGAGGTCCAATGGCGAGGGCCTTCTGGCGGTTCCCTCGTTGCGAGAAGCCAAGTTGCAGGGAACCAGGCAGAGGGCCTTCTCGGTAGTGGCGCCCGCCCTGTGGAATGCCCTCCCATCAGATGTCAAAGTGAAAAACAGCTACCAGATTTTTAGAAGACATCTGAAGGCAGCCCTGTTTAGGGAGGTTTTAATCTTTAATCAATTATTTTATTCTTCTGTTGGAAGCCGCCCAGAGTGGCTTGGGAAACCCAGCCAGATGGGCGGGGTATAAATAATAAATTATTATTATTATTATTATTATTATTATTATTATTATTATTATTATTGCAATACTGGAAATGTTTAATAAAGATTTGGAAGTATATAGAGGTTGTAGAGGACGAATATGTTAAGGTATAATAGCAGGGGTCCCCAAACTTACCTCGCCGAGGGCCGGTGCCACCAGCGCCAATCGCGCTGTGGGCCAGAGCGCACGGGAGCGTGCACCCATACACATTTGCACATGCAATTTCTGGCACACTTCCGGGTTGCTGGAACACCAGAAATTGCTTGTGCGCATGCGCAAGGGCCTCCTCCAGCCCGTAAGTGCACTGGAATGCACATGCGCACAAGCTATTTCCAACGCTCCCGGCGACCTGGGATTGGGCAGCTGCGCTGGTAAGAGCGGGCAGTGACAGTGGGTGGGAGGGATCGCCACATAAATGAGCCTCGCAGGCCGCATCCAGCCCCCGGGCCTTAGTTTGGGACACCCTGTATTATAGCATATTAGGATTTACGTACTGTATAAGTGTTAATTAAGAAAGGAAATGAATGTCAAGATAAAATAAGATGATTGGAATTATGATATAGAAATCACTAAGGATGAGCTACAAGGAAACAGTGAGGGGGGATACGAGGAAGTCAAAAAAGATGCAAGAATAATGAATATGAATTTCTTTTCTTTTTTTCTTGATATTTTGTATTTTTGTGCGGTATGCTCTCATTATGTGTATTTTTGTGTTTATGTTTGTGTTTATGTCATTTATGTTTTTGTATTATGTATTTTTTCAGTTTTATAAAATGAATAAATATTTCAAAAAAAAAAATTTAATAGTTCAGCTGGCATATCATCACTTCCACTGGCCTTGTTATTTGCAGTGCTTTCTAAGGCCCATTTGACTTCACTCTCCAGGATGTCCGGCTCAAGGTCAGCAACCACACTACTGGGGTATACGAGACCTCCATATCTTTCTGGTTTATTTCTTTTGTGTATTCTTGCCACCTCTTCTTGATGTCTTCTGCTTCTGTTAGGTTCTTTCCACTTTTGTCCTTTATTACGGTAATCATTGTACAAAATATTCCTTTCATATCTCCAATTTCTCTTGAACAGATCTCTGGTTTTTCCCATTCTGTTGTTTTCCTCTATTTCTTTGCATTGCTCATTTAAGAAGGCCCTCTTGTCTCTCCTTGCTCTTTTTTTTGAAATCGGCATTCAATTTCCTGGATCTTTCACTATCTCCCTCGCATTTGGCCTGCCTTCTCTCTCCTGCTATTTGTAAGGCCTCATTGGACAGTCACTTTGCTTTCTTGCATTTCCTTTTCATTGGGACTGTTTTTGTTGCTGCCTCCTGTATAATGTTACGAGCCTCCATCCATAGTTCTTCAGGCACTCTGCCCACCAAATCTAAATCCTTAAACCTGTCCCTCACTTCCACTGTGTAACCATAATCTTAACAAGGATGTTTTCAGAGTACAGTGAAGATGCCTGTTTGATCTCAATAGGCATGGAGTTCCAAAGCGTGGGTACTGCCACAATGTTTTTTATACAGTATTGTATCATTGTAAACCGCTGAGAGACTATTGTAGTTAAGCAGTGTATGCTTTGTTTAAGATAACGAATAAATAAACCCATTATACACACATACGCACACTTTTTTAAAAAAAGCTGTTAAAAGGAAATATACAAGAAAACAGAACTTAATTAAAGCCAGTTTGACCCACCAGAGTTCTTCTCTCTGATGCCTGGGGGGTGGGGGGTGTGAGGCCAACACGTTGCACCTTCTGGGCTGTCCCTTCCCATTGCTGTCCTGTGTCCTTCCCGTTCCTGCTACTCTCCCTTTTCAATATCTTCTGCAGGGCCTTAATTATCTTTCACACTGCTTAATTGCTCTCTGGCTGTAGAGTGATGTGATATTCCTAGCCCCCATCTTCATGCTTGTTCAGACAAATTGAGTGGCAGGTATGCTGGCAAAAGCTGCCATGAATCTCCACCTCCAACATGACGGGCATCTCAGAGGTGCGGGGAGAGAGATTTTCACTCCCTCCCCTCCATCCTGCTTCTTGGAGCTGTTCCAGGCTGTCCTCATCAAAAGACAGAATATGATGTTTCAGCACTTCGGCAGCCAATTTTATGCCACTACTAAGAACCGCGACTGATGAGATGGTCTTATTTATTCCATCTTTGACTGGAGTCCAGGGCCTCGGAATGTGTCTAAGAGCCATCCCACCCCCTCCTGCAAATCCATGTCAAAAATGTAAATAATGCTGATAGCCATATCATATCACTGCAAGGATTGTGATCCTGCCACTGCCATAGCATTTTATGGTGTTTGGATGGTGGTCAAACGGACGTTGCCCTGTTGGTCAAAGGTCAGAATCCAGAATCGGGATGATAGCCAGCATGAGATGGGTGCTGTGCAAGAAGAATAATTGTCCGGGCCCAGACCCATGGCCACATTCTGCAGCATGCTGCTTCCCTCTGCAGCCCTTGCTTTTTCCTAGCTAATGCAACCTGAATTTGCCTGCAGACATTTCCATGGAGAGAGGTCAGCTGGTGGAAACTAGCTATAGTTTCCACAAATAGACCTCTTTTCCTCTATGAAATTCTCCTATTCAATCTGATTGTGCCTCAGGTACACCAAGATCATGGGCCAAATCACAAGGCTTACATGCCCAACAATCATTGCTGTAATTGGTTCAAATGGACCTTTGTATGAGCTCTGAATTGTCTGTAACCCGAGGTATGACTGTACTGTACAGTTAAAGCAGCCTCATACCACTTTAAGCAGTCATGGCTCTCCCCAAAGGATCCTGGGAACTGAAGTCCATTTACAGGTGCTGAGAGTTGTTGGGAGGACGCCTATTCCCATCACAGAGCTAAAATTCCTGGAGTCTCCTAGGAAGGAAGATTGATTATTAAACCACTTCGGGAATTGTAGCTCTGTGAGGGGAACAGAGGTCCCTAACAATTGTCAGCACCCTTAGCAAACTACACTTCTCAGGAGTCTTCAGGAGCCCAGCTATCACAGCTAGTAGTCATTCATAATGGGGGGTGCTGGCATGAGCTGTGGTGGCTTCCTGGCAATTGTGAAATGCTCTCCCCAGGGAGGTTCACCGAATGCCTTCATTGCATATCTTTAAGCACCAGGCGAAAACATTATACATTACCCTCCAACATTTCTCCAATGAAAATAGGGACATCTTGTTTAATAAGAATAAGAATATTTATCCCCTGCCCATCTGGCTGGGTTTCCCCAGCCACTGTGTGTGGCTTCCAGCATACATAAAACATTCAATATTTAAAAACGTCCCTATACAGGACTGCCTTCAGATGTCTTCTATAGGTTGTATGGTTATTTGGCATACCCTCCAACATTTCTCTAAAAAAAAAGGTTTGGGGCCTTTTTTGGATTTTTACAGCATTTTTCTTTTAAAAATCGCTTTAGTTGCCATATGCCCGCGTTTCCCCAGACATTTTTACTGATTCGGCGTAAATCCGACTGGGTGCCATTTTGACAGTCTGAATGTATAGCAGCCCTAGAAGGCTTCTCTAAATCAGGGACATCCCTGGAAAATAAGGACACTAGGAGGGTCTCTCTCTCTCTCTGTATGTGTGTGTGTGCATGTGTGCACGCGTGCGCCAAATGTGACTGCCTATCTTTCATTATATCACATTACAGTACATATATCACATTGCAGCAATCTGGGCAGCCTTTCCTGCCCAGAGACCTTCACTCAAAGACCAGCTCCCCTTGCAACGTTTGGCCCCCACCAGGCCCCTGGGTCTGGAGGGGGTGCAGGGAAGCAGCCATGATGCTTTGAGATTAGGAATGGAGGCCCTTGTGAATGCTGAATGAAGTCATGCTAATATATTTCTTGAAGCACAGAAGCATGGAAAGAAGGGGGTGGGCTTCATTCAACAGCAGAATATCTGCTTTGCATGCAGAAGGCACCAGGTAGCAGCAGGTGGGGGAAAAACTGGTCAAATCTGACAGGCACAATTCCAGCCTAATGGAAAGTGCACATCCATTCCCCACATTCAACTTGGTAAGCGGCAATTGGCTTGATGCAGGAAGATGGGCAAGGATACCTCATCTGTGAAGGACTGGTCATTGCTTATTTTAGCTCGTTCCTGCTAATGGTTAGTCAGGGAGCGCCATCCCCTGCATGCACCATGTCTTTTATGGTATATATTAATTCCACATCAACATTAGATGATCTCTAATTCCCACAATGCATTAGCAGTCAACATGTAGGGCTCCTCCTCCCTCCTTGGTTTATGTGTCTATTTTTTTTTAAAAGTAAATATATCATGGTTAAAGCAAAAACAAATGGATCGAATATACTACCCCCCCCCTTCAGATTGCTTTAAACACTGGAATGGTAATACATAAAGGTAAAGGGACTCCAAACCATTAGGTACAGTCGTGACCGATTCTTTTGCAAACTGAACATTTCACAACACAGCTCCATCAAATGACACATTTATTCTGGGTAGGAGTGGAACTGAAATGGAATCAAAACAACTTGATCGGTTCCATGCCTTGGATACCTTTTTGGGAGTGGGGGAGGTTAGCAATATGCCCTTCATCTTGGCTCACTTTCAAAATATATGTTGGAAAAGTGTGAGGAGATATAATAGGACTACAGTCTCTCTCCACACCAAATGAACTACCAGCCTTCTGGTGGACAACCACCAGATGCACTAACCCACTGTGTCACCTGTAATGTAAAGGTGGCATAAAATGAAGTACATTGCAGGAGATTGGACTAGATGACCCCTAGGGGTCCCTTCCAACTCTACAATAGCAGTGATGACGTCTTACCAGCAGGCTTCTGTTAAGCACCTGCTTGGCCTCTGCGATAAAATGGACTAGATAGGCCTTTGGCAACCAGGCTCTCCTTATGTTCTTATTAGCCCTGATTAATAGAACTTCCATATTCAGAGGCAGTGTACATCCGAGTGTTGTTGCACACAGCCCGTGTCCCCCTTATGCTGGGGACACACTTGCAACTATTGCCCCCATGGTTTGCTTTTGGGCTTCCTGGCAGCATCTACCGGTAGTTGGCCTGATCTAGTTGGCTTTTAAGAGATCTCTGTGTTCTTAACACTTACGTTTTCAGTTCTGAAACTTAAACCTTGAGACCTTCTGATGAAAGCTGGTGCTGGTGATGTCAATTTCTTCACCTACTAAGAGAGGCCATTTCCCGCTGCTGAATGTGTTCTGGTGTGACCCCTGAGACTGGCTTTCAACCCTAGACTTGTGTTCTTTAGATCACAGTGCCTGCCTCGTCAGGGATGATGGGAATGGGAGTCCCAGGAACTTATGGAGGGCACCAGGTTGGGAAAAGCCATTGCCAACCCAGAGGGTGGAAACAAAGAAGGCAGGCATTATGTGTGCGTGTGTGTGAGGTAAAGGTAAAGGTAAAGGGACCCCTGACCATTAGGTCCAGTCGTGACCGACTCTGGGGTTGCGCGCTCATCTCACATTATTGGCCGAGGGAGCCGGCGTATAGCTTCCAGGTCATGTGGCCAGCATGACAAAGCTGCTTCTGGCAAACCAGAGCAGCACATGGAAACGCCGTTTACCTTCCCGCTGGAGCGGTACCTATTTATCTACTTGCATTTTGACGTGCTTTCGAACTGCTAGGTTGGCAGGAGCTGGGACCAAGCAACAGGAGCTCACCCCATCACAGGGATTCGAACCGCCTACCTTCTGATCAGCAAGCCCTAGGCTCAGTGGTTTAACCCACAGCGCCACCTGGGTCCCTGGTGTGTGTGAGAGAGGGAAATACATGATGGCTCTAGGGCAGGCACCCCCAAACTGCTGCCCTCCAGATGTTTTAGCCTACAACTCCCATGAACCCTAGCTACCAGGACAAGTGGTCAGGGATGATGGGAATTGTAGTCCAAAACATCTGGAGGGCCGAAGTTTGGGTGTGCCTGCTCTAGGGAAAGGAGACGGCCTTAGAGGCTCCCAAACTGGACGGGGAGGGAGGAGGCCGGGGAAAGCTGCGTGGAAGAGCGACAGTGCCCAGGTGATCCCCCCCCCAAGACGCGTGAATCTTTCAGCGGCGCCTCTTCCTAGGAGCGACAGGGAGAAACCGCGCCAGCAACCAGGAGAGCGAGGCGCGTCTTTCGAGCAGAGGAGCGGGCCACCGAGTCGGTCTCTATTCTTGCGGGGGTCGGCGCTGCGCTCGGTGTGGGTCCGGCTGTCTTTCCGAGGAGGAGGAGGAGGAGGAGGCAAGCGAGGCGCGCGCGTTCCGGCAGAAAAGACAAAGGCTTCTTCTGAGTGGAGAGGCCGCTCCTGAGGCGGGGACTACAGCCGTCGAGGGGCGGGCCGGGGGCGGGCGCTGGAGCCGCAGCGGGCAGGCAGAGCGACGGCGTCGGCGGCAGGAGAAGGCGGAGGGAGCCGTTCCTCGGGGCGCCCGGTATGGAGGCGGCGGCGGCGGCGAGAAGGAGGACGGCGGCGGCGACGCTGGCGGGGCGGTGACCAGGGCCGTCGGGCGGCGGCGGCGATGCGCCCGCCCCGGCCATGGAGGAGCGCTGGCACCGGGGGCTGGCGGTGCTGGTGATGCTGCTGCTCTTCGGAGGGCTCGTGCTGCAGTACGTGTGCCCGGGGAGCGAGTGCCAGCTGCGGCAGCGCCTGGCCGAGGCCGTCCCGTCCGCCCTGCTGGCGCGCCAGGCCGGCCAGGGAGGGGATCCGTACCGTGCGGAGGACGAGAGCCCTCCGCGCTTCGTGTCGCGCCTGAACTTCTCGGAAGCCGACCTGCTGCGCCATGTGGACTTCCACATCGCTGGCGACGACCTGATCGTCTTCCTGCACATCCAGAAGACGGGCGGCACCACCTTCGGGCGCCACCTGGTGCGCAACATCCAGCTGGAGCAACCTTGCGAGTGCAAGGCCGGGCAGAAAAAGTGCACCTGCCTCCGGCCGGGCAAGCGAGAGACCTGGCTCTTCTCCCGCTTCTCCACTGGCTGGAGTTGCGGGCTCCACGCCGACTGGACCGAGCTGACCAACTGCGTCCCGGCCGTGGTGGACAGCAAAAAGGACGCCAAGCTGCGCCCCACCAGGTGAGACACACAGGCGGGGCGGGGGACAAGTTGGGAGAGCCCTAAGGGATGGAGCGAGCCCATCTGAGGGTGGCAGGCGCGTCACCTTGCTCCCTTCAAAAAAAACACCACCCACCCTAGATCAGGCCCATGCCTGCAGCCTAGCCGGCCCTGATGGGAAGAAGACGCTGGGCTAAATGAGCAGTTGGCCTTACCTGGGGTCCCATAAGAACCAGAGCTCCCCACGGATATAGAGTGAGTGGAGGATGGCAGGCCTCAATCCTGTGCACCTTTACTTTAAAGGAAACCACGGTCTTCCTCCCATGAGAACCTCACAAGAGCCAGCTGGATCAGGCCAATGGCTCAACTGGTTCAACATCCCTGGTGGGGACACTGTGAGGACAGGATACTGGGCTACAGGGGCCAATGGCCTGATCCAACAGGCTCTTATTATGTTCTTACGGGAATAAGACCCTGGTTTACATTTGCAGTAAACATGCACAGAATTGAGGCCTCCTATCCTCCACTCTCCTTATTTCCAGGGAGAGCCCTTGTGATCTTGCTGTTGCCCAGTTTTTGAGTAAAAATTCCCAAGAGTCCAACTTGGTCTCACAATCCCAAGCACATCTGATTTGGGAGGAAATAGTTCCCTTGGTTCCAGTGGAACCTTCCAGGAGAGGCCTACCTGGAAAGAATTCCCAATCAGCAATTTATTTATTTTTTTGAGGAAACTGGGTTAGGATCTGGTGTTCTAGCACTGGCTTCTTAAAAACACACTGGGATCTAGATTTCCTCTTGTTTTATCCCATCATTTGCAAACAGAAAACTCCTTGCCTCTAAAAAAAAGTATGGAGGGTTAATACATCTCCCCTCACCTCATTTCTCCTTTCTGGAGAGAGAATCTTTCGCTCCACAGAACATGTAATCTCTCCAACCCTTTCCATTCTCACTCCAGTGTTCTAGCACAGTAATAAAAGCCTTCCAATATTTCCCAGACATCCTTCCCCCTTCCGGACATTATAATCTGGCAATTCCTCCAGCCCTCCCCCATTGCCCATTCAAGAGAAATTTTATAGTCATCTGTTACCATCTCAACACATTACACCTGTCCAGTTTGCGCTTGGGAATCTTAAAGATCCCCTCTTTTTTGCTCTGTTCTTCTACCCTCTGAAATTAGCAGGAATCATGAATGCGGGTTATCCAAGTGTATCAAGGGGTTTTGTTTTGTAGTTGATTTAATTTGTTCTGGTAAGCAAAATCCTCTGCCTTTCCCCAAAATGCATCCTTAACTGCCCATTGGCTGGTACTTAAGACTGAGCTAATAATGAGAACAATACCCAACTATTTAGGGTGTCTTCCAGATGTTGCTGGACTCCAAATCCCATCAGCCTGGCTGGGATTGATGGGGACTGTTGTCCAAACCGTCTGCAGGGCCCCATGCAGGGGAAAACTGATTTAGCAAGTGGTGGTACCTACCTCTTTTGTTTTTAGGCCGGTTCACACAAGAGATACTAGATCTCAGGGCTTTGGCCCTCTGGATGTTATTGGAATCCCAACTCCCATGATCCCCAGCCAGCATGGATGTTGGAATTTGTAGGCCAACAACATCTGAAGGTCCACAAGTTCCCCATCGTTCAGTGAGATGATGTTACCAAGCAGGCTCAAAGCCCCAGACCGAAGGGATTACTGGGCCTTATTTATCTTCACAGCCTTATCTTTTCTGCTGTAAGCTCATTGTCCTGCCTCTGAGCCAATTCTGCCCTCCCACCCAGCTAGATATCTTGCTTTTGGTCCTGTGTCCAAAATAGCATTTTGAGTTCAGTATGAAGTCGCCTCTTTGTAGACAGTGCTGTCTAGCACAAGGATGGTTGAATGTGTCATAAAAATTGTGTGAGGGGGTGTGTGTGAGACAGACGAACAGCCCTTTCAGAGTCAAGGTGCAAGAGCTTGTCTTGTCTATGTGCTTTCTCCATCTGTTGATGCTGGTTGTGTTTGAGGAAGGTAGACTCTGCTGAGCCATGCAAGACCTCTCATTGGCTTTGAAAGCTCATGCTGCACTTCTTTGCTCCAGGGACTGCATTTTTCCATGCCCACCCACTTCATTACTGCCCGTGGGAGCACCACATCTAGCACCTAGCATGCTTGGGATTACCTTCCTTTGTAAAACATGAAATATGCAGAGTTAATTCTTTTAACTTACTTCCAGAGATCCTTTTTTTCCTCATTGAGTTTCAGCTTTACTTGAGTCCCATAATTTCTTCTTTTTGCTCAGCCCAACTACAAACATTGCACCTAGAAGGACATGCACAGCTGCTGCTTGTTAATCCAGGAGTCTTATCCATCTCAGGAACTGAGATAATGATTTGCTTGGTATTTGCAATTCAAAAACAGAGCCCCTGTTTAGCATACAAAAGACCTAGTTTAAATAGTTTAAACAACTCTGGGGCTGTCAACTAATCCAATTTCTGGAGACTGATGGGATAAACATTCCTGAAGTTCTGGGGTCTCTCCCAGTAATTGAATTTTATGTCTCTGCATTCTTTGTTCCAGGGTCCTTTGCATTGGCTGCCTGTTTGTGCTTTTGCCTGACTGGTCTTGGTCACTGATATAAAATATCTTCTAGTTTTTTGACTGGAGACGCAGGAAAAGAGCTGTTGCAGGAGATTGTCTGGGGTATATCCCGAGTTGCTCTGATGTGTGAAATGCCTTGGGATCACAAGACATACACGGATCAGCTGTGAACCAAGGAAACCACTGAGTCCCAGATACTCAGAGACTTGAGCTGCATATGAATTTGGGACAAGCATATATATTACATAGCTTCTTTGTGTGTGCAAGGAGGGGCGGGGAACGACACGGCACAAAGGAGGGAAGGGTATGTGGGTGCGTGATGCAGGGCTAAGAGGCACAGCAGAGATCCATCCTAAAATGGCTATTTGGAACAAAGGGATGTGCAGGCTGCGCGGCTCGTCTTCAGCAGAGCATTCAATAAAGCTTGCAGTTCACCCAAGTCGTGTGGCTTCCAGGCAGCTTTGTTTGTGACAGCTGTGGAAGGAAGGCCTGTGGTTTGTGGATAAATCCAGGAGGCAATCTCTGCTGCCTTTTGGGGGTTCCTAGTTGCTTTCAGTCACATACAAATAGGACCAAGTTCCTCTTTCTCAAAAACAGCTACTCTGAGGCTTTTTATCCAGGGTGGTTCTTCAAATCTTTCCTTATTTCTTTAAGGTCTCTAATCAGACCTGAAAGCCACTGTGTTGATAAAGCCACCAAGGTGCGCTTATGAGCAGGGTTCTGATTTTTGAGAAGCAGCTGCAAGTTTAGTATATTTTAAATCTTTGCTCTAAGAAGCAAGGTGACTTCTCACTCCGGAATTGGGTTTGGGTTTAAGTTTGGCATCTTCTGGTACTTAAAATTTCTAGATATGTGCAGTCATTAAAAAATGAAAAGAAAAGCCTGAGCTGCGATGATAAGCAGTGTTGCTGACAAGGGCGTTAGTTCCCATTCCAAACAGTGCCTTGGATGCGTTTAAAGAAATTCTTGATTGCAGTAATTAACATTTGGATTTTAAAAAAGCTTATACATCTGGGGCGTAAGATGATGCAACTGTGATTACCCTAGTATAGGCAGGGTAAACATGAGGTAGGTGGCACAAAAAGCAAAACTGTGTGGTTCTGTGGCTGCCAGACACATTTCCTTAATATTTATTCTATTGCATGCTACCTGAACCATCAGGTCTAAGCACAGATTTATGTGAAACCGGTTGTGCATTGTCTTTCTCACCAGTTAACACCACACTGGCATCTATGGTGAAGGCTCAAAATCATTACCACTCTGCCTGCCTGTCTTCATTGCAAAATGAGACCCCACGCTTGTTTGCCTCCCCCATCCTTTCCTTTGTCTCCCGTGCGCCTTTTTGAATTCCATTCCTTTCTCTCCTTGCAGGGCTGCATGCATCTGAAAATCCCTATAGAAAGAAAGAATCTTAACTGTGCCCATTCAAGACCCTGGATCCTTCTTTTATTCCATCCATGTGCTTGGTAGACTTTTATAGGCAGTAACAAGCAAGGCTCCAGGTTTGTTGAATGGGCTTCTGAACTGTTCCAACCTCCTCGCCCTTACCCCAAACCGGACTCTTTGTAAGACAGAGCGAGATCCAATTTGGGACATTGGGTGGCCAAGCCATCTTGTGGATCAGCAAATGTGAAGTTGGGGGGTCTGTCTACTGTAAAATGGGGAGGGTTTGCAATGTTGAACTGTTTCAAAACCTGGTCTGATCCTAAGGATAGTTGATGTTTCCGCATGCTGCCCTTATATCCATGTGAAGCAGGCCAGTAATATTCCTGTATTTGAGAGATCAGGAGGGTTTTCCTGCCTCTACGTGTGTGTGTGTGTGTGTGTGTGTGTGTGTGTGTGTGTGTGTGTGTGTTACTCCATAGCAGAAGACCCCAGGCTCAGCCTGTTCCATTTCATTCTTTCATTCATTCATTCATTCATTCATTCATAATTGTATTTGTATGCCACTTCCCCCCCAAAAAGAATCATGCTCAAAGCAGCTTGCAGCAAAGGAAGCAGGAAAGCATCTCAAAATCAACCATTGCAAGAAAAATTTCACAATAACATAATAAAATGACTGCATAATAGCAAGCATGAGAAAATTAAAACCCAACATTTCAGTGCTATAAATATAACAAGATTACATTAACATTACATTAAAACTCCTGGCTATTGAGGAAACAACAAAGGGGTTTGTTGATTTTCCTTGGGCCCTAGAAATGCCCCTCCCATGCTCACGGTCCTTCTCCTGCAGTCACCTCTCCCTGATGTGGCTCCTCTCTCCAGTTAACAGGCTCAGGTATCTGGTGATGGGGGAAGCCCTTCTCTGCCTGTGACCCTGGAGGGCTTCTGCCAGTGAGAGCAGACCAGGAGTGGGGAACTTCCAGCCCACGAACCAACCTTGGCCCCCTTGGGACCCAGTTTGGCCCAGCCGGCCATTTCCCTGCAGTCATGCCTGACATCACTTGGTGGCATCAGCTGATGGGCTTGGAGGACAGGGTTTAATCCTGCATTGGCAGCACCACTCTGTTCCTAGTAGGATTTAATCTGTGCTCATCAGCCTGCCTGTGTGTGCATGCGCATGCCGGTATCGGCCAGAGGCAAAAAGTGGGTGGAACAACAGATGTGACATGGAGACAGACACAGGTACCGTGTTTCTCCTAAAATAAGACACGTCTTATATTTATTTTTCCTCTAAAAAAATACATTGCAGCTTATTTTCGGGGATGTCTTATTTGTTTTATTACCGGTAAGCATGGTACAGCATTATTAAGTATGGTACGGGGCTTTCTTGCGCCGCCCGCTGAGCCTGCTGCTGGGTCCCAGGGCTTCACACGGCACGGCTGAGGCTGCTGCCGGCTGCTGCCGGCTGCTGCAGCTTTGCGCGCCGCCCACTGCTGGGTCCTGGGGCTTCACGCAGCGCGGCGCGGCTGAGGCTGCTGCCGGGTCCTGGGGCTTCGCGCGCCGCCCGCTGATCCCGCTGCCGGGTCCTGGGGCTTCGCGCGGCACGGCTGAGGCTGCTGCTGCTGGGTCCTGCGGCTTTGTGCGCCGCCCGCTGCCGGGTCCCTGGGCTTCACACGGCACGGCGCGGCGCGGCGCGGCGCGGCTGGGACTTTGCCCCAGCACCTGAGGGTGTGCACTCTCTTCAGCAGCAGCTCCGAGCTGCTGGGAGTCCCCTGCCTGCGCGGCCACCCCGCCAGTGCTCGAGAAGCCGTGAGCGTTCAGGAAGCTGTGCCTGCTTTTCGCTTGGAGTCCGCCCCTACATCGCCTGGGCGGGCGCTTCTCCGCCGATCAGCTGGAGAGCTGCCTTTTCTCCGACCTCCTAGGGGGCTTTCTGCGGAGCTTCTTATCGGTTGGAGACGCCTGGGGGCTAACTCCAGCAATGGCTGCGTTGGAGCGCTCGCGCTCCCCCTTTCATTTGAGGCTCCTTTGTGGCGTCGGACGGCATCGGGGCCAGAAGGATCAGCCGCCGCTTACTTGTTTTTTGTGTGCGTGCCCAATTCTTCCGCAGGGGAGTTCCCGGGTCTCCTGCTACGGCCTCACAGCAGGGTTGAGGCGGCTATTTCCTGCCCAGGAGGGTCCCGCGAACGTCAGGGTCGGGTAGGTACCGGTACCCCCCCCCAACACGTCTTATTTTGGGGGGATGTCTTATTTTTTTTTGCCTTTAAAAGATCGTGCCATGGCTTATTTTAGAGGCACGTCTTATTTTAGGAGAAACACGGTACACCTCCCACCTCCATCAAGACAAATAAGTGGTGTTATTAGAGCTCAAGGACACGTTCCAGCCAGGCATAAGCACATGCAGGGGGTGTGGGGTGTGTGAAGCAGGGGCAGTGAGCTGTGTGGCCTGGTGACAGGGCTGTGAGCCAGATATAGAGGGCTGCGAGCCATATTTGGGCCCCAGCCCCAAGGTTTCCCACTCCTGCTTTATGCCTTTAACAACAATCTAGCATTTTCCTCTTTCCTCTCTCTCTCCCCCCCCCCCCCCGGTCCCCATGGCTGCTTAGTTTAATATCTAGCCTGATAAAGAGTTCTGGAAAACTCGGGAGCTTGCAACATTTTGGTTGGCCAGGTATTGCTCTCCTGTGAATTCTGGATTTTTTCCTTATGTGCTGACTTTGGCTTTTCTTGTAGAATCCCCCCCCCCCCAGAAAAAAAACCCCAACAACCCCTAAAACAGTTTTAATGCCTATGTACTCTTCCTTTTTAATAAAATAATTGCATAACTGCAATGAGAGCCTTCTCCCCGCCTGGAAATACTGTCTTCTTGATGAGCAATTATTGTGATTGCAGTTTGTGTCTGCTAAAAAAGGAAAGCTGGGTGTGAACATCATTCTCTTCCCTCCTCCTCACACCTGTTAGATGAAATTGCGCTCCTTTTCTTTTGTGCTGTCAGTCTAACAGCCACCAGCTGGTGAGGGATTAGCCAAAGTTCTTTCTGCTGAGATCAGGCAGAGATAAAACTCAAAAGAGCTACAGCCTTGGGCCTCCTTTTCAGCAGATCTTCCAGGTACCATATTCTCATGTTAGTTGCTAGTTTTCCCTGACACTCTTTCTAAAGGATGCTTTCCTCAGCCTGGTGCTCTCCTGATCAGTTGGAATACAACTCCCATCAGCCCTAGCCAGCTCACTTGGTGATGGACATTATAGTCTAAAACTCCTGGAGGGCACCAGGTTGGGGAAGGCTGTTCTAAAGCTACAATCTCAGGCACTGAGAATAAGACCTGTTTGACACAATGGGGTAGACTCGCTTGTGCCTGCAAGGCAAGTGCTCTGCCTCTGAGCTTTTATACTATGGGACTTCCTTTTTTATACTAGTGGGGATACCTTTAAGGTTCATTGAGTGGCTAGGAGCAGAGTGAGCCAACGGCCCATCTAGCTCTTCTCATGATGGCCAACTCTATGCCCCCATGGGAAACCTTCAAGCAGGGCTGGAGCATAAGAGTCCTTTCCCCTCCTGCGATTTCCAGCATCTGTATTCAGAAGCATTGCTGGCTTTTTTTCAGCCAGAACTCGCTAGATCTAAGTTCCAGCACCTCTGGTGGGTGCCATTGCCATTCTAAGAAAATGAGGGAGGTGTCCATGGTGAGTTCTGGCACCTCTTTTTCTAAAAAAAAATAGCGCTGAGCATGGCCATCATTGCTAGTAGCCGTTGATAGCCTTATTCTCCACAAATCTGCCTAATTCTCTTCTAAATCCACCCAAGCTGGTGGGCACCATTGCCTCTGGTGGGAATGAGTTCCATACTGGTAGTAACTATGCTGCATGAAATTACCGTATGTCCTAAATCATTCAGATTTGCTGTGCCACGTTCTAGTGCCACGACAGACGAAGACAAACATGCACAATTTTATAAACTCATGTCAACTCTTGCTTGCCTGTTCGCCAAATAAAAAAGTCCCAAATGCTGTCACCTTTCCTCTTGGGGGATTTGTTGCACCCCCTTAATCATTTTGGTTGCCCTTTTATGAACCTACAATGTCCTTTTTGAGGTGGGGTGGTCAGAACTGCCCACAGTAGCCCAAATGCAGGTTGCATAATTGATTTGCATGACAGCATTACACCAGCAGTGGTGAATTTATGTGAATATTTTGGTTCCTTTGTGGTTTCCCAAAGGAAGTGAAGCATTGACTCCAATTATTTTTCACTGACACTCCTCCCCCAATCCCTGAAAACAAAGGGGGTTACCCTTTTGGAGCAGCTTCTACAACTAGGGTGTCAGGGCACATGGCAGAAACCCCAGCCGTGTTGGCCTGCGAATTTCCATCTCCTTTGAAACAGTCCTGTGTCTGGATGTCTTAATCCCAAATTGGCACCAGTGGGTTTATTATGGGATACTGGATTAGGGAGAAAATGTTACTTTCTTGGGTCATTTGATTGACTCATATACACCACAGAGCTCCTGGAGAGGAAAGCAGAAAACAACATCCTGGAACAAAAAAAAAAATCCGAACACGTGGGCAAGAGAGTCTGAAAGAATTGAGCGCCTTCCCAACCTCAGCTAATTATTATGGAAAGCATCTACCTAACTTGTCTATAGCAATAAATTCATGGTCCATGTTGTAAAGAAGAGAAAAACGAAGCAGCAGGGACCTCTGGAGATACTCTCAGTAGTGTTTGAGGCAGGAGTGCATAACAAGCTATATTGGAGGCTTTCCAGAAACCACCGACTCTTGCAAGTGTCCCTGTGGCTTAAATTGAGTTTTCCTTTAAAAACCAAACACACACAACTCCGTTATCCCTGGCTCTCTAGCAGTCAAGGATGGTGAACTGATCGCCCTCCAGCTGTTGCTGGATTGGCTCCAAGCTACATCTGGAGAGCCATAAATTTTCCTACCCTGTCCTAGGTTAGGGATTCCTCATCTGGGCCATGCCTATTTTGAATGTCATGTACCACTTTGCCCCTTACAAGGAAACACCCTGGAAGGATGCTAGGTGGTGTATCTGGAATATTTATTGGCTGATACTGTACAAACAAGTTAATAACAGAGTTAGTGGCCAAGTTCCTCTTTTCTGCTTAAATGTTTCATAATGGGGTACACGCACTCTTACCGGTAATTGCCATTTGTATTTCATGTTCCTCCCCCCTCTGGTGTCATATTGTGCTTTAAGAATAAAAACATGATCATTAAAACATACTCTTACAGTGGTACCTCTACTTACAAATAACTCTACTTACGAATTTTTCTACTTACAAATGGAGCTCCGTCCGCCATCTTGGATGCGGTTTAGATAGGATTTTTTCTGCTTACGAATTTTTAGATAGGGTTGCTTTGACTTGCGAATTTTTTCTCCCAATGCATTCCTATGGGATTCGACTTACCATTTTTTTCGACTTACAAATGTGCGTTCGGAACGCATTAAATTCGTAAGTAGATGTACCACTGTACTTAGTTTTGTTTTAATGGACCTATGACTGTATAATCTATTATTGTAGTCCTTGGGCCACTGGTGGTCCGTGGGCTTCATTCAGGTGGCCCAGGGCATGCAGCCAAGTGGCAGGAACTCGGATAAATAAGCTAGGCTACAAATGGCTCCTTAAACCAGGGTTACAGTTGCCAAAACAGAATACCGTGTTGCTATTTTGGGGCTGGATGGCTCGAAAGTCGTATTTTTCAATAGGACCTTTTGGTTCCTGAAATTCATTCTGATTGTGCAGATAAAATATAACAAAGAGAATTCTGTAGGATGTGTTGCTAGTGTGTGAAAACAATCTAGATCCCGGGATGCCCAGGCATGCACTTCCAGTTGGTAGAGACATCAGGCACCATTTTGGTGCCCGGGCATCTTCACTTGGTCGCAAGTGGCTGAAATTTGCACCTGGCAAATTTCAAATGCAGGCATGCCCACATTAACTATATTGATTCTTAATTGTACTGTATTTTTGTTCCTTCTTTTATATATTTTATTGCATTGTATTATGTGAAGGACAACGAGTCTCTAACCCCCAGACAGTGGTTCCTACTGTGCTTTCAGCAAAAACGGGATTAAACCTCCAGTTTCACAAAAGATACGGCCTGGCTCTAGGTTACCTCAGGCTCAGGGCACTTTATCCAAAGCCTCTCAACACCTTACTACCAGTGGGGTTTTCCCTCTCATGCTCTGGTTGGCCTCTCCCTCGGGCCACTTTGTGGTTTTCTTGGCTTCACTGACCAGCCCTTAGTTTGTCAGAAGTACTTTGAACTAGCTTCCTTTCCTGACCCCAGGGAAGCTTGGTTCTCTTCTTAGTCACACAACTAGAGGAACTGGCACACTGCTGGAGTCAATTAATGTTTAAGCACATTTAACTTTATTTATTAACTTGAGAACATGGATTTCACTGGTAACTTATAGTGCATTCCTTTCATTATAGGACACAGTCTTATTAGAGCATTTCATCTCTCCGAAACCTAACCTCCCACTCCCCACCATCTCACTCTCCACCTTCCCCAACCAACTCCTCCCCCCCCCAACTGACTCCGACCAATTATCCCTCTTTTGTTTTCAAACACAGTCTAGTTCTGCCTCCTGGAGAACTGCCTATCGTTGGAGGGATAGTTTAACCCCCAACACACCAGAATCCTCAGCAGGCACTAATCCGCCACATATTACACCTTTAATTCAGTGGAATGCAAATTGCAGTACAATACAGTAAAATACTCTAAAATAACCAGTGAAGGTGCAATTAGAAATCACACAGCCTTTAACACAGTGCATTATGTTTGCTACAACATGCAGTAAAATCATTAAGCAGTCTGCCAAGTTGGTGAATTTTCAAGACCTCCCAGGTGCCCTTGCTGTGGTCATGTGGTCATGTCTGCCTCTGGAATTGTAGCTGGATTTTAAATCAATACTCAGCAGTCAGTCATAATCTCCTGGACTTCCTTTTTTGACAGTAGTGAAGGGGTGTGTGCATGTAATAGCTTTTAAAAGCTGCTTCAGTTGTCATGGATGTTTTCTCATCCTGGAGGTAGATGTCATTTTAATAGACCTTTCCCATCGATAGCGCACATGAGTCCTGTGGAGAGGTGAGTGTGATGAGGGGGAAATAGACAGAAGACTTGAAATGACAGTAAAGCAAAGAAATGAGCAGGAGTCAGAAACCATCTCTCTGCCGGGACATAACTCAAGCTTTTGCTTTGGAATATTATGCAGTCCCCAGTAGACGTCAAACCAGCGCTGTCTGCATAAGTGACTTGTGCAATTAGGGAGAAGCTTATTCATGCCCAATGGTCAGTCTGGCTCCATATCGTCTGCACTGACTGGTAGCAGCCTCTCCAGGATTTCAGGCAAGGAGTCCCCTACAGCCATACTTTGAGACCCTGCGGTTGGAACTTGGGACCTTCTGCATGTAGAGCTAAGGCTGTTCCAGTGAGTCTACTCTGAGGATGACTTAGCTCAGCGTTTCTCAACCGCTGTTCCACGGCACACTAGTGTGCCGCGAGACGCTGGCTGGTGTGCCGTGACGTGCGGCGACGAGAAGGGCGATTTGCATTGCCACGTGCCTGGTGGCCGCCAATAGTCAGCGCTGACCTGCCGGAAAGCAATATTTCTCCTCCTCTTTCCCAAAGCTCAGTGCAAACGAGCCTGGCGGCCGCCAATACACAACACTGAACCGCCGGAAAGCAATATTTGGCAAGTGTTTCTTACAGTCATAATTATAATATAGGGCGGCACAGAGTTAATTTTTTTAACTTTTTTAATGGTGGTGTGCCTCGTGATTTTTTTCACGGAACAAGTGTGCCGTGGCCCAAAAAAGGTTGAGAAACACTGACTTAGCTAGATACAACCTCCTGGCCACTCACCCACATAAAGTATAAAGCCCATGTATACGAATACTCTCAAAGTCCAGTCACTTCGCTTATTTTGGGTTTCTTAGTGGAAATGCTTGTACCCGTGAAGATTCAACAGTGATAAAGTTGATAGGCCATCACTTATGTGCAGGAATTCACAAGATAGCAAATACATATCTAAAACCACAGATAAAACTTTAAAACATCAGTGTTTAGAACTGTTGACATACTAAACACTCTAAGTTTGTTTCCTGGTAGGGAACTAAATGACTAAAAACTCAACCAATATTCAGGCAAGACAATATTTACTGCAGTAAAGGACAGCCCCATACAGTGATGCGAACTTTAATAGTCACAGGGTTTGCACAGCTGTTACAGTATGCCTTCTCACAAACAGCAGAAGTCCTATTTGTTACATAATTACTGCCATGTTGACCATTACACATCAGCAGTGACATGACATCTTCAGAAACTGGTCAAGTTAACCGTTTAAGTTGGCCAGTACAAATAAACTAACCTTTGATCAGGACAGCAAACAGAAGGAGATTGCATAAAAAGTTAATCTTTAAAGCTAATTGGACAGATTCTCCACCCTCCCTGTCTCTGATCTGTGTGGAAGGAGCATCCCTTTGAGATTCGTGGTCATCCTGCCTCTTCTGTAACTATGTTCAAGCCAATACAGATTTTTGGAAGCAGAATATTAGGATGCAAAAGCATTCCCTTCTCCATTTAAACACATTTCCATCATAGCGTGAGCAGACCAGGAAACTGATTGGGAACAATCAGTGGTTTGCTATCTTGATGTGCTTCAGTGTTGCCAAGTGTGGTTTCTTGGTTTGCTTCAATTTGGAAACTACTGTTATAGGAAGACTTACTGACAATTTCATCTCCCTGAATGTGGAAGAAGCAACAAGGGGATCTGCTCTTCACTAATAGGGAAGAACAGAAGTAGCAGAAATCTTGGTAGGACACATCCTCCAGGGGTTCATTATGCAGAGGAAAGGGAAGGCCAAGTGTAGTTGTACGTTGATATAGGCAAAAATCTGCCTTTATTCCCTTATTGGGTTCTCCATCGGTTGGAGAATATAACAGAGGCCAACCAGAGAAGTTTGAGAAGCAAAGCCTTTATTTTCGCTGTTGCAACAGGGTCCTTCCTCTCACACAGGAGAACAAGGAAGGAACCCCAAACAAAGATGTCTTGCCCTTAAAAAGAAATTTGAAATTGGTTTCAGCCCACCCCCCAGAAGCATCATCCATATGTCACAGAAGGGGTGTAGCCCAAGACCCCCCCTCCCTAGATTCATCATAGGTACATCATGAAAGGGGAGGTCTGGTGGCAGTAATCTGAGCAGTCTGGACCCTGCCCCCTGCCCCCAAAACCTAATCAACAAAATTGAGAGATATTTACATTTCCCTGTTTCCCAGCCAAGTTAATCACACCCTTTTGTCTGGCACTCAGGTATCAGGATGCCAGGGTTATCACTTTAATTCCTGAGACAATGAGAAGGTTCCCCCCACCCCCCTTCTTCCTTGCAGAGGAACACCTGGTCAGAGAGAGTCAAAATGGTGTCAGTCAGGCCTGTTTTCCTGTGCTGCTTCAGACATGTTTCTGTACATTCATGTACATGTTTTATGAACCATTATTATATATATATATAGGTATGACCTCAAAATTCTTATAACAACGTGTAGTCAGGACTTTAGGAAAGCCGATTTCAAAAAAGCTTAAGGAACTACTGGGTGTGATCCTATGGTCAGAAATACTCAAAGAGAAGGGAGTTCATGGTGGATGGGAGTTTCTGAAAGGTGAGATACTGAAGGTAGAATCGCAAACAATTACAACAAGAAAGAAAAGGAGTCACCTAAAGAAACTGGTGTGTTTGGCTGCATAAGGAGTGTTTAGATGGCCTGAGAGCTAAAAGGGAGTTGTGTAAGTAATGGGGCAAATAATGAAGGAAGTGTTTAAACGAGTAGCCATCACTTGCAGGGAGAATGTCAGGCAGGCTAAAATTCAGTATGACCTCAGGCTCAAGTGGTAGGAAGGGAACACCCAGCTACTTTAAATGAATTCAAACCTCTAGGGCCTAATGAGCTGCACCCAAGGGTACTCAAGGAACTTGAAGGTGTAACCCCAGAGCCTCTGCCAATAATTTTTGAGAATTCTTGGAGAACAGGTTGACTGGAGGTGGGAAAATGTTTTTCCCACTTCCTAAAATGAGGGAAAAGAAGACACAGATACCTGAAAGGCTGTCACATGGAAGATGGAGCAAACTTGTTTTCTTCTGCTCTGGAGGGTAGGATCCAAACCAGTGGATTCAAATGACAAGAATGGAGATTCCACTAAACACCAGGAAGAACTTTCTGATAGTGGGAACTGTTCGAAAGAGGAACAGAATGTGGTGGTTTCACCTTAATTGGCTTTAGCTGCAATTCCTGCATTGCAGGGGGTTGAAGTGCATGACCCCTGTGCTCCCTGCCAATTCTACAATTCTGCTATATGCTTGTCCTTATGCCAAGATCTGATACTCTGAATATGACAGTCCCACAGGAAAGAACAGTACATGTTTAAAATGATATGTGTTTAAGACTCAAGGTGCTGGTGGAACTTCAGTATGTGTGCTGGATTAGGGCCATGTTTTCTCCTTTTCCCGGTTCTGATTGCTGAGTTAATTATTTAGTGACACCTTTTTAAAGCAGCTTGGTGATGTTGGTGAAAAAGTCCTAAATGTTTTGTATCTGTATACAGCTCTGAAAGTGTTGGTTTATAGGAAGATACATAGCTGGCTGCTCCAAGCTAGCACAAATTATTCATTATGTTTCATTTCATCCAATCTGTCATTTGTGCCAGTCCATCTTTAGCAGAGGAAGATTTCCACGCATAAGCAAAGCTTTCCGGTGCTCAGTAAAAGCAGTTTTTCTGTACATCATGCAACAATCTCTGCCTTTCTGGGATATTATAAATTTTAAAATGGTACTATAAATGATTGCTTTCAGTGCTATTGAAATGCATCTAAGCTTCTGCGGGAGATTCATATTTATAACTTGTGATCTGTTCTGAACTTGGCAGTATGTTATATTAAATTATCAAATGTAGGGGAGAATCATGGGTGGGTTTTAGGAAATGAAATATACATAGGTGGAGGTGTCATGAAGTTTTGCTGTGTAGGTTTTGCCTCTGTGCTGCGTTAGTTGAGGTTAATTTGCCCTTTATTCATTTAAATCAGAATTGTTGAGAATCATGTTTGCCACTGATGTAAATGGGCACCAGAGGAAGGTATTAGTAGACTTGATTGCTTTTTAAATTTGACTACCAGAGGTGCTCTGGTATATATATGGTCCTACCAGAAGTATATATATGGTCCTACCAGAAGTTACTTTAAATTTGCTGCCAAGGAGTGTGGTGGAGTCTCCTTCTTTGGAGGTCTTTAAGCAGAGGCTTGACAGCCATCTGTCAGGAATGCTTTGATGGTGTTTCCTGCTTGGCAGGGGGTTGGACTGGATGGCCCTTGTTGTGGTCTCTTCCAACTCTATGATCTATGAAGTGGCTTTTAACTAATCTATAATAGTATATTGCTGGCCTGTATATTTTGTTGGACTTGCTTTTAAACATTTGTTTTGTTTTCTTGAAAATGTGAGTTTATATGCAAGGTTATTTTCTGGAGCTTGTTGTAGGGGACCACCACTTGGGGTCAGCAGAGAGCCCAATCCAGCGGTGCCGGGGCTCCCGGATGGGGATGAGCCCAGCGGGATAGTGGAGGAGGAGAGGGATGCTGACAGCTCAGAACACCCACAGCGCTATGGAAGGGGAGCACTATGTTTCCCAGTTGTCAGTGTTTACACATCACCAGTTTTTTACGCATCACTTGGGAAGATAGGCTAACTAATATCAGTGTACTGGATGAAGCAAAGATCACCAGGGTTGAAACAATGATTCTTCTTCAACATCAACTTCGTTGGGCTGGTCATGTTATGCGTATGCCTGATGATCATCTTCCAAAGCAACTACTCTATTCCGAACTTAAAAATGGAAAGCGTAATACTGGTGGTCAACAAAAGAGGTTTAAAGACTGTCTCTAGGCAAATCTTTAAAAATGTAGTATAAACACTGACAACTGGGAAACACTGGCCTGCGAGCGCTCCAGTTGGAGAACAGCCTTTACCAAAGGTGTTGTGGGCTTTGAAGAAACTCGATCTCAGGACGCAAGGGAGAAACGTGCTAAGAGGAAGGCACGCTTGGCAAATCGACACCATGATCAACTCCCGGAAACCAATGTCCCCACTGTGGAAGGATGTGTGGATTCAGAATTAGCCCCCACAGTCACTTACAGACCCATTGTTAAAACCGTGTTTATGGAAGACAATCTTACTTGGCTACGAGTGATTGCCAAAGAAGAAGAAGAACTCCCATCAGTGGGTGGAGCTAATGCTACTGGCTCTCCAGACGCTTTTAAAATTCAAAACATAGCTCCTCAAAGAAAATTGCTAAATTGGGCTTTGGAAATGTGTTTTTGCAAGCATTGCAGCCAGGATTCCCAGAGCACTTGTGGATCATGTGCTGTTCCCCAGGCTAAAGCAAAAGTGTAGCAGGTGGTGGAAGTTCAAAATAATAAGTGATGTTTAAGGTGGAATCAACAATAGTTTTACAGCAATGTGTACCAAAACACTGGTCACTTTTCCTCATTTTGGTTTTTAAAAATGCTTTTCTTTTTAGAACTCTTGTCCACACAAACAAGATTTGTGTTTTGTGTTGTTTCCCCATATTTGATTCTTCTTAGTATTCTGTGCCAATTGCTCATTGCCTTCCTGTGTTGATGTTCTTCTCACATATCACACATAGGCAGACATAGGCTGCAACATTTTGCTCAGTTAGATTAATAGATTATTTTTGTTATGTACTTGTGTATATAGTTTTCCCTCAGGTCCTCGACAGTTGTTTTAGGAGGGAACTTTAGGAGGGAACTTTGAATTATGTTTGATACATTGTTTGAGCCAGCCTCTATAAAAGCAGGCCGGCTCAGCAATGCAGTTCAGTTCAGTTCTGGCTTCCGAATAAAGAGCTTCTTGAAGAATCACTGTGTCGTCTACCCACTATTTAATAATTTTAAACCCTAGAAAGATTTTTGTGATAAGCCAGGGAGCAGGGTTCTCCACTCCTTTAAAATAGTTCAACAACAACAATACTTATGAAAGTTTCAGATGGCAAGTATGGTCTTAGGAGAGGGAACGTCTCCCATAAAGGGAGGCCTGTGGCTCCCTGCTTTGAGGTTGTTGTGTTTTTTTTTTAAGAAAACAACCAAATAAGTTTCTAAACCAGAAGCATACAGGGGGGTTTCTGAAGCTGTTTTTCTACATTATTTATTTGCTTAATAACAAATAGCTCCAGAAACCCCCCAGTATGCTTCTGGTTTGGAAATTGTTGCTTTTACCACATAAAAATTGAAATAATAAGCTGAAACTTGTACAAATGAGATTTCTTCAAATCAACCTTCTCCCCATTCCCATTAATTTGGATCCTGATTGAATCCTTCTTCCCTATTTAGCAACCTATGGACCTTCCTTCTGCTTTAAATAATAATAATAATAATAATCAGTAGGCAATTATTTTATTTAGACCTTTTTGTGTTTTGTCAACACAGAACATCTTCCTTTTCTCTCTGCATATGTGTTTGCATGTGAATTAAGTGGAATTTTAAAAGTGATTGCTGATTACTTTTAATGCCTTGTGCTGTTAAAAATGATGTCCATCCAGATTTGCATATTTCAGTACAGATGTAACTGCAGGTGGCCTCCTCCCACATCTCCAAAGAGCGTTGAAAAGTCAGCGTGTCAATTACAGACCCAGATGTCCAAAAGGATCTGGGATGCGATTCAAATTGCATTACCTTTCCGGCATCTGGAAGAGGTATCCTGTAGATGTGATAGAACAGCATTTCTATAGCCGAGAGAGCTGATTTTGTGGCATTAAGCTGTCTTGTTCATTCTGGAACAGGTAATGCTGTACAGAAGGAACGTTATTCTTTATCCAGACTCCTTGATAGGGAAACATTATTCAACTCTCAACTTGCATTTAATGTAAGCCTAGTATCTATCTGAGCACCTCTCCTGATATAAACATATCTGGACATTTTGATATTCACCTGAGATCCTCTAACAAATGTTTGCAGGCTGGTGATAAGGGAGGGGACTCATTTTCAGTACTGTAGTGGCTTCCCACTTGTGGAATGTTCTCCCCATTGTCTGCGGGTTCTGTCATTAGTGTCCTTTTGGTGCCAGATAAAAACTTGCCTCTTCTCCCAGATGTTTGACTGATGATGATGATTTGCTGTTTATTGATGTGTTTTTGCTGCTGTTTTATTGGGTCTGTTTTTGTTAATAAAAAAATAAAATGTTGTGCTCCGTGTTCTTAATGTTTTGTAAATTGCTTCCTAATGTGCAAGCAACAAATAAACTGAAGAAATAGTAATGTACACGACCCTGGATGTGCTTACTAGGAGGTGTGCTGTGTTGAGCACATTGAGCTGGGTGTAAGGCAAGTTCATGTGCTCCTGATGTATGTTGAGTGGTGACCTAGTTCTAAAATAATTTTGGGAGCTTTGTAGGCTGTGTGTTTGATCTCAATGGGCTCAGTAGGGTTCTCCGCACCTGGTTATTTAGGTGGGAAAGGTGTGACTTGAATCTTTGGCATGTTTTGACAGAAACAGCCACACACCCCTGCTGGCTTGGAAGTCTAGTCAGCATCTCAGGAGTTCGTGCCTGCCCAAGTTCCTGTGACCAAAAACGCAGCTGCAAGAGGTATTTTTGTCAGGTGGATGCATCATCCCCAAAATTAGAACAAGCGATATGCAAGCTACAACTTAAAAAAATAATGTTAGACCACTTTGAACCTAAACTCTGTAGTTCTGAACTGGTGTCAGGTTTGGCCTGGGTGGACAGACCGAAGATGAAATTGATATAGGATGAAAAGGTGCTGCTGGTTAGGGCAGGTATCGTCAATCTTTTCAGACCCAGGACCCACTTTAACCCAAACATGCATTTGGGGACCTGTTTCTCCTGTTGCATGAATCAGGCTGTGACCTACTGGTGGGTCTCAACCTGCCAGCTGAAGGCAACTGGTGTGTGGCCTGTTTTGAATGGGGTCAGACTTGCGGTTGAAAATCAGAAGGTACTTAATGGTTGTCCTGCTTTTATTTCTTTTACTTTACAAGCCAGTCCTGGACATGGCAATTCATGCCCTGGGCTCTTCCAAGTTAGATTATTGCAATTCGTTGTGCCTTTGAAGACTCTTGGGTAATTTCTGTTGCTCCAGAATGCGGCTTGCGGTGTTTTTTTTTCAGAGGAGCATGCAAATCAGACACCACACACACAACTTCACTAATGCTATGGCACCTACATTGGTTACTACTTGGTTTGGGGGCTAAATTCAGATTGTTGGTTTGTACCTAAGGCAGGGATAGGGAGCCTGTAGCCCCATATGTCACTCGAGTGCAGCTTTCAGTTTCTGAGGCTGATGGGAGAGGGAGGCTGATAACACCTGGAGGGCCAAAGGCTTCCACGTGGCTTTTCCTAGGTGGCAACCATAGCTTGCGTTTCTGCTTGTATGTGGCAGATGTTCCCACAGGTGGCCAGGAGGAGAAGCTTGGGTACACTGCTGAGAGCAGGAGGGGTCCTTCCTAGCAAAGGACATTGTAATGAAAGATGCCACCTACGTAATGTCATTCTAAGCTTTGTGGAATATTTTACCTCCCCCGGTTGACCAGTGCACCAGCCCTCACTCTTCTGCTGACTACGACAACGAACTATAAGAACATATATCTGAAGGTATCTGAAGAAGTGTGCATGCACATGAAAGCTCATACCTATGACAAACTTAGTTGGTCTCTAAGGTGCTACTGGAAGGATTTTTATTTTATTTTAATATGACTACATCAGACAAACACGGCTAACCTTCCTGTAACTATAAGAACATAAGACAAGGCTCCTGGATCAGGTCAATGGCCCATCTCATCCAGTATCTTGGTCTTACAGTGGACAACCATGCATCACTTCCAGGAAGCCCACAAGGAACCCCTGAGCTCAACCATCAACTCTCCAGTTCTGGTTTTTATTTATTTATTTATTGTTTCACAGCATTTGCACCCTGATCTTCAGCAGAAAAGGCTCCTGGAGCAGCTTACATCAAATCAAAACAAGGCACTTCCTACTCACAGGCTTACATTCTAACAAACAAACAAACAGACAACAGGGAAAGGAGGCAAGGAGGGAAGAGGAAACTCAGGCACCAATTTCTACCCATTTGCTCCTGTACTGACCAGCTGACACGGTTCAGTGGCAGGAGGTGCCTGATGGAGCTTGGCCCCCAGAAAAGTGCATGCAGGGAGCCTTCTGCTTCCTGTCTCTCCCACTGCGGCAGCCTGATGGAATGGCTGCCTCTCAGGGGACAGTTTAGGGGAGAGGAGGTCTGATTCCCAACAGCTGGGCATTCAGAAATATTACTTGCTCAGACAGTGTAGATGGAACACAGCCATTGGGTCTAGTTGCCATTTATAGCCTTGTCTTTCATGTGTTTGTCTAATGATCCTTCGATGGCCATCATGACATCTTGCGTGCATGTAGGAACCATGGCCCCTTCATGGATCACTGCCTTGCCGTGGCGAAGGGGCTTAAATAACTTAGAGAAGTTATGTTTTCACCAAACGTGATCCACCTGGAGAAGGAATTGGCAAGCCACTCCAGTATCCCTGCCAAGAAAACTCTATGGACAAAGACAACAGGCATATAAAAGTTATGACGCTGGAAGATGAGCCCCTCAGGTCGGAAGGCGTCCAACATGCTACTGAGGAAGAGCGGAGGACAAGTACAAGTAGATTCAGAGCTGATGAAGCGGCTGGGCCAAAGCCGAAAGGTCGCTCAGTTGCGGATATGCCTGGAAGCGAAAGGAAAGTCCAATGCTGTAAAGAAGAATATTGCATAGGAACCTGGAATGTAAGAACCATGAAGGAAAGTAAGCTGGATGTGGTCAAAAATGAGATGGCAAGAATAAATATTGACATCCTGGGCATCAGTGAACTAAAATGGAAGGGAATGGGTGAATTCAGTTCGGGTGACTATCATATCTACTACTGTGGGCAAGAATCCCGTAGAAGAAATGGAGTGGCCCTCATAGTCAACAAAAGAGTGGCAAAAGCTGTAATGGGATGCAATCTCAAAAATGACAGAATGATCTCGATACGAATCCATGGCAGACCTTTTAACATCACAGTAATCCAAGTTTATGCACCAACTACCGGTGCTGAAGAAAGTGAAATTGACCAGTTCTATGAAGACTTACAACACCTTCTAGAAATGACACCAAAGAAGGATGTTCCTCTCATTACAGGGGATTGGAATGCTAAAGTAGGGAATCAAGAGGTAAAAGGAACAACTGGCAAGTTTGGCCTTGGAGTTCAAAATGAAGCAGGGCAAAGGCTAATAGAGTTCTGTCAAGCGAACAAGCTGGTAATCACAAACACTCTTTTCCAACAACACAAGAGACGACTCTACACATGGATATCACCAAATGGGCAGCATCGAAATCAGATTGATTATATTCTCTGCAGCCAAAGATGGAGAAGCTCTATACAGTCAGCAAAAACAAGACCTGGAGCTGACTGTAACTCAGATCATCAGCTTCTTATAGCAAAATTCCAGCTTAAACTGAAGAAAGTAGGAAAAACCACTGGGCCAGTAAGATACAATCTAAATCAAATCCCTTCTGAATACACAGTAGAAGTGAGGAACAGGTTTAAGGATTTAGATTTGGTGGACAGAATGCCTGAAGAACTATGGATGGAGGCTCGTAACATTATACAGGAGGCAGCAACGAAAACCATCCCAAGGAAAAGGAAATGCAAGAAAGCAAAATGGCTGTCCAACGAGGCCTTACAAATAGCGGAGGAGAGGAGGCAAGCAAAATGCAAGGGAGATAGGGAAAGATACAGGAAACTGAATGCAGATTTCCAAACAATAGCAAGGAGAGACAAGAGGGTCTTCTTAAATGAGCAATGCAAAGAAATAGAGGAAAACAATAGAATGGGGAAAACCAGAGATCTGTTCAAGAAAATTGGAGATATAAAAGGAACATTTCGTACAAAGATTACCATAATAAAGGACAAAAGTGGTAAGGACCTAACAGAAGCAGAAGACATCAAGAAGAGGTGGCAAGAATACACAGAGGAATTATACCAGAAAGATATGGAGGTCTCGTACACCTCAGGTAGTGTGGTTGCTGACCTTGAGCCAGACATCTTGGAGAGTGAAGTCAAATGGGCCTTAGAAAGCATTGCTAATAACAAGGCCAGTGGAAGTGATGATATTCCAGCTGAACTATTTAAAATTTTAAAAGATGATGCTGTTAAGGTGCTACATCCAATATGCCAGCAAGTTTGGAAAACTCAGCAATGGCCAGAGGATTGGAGAAGATCAGTCTACATCCCAATTCCAAAGAAGGGCAGTGCCAAAGAATGCTCCAACTACCGCACAATTGCGCTCATTTCACACGCTAGCAAGGTTATGCTTAAAATTCTACAAGGCAGGCTTAGGCAGTATGTGGACCGAGAACTCCCAGAAGTGCAAGCTGGATTTCGAAGGGGCAGAGGAACCAGAGACCAAATTGCAAACATGCGCTGGATTATGGAGAAAGCTAGAGAGTCTACTTCTGCTTCATTGACTATGCAAAAGCCTTTGACTGTGTCGACCACAGCAAACTATGGCAAGTTCTTAAAGAAATGGGAGTGCCTGATCACCTCATCTGTCTCCTGAGAAATCTCTATGTGGGACAAGAAGCTACAGTTAGAACTGGATATGGAACAACTGATTGGTTCAAAATTGGGAAAGGAGTATGACAAGGTTGTATATTGTCTCCCTGCTTATTTAATTTATATACAGAATTCATCATGCGAAAGGCTGGACTAGATGAATCCCAAGCCGGAATTAAGATTGCCGGAAGAAATATCAACAACCTCAGATATGCAGATGACACAACCTTGATGGCAGAAAGTGAGGAGGAATTAAAGAACCTTTTAATGAGGGTGAAAGAGGAGAGCGCAAAATATGGTCTGAAGCTCAACATCAAAAAAACCAAGATCATGGGTTCCGGTTTCCGCCTGCAGGAATGGCGGACCTGTTTTCCATCCCTCTGACCTTCGTAAGGAATTTGGCGGTTGCTAGGGGAGTAAATGGCAACCCCCTACCCTCTCCGGGGGTTACGGAGAGGGGCCGCTGGCCTGCGATGCCCCCAGACCCACTCCGACTGTTTATGGAGTGGGGGGAGCTTGGGCTGAAGCACTTACGAGGGCCAGGACTCCCGGACGCTAATCTGCATGGCGGGGATTTCCATGATTAAAGAAGATAATTAGGCTTAAATCTATGGACATACTTCAGAAGGAGGGGCAGAAGCGCTGTTTACTGCCGAGAAATCTATGCTGCTGAGGGTGAGGAGTTAAAGGCTGTATTTCATCTGGAAGAAGAATTGATGGGGACGGAGCGATAAGGGAAGCGAGTCTTTTTTATTTTTTTTCATATGAGTTACTTCGTACCTTCCCAGACGTGATGTCCTGGCTTGTTTGGGGTGAAAGAGAAGCAAAAGACTGTGTGAGTTGAACTTTATAAACTGTTGTTATTGAGCATATTTTTTGAAGATGAGGAGTTGTTGACGAGAAAAGCCCCCCTCTAGTTGGATGGGAGGAGTGCCTGGACGCGTTCGGAGGATTTATGAGTTGTGACGCACTTTGAATTGGAGCAGCGACCTGAAGCTAAGTTCAGCTATAGGGCAAGGAGATCCATTAATTTACCAAGAGTCTATGCATGGTGTGAGGTCTGGTTCTTCTGCCTGGAAAAGATGTAAATTTTATAAAGATCGTTAATCTATGAGAGAAAACGAAAGTGATTTGAGTTTTTTTAAGATGGCGCTGCTTCGTGTTGAGAGTCGACGCAATAGGGACGCTCCAGACTAAGAAGATTTATGGGGAGGCTGGACTGATTAACTCACACAGGAGAAAGAACATTTGTGAAACTTTGTTTGACATTTATCTCAGCAGCTGGGAAATAATCGGTTGAAAGAGGAAAACATCTATGTGACTGTAAGGGAAAGATCTGGATTATTATGAACTCGGAGAGACGATTTGAACTTTAGAAAAAAGACGGCAGTGGACGGTTGCGAGGAATCCCCAATTTCTTGAAGCATGGGAACCCAAAAAAATTTTTTCTAGATGATTTGGCATAACATTCGGTTTGATTGATATATATGTGTATAATTTGAAATAATGAATGTGATATAATTGGTTTTAATTGGAAAAATTAATAAAAATATAGAAGGGGAAGAAATGGAGGCAGTGAGAGATTTTACTTTCTTGGGCTCCTTGATCACTGCAGATGGTGACAGCAGTCACGAAATTAAAAGACGCCTGCTTCTTGGGAGAAAAGCAATGACAAACCTAGACAGCGTCTTAAAAAGCAGAGACATCACCTTGCCTACAAAGGTCCGTATAGTTAAAGCTATGGTTTTCCCAGTAGTGATGTATGGAAGTGAGAGCTGGACCATAAAGAAGGCTGATCGCCGAAGAATTGATGCTTTTGAATTATGGTGCTGGAGGAGACTCTTGAGAGTCCCATGAACTGCAAGAAGATCAAACCTATCCATTCTTAAGGAAATCAGCCCTGAGTGCTCCCTGGAAGGACAGATCGTGAAGCTGAGGCTCCAATACTTTGGCCACCTCATGAGAAGAGAAGAATCCTTGGAAAAGACCTTGATGTTGGGAAAGATGGAGGGCACTAGGAGAAGGGGACGACAGAGGACGAGATGGTTGGACAGTGTTCTCGAAGCTCTGGACATGAGTTTGACCAAACTGCGGGAGGCAGTGGAAGACAGGAGTGCCTGGCGTGCTCTGGTCCATGGGGTCACAAAGAGTCGGACACGACTAAACGACTAAACAACAACAAGGAACCACGGAATTTTTTTTTTAAATCTCCACAAAAAAATTCTTCCTGTTCACACATTTTTTTCTTCACTTCTCTCCACTCGGAGGTGGTTGTTCTCTTGTAGGATTTGTTGGTGAAAGCTTGAATCAGACCTTCTCAGCAGTGCCTTCCAGATGTTGTTGACCTGCAACTCCTGTCACCATCCCTGGCTATTGGCCATGTTGGCTGGAGCTACTGGGAGATGGAATCCGACAACACCTGGAGGGCACCACACTTGCTACCTGTGGCCTAAAACTATCTGCTCGAAAGCTGCTGTCAGAAGATGTATGGGATGTCAGGAGATTCAGTTCCACCTTAAGACTTAGGCATGTTGCTGCTGATATATGTCACATGTCTAGGTATATCCTTTTATGGACTTCTACTTTCGGTTCTGTACTGGTTCTGTTCTGAGTTCTGTTCTGAACTGTTTGATCTGATGGAAGAGAGAAAGCATCGTTCGCTCTCTCTTCATGCTGTAATATAGCTGTAAATAAACCACTTTAAAATGCCTCTCTGCTGCTGCCTTATCATCTCCGCTGAAACTGCGTGGGCATCTCTGCTGATTGCGTGCTCAGGTTGCTGAGACCCTGAGTCGTGTTCGTGTTCCATGGGAATCACCGGGACTGAGACGAAGAGGGAGCTGCCGGCTGGACCTCCCAATGGTGAAATCCCATCAAAAGGGTTCCGGGCCCAGAAGTACAAGGGTCGTCAAGCCCAGAGGAGATGGTTGGTGGTCTCTGGACCAGCCAGTTATGGATCCAGGAGCAGGCAGTGTGTTCCGAATGCGGCTTTGATCAGTGCTGAAAACATCGGAGCATTTGAGAGGTATGTGTGGAGAGCGAAGGCAGCAAAATGTTTACGCAGCAAGCTGCTGGCTGCTGCCGGAGAAAGCTTTGAAACAGTCGTAAACCTGTCCCAGTGATTAATTGACTGTGAGATAGAGCTGGAGCGGAGGCATTTTTCCAAAGTGATTGCCTGTAACGGGTGGCTGGAAAAATGGAGAATATGCTTGGAAGCTCTAACCAGATAATTCTTCTGGATGGGACTAATTATCATACATGGAAAATATATGTAGAAGGCAAGTTAAGACTTGCAAAGCTCTGGCATGTGATTGATGAGAACCCCCCCCGTGCCAGTGACGAATGCTTGGGCTCAATGTGATTCACAAGCTCGCGGTTTGATTATTGGATGTGTCTCAGCTACAGAATTAATTACCCTTGCTGGAAAAGCGTCTGCGAAATTAATGTGGGAGGGACTACGTGAAGTCCATGAACGCAAACAGGCAGGGTCAGTTCTATTGTTTTTTCGGACTCTGCACAACATGAAACTCCAGCCGGGAGGTGATTTACGTGCCCACATTCTTGAAATGCAGCGGCTGAGGGAGGAACTGGTGAATCGTGAATTTGTTTTGCGAGAAGCTGTGTTTGCAGTGTTGATTCTGGACTCTTTAGACCACAGCTTTGATGCCATTGCTAGCCAGTTAGCAGCCCTCCCCACAAGAGATTTAACAGCAGCTAGAGTAATTGCTGTATTGCAAAATGAGTGGGATCGGAGGAGAGCTGAGGGCGCCAGTTGCAAATCACAGGAGCCAGCTGCTACGTGCCAATCTCAAGCTGATAACGCTAGAGCCTTCACGATCAGGTGCTATGGTTGCGGAGGTTTGGGTCACGTAAAGCGAAACTGAAGAAAGAAGCAAGATAAGCAAAGACCGACAGCTGCTGCAAATTTCAAAGGCAAACAAGGAAAGGGGGGTGGCAGCGGTGGAAAGCAGCCAAGTGGACAGCGTAAAGCTATGCTGGCTAAGATAACAGCAACTTCAAAGGCTAATAACTTCTTTGTTGTTGATTCTGGTGCGACTCATCACATCTGCCGAGACCAACATCTTTTTGTTTCATTTCAAGCCTATAAGGGGAAGATTTTACAGGCAGGTGGATCATCTTTGGACATTCAAGGAACTGGGACAATTGTGTTAGAATCTCTAAACCTAGAGATTGCTGATGTGCTTTATGTGCCAAAAGCAAAGGATAATTTACTTTCAGTTCCACAGCTGGACAGAAAGGGTTTTCACATCTCTTTCAGGAATGGCATTGCCATTATCACTAAGAACAATGAAGAATACGTACGTGCTGAAAAGGTTGATGAACTGTTTTTGATGACTTTTGATGATGTAAAAGTGTCTGAGGGTGAACCTGATGAAAATGTTGCTTATGTTGCTAACACAACTAATAGGCCTCTTCATGCAGGTTGTATTCACGAATACCATCGCATTTTTGGACACTTAGGCTGGCAAGCAGTGTCCAAGATGCCCAAGGTTGTGCAGGGCCTGAAGCTTAAACCCTGCAAGTATCATATGAAGTGTGTTTCCTGTGCACAACATAAGGTGAAAGTTGCACCCAAAGGGAAAGTGTCTGGGAGGAAGGCAACCCAGCCTTATCAGGTGGTCCATGCAGACCTGGTAGGTCCACTTTCACCATCTGTGAGTGGATCTAGGTATTTTATGATCCTAATAGACTCCTACACCAGATATGTTCACGTGTTTATGCTAAAACAGAAATCAGATGCCTTTTTAAAGTTCAAGGGTTTCTGTGCATGGCTTGAAAATGCCAGGGGCCAAAAGATAAAGTGCCTATTCAGTGACAATGGAGGGGAGTTCACTTCTCATGAATTTAAAGCTTTTCTGTCTGAGAAGGGAATTCAACACGATCTGGCATGCCCCAGAAGTCCTTGGGAAAATGGTCTGTGTGAAAGGGCAGGACAAACCTTACAGCAGGGACTTAAAACCTTGCTGCATGATGCCAATTTACCTGAGCAGTATTGGGCCAAAGCACTATCTAATTTTGTATACACTCTTAATCGCAGGTGGCATTCAGCGATTGAGTGTACCCCTTATGAGAAGATGTTTGGCAAACAGCCTTACATCAAACACATGAGGATCTTTGGATCTGACATGTGGGTAAACACCCCACAAAGTGGTAAGCTGGGGACACGAGGTGAACCTGGTATATTCTTGGGATACGAAAATGGAGCGTACAGAGTGTTAATGAAAAACTCTCAAACTGTAAGAATCACCAAGAGTGTCCAGTGCAATCCCAAATGGGGGGAAAATGTGGGGATTTTTCAGATTCATCCTGTTGATGATGAAGAAGAAGAAGCACAAGCTGAGGATGATGATGAGCAGGATTCTGGTTCTGATTCTGATTCAGTAAGAGGCGCAGGTGCACTATCAGCATCTGATAGTGACACTGCAGATTATTTAAGTGCAAAAGCCTCAATCAGACCATCAGATGCGTCTGACACTGAACTAGAAGAACCTCTGTTCACCATTGGTCGCTTTTCTCCTAAAAAGGAGGAGTTAAGTAAAGATGAAGAACGGACTGTTCGAAGGTCCGAGAGGGCCACAAAGGGGAAACCGCCCAAGAGATATGCTGACGAATATGCAAAGACAGCTGTTGCTGTTCTTGGTACCTCTGAAAAAATCTTTGAACCTGCGAGTTTCCAAGAGGTTCAGGAATTGAACCCTAAGCAGGCTCAGCCATGGCTGGAAGCCATGAAGGCTGAAATTGACTCCTTAGATAGAAATCAAACCTGGGAGCTAGTTCCAGTTGTCCCGGGAATGAGACTTGTTGACAGCAAGTGGGTGTTTAAAGCCAAGACTAACCAGAATGGAAAGATTATGAGACACAAAGCAAGGTTGGTCGCCAGAGGATTTTCGCAGGTACCGGGGGAGAACTTTCACCAAGTCTTTGCTCCTACCGTGAAATACGAGACGGTGAGACTCATGCTTAAATTTGCGTCTGAACAAAAGTTTCAGGTCTCCCATCATGATATTGATACAGCTTTTTTATATGGGGTTTTGCAGGAAGATATATTTTTACTGCCCCCTGCTGGTGTGGATGTACCAAAGGGAATGGTATGCAAACTAAAGAAATCACTGTATGGGCTCAAACAGAGTGCCAGGTGTTGGAACACCAAACTTACAGAAACATTGCTTTCCTTAGGATTTAAGCAAGGTATCGCTGATCTGTGTGTGTTTGTTAAACAAGAGGGGGAGCAAAAACTGTATTGTATTTGTTTTGTTGATGATTTGCTGTTCTTCTGGAAGAACAAAGAGTTGTACCAGAGTACACTTGCTCAGTTGAAGGAACACTTCAATATGAAAGACCTAGGTGAGGTTTCCAATTATCTTTCTCTACAGGTTGAGAGAAACAAAGAAGGTACTTTTCTGGTACACCAAACTCAAAAGATTACTGATGTGCTGAACAAATTGAATTTAATTGACGCAAATCCTGTTGACACACCTATGGTACAAGGTTATAAAGTTGATGATGATGCAGAACCATTTACCGACACTACACTGTATAGATGTGTGTTAGGTAAGTTAAACTTCATCGCAAGAGTTTCAAGACCTGACATTGCTGTTAGCTGTAATTTGCTGAGCAGACGTGCCAACAATCCTACTGTTCAGGATTGGCGTGCTTTGAAACGCATTTGTAGGTACTTAAAAGGAACCATGCACTACAGATTGCGTTTCACAAGTCAAAAGACTGGAGGTCTGGAAATCTTCGCAGATGCAAGTTTTGGTAGTGATGTCACAGATAGCAAAAGCACTTCAGGTGTTTGTTATGTATACAACCATTGTCTTTTTGATTGGATGTGCAGGAAACAGACAACCGTTTGTCAGAGTTCCTGTGAAGCAGAGCTCAACGCTCTCTCACTCTCCTTAATGGATTGTGAATGGTTGTTGCAACTGTTCAAGGATATTGGAGTTAATGTGTCTTGTCCTATTCAGGTATATCAAGACAATCAGTCCTGTTTAGCTTTGCTAGCATCCGAGAGTTGCAAGCAGAGGACCAAATATTTGCAGATAAAATTACATCGTGCAAGGGAGTGCATAAAGAAAGGACTGGTCCAAATATCATACATGCCAGGTAATGAAATTCCGGCTGATATGTTGTCCAAGGTTGTAAATAAAGAACAGTTGCACAGTTATATGCAAAAGCTACAGTTTGGAACTGCTGAGCTTAAGGTTTCACAGAATGGGGGAGTGATGTCAGGAGATTCAGTTCCACCTTAAGACTTAGGCATGTTGCTGCTGATATATGTCACATGTCTAGGTATATCCTTTTATGGACTTCTACTTTCGGTTCTGTACTGGTTCTGTTCTGAGTTCTGTTCTGAACTGTTTGATCTGATGGAAGAGAGAAAGCATCGTTCGCTCTCTCTTCATGCTGTAATATAGCTGTAAATAAACCACTTTAAAATGCCTCTCTGCTGCTGCCTTATCATCTCCGCTGAAACTGCGTGGGCATCTCTGCTGATTGCGTGCTCAGGTTGCTGAGACCCTGAGTCGTGCTCGTGTTCCATGGGAATCACTGGGACTGAGACGAAGAGGGAGCTGCCGGCTGGACCTCCCAATGGTGAAATCCCATCATGGGAGACAGACAGAGGCAGAGAGAAGCTGATGAGTGAGATCCCTAAAGGCGGGAATGAACGTTTTACACAAATTAGTAAATTGCACCATTCTATAACTACTGAGGCTCCTTTCCTCTCCTTCAAAATAGTTAAAGTGGAGCTGAATTAATGTCCCCAACTGCTTGTCTTGATGCATTTAAAGGTGTCTATATCAACGGGGAAGATGAATCTGAATGGGATTCATGCCGCTGGTCTATTAGATGGCTTGAAATGTGATGCTCATGCAACAGAACTTGAAAAATTCATTCAGCCTTTTGCTGGGGAAAGAACTCAGAAAACAAAGCTGTGTGCCAGTGCCTCAGGCCCCTAGGAATTTGAAATATTTTTCCAGCCCCAAATGGTGCAGGTTTTGTGTAAGATGTACACCAGCACTTCTTAAAAAATTTAAGCCTGAGTGCTAGCTCTGGGAGAAGCCGCTTTCTTTGGGAGCTGTGATCTGTCCTGATGATGAATGGCTGCAAAACTACCATATGCTCCTTTCTCTTGGCAAGTGCCCAGGAGAAATACAGCGGTTCTCATTGGCAGGAAGGGCAGGCAGCTGGCAAGCCAAGGGCACAGGCTGGCGTGGAAGTTGTGAAAAGACTTTGAGATGCATCTGGGACATCTGAAACCCTGTGAACGCATGCATCAACTGTGCACCTTCACCAGAGTGACCTTCCATAAAAGTGAAATCCTTTCCTATCTAGAGGTTAAATTCTAATCTCCCCATCTTTGCTGTGGTATTATTTTGTCACAATGAAATAATTAGTGTATGATGCATTAGTTGGGAGGCGTGGGTGTGGAAGGCCTCCTGCCCAATGATGTATTACTGTTCTTCCAACACGTCTTCAATCTATAATAGGCTGTAATTATCAACAGAACGAGGCATCTGTCTAAGCTGAGCATAGTCAAGGAACAATGAGATTGTCAGCTGGGACAATCTGTACTACAATGTCTGTGGGGCAGGAGTTGCCATCTAAAATCTTAAGAATTACTGGTAAATATGAGCAGGCACCAAGTTTCCATCCCTCACCATTATTTATCCCTCCCCAGTTCATTTTAAGTCAAGTCTTCTTATGAAGCTGGGAACTGCCCTCTGCATTGTCTCCATGTCTCTTTGCTTATTGATTCTTTCTCCCCCTCAACCCCCAAAATAAATATTTTTATTAATTTCATCTATACCGTGTTTCCCCCTTTTTAATACGTAGTCATAAAGTAAGCCAGGGCAGCAATTTTAAGCATTTGCGAAAGATAAGACATACCCCGAAAATAAGACATAGTGTATCTCCATGCCTGCAGCAGTGCGGGCGGAGTGCTGAGCCAGTGGCCGGGCCTCTGTTGCTTTGCAAACTGTGTGGGGTGGGAAGAACGATCGGGTCTGTCAAGCCAAAAAAAGTTCCCCTCCCTTGCTTGATTGCCAGTAGCATTAATTCATGCTGCTCAGGGCATTTACTCTAAAGCCTCCCGGCGGCTGCTGCAGCACCGAGCGCTCGCAGCGCGCAGCAGCGCCAGGCAGAGCGCCGAGCCAGCAGTCGGGTCTCTGCTTGGACCGGCCGAGGAGGCCTACCAACCCGCAGCCCGGAGCGCGCGGCATCGCCAGTAACAAGACGCGGCTGGCCAGGCGGCGTGCGCTCCCTTCCCCCCACGGAGCGCACGAGCCACCAATAGCCGCGTCGCGTTCAGCGTCCTCCACCCGCACCTGCTGTTCCGCCGCCCGGAGGAGACCTGCTGTTCCGCCGCCCGGAACCGGCTGCTGGAGTGCACAGAGCGCCCAGCAGCGCCGGAGCCAGCGGCCTCGCCTGCACCCGGCTGCCGCCGCCCCGCCGCCCAGAAATGGCTGCTGGAGCGCACGGAGCGCCCAGCAGCGCCGGAGCCAGCGGCCTCGCCTGCACCCGGCTGCCGCCGCCCCGCCACCCGGAAACGGCTGCTGGAGCGTGCGGAGCGCCCAGCAGCCCGGAGCTGAGCGCCAGAGCCAGCGGCCTCGCCTCCACCCGGCCGCCGCCATCCCGCCGCCCGGAAACGGCTGCTGGAGCGTGCGGAGCGCCCAGCAGCCCCAGAGCCAGCGGCCTCGCCTCCACCCGGCCGCCGCCGTCCCGCCGTCCGGAAACGGCTGCTGGAGCGCGCGGAGTGCCCAGCAGCCCCGGAGCTGAGCACCAGAGCCAGCGGCCTCGCCTCCACCCAGCCGCCGCCGTCCCGCCGCCCAGAAATGGCTGCTGGAGCGCGCGGAGCGCCCAGCTGCTCAAAGCGCCCAGCAGCGCTCAGGCAGCATGGCGCGCAGTGCCCCGAGCCAGCAGCCTGGCCCGGCCAAGAAGACCTGAAGGTGCTGTAAAAACCGTAATACCGTAAAAAAATAAGACATGCCACCAAAAATAAGCCACCCCGTGGTTTTTTGAGAAAAAAAAGCAATAAGACGGTGTCTTAAAATGTGGGAAACACGGTAGTAACATGCAAGGAACATAATGTGAAACATAAATAATATTCTAAACATAACTTAAAACATAAACGAAACTTTTACTGCTAGGCACAGTAAAAACCACACAAAAATTATTCAGTATTTAGGCCCCGTAGCCATTTTCATTTAATTCTCAACTTCCAACAAAAGCCGCATCGCAAAGCCCTTTGCACCACCAGTATTACTTCTAAGCATGCTCTGTTCTTTCAAACTTGCCTTGTGTGTCATGTTCTCTAAACATGTGAGAGAGCTGTGCAGGTTGTCTTATGCAGCCCATGGGATGTCTCTTCCAGCCCAATGATCTTTCCTACCCACCGTGTGAGAGGAGATAGAACTGCTCTGGAGATTTGTGCATCAGCAGCTTAGGCTGTTATTATTTATTTATTTATTTTTTAAAAAGTATAGCTCTTTATGCATGAATGATGCAGAAACCACAAATGGTTTTTGGCAAGTCTGCTGCCAAAAGAACAGAAGCAAATAGACGAGTCTTTGGCATCACAGCTCAACTGCCTCTTGAGCATTTGAGTGAGGGAGATGTCTTGAGACCATGTCAGTTTAATAAACTATCTTCTGCACCCTTGGAGGCTCTGAGCACTCTCTGAAATGAAATCTATCATAGTCAAGGGAGTGTGAGTGTTCTGGAGCATTTACCTGTGTGGCGAACCTTAAATCTCAGGGTGGCAAGTTGCTAGAAGTCTGATATGGATCTACAAGGCTTGTGCAATAAGAGCATAACTCTGCGCTGTGTGAAGAAGTCTGTTTGTTCATTTGTTCTGAATGCTCCAACCGTCAGCTTCATTGGATATCCACAAGTTCTAGTGTTAAGAGAGAGGGAGGAAAAGATTTCTCTCTCTGCTTTCTGCATGCCATGCCACCTCTTTATCTTTCCTTTAAACCGAGAAGTCCCAAACACTCCAGCCTTTCTTCATAGGGGAGTTGCTCCACCCAAATAAATGGCCATTCCAACATCTTCCAAGACCCTTTCCTCAAAGACCTTTCTCTTCCGCCCTGGTCCCTGGCAGTTTCCAGCCTTAGTCCACTCCCACTATTAGATTTCTTCCCATAACTTTCTCTAAGTTGGATGCTGATTCATTTTTGGTTGAATTCCTGGGAATATTGGGATTAGAGGTAATAAAACTGGCTGACCTGGTTGCTGGGACAGTAACTCAACTTGTCACTTGGGAAGTGAGGGTCCTATTGTCCTGATTAGCACATCATGTTTATTAAACAATGGTTTATTAAACCTTGGCATACCCTGCACTTAACTATGGTTTGTTTACTGCCAGCAAATCATGATCTGAAGCCAAAGTTTGTGTTGGCATTCAGATTTTGGTTTGCTTTAACTATGGTTTGGTGTTTACATGTGGACCTAGCACCATTCCTTAAGCATCATTTGCCCTCCCCACTCTCCAAGCTACAAAGGCATGGGGCGAGAACAGCTGGAAAGGAAACCAAGTGTTGCACAAACAAGGCATGACTTGTTCAGCTGTCTGAAGAAGAAGAAGAAGAAGAAGAAGAAGAAGAAGAAGAAGAAGAAGAAGAAGAAGAAGAAGAAGAAGAAGAAGAAGAGTAGTAGTTTGGATTTGCTATCCCGCTTTATCACTACCTGAAGGAGTCTCAAAGCGGCGCACAATCTCCTTTCCCTTCCTCCCCCACAACAAACACTCTGTGAGATGAGTGGGGCTGAGAGACTTCATAGAAGTGTGACTAGCCCAAGGTCGCCCAGCAGCTGCATGTGGAGGAGCGGAGACGTGAACCCGGTTCCCCAGATTATGAGTTTACCGCTCTTAACCACTACACCACACTGTAGGACAGCTTGTAGTTTGTTTAACAAACTACGGCTCAGTGTGAGACTGCATTTTATCTCCACACAAAGTTTGTGCTTGTAATTTGTATCTGCACTTATATTTTACTGTATTCGTATATCTATTGTTTATTGCAGACCACTTAGATACTTTGCAATGTGTTGTCATTATTCTGCCATAGATAGAAGCACAACAAATTGCTTGAGCTCAAAAGAATACAGTAACTCCAATTTATGGTAGAATTCATTTTGTTAGGAATTACAGGCCGGAGTCGCATTGGCTTAGCTAAGTTATGGGGGTTGTGCATGAACCAGTATTTGCTTCAATCTACTCAACTGAAGAGGGATGCAGGTGGCGCTGTGGTCTAAACCACAGAGCCTAGGGCTTGCCAATCAGAAGGTCGGTGGTTTGAATCCCCGTGATGGGGTGAGCTCCCGTTGCTCGATCCCAGCTCCTGCCCACCTAGCAGTTTGAAAGCATGTCAAGTGCAAGTAGATAAATAGGTACCACTCTGGGGGGAAGGTACCTGTGTGGCTGCTCTGGTCCGTCAGAAGCGGCTTAGTCATGCTGGTCACATGACCGGGAGCTGTCTGCAGACAAACACTGTCTCCCTCAACCTATAGAGCGAGATGAGCGTGCAATCCCAGAGTCATCCGCTACTGGACTTAACCTTTACAAGGTTAAGTTAACCTTTACAAGGTTAAGTTACAAGGTTTTTTGTTAACCTTGAAATTTGCATGCATCTCTACTTACACCCTTGTGCAAATTAATTGAAACAAAGCATGTTTTCTATCTTACTCGTAATCCTGTACTGAAAACAAACACAAAAAGTCAGTTGATCATTATAGTGTCGGAAGCCTGCAGCCAATAGAAGGAATGATGCGCTCGCCACAATATATTGAAATTCTACAAAATAGAGTTATTCCTGATGGTACTGGGATATTGCAGGAGGACCTATCCCCCTGTCACACATCGGAAGTGGTGAAGAAATTCAGGCAGCAAATACAGGTACTTGATTGGCCAGGGAATTCCCCAGATGTCAATCCCATTGAGAACTTGGGGGCTATATGCAAAAGTCGCCTTTGTGCTGTAGGCTGTATGACTATGGAGAAGCTCATTCAGGCGCAGATTAAATGCAGGGATCCGAAAAATCAACAGTGACTGTTCAAAACGAGTAGACTCCATGCCAAACCGTGTGCAAATGCTGCTTTAAAATAGCAGAGGTCATATCCGTTACTAATGTACATATATGTGAGTTTTGTACAATAAACTACATTGTTTGTTTCAATTAATTTGCACAAGGGTGTATAGTAGATGGCCTTACACTTCTGTGGTATTTGTGTTGTGAGGACCTTGGTTGCTTAAATGACAAAAAGGAGATAATTGCCTTTAAATATGAGTCTGGGCTCCCCCCCCCATTCATTTTATGGAAAGGGTAGCTGAGTTTATTTCCCCATGCAACTGTCTTGTTAACAGGTGACTTCCGTTTGCTGTAGGCATAATTGCAGTTAGATTTCCCATGAAGACATTGTGAATGGTTGGTGTGCCTCCTGTAGTATCTCCTCAGAGTTTTGCTCAATTAACTTGCCTCACTCCAGTTAGATACCAGAGTTTTGGGTGGGTTTTTTATATATAAAAAAACTCTTTAAAGGATTTGTGCTCTCTGTTTTTTTTTTTTTAGAATCCACCTCTTGCACTGCTCAGCCTCATTTCATGTCTTCCAGATGGTAACCTTCCCCTTGTAATAATTTAGTGGCACTTCTTTGACAAGAGAACAGCAAATTAATTTCCTTCCTTTAAAGAGAGAGAAAGAGAAGAAAAATGGGAGGAATATTACACGTACTGTAATTCAATCTTCTTGCATTGATTTCCTGTCTTCAGCCCCCCCCCATCCCCCCAACCGTATCTGTTTGCCTGTACATCCATCTAGTGATCCAGCATTTTTAGAATTAAGGATAGGAAAATCTTCAAAAGGAAGATTTTAAGCCTTTTTTAATGTGTTCCAGGGCTACTTTTTCTCCCCCCCCCAGTTTATGTATTTATTTATTTATATTAGATTTTTAGGCAGCCCCACAGCACAACACCCACTCTAACTGTTTTACAACACTTAAAGTGCAAAAGCAGAGAACATTTGCTACAGAGTATCCACATAGCTGCCAAGTCCGGATCGTAAAGATCCGGGATCGGCAGCGTGCGCACGACTGGCAGTTGCGTGACGCAACTTCCGGTGGCGCTTCGCCCTTCTATGGGCACCAGAAAATGGCGGCGCCAGCGCTGGAAGTCGCTTCCGCGCATGACCGGAAACACGTAAAAGCGACTTCCGGCGCCGGCGCCGCCATTTTCTGATGCCCATAGAAGGGCGAAGCGCCACCGGAAGTCGCGTCACGCAACTTCCGGTCATGCGCGGAAGCGACTTCCGGCGCCGGCACCGCCATTTTCTGGTGCCCAAAGCGGCACCAGAAAAATGGCCGCCAGGAAGAATCGAATTTAAGGGACAATGCCGGGATTCTCTGCCAAACGGGAGACCGCCAGGAAACGGTGAGAAAAAAGGGGTTTTCCCGGCGGATACGGGATACTTGGCAGCTATGAGTATCCATCATAACACAAATGGCAGCAGTAACCAGTAAGCAACAGCCATAGATGGCTAAACCTTCAGCCCACCATCAAAATAGCTATGCAGCCCAAAAAAACCATCAGACAAAAGGAGAGGAAGCCCCCATGTTGAAGGGAAGTCCCCTTTTGCTGGCAAAATAAAACTTGCATAAATCTGATGCTCTTCATTAATTCTGTTGGCAAGACTAAAGATATCAAACTATATTTTCCAGAACAAAATAAAACAAATCCTTCCGGTAGCACCTTAGAGACCAAATAAGTTTGTCATAGGTATGAGCTTTCGTGTGCATGCACACTTCTTCAGATAAGATATTTTCCAGATCTGCAACTGTGTTGTTCTGCTACAGCAGAAGCAACAAAGCGTTTCACGCACCTTAAAGAGCAACACATTTATTATGGCATGATCACACTTTGTGGACTACGGTGCACTTCATCAGGTGCCTGAAGTGTTAATCCTAAATTACTGGTATATATCTGCATGGTTCTTTTGTGGGGTGGAATTGTAAACAGTGGAAGAGTTGGGGGTGGTCCATTAAGTGCCATTCTTTTTCTTGAGGAACGGAGTTAGATTGAAGCCCAAACTTCAATTAATGCAGAGCGTTTATAACTGTTGGAAACGAAAGCGTGGCTAGCTTGCCTTCTGCACTGTCCCCGTTGATTCCTCCAGCATGCCACCTGAATTTTCGTAACAAATACTGTGCATAAGATACACTTAGATGGCTTGCCAGGGATCCACATCAGCTGTATGATTTCTAGGAAGAGGATTCCCCTATTATGGAGGAGTCAGTGAAAGTGAGAGGATAGACAGATACCATGGACACTTTGGTCTCAACTTGAAACCTTTATAAAAACTTCTGCCGTGAAAGAAAAATAACCATGTTTAGCAGGTGGAAGCAGGGACAAAGACCTGACCTCCCAAATAGACAAAATTTTACTGTACTCTGAAGGTCTCCTTAAAATCAGTACAGGGGCTAACATTTGATGAAGTGTCATGGAGGTTCCCTGGAGTGGCCAGTGCTGTTTCACCACCTGAGGCAAAGGGGGGAAGTGCTGCCCTCCATGTGTGTCCTCCCTTACTGCCCCCACCGAAGCCTCTGGGTCCCATGACTGCAGCTTCCAGTAAGATTTCATGAGAGCCCTGCAGAATCATGGGGGGGCCTCTGTTCAATTTCACAGCATTTTTGCTCCTGGGGTGGGGGTGTGCCTGCAGAGGGGCCCCTTGGAGGTAGCTGCCTCAGTCTGCCTCATGGGCAGGCTGGCCCTTGAAGTCCCTAGGGGGCAACCCACCATTTAGATCAGTGATGGCGAACCTATGACACGCGTGTCAGACGTGACACGCAGAGCCCTCACTGCTGGTACGCGCCCCATCGGCCCATTCATGCTTTTGTTATTGTTTTTCCCCCATTTGTTCTCCCGCTCCTCCTACAGCTTGTCTCCGCTAGAGCTTGTCTCCGCTACAGCTTGTCTCCACTGTTAAAACCCAGATCCTTTGTTGTTGTTGTTGTTGCTGGTAGCCAAAGATTGGTTTTGTAACCCTTTCTGTGCTGTTTTTCTAGCACTTTGGCAGACTATCATTGGGTGTAACAGCGTTCGTTTTTTAACCCGTTTTGTGCTGGTTTTTTCCGCGCTTTGGCAGACTATGTCGGTGCTGCATGTTAGTTCCAGCGAAGGTATTATTCGTTCCCTTCTCTCTCCCATAATTTCTGTCCCCCCCCCAAAAGCACAGCAGCTTTGGAGCATCCCCTCAAAAAAGCAAAGCAACTTTTGCACCCCCCCCAAAAAAACCTCCAAAACTTTGGTCAGCAGCTCCCCCCAAAAAGCTCAACAACTCTGGGCACTTTGTGATAAATAAGAGGTTTTTGGTTTGGTTTGGTTAAATAATTAGTTTTGGGTTTATTAAATACAGTTATATATTACAATTATACATTTTTGTTATTTAAACTATAAATATCGCAAAATTATGGTTTTTGTCTGAAGTGACACACCACCCAAGTTATGCTCGGTTTTTTGGCGAATTTTGACACACCGAGTTCAAAAGGTTGCCCATCACTGATTTAGATCTATCTCAGCAAGGAATACGGCACTCAGATGGCAGAGTTATTGAGCGGCTCCATTTTAACCTTTTGTTGTTGTCGTTGTTGCATCAAGGAAAATAAATCGCAGCACACCCATTTTAAAAGCTCAGCCCATTTGGTTAAACTGTTTGAAGGGATCTGTTGGTTCCCACCCCACCACATTTTGCCGCTGCCTGTCCATTTGCCTCGTTTACAAGATCAAAAGGAGGCATTAGAATTCTAGGTTTGTTCCACACACTTCAAAGTGTCCATGCCCAGATTGATACCGGAGTTAGTGGGGAAAGCTTTGCTGAATCTCTAGGATGTCTTTTTTCCCTTGAGAACAGGTTATGCTGCTTTAAATAAATAAATAAATAAACCCTCCCCTTTCACTAGCTACTCAAAACATTCTAATAAAATAAAAATAAAAATCCTTCCAGTAGCACCTTAGAGACCAACTAAGTTTGTCATTGGTATGAGCTTTTGTGTGCATCCACACTTCTTCAGGCGCTTCAGGCGTCTGCTGGATTCACGTCCCCGAAACGCTCAATTTGGGGTTTCTTCTGGGGAGCTGCTGCGCTGAAGCAGACCCCCCTTGCCTCGAAGGCACACGTTCCCCTCAGCTGAGGAGAACGGCGCCCGCCATTGCTGCGCGATCAGCCGGAAGTCAAAATCTGCTTGCTTTTAAACTTCTGTGCGCTGCCTGAGCACCATCATGCTAAGAGAGTGATCCATCAGAGAAGACGTAAAAGTGGCTGGAGAAATCTGAGCATGACGAGAGAGCTGTAAAACAAAAGCAGCCTCTGCTTCCTTCTCGCAGGACAGTGAGCTGTGTTTAGGTGAAGTGAATAATGTGCATCTTAGACTGCTCAAGCTTCTGGCTAGTTTCCAAACAGGCAACTTGTAGCTTTAATTTTCAGGAGGGTTTTTCTCTCTCCCTCCATCCCACCCCTCTGTCCCATGTCTGTCCACTTCTGATTTTTCTCTTGCATGGCTAAATCTGGAACCACAAAAAAGCACATTCTGGGAGGTAGAGGCAAAAGTGCCAACCTGACAATTATAAGTTGCTGTACACTCATTTTAAAAACCAAGTGATTAGTAATAATTGATCTCTCTCTCCCCTCCCCTGATTATTTTATTGGTTTGTGGAGCAATCCATTCATGAGGCATACAGTGGGTGTCTTGCAATGCAGCCATTGGTCAGGTTTATTAAATAAGTGCACTTTTATGACATTCTTCATCTTTAAAATTGACTTTCTCCAGCTCTTGCTTTCAGTGTTATTGTTAGGGGTTTGCTGGCTTTGTTCTGGCACAGAAATCCCACCATGGAATCTCAAAAAGGATCCTTGATGTGCCACTGTGGAACAATGACGGTATCTAAAATACAGTCTCTGGCTTCTGTCTTTCAGTACCTAAGCATTCACTTCTGACCAAGAAGAAATACCAGTATCTCTAGTTTGCAGTACATTGTTGTGTGCTAAGATTTCTAACTATTTCGAAGCCCTGGGTTGATAGCTCTGTGCCATTTGTAAAGCTTTGCTTGTGGATGCCATTAATTGCTAATTACCTGGTCCTTTCCTATCCTATATAATAAAGTGCAAGTGTCTCTGCGTCCAGATTCCCTGTGTCCCGTTTTCCGCGCTAATGTGCATGTGCCCCAGGGACACAGGGATTGGACGAAGAGACTGCACGCACTCTCTCTCCCCCCCCCCTGCCTCCTCCAACTGCCGCTCCCGGCCGGACACCGCCTCACTGCAGGGCACGTCAGGGAAGCGAGGGTGGATGCCGGCGGAGGCCTCCTCCTCACAACCCTCCCTGGCCCGTGAGAGGAGCGGCGGCGAGGTAGGTGTTTGTGTCCCGCGTCCTTCCTGTCGGCGGCTGGGGGAGAGGAAGGAAGGAGGAGGAAGCAGCGCTTTCTCCTCCTCCGTTCCTGTCCCCTTGCCGCCGACAACAAGGACAGGTCCCAGGGTTCGGAGAAGCGCTGTGCAAGCGCTTCTCCGAACCCCGGGATGTTCTAGCGCCCGTTATTGAACGGGCTGAAATACACTAGTATAATATAATTGCATCTGCCAACATGACATGTTCATGTCCTCCATCAGTTGAGAGGAGAGGAAATGCTGTCTTAACACTCACATTTTTATTTTTTCTGGAGAAATGTTTGTGCTAGCCTTTTTATGGTTGGCTGCCAGTAGCATTTGTGATCAAAAGGTGCACTGAGTTTTTCAGTCACTTTACTATGGTGGCTTACAATGACATAGTAAAAATAAAACAATCAATATATCAAAATATGCTAGAAAAGACCATATTGTTGACAATATAAATACCCCCACCTTTCCTCCAATGAGTTCAAGGTGGTGTATATAATTCTTCAACCTACTGCAGGTTTTTTCATGTACAGCTTAGAACTTTATGGAGAAACTTGGTGCTGGTGTAGTGGTTAGAGTTTCAGACTAAGACCTGAGAGAGTCCAGAATTCGAATCCCCACTTGATCATGGAGCTCACTGGGGGGCCTTGGGCCAGCCACTGTCTCTCAACCTAACCTGCCTCAAAGGGTTCTTGTGAGGATTAAATGGGGAGGGGGAGAACCATGTACAGCTGCCTTGAGCTCCTTAGAGGAAAAGGTGGGATAGAAATGCAATAAATAACTTCAGAGCTGTGCTCAAGTCGCAATGGAACATGCCATTTTTTCCAGGAAAGGTTACAGCTTTTGGGGCTTTTCAGCCTAGAAAAAGCTAAATAACTGGGGGTGGAGGGAGCACAGCTAAGCAATGGGAGTTGCTCCTAAAAGATGGCCATCAACTTAGAAGGCTTTAAGGGGGAGCATTATCTGTTCATTTATATTTACCTCTACCATAAAAAAATCAAAACAATTTACAATAGTGCCAATATATAACAATTTTTTTAAAAAAAGTTTTTTTAATTACAGAAATATGAGGATCTTGAACCTGACTAAGTGCAGGTGTTTTAACAATAGCATCATAGGTTCCCCTGTCAGCAGTCTGGCCACCAGATTACACAAATTGGTGTCTGCTAGCCATTGGTTGCAGGCAGTAAGTGCTTTCCGGTTGCTGGAAGCCACAGGAGGACAGAGTGTTGCTGTTAGTGGGTGTTCCATCTGGTTGGCCACCATGAGAACAGGATGCTGGGCTGGATGAGACCCCTGATACAGCAGGCTCTCCTCATGTTATTATGTCCGGCTTTTGGGAAGGAATCCTTGCTATGCTCCAAAGACAGCTTCATTTCCTTCATATTTTCCCTTTTAGGGTTTTTATGGCACATTTGTCTTGCTTACCTGAGCTGTCTCTGTGGTTTTGGGGGACATTCTCTGTGTGAAAGGTGCAGATACCTGACATGGGGGGGGGGGGACAGCTGGCAGCACGTGGAGGAAGACTTGCTGGGCGGATGTTTCTTTTCCTGTGGATTTTAATTCCCCTCCCCTTTTTTTCCTGAAGTAACATCAAACTTGGCATTTTTATTCAATTATGTGGGGTTTCTCCCTGCAGCTGTATGCAGAATGCAAGCAGGCCAGAAAGGGGGAAAGAGTGAATCACCAGTCATCTGTCATCTGTCGTGGGATGGAGGCCAGAGGGCGCGATGCCTCTCCAGTACATGATTTACTAATCTTTTTCTTCATTGTTGTGGCCTGTCAAAACAATCATTTTAGGCCACTAATTTTAGTGAGTGATCGACTCAGTTTGCATGTAACTCTGAGCCAAACAATGGCTTCTCACACCTATGAGTGTAGGTAAGCATCCAGAGAGCAGATTGAGGCCTCTCTGCAGATTCTACTCCTGCTGGCTTAACCATAGTTTGACTAGAGAGAGGGAGAGAGAGAGAGGGAGAGAGAGAGAGAGCGCATTTAAGGTCAGCAATAATGAAAGAGCATACCATGTTTTTCTCATTAACATCAATAGGCTAAAATTACTGTTTTGATGACACCATAAATAATTAAGTGGTTGTTTTGAGTGTTTCAGAAAATGTTAATGAGCTGAACGTGATGGCATAATGGGATGTATGGCTTTTGCAGCAACCCCATCGTGCAGACCACTAAGCAGTCGCTCAGGGCCGTCTCTAGGCCTGGGCTGGGTGGCACAATGCGCCAGGGTGCCTGGCCACCAGGGGGCGCTGTTGCCGGGGTTGGGATGGAGGAGGCGGCCGCTGCTGCTGGTTCTGCCTCCGGAGGACGGGGAGCTGGAGGCAAGCCTGGGGGCTGCTGCAGGTACAAAGGGGTCCGCGGCTACCTGCTCTCCGAGGCCGCTCCGCCCCCGCAGGTACCACGCATGGCATCGGAGGAGTGATGGTGGGGGAAGGAGCCCATGCCTGCTGCCTTCGGCCCGGAACCTCTTCGTGACACGATCATGGCAATCATGGAGAAAGTGGGTAGAGGAAAGTGTTTTCCTCCCTCTCTCGAACTCAAGGACATCCCGCGAAGCTGAATATTGGGAGATTCAAGACAGAGATAAGTGGAAAAGGCCCTTCTTCACGCAGCACAAAGGTCAGCAACTCCGGGAAACGGCGGGGGGGGGGCGCCAGAGGGAACTTTGAACCACGGCGCTGGATAGGCTTAAGACGGTCCTGCAAGTCACTTGTGAATTCAGAAACCTGTAGGGTTAAGAAGATGGTTTGCACTTTAACCGAGCTGCTTCTTGGAGTTACAAACTTCAATTGCTACCTGATCCTGCTGGAAAGAAAGAAAGAAAGAAAGAAAGAAAGAAAGAAAGAAAGAAAGAAAGAAAGAGCTGGAGATTTGCTCAGAGCATTTCTTTTATTTTTTATTGCATTTATATGCTACCTTTTTCTCCAAGGAGCTCGGGGGGTCGGGGGGGGTATACGTGCTCATTACTTCATGTAATAGAATTATTATTGCAGTAATAGAATTAACACCTCTAGTGGACCCATTGGCAAAAAAAAATAAAAAAAGGATTGTGCAGATTTCCTGCCATCAATGAGGCTCGTCTTGACAGCAAAAAGAAATTGAGCATTTTGGGAGCTCCCCTCCCTTGGTTCCACCAACTCTGGAGACCTTTTGTGTGACTGGCCTGACTCAGTGTGATGCTCCTATCCATGAGATCAGTAGCTGCCTTTTCTTTTCTCCTTTAAACATCTGCTGAAAAGTTTTCCATGTCGCCAAGCTTATGTGGGCAATTAAGAAAACATATTTCTAGAACAGTGAGTTTATCTCTGGTTTAATTTTTTTTATTTGCACCATTATCATTATATGTATGGATATTTGTTGCAGACTGCTTTGATTTTTAAAAAATGGTTAGCAGTGTACTGTACATATACGTTTAAACAAATAAATAATAAATTTTGTCAGCTAATTAAGTTATGGCTGGATATTTGTGCTCTCTATTACTTTTGCAAGAAACAGTCTACCTTACCAGTAACTTAGGCATAAATGCAATCATTCTGGCTCTTCATGAGAATTTGCTGCTGTAAAAGGTTTGCGTACATATCATGCACGTTTGAACTCTTAATTGTCATCACTGAGTGTACATTTTGCTCCTCGCTGCCATTTAACTCCCACAACACCTTTTTCATCTGTGTGCCCACCAGCTAAGATTTCAATTCATGCATTTAATGAAGAGAACTTGGAGCCCACGGAAACTTACTAAATCCATTAGGCTTTCATGCCCACGCTGCCGGCGCACTCCGCCTCAGGACGCGCACCAGCCCCACCCTGCCTGCTCTCCACCCCCTGTGCCGGAGCATGAAGCTCCGCCACTCTGTCCAGAGTTTCAGGCAGGAAGTGTTTCCCAATGTTGCCGGGAGATGCCATTGGGGATTGAACCCAGGACCTTCCGCATGATAGCTCAGTCGATAGAGCGTGAAACCTTTAACTTCAGGGTCATGTGTTTGAGTCCCACGTTCAGCAAAAGATTCCTGCATTGTAGGGGGCTGGACTAGATGACCCTTGGGATCCCTTCCAACTCCGCAGTTCTTGGTGAATCACAGTCCTTCCTGTCCACATTTACATGGGGCGTTTGTCATTGTTGCTTATTTCTCAGCAGACGTGTATAGGACTGCTCTGTTAAGCACCCTCTCCTTCAATCGGGGATGGAAGTTCAGCTTATTTCCATTAAACACCCCCCGCAAGTTTTTCCCCCTTATGTTTCATAGCAAAACAGTTCTATTCTGGAAAGGAACTTTTCTCAATGGAGCTTATTTGTCTTTAAAAGGATCTTGGCTGTGCTGAAGGGTGTTTCTGGATATATGGCACTCTTTTACATGCTGAGTGGAAGCTCTGCTCTTAATTGCTTTTCTGAATTTAGTTGGGGGTGAAATGTCTTGATGGTGCTAAGCTTCTCTGGTGTAGAAATGAGGCTGCTTAGGAACCTGGTGATTTGAACCCCTGACTTGGAAGTATTTGTAGCTGGCCAAGATCCGAAACATTAGGTTGTGGGCATGGGAGGGCAGACCCAAAATATTTTCACACTTAAGAATTGCTGCAGGGAACATACTCCAAAGAATTACCAGTATTTAGAGGAAACATGGAAGAACAAATATGGAACTAAAAAAACCCCCCAAAAGCCATCATAATTTCCTGCCAATTTCTGCTGAATAACAAGAGTGGGAGGAGAAGTGAAGACATCGCAACAAATTTGTTTATCCTGATATCTAGTTGCTAATCATTCTTTGAGGCTTGGCTGTGCCAGAAATGGGGGATTGCTTGGGTGCTTTTGTATTCAGTCAAGAAAATAAACATTTTATCATGCAGAGGGAAAGGAATGTAATCTGTCTTTCTCTAGGTGAGTCTTTCTGGGTTTCCCTTTTCTGACTTGAACCTGTGTCTTAATGCCCAAGCACCAATTCCCAGAGTTGCCTGGGAAGGGGGGTTGATTGTTAAACCACTCTGGGAGTTCTAGCTCTGCCTGAGGAACAGGAGTTCTCCTAACCACTCTCAGCACCTGGAACAAGCTACAGCTCCCAGGATTCTTTGGGCATGGCAGTTTAAAGTGGTACCATAGTGCTGTAAATTCATGGTTAGGATATGACCCATGGCGTGGGTTTGTGTTCTTGGAGGGTGCTCTCTCCCCCCTGCCCTCTCCAAAATGTGCATCTTACGCACATTTAACTGGTGCTGTTTCAACCATGTGTGGTTGAAGGCAGGTTGTTGAAATTGTGCAAGTTAAATCCAAGCAAGACAGAGAACTTAAAAACTATTTTCATGCCAGGTCCGCTTGGGTTACCCGGTGCGAGAAGAACTTTTAGGCTCTCTGCCATGCTTGGAGGGTAAGGCCCACTCAGTGTGCAGGCTCTGGTAGCATGGGGGGGGTCACTCTCTTCCTCCCCTGCCCCTGCTAGCCACGGGGGCAGCTCTGTATACCCAGAATCCTTGGTTCCAAACATCTCATAAAATGTGGTTGTACTGGATTTAAAGAGATAGCTGACTTGAAGGATTCTGCAATGCCAGCGTTGGCCTGTATATGCCACCCAGGTCTGCCTGTACTTCTTGTTCCGCAGCTGCCACAGCTTACTAACCCATGCCAGAAGCTCTGAGATAATGAAGTCATTGTGCTTTATTTATTTAAGCTAGATGAAAACTCTGCTGCTTCACCTCGTACACTTGTCACTGCAGACACTGGTGCGCACTTGCGTCCTGCGGCACAGAACCAGTTCAGGCGTGTGTGCCAAAGCCTGGGGACGTGTTCAATCTGATTGGGCAATGAAGATGCTCTGAAGGTTTTTGGCAGGGAGAGGCAAGGGACGGGACACTTGTGTCAGTGGCGGGATGCCTGCTCAGATTAACGTCATGTATTAAATTCACTCTTAGGGACATCAAAGAATGCTACCGATAAGAACCTCTTGGAGAACGTGGGCTTTCTCTGCCTCGCTCTTTCAAGCATGTGCCCCATTGTCGGAATATAGGAAACTGACCATGGCTCCATCTAGCTCAGTATTGTCCACACTCATTGGCAGCTGCTTTCCAGGGCTTCCCGCAGGGGACCTTCCCAGCTGTACCTGGAGATGCCATTGGGGAATGAACCTGGGACCTTCTGCATGCAAAGCAGGTCACCCAAAGCAGGTCACCCAAAGTTGCAGCTTAGTAGTAGAGCATCTGCTTTGCATGCAGAAGGTTCCCGGTTCAATCCCTGGACAAACTGAATTCAACATGGTAGGAATAGAGGAAGCTGTCTTTCCCGTGAGTCAGAGCACTGGTACAGCAAGCTTGGCATTGTCTGAACTGGCTTGCAGGGGGTTTCCCAAGGTTTTCAGATGGGAGGGGGCATTGCCAGACCTACCTGGAGATATCATTGGAGATGGAAGCTGGCGGCTCTCGAAGCATTTGTTGAACTGCCGAGCTACAATGCCCACCAAGGCATCTTTTTTTGTGGGAGCTTGGATGACTTCTGTTTTGTTCACTAAATAAATTAGCACCTGGGAAAGCATCGGCTGTTGCTAAATCATTGTTCCTTTTATTAAACTCCGTGTCTTGCACAGACACCAATGGCTACTAGCCCCAATGGCTGCACTCTTGTCTAAGAGGCAAGAGGCGGTGATTCTTCTGAATACCAGCCGCTGGAAGCACAGGAGGGAAACTGCTCTTGTGCTTGGGTCCTGTTTGCAGCCTTCTTCCCACTGGGGCAACTGTTAAGCCACCATGAGAACAGGATGCTGGACTAGATGGGCCATTGGAATCATCCAGCAGGGCACTTTTGATGTCCGCCCTGTGCTTTGCTATCAGGTTTTCAGTATAAGCTGCTGGAAAGCTTGCCTTCAGCACTCCAGCCCCCCTCACCCTGCCTGCATTGTGTGTGTGCGTGGCTGAGCTCCCCCTGGTTCCCCACCCCATTGAATTCTGGAAGCAGCCTGTGCCGGAGGGTAAATTAGCCACTTCTCCTCATTCAGCTTTGATTAGGGCACGGACGGAACTGGACTTGGCACAGCCTTCACTCTGCACTTGCTGTGAGGCAGCACCTTTGGCAGCGCCGGATTTACGTATAAGCAAAACAAGCTATAGCTTTGGGCCCCACTCTCTTGCCCCCACCTCCACCCCCATTTCACTATTAATATACTTCTTCTTAATCGTATTTCAGTTCAATAATTACTATTTCACTATTAATATACTTCTTCTTAATCGTATTTCACTTCAACAATTACTTCGATAAAATACATATTTTGTTATGTGCAAATGGCTTTAGATTCCTATTAGGTCCATAAATTACCATATAGCATATATTCAACACAAAAAACAGTAACAATTTGTTGTTGACAAAGGACAGCTGGACATATCAAGGCCCCATTACCTTCAGAAGCTGATGGCCACATCAAACCTAAATCCGACCCTGACCGTTAGTACCATCTCTTTGGCCTTGCCTACTGTGTGGCGAAAGAGAGGGGGCCTTTTCAGAGATTTTGCACCAGCAAATTAAGGCATTGGTGCAGAAAGCATGCCAGGTCATGACTGCGTGTAGCCGCCCATCGGTACGAGCCTAGGGAACTGCCTTATACGGAGTCAAACCATTTGTGTCCACCTAGTTCAGTCTACACTGACCGGCAGTGGCTTTTCATGGTTTCAGGTTGGGGACATCTCCAGCCCCACCTGGACATGCCATTGGGGATTGACCCCAGGACCTTCTGAATGTAGAGCAGATGCTCAACCCAGTGTTCAAAATGCGCCAGGGGCATTTTGCACCAGGGCTGTCAGCCACTTGCGGCCTGTGGCTGAGGGTGAATTAGGGATCCTTGAATCTTGCCTGTTTTCACACACTAGAAATGCATCCTGTTGAATTCTAGCTCTGATTTTTTTTATCTGCACAATCGGAATGAATTTCAGGAACCAAAAAGTTGTATTGAAAAATTTGATAAGCATTTTTTGCAGCTGCCACACATACTCAACAAATTCCGTCCACTACCACCCTGGGGCCTTGTTTCTGGTCAGTCACTGTGTGTTCACACCCATGTGAGCATGTATGTGAAATTAAGATATATATTTTTGTCCTAGGGTGCTAATAATAATAATAATAATAATTAATAATAAATTTATATTGAATCACATTTGTCATTTTATTACCTATTCACCCAGTTTCAGAAATATCCTTTTGGAGCTCTTTGCAATTCTATTCCACATAGCAGAGTCTCGTACTTCGCACAGAGTATCTGATTATTGTGTGGGATTTATGGAAACATTTGTTTCTTTTTTTAACGTGAAGAAGAGGAATCATACTTCAGTTGTGCGTGAATTTACGTGGTTGCTGGAGGAGCAGGGTGCACCAAACTGAACATTTGTTTAATTACTGTATGCATTCAGCTGTTCGCTGAAGGAGAAACGAATGCTTTCATGCAGAATAAAATGTATTATCTCCTTTCCAACACACCTTTAATTGCTCACAGTGAAGTTATTAATTAAGCAGTAAATCTTTTACTGCAAGCAGGCTCAGTGGATGCACAGTGGATACACAATATGGCTGCAAAGGATGCATGAAGATGTCACAAGGTGTATCTTTAAGTGGAAAGGCTTATAGTGAGAGCGAGCAAAAGAAGGAAGGTGAAAGGCGAGGTTCCTGTGGCTTCACCTGGTGGGGAGCAGCCTGGGCAGGAAGAAGCAGCCCTCCTGGGTGTCAATACCATGGCAAAGCAAGAAGCCATGAACACAGCTAGGGCTAGGGGTGAAATGATGATAGGAATGCATATATTCAGATCACACATTCCAAACATTATTGCACTACAACTCCCATCATCCCTGACCATAGGCCATATCATAGAATCATAGAGTTGGAAGAGACCACAAGGGCCATCCAGTCCAACCCCCTGCCAAGCAGGAAACACCATCAAAGCATTCCTAACAGGTGGCTGTCAAGCCTCTGCTTAAAGACCTCCAAAGAAGGAGACTCCACCACACTCCTGGGTAGCAAATTCCACTGCTGAACAGCTCTTACTGTCAGGAAGTTCTTCCTAATGTTTAGGTGGAATCTTCTTTCTTGAAGTTTGAATCCATTGCTCCGTGTCCGCTTCTCTGGAGCAGCAGAAAACAATATTTCTCCCTCCTCCATATGACATCCTTTCATATATTTGAACATGGCTATCATATCACCTCTTAACCTTCTCTTCTCCAGGCTAAACATACCCAGCTCCCTAAGCTGTTCCTCATAAGGCATCGTTTCCAGGCCTTTGACCATTTTGGTTGCCCTCTTCCAGACACGTTCCAGCTTGTCAGTATCCTTCTTGAACTGTGGTGCCCAGAACTGGACACAGTACTCCAGGTGAGGTCTGACCAGAGAACAATACAGTGGTATTATTACTTCCCTAGATCTAGATGCTATACTCCTATTGATGCAGCCCAGAATTGCATTGGCTTTTTTAGCTGCTGCATCACACTGATGACTCATGTCAAGTCTGTGGTCTACCAAGACTCCTAGATCCTTTTCACATGTACTGCTCTCAAGCCAGGTGTCACCCATCCTGTATTTGTGCCTTACATTTTTTTTTGCCCAAGTGTAGTACCTTACATTTCTCCTTGTTAAAATTCATCTTGTTTGCTTTGGCCCAGTTGTCTAATCTGTTAAGGTCATTTTGAATTGTGATCCTGTCCTCTGGGTTTATTAGCCACCCCTTCCAATTTGGTGTCGTCTGCAAACTTGCTCAGGATGCCCTCAAGCCCATCATCCAAGTCATTGATAAAGATGTTGAATAAGACTGGGCCCAAGACAGAACCCTGTGGCACCCCACTAGTCACTACTCTCCAGGATGAGGAGGAGCCATTGATGAGCACCCTTTGGGTTCGGTCAGTAAGCCAGTTACAAATCCACTGAATGGTAGCATTGTCTAGCCCGCATTTTACCAGCTTCTTTACAAGAATATCATGGGGCACCTTGTCAAAGGCCTTGCTGAAATCAAGATATATCCACAGCTATATCCACAGCGTTCCCTTCATCTACCAGGCTTGTAATTCTGTCAAAAAATGAGATCAGATTAGTCTGACATGACTTATTTTTCAGAAACCCATGCTGACTTTTAGGGTTCACAGCGTTCCTTTCTAGGTGCTCACAGACCGTTTGCTTAATGGTCTGTTCTAGAATCTTTCCTGGTATTGATGTCAGGCTGAGTGGGCGGTAATTGTTTGGGTCCTCCCTTTCCCCCTTTTTGAAAATAGGGACAACATTTGCCCTCCTCCAGTCTGCTGGGACTTCGCCTGTTCTCCAGGAATTTTCAAAGATTATTGCCAGTGGTTCTGAAATCACTTCTGCCAATGGCTGGGACTGATGGGAACTGGAGTCCAACAGCATCTGGGCAGCTGCCCCCAGCATATAATTCTGTAGGGAAGCCATGTGCTTTGAACAAAGGCTTATATGACCCCAGTTCGTTCCCCAAGTTTCCACTTACAGTAGTTATTTGCATTCGCCATTCGTACTTTGGGTGTGGAGACTCTTGGCACGCTTTGATTTTCATGAATGCAGAGCTAATAATTCTGAAGTAATTTTTTTCCAGATTAAAAAGCAGCGAGCTTGTTGATGTGGAATGAGTGATGTATGCGTGCTCCGGGGCACCTGAGCAAAACTGCTGAATGCCAATTGGCTTCCAGTTTTGATTGAGAATACTGCCTCTTCAAAGCGAGAGGGGTTTGTTTCCAGGAAACCAGCCAGGTGAAACCCCAGAGGGCCTGAAAAGATAACAAGTGCACCCAACCAGTCCTGGCGCAAAGTCTGTTACATGAAAAGGTATTGATTTGGCAATACAACCTGGAATTAAATTCTAGTGATGGTCAGAGATATATAAAAACATTAGATTAGCCATGCTAGAAAGTGTGCCTGTCTGTGGAGTTTAGTTCCTGAAATAAATCAGTATCTCAAGGTAGAAACATCTGCAAGGGGGAATAGCAGGATTCTTTCTTGTTTCTATTAGCTATTGAGAGATTGTGGAGAGTAATCCACAATTAGGTCTGAGCGAAGGTTCTTTGCTGCCCTTCTTCCCTCTCCCAGCAGTGCTCAAAACTCATATAGGAGTCCTGCGGGGCAGAGTGAGTGATGGGTAGGTAGGCTTCTGGTTGCTGTATGTCTTCCTTTTTGAATTATTTTTAGAGAGTTAGTGTTTGGTCTATAGAGCCATGGAGCTAACAAGTTGTCACATTAAGACCCAGAATTGTTTTGCCATGTACTGTGAAGACTGCCAACACTTGCCCCTTGGTACCTTGAGGTTTTGCATTCGAGTGCGGATTGAGGGAAAGGCACTGAGTGTAACATCTGTTTTGCATGCATGGGGCCCCGGATGCAATCTGCAGCGTCTCCATGCAGGGAACTCTTGTCCTGAAACCCTGGGAAGCTGCTGCCAGTTTGTGCAGACAATACTGAGCAAGATGGTCCAAAGGTCTGTCTCAGTATAGGGCAGGTTTTCTGTGTCTCTGTGTTCTTCTGTAGTCAGTTGTTGGTGGGAAATATGCAGTGATGCATGATATGCATAATAGTAGAACTTGGTGACAATGAAACTGAATGTTGGAAGATTCAGGACAGATAAAAGAAAGTTCTTTGCACAGCACATAAAATATGGAACCTGCTCCTATTGGAGGCAGTGATGGCTTTAAAAGAGGATTAGACAGATTTATGAAGAAGGTTATCAGTGACTACTAGCCACCTCCATGTTTGTATATAATTTTATTAAGTTTTCTGTTCTACAATTTAAAATACTCATTTTACATCCTTAGATATGGATGACTTCCCTTCTTCTCTTTCTGTGGTTCATTTTGCATAACATAAATCCCTGCATATTTTACAAAAACTATACCATTCATTATTCCATTATTGCATCCATCAAAACTTGTTTGTACTGTTAATGCTGCCAGCGTTCTCAGCTGTACGCAATTGTTTCCCATATAGTCAATAAATGTTTTCCAATCTTATTTAAAGGTACTGTATATTCTTCTTGTTCTCTTATTCTATATGTTAAGTCTGCGAGTTGTACATATTAGCCACCTCCATGCTTGAATCATAGAATTGTAGAGTCCAAACCCCTGCAATGCAGGAATCTTTTGCCCGAGGGGGGGCTCCAGCCCAGCCCACAGTCCTGAAATTTCGAGTCTCATGCTCTGAGGCAGCAAATGCTTTTGAACGCCAGTTGCTGGAAACCGCAGGAGGGCTGAGTGCAACTGGTTGGCCAGTGTGAGAACAGGATGCTGGTGGGCCAGTGGCCTGATCTAGCAGCCTTTTCTCATGCTCATGTTTATACAACTGTTTCCTATAAATATTAGTCTAATCTTTGCCAACCTGGGGCCCTCCAGATGTTGCTCACAACTCTTTTCAGCCACCAATAACATGGCAATGTGATGGTTGGCACTGATGTAATTGGTGTAATTGACAGAGGTTGTGCCAGACTAATGAAGATTTGGCCAAGGTGCTTTTCTTACCCTTGGGAGTGTTGGAGCTCTCCCTCTGTGGAGTGCTTGACTCCTAGTACAGGAATCAGTTCTGTAAAAGTTAATTAAGAAACTGTGAGGGACAGAAGCTATAGACAGCCCCCTCCCATCTTAAACACAAGCTCTTCGCCCAGCGGAAGTGGGAGTGGGGAGGGGGATGTTTCTAGCGGGGAATCAGGAAGCAGAAGCCAGGGCTCAGGCAGGATAGCCGAGCCAAGGCGACGCTTGGGAAAGGAAGGGGGAAGCAGGGAAACCGCGGGAAGAAGACCGATCCCAGCAACCCCGGAATTGCGTAAAAAGCGCCGGGGGAGGAGATTCAGTATCCCCAGGCTACTTTGCTGGAGGAAAACGCGGGAATCTCCATTCGGAGGTTCTGCACTGGACTGACAACATGTACATAGCACTGTATCAGCACTGTAAATAGACTGCACTAAATAAAAGGATAAAAATGCAGAGCTGTGAGGAGTCGTTACTCTAGAGTAGCCACCACCACCACTGTGACAGAAACGTTCAAAACTGAATTAGGCGAGGTTTAGTGTTTTGAATTATGGTGCTGGAGGAGACTCTTGAGAGTCCCATGGACTGCAAGAAGATCAAACCTCTCCATTCTTAAGGAAATCAGCCCTGAGTGCTCACTGGAAGGACAGATCGTGAAGCTGAGGCTCCAATACTTTGGCCACCTCATGAGAAGAGAAGAATCCTTGGAAAAGACCTTGATGTTGGGAAAGATGGAGGGCACAAGGAGAAGGGGACGACAGAGGATGAGATGGTTGGACAGTGTTCTCGAAGCTACGAACATGAGTTTGACCAAACTGCGGGAGGCAGTGGAAGACAGGAGTGCCTGGCGTGCTATGGTCCATGGGGTCATGAAGAGTCGGACACAACTAAACGACTAAACAACAACAGTGTTTTCAAAAGCAGTGTTTGGGACTGGAGTGCAAGGAGCCAGTTATGAACCTGACAGCATTGTGAGCAATAATAACCTGTTTTGGAGAGACCTGGCCAGGGTAGAAATGATTTATTGCTGTGTTAAGGTGTTGGAATAGCCCTCTTAGGAAAGTTATATTTCAAACTCTGGATTTCAAGAGGCCAAAAAGGAAAGGACAAATTTATTTCTATCTGGCACAGTTTTATTGTTTATGATAGCAATGAAGAACATAATCATTCACCTCTCTCAGCTTTCAAGTGGTTATGGTTAATATAGTGAGTATAAAATCTTGAATTGTTGTTGGATGTGATCATCAGCTTTGTTCTCCTTCTTACTGTGAAAATAAAGGATAATTATATCACTTTCTGTCATCGTCCCCCAGCTGAAAAAACAAAGCTTATTTTCTGCTCATATCAAGGCTTGGTTTCACCATTTTTGTTACTGATTTTTTTATTGTTCTTGGCAGTGAATGTATACAGTATGTGCATGATATTGCTATTTTTAAAATCTTAATTTATTATTTTGGTATTTTATGATAATATTTGCACACATTTTTAGACTTCTGCTCTTGTTGATTTAAAATGCAATAAAAGTTATAATTTAAAAAGAGGGAAGGAGAGGGAAAGCATTGTTGAGAAGTGGTCATTTTGTCTGGGGTTCAGGCTGATGCGTCTCCTTCATGAGTCTCCATTACGCTTTGCAAGTCTTGAGAAAAGGACGCTGCTTTTTGTTCCTCTGGATGATTTCACTGATTTGCAATTCTGCACAGCGAATCCCCCCCTTGCCTCTGTGTAAGTAGAAATAATGTTCCCAATTACAGTTTTTATGAGTATAGATTTTTCCACTTTGCATGCTTCAGAGCACGGAAATGTGATTAATGTGAAAAAATTGTGAAACAGCATTAATCAAAGTTTATTTCTTATTGATTTTCACCGCCTCCCCCTCTTCCTTACCCTAAGACGTTGTCAGCTGCATTTGCTCTCTTGGTGAACTTCTGCACAACAAATAAAAACAGGAGGAAAGGCAGAGAAAATAAATGTTGTAAATGTATAATATCTCAAAACAAATTAATTGGAAGGGGGAGACTCTTGGATGAAGGTGTATGAAGTGATGAGTCTGGAGGTTGGATCTGCGACTTTCTAAATGTAAAGTGTGAGCTCTATTGTGGAGCCTTTTCTTGGTGTATAGTGGGACTACGGAATTAGGGAAGGGTGTAGCGTTGTGGCAGAGCACCTGCTTTGCATGCAGAAGTTCCCAGGTTCAGTCTCCACTGGGATCTCCAGGGAGGGCTGCGAATGTCCCCTGCCTGAATCCCTGGAGAGCCATTGCTGCCAGTCAGTGCAGGTAGTACTGAGCCAGATGGATCAGTGGTTTGACTCGCTATAAGGCAGCTTCCTGTGTCCTACGTTCCTTTTTTGTTATAATGCTCTGTATGTTTTAACGGATCCTTAATAGTTAAATTCTATTAATCATAGACTCATAGAATTGGAGAGTTAGAAGCCAGCCCGAGGGTCATCTAGTCCAGCCCCCTGCAATGAAGGAATCCTCCCCACAGACTTCCCTGGCTGGGCTTGAACCACCAACCTCCTGGTTAACATCCAGATGTGCTGACCCACAACAACAACAACAACAACAACAACAACAACAACATGTATTGATGGCAACCAACTTGGGTGGTTTTAAAAGAGGATTAGACAAATTCATGGGAGGACAATGCTATCCATTACTATTAGCCACAATGTTCTACTTCCACTGCCAGAAGGTTGTTGTTGTTGTTTTAAAGTAAATTGGATTTTCCAAGTTCTGAGTAGCGGAACTGTGCTTTTTCACAATGCCATGCAGATGCCCTGTATAAATTGAGCAATCAAGGCTTGGCTATTGCACAATGAATGCAGAGCCTGCTGCCAGGAATGTACAGTATGGGAAGGAAGGGGTGCCTCATAATCATCACACAATTTATGTTCCCTTAAACTGTCAACAAAAGGTGACCGAGTTCTTACATTCCATACATATATTCCACCACGGTGGCCTTTGTCAAGAGATAAACGATATCAGGTGAACAAACTGCTTGTGAAGGTAAGACAATGAGGGCCTCATTTTTCAAAGGTTAAGATGTATTAGAAAGTAGCTGTTCATCCTTAGAGTCATTAGCACTGAGTGCTGTGCACAGGAGGTGGTATTTGGAAAGGCCAGTGTAACCTTTTCAAGTGGTGGTGTATGCTAAGAAAAGGAATATTATTTCCTTGCGTTTTTTGCAAAAGGATGGGGGGGTCCCCACTGTTCCCCCAACCCCATTGAAAATGCTTTACAAAAGAAGCCTCTTTAGAGCATAACAAGGAAGAGTAAATCCTTCTAAAATATAGCAGACTTTATTTTACAAATGATTAGTGCAGGAAGGTTGCTGAAAGGAAGACATCCCCCATTAACAACAAGGATAATAGTCAAAGCCGGGCTTGTTTGTTTTTTAAGGGGAAAAATATTGCCTTGTGGAAACATGAGTGCCATCCTACCAAATTATGTAGCTAGAGGAAACAGGTATATTTTAGAAGAAGCATTTTAGGTATGGTCTAGAATGCAGAAGGTTCCTTCACCCCTGACCAGTTTCTATGCTGGTTGATGGGAGTTGTAGTCCAGAACATTTGGAGGGTGCTGGGTTTCCTATCCTTGGTATATATAGATAAGATTAGATAGTTTCTAACCTGCACTCTGCAGGGGAAGGGCATCCTGCAAATATTATCTTATGAAGAGGTCTGTTCTTCCAGGGTGGATTTGATTTAAATCAAACTGATTTAAATCACGATTTAAATCACGATTTAAATCACTAGTCAGTAAGGCTTGATTTAAATCATAGTTGATTTAAATCATAAAGACTAATTCTTGCTGGTATAACTTTAATATGCAAGTAGATGAAGATTTTTAGAATAACAACTTTTCATATTAGTTTTTTTATCCCCAGTTTAATAGGCTAATCATTCATATTTGGACAACTTTACTGTTGTACTTAGGAAGGAGAAAAATAATCATTACCTTAATAATAACAATTTAAATAGATTTATTCAACTGAAACAATAACATTACAGCATATGTTATTTGCTTAAACAAACATCCATGTTTGTTAACTAATTTGGCTAAACAAAAACAAAATATATATATTTTAAGAAACTTAGACTGTCAGCCCAGCCTACACATGAAAAACTTAAATACTGTCCACTCCAAACAATCAGAAAAATATTGTTTCTATTCTATTCACTGAACATCTTGAAACTTAGCACTGAAGGGCTTGCTTCTGTATTCATAGGTTTGTAGAACAATAGGATTAAGGTCTTTTTCTCAACTCTGTTCATGTTATAACATTTTTGCTGTGAAGAAGAGGCATGTGATCTCTGTTGAGTCAAATTCAGTTTTGAGAACTGCAAAAGTAAACCAAGCACCTGTGATAATATGTTGTAGGCAGAGAAACTGCCCAATAATCTTACAAAAACCTCTGGAAGAGCATGACATTGTGAATGGATTAATGGAATTTATTTACCCCCAAAATTAAACATATACAATCTTATACTACAAAATTAAAAAACTAATCTTTATTTCATGATGGAATAACCTTTGGATGGTAATATGTTTTCCTCAAAAAGCATTTTATTTAAAAAAAAATCCAATTTAAATCAAAAAAATCGATTTAAATCAAAAAAATCCGATTTAAATCAAAAAAATCTGATTTTTTTGATTTTTTTAAAAAAATCATTGATTTTTATCCACCCTGTGTTCTTCATAGCATAGGAATTGGTCCTTTAGTGGTAGCTCTTTCTGGACCCGAAGAGCCTGTTATCCATGGACTGTTAACCTCCAGGCCAGATTACTGAAGTGCACTCTGTGTGGGGGGCCCTTGAATACACCAATGGCAACTCCCCTACTCACTGTGGCAAGATATTGCCAGCAAGTTACCCCATGGTTGAAAGAATTGCCCTGTGTGTAAGTAGCTACCAGGCTAAGTTCATGGTGCTGATAGTGGTATAAAAAGTGCTGTGCAATTTAGAACCTGGGTATGAAAAAGATACCAGACCTTAGAGAGGGACCCTGAGGATCATCTAGTCCAACCCCCTACAATGCAGGACTATGCAGCTGTCCAATACAGGGTTTTAACCTGCAGCCTTGGCATTAGCAGCACCACGCTCTAACCAAATGAGGCAAATGCTTTTTGTGTAACTGCATTGTTTGTTTATTTATATTTTATTAGTAAAAATAAAACTTGTGCACCACAATTTCATAGAATCATAGAGTTGACAGAAACCACAAGGGCCATCCAGTCCAACCCTGGTATGAGACATATCAAAGTGGTTGTGTATATGTGTGTGTGTGTTGCAGACTACAATCCCTTCTTATATGTATTTCAACTATATGCGGTTGAAGGTCACTGATTTGAATCCCGCAAGTTAAATGCTAGCAAACCAGGAAAACTTGGTACAAAACGAGCTTTTAAGCTCTCTGCCTTGCTGGGTCTGGGGTGCTCCTGTCAGATCCCTCAGGAACTTGACGGCCCCACAAGATCTAATGAGAGCATCCTGGGGCCTCAGCATACTGGCTCTGGAAGCCAGTGCTCTCACAGCAGCAGTTTCAACGATTTGAGTACAGTGGTCCCTTTGGTTATGAACTTAATTCATTCCGGAGGTCCGTTCTTAACTTAAAACCATTCTTAACCTGAGGTACTATTTTAGCTAATGACTACTCCAGCTGCCGCCGCACTGTCAACACACGATTTCTGTTCTCATCCTGAGATAAAGTTCTTAACCTGAGGTACTACTTCCGGGTTAGCGGAGTCTGTAACCCAAGGTGTTTGTAACCCGAGGTACCACTGTGTGCACATATTGTGTATACAGGGGTACCTCTACTTACGAATGACTCGACTTACGAATGGAGCTCCGTCCGCCATCTTGGATGCGGTTTAGATAGGATTTTTTCTACTTACAAATTTTTAGATAGGGTTGCTTCGACCTGAATTTTTTCTCCCAATGCATTCCTAGGGGATTCGACTTACAATTTTTTTTGACTTATGAATGGTCGTTCGGAACGCATTAAATTAATACCGTAAGTAGAGGTACCACTGTACGTGGAACCCTTGGAACTGAATCTCCGCATGAGATGCAATCATCCTTTGTATGTGCATGCATGTGTATCCCAAAAATAAAGACATATTTTTTTAAAAAAAATACAAATCCAAAGCTAACTATTACAGAAGATGTTTTCCTTATGCTCTGCATAACACTGCTGGCATTGAAAAGTTTTCTGCAAACGTATAATGTTAAAACAAGTCTCCTGCTGAATCTCTATTGGCAGAGTATTGCACAGGGCTGAGCTGATCCTAATAGAGGCTCAGTTTCATGCTGATGTCAAATAAGCCTTACCAAATCTCCCAATGACCAACAACACTCCTACATTTTATTGCAGCGATCAAACTTGGCATGTGGTCCCTAAGGCAGCTTGAACCTATATTGTTCCTATGATCCTGGCTGTTTTGAGTTTCAGCCCCTGGCACAGAATTTCACTGCTATTGTAACAAGAGTTGGCACCTTCCACGCACTTTCCACCCAGAAATCTCCACCAATTTCCCACCCCAGTTCTGACAGGTCCATCTCCAGCCACTGTTTTCTTGAAAAACCACCGCCACTACAGTAATGCATTCGGGCGCCCCTGTAGGTGCCCACTTCTTTTTGCATAACACTGCTTTGGAAATTTAATCATAAATGCAAGGAAAGGTTGCCAGGAGTGAGCTAGTTCGTTTCTTATCTGTCCCATGATTTAACCCCCCCCTTCATCTTTTGCTATTTCCTGTGTGTGTAATCCCTGGCATTTCCAATACAAACAAACAAACAAACAAACAAACAGAGTAGTGTTATGTATTGAAGTTCTCACCTTGGGCCAGCAGGGGAATAGTTTATATACAGTAATTATCACTCAGGTCCACGTCAGCTAGTTTAGGCAGGAAATCCTGGGTTGATGTTACAATGTTACAATATTGTCAGCCGGCTGCCTATCAAAGCTGAGCTGTTCAGTTAGATCTGTTCCTGCTTACAAATAAAGAGCTGCTTGGAGAAATTGCTGTGTTGTCTGATATGTCTACCCACTATTTAACACTGGCGACGAAGGTGGGATCGATGGACATCAGAGCACAGCCAGATTTGGACACTCATTGGGCAGAATCACTGAGCTGAATCACTGACAGAACCAATTCAGAGCTGACAGTTCTAGCTAGAGCACTGTGTTCCATCCATCGCCCTCCACATCGGCATCGGAACCATGGCTTCATTCTTACCTCTACCGCCGTTTCCCCCAGCTTCCATACCTGCCAAGTTGCTGTCAGAGAAATAAGGGACTGGGCTGGAAATAGCAGACCGGAAGTAGCGCTGACGCCATTTTGGAACTGGGTGGAGCATGCTCAGAAGTGACTTGATGCTGCTTTGCCCAGTTCCAAAATGGCCGCCATGCCAGAAGTCGCACTGCAGCCATTTTGGAACTGGGCAGAGCAGCATCAAAAGTCGCTTCTGAGCATGCTCCGCCCAGTTCCAAAATGGCCGTCGCGCCAGAATAAACTGGGGGAAAACAAAAAAATCAGTTTTTTCGGCTAGGAACAGCTGGAAAAACGGGGGTTTCCCGGGGAAAACGGGAGACTTGGCAGCTATGCCAGCTTCTGAATCATGGGATTCATACCTTGCTTCGCCTGCTACCTCCAAACAAATGAACTAATGGCAGTGTCAGAAGAGCGTAAGCTCAACCTTTGCGGGCCCAAAGTGTTTGAGACGGCCCGAGCTTTGGTTGTGCCTCTAACAGTCCAGGCAACACCATGCGCCACACTATGTCGTCGGACATGTAACACTTCATGACTGTAACTAAATGCCTTATCTCAACCTGGGTTGATGTTGTTGATGTTGTTACAATGTTACAATATTGTCAGCCGGCTGCCTATCAAAGCAGGCCGGCTGAGCTGTTCAGTTAGATCTGTTCCTGCTTACGAATAAAGAGCTGCTTGGAGGAATTGCTGTGTCGTCTGATATGTCTACCCACTATTTAACAAGTAGGAACCTGGGATCGTGGAGGGTAAACAAGACTAAACCAACAGTAGGACACTGGACTTATAGGGCCTTTGGTCTGATCCAGAAGGGATGCTGCGTTTATGCCCCCTGACCAATAGCTGTGCTGGCTGTGCTGATGGGAGTTGCAGTGATCCCTGATCAGTCTACTAGTTGAAATTTCAAACTGGTGTGGTGTTGCCCTGAATATAAGTTGAATGGTTTTTATTGCCTTCATTGCAGCAGCAGCAGCATATGTTTATCACCTTTAAAAATTGACCAGGATTTCAAGGGTTGTTGTGTAGGGCCTGCCCTCTCTGCACAACATTCTGGTATAACTGTCATTCCTGCCCTTGGAAACTGACAAATTGTTCAATAATAATTATTGATACTGCATCCTATTTATTATATCATAAACTTCTGCAGCAATTACAGCAAGGAGCCTTCAAGAGTTCCATCTCCCGGCCATTAATTAGAGGCTTAAAAAAGCTACTTAATCATAAAATAAAACCTGTGAGGGACCTCCAGCAAGAGGGAGGTGCTGGAAAGGCCATTGAGCTGAGGATGAAAGGCAAGACTCTCTCCGGCTTGGCGTAGGGTTACGTGCCCTTCCTTGACAGCTGCACATCATGGGATCCTTTGGGTGCATTCAGAAGGGCTTATATAAATGGTGTGTTTTGATTCCTGTTGCTCTTCCTGGGAAGTGTAGTTTGTACAGGGTGCTGAGAGTTGTTAGGAGTCCCAATCTTCACCTCACAGAGCTATAATTCCAGAGGGATTGATTGTTAAACCACTCTGGAGAACTGTAGCTCTGTGAGGGGAATAAAGAATTGTAGAATTGGAAGGGACTCTTTGGGTCATCTAGGGGTCTGCTACCTACTCTCAGCACCCGATAGAACTACAGTTCCCATGATTCCTATGGGGGGCAGGGAACCATGACTGTTTAAAGTGATATAATAATCTTTTAAGTGTGTGATGGGGCCTAACTCCTCCCTAATTAATCAATGTATTCATTAAAGTGAGTCTCTGTGGGTTTGGGGTGACCTAGAAGGAGGCTGCCTTCTCTGTAGAATTTGCAAGGAGTAAGAGCAGAGCCAGGACAAAGAAGAAAATGGGCTGGGAGCCTCTGATGCAACACCCGACCTCTGACTGCTAATCTCCTCTCTGCGAAGGAGATTATAAACGGTTCCCCCCGCCCCCCCTTTTCTTAAGGGAGAAAAACAGATGCACAGACAAGAGACAGGCAGGTATAAATAATTAACCATGCTGTAATACGCGGTAAATAACAAGGCTCCTGAATAATGAATTAACCCAACTGCTGGTTCATAGGCAAATATCTCTTGTAAGGCAGAACTTTGCAAAGAAAAGAAATGGGCTTTGCGGCCTCTGATTTACTTGGCTGCGTATAATTAAGAGGTGGTGCTGGCGAAATACATATTTTGGTGGTAATGCACCCATCTTTGGAAAGGTCCTCCTTGGGATATCATTTATTATCATGCAAATCTAAGAAGAAGAAGAAGAAGAAGAAGAAGAAGAAGAAGAAGAAGAAGAAGAAGAAGAAGAAGAAGAAGAAGAAGAAGAAGAAGAAGTTACTTGATTTGAATGTTGGCTTTTGTGCAGCAGCAGGGCAGATATTGTTCTCTTTCTCTTCCCCTAACCATCACGCATGCTCAAATGGCTGATTTATCTGTTCATCTTATCACATGGAAGTTTGTTTGATTATAGAATCCGTTCCGGTAGTCTGTTCGACTTCCAAAATGTTTGGAAACCAAAGCATGGCTTCTGATTGGCTGCGGAAGTTCCATTGAACGTTTGGCTTCCAAAAGTAGTTCACAAACCGGAACAGTCACTTCCGGGTTTGCGGTGTTCAGGAGCCAAAACGTTCGAGAACTAAGCTGTTTGAATACCAAGGTACGACTGTATACAAATTTTGTTTAAATCTAGCAGGCTCTTCCGAAAAGCATGGGAGAGCAGATGCCATCTTTTGGGGGTAAGGGAGCAGGAGGATGAAGCAGTTGGAGGAAGGTCTTAGGCCAAGGATATTTCTGGATATTAGAACGGAAAGGTGGGGGGAGCCAGGAGCCACGAAGGGTCTGCTTTGAAGGTAAGGACAAGAGCCTGTGCTGGATCTAGGAGCACACAATGAAATATGAGCGTTCTCTGATCTGGTATAGGTACCAGTTTTCTGCGGCATCAACCAGCCATCGATAATGCAAATCCCTTTCAAATTAGCAATACCGCTTAATAGTTGAGTGAGGCAGAGCTGGTTCAGGCGATGAGTCTCCTTGCGCAGTTGGCTTGTGGGTGGTTGTTTTACCCTCAGAGGTAGGCTTAATGTGCCTACAGATGTTGTATAAATGGGAAGCACTGCACTCGCTGATAAAGATGGGAAATCCAATCTCTCTCACCAGCCCAAAGCTGTTTAATGTACTTGATTAGGGCCTAGTCCATCTCTTTCCTCACCACAGATGATTCTGATTGAAGAGGCGGATGCTTCCTTTTCCTCTCCAAGCCCCTGCCCCCCTCCCCACTCCAACCCCAGAAGAGAAAGAGATAAGGCTCCTTACAGAACACAACCTGGAAGGTGGATTATTTAAAAGGCAACATTTCCCCACTTGCGCTTCTAAGCTTTACTATGCTGTTTTTTATCCTGTTATCTCTGGGACTTAAGAGGAGGGAAGACAGACACACTCTTGCATTTTTGCTCCCTGGTTTCTTCCCACGCTTTTCCTGCTGGATGCAGTGTGATCACAGCAGAGGGTGGACCCACTGCAAGATAGTGGGGTCTAGGGCACTGTTAAGAGCAGCAGAATGACCCAGAGGGCAACTACTCCCAGGAAGATCTCCTACACACACACACAGAAAGAGAGAGAGCGAGAGCGAGAGAGAGAGAGAGAGCACAATGAATAGGAGCTGCACTAATATTTTGTAGAAGTCGCTGTCATTTTTTCCAGGTGGATTTTGCTCTCAGGAATGTTATGGAAAATCAATAGCTCTGTAGAGGCATGAAATAAGATCATTTTCCAAAGTTTAGTTGTGCCTCTACAGTGAATTAATCAGGCATGCGTCTTACTGGGATGGAAAATAACGCAGATTATGTATAGTAAGGTAACATGGACTCAGAGGATATTAAGTTCTTTTAAAGCAGATTAGTTACCGATTAACACACTTCTAACTTCATCTTTTGTTAACACTGCTGATGTGCTAAGATGATGAATTTTATTCTCTCTCTCTCTCTCTCTCTGTGTGTGTGTGTGTGTGTGTTTGGGCATCTTCATAAATCAATGGTAAAACTTTGGGGTTCTTCATAGGATGTTTACTTATGCCAAATCTGACCATTGATCCATCTAGCTCCGTATTGTCTACCTTGACAGTGGCTGTCATGGACCTCTTGGGTTTGTTAGGATCTGGCATGTTTTGGCATCCCTAAAATGCCAAAGGAAGTGGATAGAAGAGGAGGAAGGAGAAGTAGAAGGAGGGCCTGGACCCTGACACCCAGGGGTGGAGGGTGGAGGTTCAAGGTTCTCCCCATGCGACTCTAGATGTCCGGTGGGGAAGCAGATCTACTGGCAGATCCCTGCACACCTCTCCTGTGGAACACAGAGCCTTGCTGGGGAGGGGGGAGGACTTCAACCAGAGGGACAGAGCAGGAGGAAGTGGCAGATGAGCTGGAGGACATTGTGGTGTTGCTGAGATCCAGATGCTGCCTCCCAGGGTGGATTTGATTTAAATCAAACTGATTTAAATCACGATTTAAATCACTAGCCAGTAAGGCTTGATTTAAATCATACTGTAGTTTTCTACATAAAGACTAATTCTTGCTGGTATAACTTTAATATGCAAGTAGATGAAGATTTTTAGAATAACAACTTTTCATATTAGTTTTTTATCCCCAGTTTAATAGGTTAATCTTTCATATTTGGACAACTTTATTGTTGTACTTAGGAAGGAGAAAAATAATCATTACCTTAATAATAACAATTTAAATAGATTTATTCAACTGAAACAATAACATTACAGCATATGTTATTTGCTTAAACAAACATCCACGTTTGTTAACTAATTTGGCTAAACAAAAACAATATATATATATATATATTTTAAAAAACTTAGACTGTCAGCCCAGCCTACACATGAGAAACTTAAATACTGTCCACTCCAAACAATCAGAAAAATATTGTTTCTATTCTATTCACTGAACTTCTTGAAACTTAGCACTGAAGGGGTTGATTCTGTATTCATAGGTTTGTAGAACAATAGAATTAAGGTCTTTTTCTCAACTCTGTTCATGTTATAACATTTTTGCTGTGAAGAAGAGGCATGTGACCTCTGTTGAGTCAAATTCATTTTGAGAACTGCAAAAGTAAACCAAGCATCTGTGATAATATCTTGCAGGCAGAGAAACTGCCCAATAATCTTAGAAAAACCTCTGGAAGAGCATGACATTGTGAATGGATTAATGGAATTTATTTACCCCCAAAATTAAACATATATAACCTTATTCTACATAATTTTAAAAAACTAATCTTTATTTCATGATGGAATAACCTTTGGATGGTAATATATTTTCCTCAAAAAGCATTTTATTTTAAAAAATCCAATTTAAATAAAAAAATCGATTTAAATAAAAAAAAATCCGATTTAAATAAAAAAAATCCGATTTTTTTGATTTTTTTAAAAAAATCATTGATTTTTATCCACCCTGCTGCCTCCATAGGTGGGATCAGCCCCGTGTGATTCTGGAGTGTGCATTTGCTTGCCAAAACAGTAGTTAGAGAGAGCCTTGTGTGTGAGCTCACCTCTCCTGGTCTTCAAAAGCTTAGCTGGGGGGTTATGCCACCTGTTGGGACATCTTCATTGTTTCTGCTCAGTTCCACATCTCCTGCGTTGCTCACATACCTTGGAATCATGACTTCTGGACCCTGTGCTTCCTCCTAAGCCTGCACTGAATAAATAGAGCTTCCTTCCTCTCAGTGTGAGCCACTGTTTGTGTTGTTTGGGAGTGTGGCAGTGGCTTTCCAGGGTTTCAGACAAGCTCTTCTCTCAGCCCTATCTGGAGGTGTCGGAGATCAAACGTGGGACACTCTGTATGGGAAAGGTAAATTGATTTCCTCTATAAGCTGGGAAACCTGAGTGAATCCTTGGCTGGGCTTTCCTCAGCACCTGGGAATGTTTGTGCAAGTAGTTTGTATGTGGATACATTGTGGTTTTTGTAACACAACACAATGGAGGAGAATTTGTGGTGCTTCAGGTGTTGTTGAACTCCATCTCCCATCAGTCTCACCCAATGGCCATGAGTGATGTGAGTCATCATAGCAGAGATGCCATTGTCTCCCTGGGACTCATGGGAGGTGGGCCAAGCAGGCTTTGATGCACATGGATCAACCCATGGTGGATCCATCTCCTTGGAGCTGCAGTTGCCAAAGGACTTGCCTTTGAGGCACCACAAAATGCTGGCTAATGGGAGCAAGGACCCAACCTTCCATCAAGGTATCCTGTTTCTGAGGGTTTGGTAAGAGCTACATATGCTGTTCCAGGGAGACTGTGCCAGAGAAGAAGAAACTCTGAACCCAACATACCCACACCAGAGATGCCAGCAATTCTAGTCTTGTAGGAGGGGGCAGTGCTTTTGGGGTGGGAAATGCAGATGTGGAGGCAAGAGGAATTGTGCAACACACACACACACAGAGTGTACCCATGCAGAATTTATTCTGACTGCAGATTTTTGAGGCTGCACTTTTTGGCATCAAGATTAGTTCACCGTTGTAACCCACATATCTGTGTCTCTTCCCATCTCTGGCATTAAAAAACCGCTTAACTCCTTTGTTGGGCAATGAAAACAGATACAATCTGTTCATTATTTTTGTTATTAGTTTTTAAAGGAAGTGTGGAAGTGTGTAAAGCCTTACGAATAAAAATAAATAAAACAATCTCCCACCTCTTGTAAGTCTTGAACTGAGATTTAAATGCACCTTTGAGTACAGAAAACTGAGATAAAATAGACCCTTGCCAGCCTCAAGGAATAATCCTTTGGATTTAAAAGATACTGACCTGTTCCTTTCAACCTTCAAATACCCCTCTTTATCTGGGCTTCTCTGCTTAGGCCTGGGTTTATCTCTCTTACATCAGCCTAAAGCTCCCTTGAAGTTAGTGCTTTTACACCGTTATATGCATGAAAAGCAGAGTTACCTGAGGATTATGCGCTTTTGTGGTGCAGTGATATTGTGTGTGTGTGTGTGTGAGAGAGAGAGAGAGAGTTTTATTTGCACAAAAAGTCACCCATGGCACTGTGTTGCCCATGTTGCTGCCTTTATTTCAACTTGATTTCTGTGGCACCATAAATCGCACTGGGTTAAGGGTGTGTGCAAGAGCAGCTTATTCCCCTGACTTTTGTGTGTGCACTATTCTTCCTTTGTTTTGTAAGAAACACCACCTCACTTCTCAGGGCTGGGCCAGGGGTGGAGGAAGGGGTGTGTGGTGGGGGCAGTCTGCCCTGGGTGTCACCACTGAGGGGGGTGACAAAATGCCAGGCGGCACTCACTGTGGCTGCAACAATGCTGGCACAGCTTCAGATTGGCTGCACGAACTTCCTGCAGCCAATCTGAAGCCTTGCCACCTGTGTGCTGAGGTAAACCCAGTGCGGCCATGGATGGAGAGGCCAGCAAGTGGGTGGCGGGTCTGGGCATCGTGATGGGTGCAGCACAGGGTTTCAGCCGGAGCTTGGTGCGCCTGCTGGCCCCACGCCTGGCGCCCGGCTCGTCGCTGCTGCTGGTGGCACGCTCGGCAGCTGGAGGGCGAGTTGTGTGCCACCTGCCCGGTGCTCCACATGTGCCGCTTGCCCGCCAACCTGGCCTTGGACGACGGGCCACAGCACGTGGTGCCCGCTGCCTGGAAGCTCTGCAGGGATGGGCCGATGGAGTGGCTGCTGCTCTGTGGGGATTATTAGGGAGGCAAGAGGCATTAGGGAGGCATTAAATATTATTTAATGATATCCTTCCTAACTTGCGCTAGCAAGTTCCATATTCTAGCAGAGTTCCAAACATCCCCCTTTTTAAATTACGCAGCGGTCTTGTTGCTGACTCATCAGGAGGAAACAGGAAGACTTCTCCTGAGTGGTACAAAACACCCCCTAACATGTCCACTGTAGGAATGTTGTACTTGACAGCTTTTCAAAATATAGTTTCAGCATCTCTTCTTATTTCTTCATTTAGAACCTCCTGGGTCAAAATAAATGAAAGAAGGGATAGGAGGCAGCCCTGCCTTGTTCCTTTCCTTATCGGAAAGTATTCTGTCATTTCTTTGTTAATTATTAAATTTGCCGATTGAGTGCTATATATTGCTTTTACTGCTTTAATTATTAATGGTTCGAGTTCTGATTTCTCCAGCATTTGTTCAATAAATTTCCAAGAGACATTATCAAACGCCTTTTCCGTGTCAATTAAGGCTACTGCGACTGATTTTCCAGGGTTTTTGTCTAAGTATTCTATCACATCCGCTAATAATCTTATATTGTCTGACATTTTTCTCTCCAGGAGGAAGCCCGTTTGATCTTGATTTATGTGCACTTTCAATATTGTTTTGAATCTTTGAGCTAGAATGTTGGCGTGAATCTTGTAATCATTATTGAGGAGAGAGATCGGTCTATAGTTATTGATGTTTTCTTTATCTTTATCATGATTTGGAATAACCACAATATGTGCTCGATTCCACGATTTTGGAACTTCCCCATCTCCATTATTTTATTAACCAATAGGTTCAGTGGCATTATTAATTCTTTTTCCATGTTTGTATAATATATTGCCGGGAGTCCGTCAGGCCCCGGTGCTTTACCTCCCCCCACTTTGTATTGCTTCTTGAAGTTTCTTTGCTGTTATTGGTGCATTTAATGATATCTTTCCTTCCTCATTTATATTTAACAGCCACTTACCTTGGAGATATTTGGAAATTTGACTTTCTGTCTCTTTTCCTTGATTGTATAAGTTAGTAAAGTGCTTTATGAAGCATTTTTATATCCTCCTGTGTAACTTTGAATTCCTCCCCTTCTTTGATTTTGTCTATCTGGATTTCTTTTTGTCTCTTTTTTATCTGCCGCGCCGAAAGTTTTCCTACTTTGTTAGCAGACTCAAAGGTTTTTTGTCTCATATATGTCAAATTCCTCTCTGTTTCTTCTCCTATTATATTTCCTAATTGTATTTGGGCTAATTTTATCTTCTGTACCACATCTCTCTTTTTTGGATCTTTTGCCAATCTCTTCTCATTTTTTATCTATTTCCTCTATTCTTTTTTCATTTTTCCTCTTTTTAATCACGTTCTGTTGGATAAAGTAACCTCTTATATAAGCCTTACTGGCATCCCAAATTGTTGTCGTTTTTATATCAGGTGCCATATTAATTTCAAAGAATTCTTTTAATAACTCGAGATTTTTTTACTATATCTTCATCGTTTAATAACATCTCATTTAGTCTCCATCTCTTATTTATTAATCTTTTATTATTTAGTACCAGAGTTACCGGATTGTGATCCGTCCGTGATTTTGATTGTATTTCTATTTTCTTAATTTTTGGAATTAGATTGTTACTAACCCAGATGGTGTCAATCCTTCCTGCTGATTGGGCTGAAGCAGAGTAATGAGTGTATTGTCTTTCTAATAAATGCCTATATCTCCATGCGTCTTCTAGATTAAAGGTTTCTGCCATTGGAAGAAAGAGTGTGGTAGTCTTCCTTTTTTGTTTTCTTCTTACTGTCAGTTCTATCTAGTAGCAATGAGGGCACTCCGTTAAGATCGCCCATTATTATTATTTCTTCCTGAATATAATCTGTCAATTTTCTTTCTATTTGCCTAAAATAATCCATCTTATTCCCATTTGGCGCATAGATCCCAACCAGCACTATCCTTTCTACTCCTTTGGAAATTTCTACTGCGAAATATACTGATGGCAGTATATTTTTCAAAATATAGTCCGGCCCCCCACAAGGTCTGAGGGACAGTGGACTCTCCTTCCTTGGTGTTTCTTAAGCAGAGGTTGAATATATAATCTGTCATGGATGCTTAAACTGAGATTCCTGCATTGCAGGGTGTTGGACTAGATGACCCCTGGGGTCCCTTCCAACTCTACAATTCTATTATACATTTGGGTCATTTGGAGAAACTTGAGCTACATTCAATCATCATTGAATGTACAGTTGATGAGGACACGGGACTGTGGGAATACTTGCCCAAGGAGCAATGTTTGGCCCACTCCCTTTAGATGTTTCAGCACCAAGTAAAAAATGTTTTGTTCCAGCAGGCCTTTGTCTTGGCTAATCCTTGATAGTTATCTCCCTGGCTTACTTTTTATTATTTAAAAAGTAGTTATCACCTGTGGTTATTCTTTGTGGTTTTATTCCACAAAGAATTGTGCTTTTATTTTAATTTAAAAACAAAATGATGTTAGCCAACAGGAGCAACTCAGATTAAGATGGAAAGGTGGCTTATAAATATTTCAAGTGCATGTCAAACCTCAGGTTCATTATTGCTTGGGATTTGAGAGATTAACAGGGAGAGAAAGCACCAGCTTCCCTCTTTTGTAAAACAAAACAGAAACCACCCTTAAAATAGCCCCCAAATGAAAATGAATAATAGATAAGAAGTATATCTGAGCACACCAAAGTTCAAAAACTAGATAACCTTGGATTTAGCATCCTGTACCAAGTAATGAAACTCCAGGGTATTAGAAATTCATGTGGCTATATGGAGAGAGGGAGGGAGGGAGCTGAAATTGATAGGATACAATCAGTCCCGTCCCTGAGTACAAATGAACATATAAGGAGGCAACAATGCAACGCCAATGTGTATGGCTGACTATGATTTTCAGTGATTAGAGACTAAAAGGAAATGCAAGCTGGCACGCCAGAGTGTCAAATGGAGTGTGTGTTAAGCAATAGGAAATATGTGTGCAAGACAGAAGGGAAAAGAAAGAGAGAAACGTTCACAGTGTTGGCACTAACAGATAGGACCCTATACCAGGGTTCAGCAAACTTTTTCATCAAGGGGCCTGTCCACTGTCCCTCAGACCAGAGATGCATTTTCAATAAAAGCACACATTCTACTCATGTAAAAAAACCAGGCAGGCCCCACAAATAACCCAGAGATGCATTTAAAATAAAAGGACACATTCTACTCATGTAAAAACACGCTGATTCCCGGACTGCCCGTCATAGCTGCCAAGTTTTCCCTTTTCTCGCGAGGAAGCCTATTCAGCATAAGGGGAAATCCCTTAAAAAAGGGATAACTTGGCAGCTATGCTGCCCGTGGGCCAGATTTATAAGGCGATTGGGCCGGATCTGGCCCCGGGCCTTAGTTTGCCTACCCATGGAGACTCTAATAGCTCTTACTGTCAAAAAGTTATTCCCGATGTTTAGTTGGAATCTCCTTTCTTGTCATTTGAATCCATTGGTTCAGGTCCTACCCTCTAGAGCAGGAGAAAACAAGCTTGCTCCATCTTCCTTCTTCCTCTGCACACGCTCCTGTTTTCTTCTCCCAACCCAACACCTTTAAACTGGCCCTGAAAATGTTCATTCATATGTGGCTGAATTGCAACTCCCACCATCCCTCATCATAGGCCATGCTGCTAGTCCCTGCAGAGGTTGATGGCTGGCTGCTGGAAGGAGGGTCTTTTTTTATGATGACAGCAACTGATGGAATTACTGTACACCAGATTTTTGCAACAATTTTTTTTTAAAAAAATCCTTCCAGTAGCACCTTGATACCCTAGAACAGTGCTCCCCAACCTTTTTATCGCCGCGGACCAGTCGACGTTTGATAATTTTACCGCGGCCCGCTGAGGGGGGGACGTTGATTGTTTATATTTTATTTAGATTGTTTTGATTTAATGATTTTAATTTAATTGTATTTAAATATTCCTTGGGCGGCCCAGTACCAATTGATCCACGGACCGGTACCGGTCCATGGCCCGGGGGTTGAGGACCACTGCCCTAGAATATGTTGCCTGCCATTTAAGGGGAAATGTCACTATATCCCCTACATGGAAAGCATCTAGAATGTTACTTTTGCAGAACTCCATCGCATCCTCAGGAGAAGCAGATTGGGGCAGGAGAGCTCCCTGGTTGCTTGGATCCTGAGTGGTTACCCCTCTATTAGCCTTTGCCAACTTGTGGCTCTCCTGGGTTAGGTCTTCCATCAGCCCCAGCCCCAAACTGCCTTGCTAACTATGGCTGATCAGAGTTGCGGTCCAAAATATATGTAGGCACCAGTTCTAAGGTGAAGACTGCCCTGGATTATTTCTTGTCCTTTTCCCAGCACTTTAATGCTCTGATGTGCTAGTCACAGAGAACTTGAACGTAAGCCTTGCAAAGCGGAAGGCACTGTTTGTTGCTTGCTTTGGATTTGTCTGCCAGAAACCTTATCCTGCCATTATATATCCCAAGAGCTGCACTCATCCATGTCACAGAGAATTGCCATTTGACGATGATACTTTTTATGGAGCGGCTCATCCGTGAAATGCCATTATGGCAGGTCAAATTTTATTTATTTATTGCTTTTTTAAAAGTGGCTCTGAACAAGTGCCTTGAACAATCTTATTTGCAGCAAGACTATTGTGTGTATGTGTGCAATTTCTTAAGAACTGCTGCTTTGCAAAATGCCTCTTGTGTGTAGAGGATTTTGGAGTTCCTCCTTCTCCTCTCCTTAAAGTAACTCCTGAGCATTTTGATTCTGAGCATTTCATACAGGGCTTCTGATCCCAAACCCTTTATTCTTTGGAAGGAGCAGCAGCTAAGCCATAATTAGTAGGGATGCGACATTCTGTGGAATTGACCAAAGAATGCAGCTCCGTAGCTGGTAACACATTAAACGCCTGTAATTGCCAAAGAATGAAAGTAGAAAACCATGCGCCTTCTAGTAATTATCTTAAACAGAGAGAATCAATTCAGAGTCTTAGATCAAATTGCAATGGGTTGGCATTTTTAGGGTTTAGCTTTCTGAGTGCTCTCTGTGGGAAAATGAGACAGAAATACAAATTGTTAAATATGTGGGTTCTATATTGCTCGATGGAACAAGTCACATACCCCACACCATTGCCTTTTCTATAAAGAGGTCAGTAATGAGTGTCAGTAGACTAGAATGCATTTCTTTAAAAAATAGTGCAAATGTACTTAATATGTGTTTATTATTATTCGTGGGTGAGCTTGCAGAGTGTAGCTGCATTCTCATGAATACTGAGCTGGGGAGTATTCTGGAGGAAATGCTGCACTTGTGTGTTGACCGTCTGCCAGGATAGCTCAGTCTGTAGAGCATGAGACTCTTCATCTTAGGGTGGTGAATTTGAGCCCCACATTGGCATTTCCTGCATTGCAGCAGGTTGGACTAGATAACCCTCTATGATTCCATGAGAATTTCATCTCTATCCTGTCCAAAGGATATTCTTTATCAACAGGGATTTGATTAGTTCAGATACACACGGCTGGACAAAGACTATACTATTGCACCAGAGAGGCCTGGGTTTAAATCATTGCTTTTCTGCAATTCTCCCTGCTTAACCTTGGGCCAGCTGCCATCTCTCAGCCTCACTTACCTTGCAGGGTTGCTGTGTGTCAGGATTGAGGCAGCAATAAAACACACAGAGTAAGTGCAATTAACTCTTTATTAGAAGGAACGGTGTTTGCTCCGGAGTGTCAGACCTAATGAGCACAGCAACTCTTCTCAGTAGACCTTGCCCCTATGAGGCAGTTGTGGAGACTGAAGCTTCCCACAGCTGCCTCAGTCTCCTCCTCTTCTTGGTCCTTCCCAAGCAATCTGAGACTATGCCAACTTGCCCGTCTTTGCTCCTTCCACTTCATATCTCTCCTGGTCCTGGGAGACCAGGGTGGAGGGGAGCTTGTCACAGCAGCAGGGGGAAACAACTCCCATCACCCCCAACAGACTGTGCTCACCTTCTGTCCAGGACACACACTTCTTCCTTCCTTTCTATTCCGCACCCATCCCTGTTGCCCTTCTCCGACCCTTTTCCAATTTGTCTATATCCTCCTTAAAATGCAGCAAAGGAGGATCAGATAACGTTTTGGGTACCATAGCACTTGTAAGCTTAGAAGAAAAGATGCCTTGTCTGGATTCTCTGTCCCATTTTTGTTTGCGTCCTCCCCACTTAGCAGCAAATACCAATCTGGCTGGAATTCCTAATGTGTCAAACTGGTGCTGGAGGCTGTGTCTGAGGAATGGCGCCATTGCTTATTTTTAACAAGGAAATTAATTTTAAAAGCACTGCATTTGGTGCTGAAACACACAGTGCCCTTGGATGGCAGCCAGAAGACTAAATAAATGCCCTGAATGATGCTGAATCTGTGCATGGTGGCATCAGAGGAGAGCTTGGAGAGTCATGTGTGGTGTTCTTCAACCTTGGGTCACCGGTGTTGTTAGACTACAACTCCCATCAACCCTTGCCTTTGGCTAAATTGACTGGGGGTGATGGGAATTAGAGTCCAACAACATCTGGGAACCCAAGAGTGAAGACATCTCGTCTTGTGTGTAAGAGACCATGGTTACATTCACACTTTGCATTTAAGCAGTCATGACTTCCCCCCAAAGAATTCTGGGAGCTGTGGTTTGATAAGGGTGCTGAGAGGTGTTAGGAGACCACTATTCTCCTCCTGGAGCTACAATTCCCAGGATGGTTTAACCATCAGACCCTCTTCCCAGAGAACTCTCAGCACCCTTAACAAACTACAGCTTCCAGGATTCTTTGTGGGAGAAGCTGTGACTGTTTAAAATGATATCATTGTTGTTTAAATGCATGGGGTGTATGTGGCCTGAGATGTTTCAGGTTGGCTGATATTGCAGCCTAGGAGGGCTTCCCCTCTCCAAAATACAGAAGTCAAATTTGTAGGTTTGTGGTGGAAGCAGAGTGCTGGGGTTGGAGGGGGTAGTCACTGAGAGTCTTTGCTTGAGGCACTCTTGCCTGCACACCCCTTACAGGTAGACTTGAAGCAGCTGTGTGTCAGAAACCCGAGGGAAACAGGAGCCTCGGGCTTCAGTATCTACCATTGCAGCTGTTCCCACTCCCAGACATGCCATGATAGGTTGCCTGAAACTGGGCAACACGTGACCAAATTCAAACGAACAGAATATATTTACAACATATGTAATATCATAAACAAGACTAGAAACTGAACATATCTCATATAATTCACATGAAATATATACAAAGCTTTTCAGCTTGTTTCTTATTGAATGACTTTCTGCCATTTGGTTCCATTCATATCAACAGGGACTTTCAGAGACCTATAGGATTTGTTTTCATGTGAATTATATTAGTTATGTTCAGTTCATAGAATCATAGAGTTGGAAGAGATCACAAGGGCCATCCAGTCCAACCCCCTGCCAAGCAGGAAACACCATCAAAGCATTCCTGACAGATGGCTGTCAAGCTTCTGCTTAAAAACCTCCAATGAAGGAGACTCCACCACACTCCATGGCAACAAATTCCACTGCCGAACAGCTTTTACTGTCAGGAAGTTCTTCCTAATGTTTAGGTGGAATCTTCCTTCTTGTAGCTTGAATCCATTGTTCCGTGTCCGCTTCTCCGGAGCAGCAGAAAACAACCTTTCTCCCTCCTCTATATGGCATCCTTTAATATATTTGAACATGGCTATCATATCACCCCTTAACCTTCTCTTCTCCAGGCTAAACATACCCAGCTCCCTAAGCCATTCCTCATAAGGCATCGTTTCCAGGCCTTTGACCATTTTGGTTGCCCTCCTCTGGACAAGTTCCAGCTTGTCAGTATCCTTCTTGAACTGTGGTGCCTAGAACTGGACACAGTATTCCAGGTGAGGTCTGACCAGAGCGGAATACAGTGGTACTATTACTTCCCTTGATCTAGATGCTATACTTCTATTGATGTAGTCCAGAATTACATTGGCTTTTTTAGCTGCTACATCACACTGTTGACTCATGTCAAGTTTGTGATCTACCAAGACTCCTAGATCCTTTTCACATGTACTGCTCTCAAGCCAGGTGTCACCCATCCTGTATTTGTGCCCAAGTGTAGTACTTTACATTTCCCCCTGTTAAAATTTATCTTGTTTGCTTTGGCCCAGTTGTCTAATCTGTTAAGGTCATTTTGAATTGTGATCCTGTCCTCTGGGGTATTAGCCACCCCTCCCAATTTGGTGTCATCTACAAACTTGCTCAGGATGCCCTCAAGCCCATCATCCAAGTCATTGATAAAGATGTTGAATAAGACTAGGCCCAAGACAGAACCCTGTAGCACCCCACTAGTCACTTCTCTCCAGGATGAAGAGGAGCCATTGATGAGCACCCTTTGGGTTCGGTCAGTCAGCCAGTTACAAATCCATTGAATGGTAGCATTGTCTAGCCCGCATTTTACCAGCTTCTTTACAAGAATATCATGGGGCACCTTGTCAAAGGCCTTGCTGAAATCAAGATAGGCTATATCCACAGCATTCCCTTCATCTACCAGGCTTGTAAGTTTCTAGTTTCTAGTCCTGTTTTTGATATTACATATATTGTAAATATATTCTGTTCGTTTGAATTTGGTCACGTGTTGCCCAGTTTTTGGTTTCACGGGTTTGTTTTGTTTCTTATGATAGGTTGCCTGGTCAGCTGCATCAGATCCCCAGGTAATCAGATACAGGGGCAGAGTCTGTTTCAGCAAACGGACAGGAACTAAAGTGTGATAAAAAGTGAGGCCAATTGGATTTCGACAGAATTTTATAGTCCCCGCTGTAAGTACAGGGGTACCTCGGGTTACAGACGCTTCAGGTTACAGACGCTTCAGGTTACAGACTCTGCTAATCTCAGGTTAAGAACTTTGCTTCAGGATGAGAACAGAAATCATGTGGCGGCGGCAGCGGGAGGCCCCACTATCTAAAGTGGTACCTCAGGTTAAGAACAGTTTCAGGTTAAGAACGGACCTCCGGAACGGATTAAGTTCTTAACCAGAGGTACCACTGTATTTTCAGATATGGCTTGATCCAGAAGGGCAAGAAAACCGCCACTACTTCTGCAGCCCACACTGCTCTTCTGTTCCACATTTTTAAACCAATTACACCCCCAGCCTTTCTTCTGCCTTCTCTTTTTTTATTAGTTGGAGGGTTAAGGACCCCATTTGGGTCAACTTCTTGGCGTCAGGTTGAGTTGTGCTTAGAGACTTTTGGCACTCTTAAAAACTGCAAAGCTGGGGATCACAAACCTGCCAGGTGCCATGGGGCCCGTGAAAGGCCTTTGTTGGTGCTCTGAGCTTCTATTTTATTTATTTTATTTCTAAAGGAGGTCTCTGGTCTGATTAGAAAGAAAGTTCCAAAGCAAACAGTACAGATACCCTTCTAAACAAAGTTACGTGAAATGAACTTTTGTCAGGTGTTTGGGCTCCCAAGATGTTCAGGACTTAGTGCAGGCATCCCCAAACTTCGGCCCTCCAGATGTTTTGGACTACAATTCCCATCTTCCCCGACCACTGGTCCTGTTAGGGATCATGGGAGTTGTAGGCCAAAACATCTGGAGGGCCGCAGTTTGGGGATGCTTGACTTAATACGTCAGACCGAAAACCTTGAATTGAGCCCAGTGGCTTCTGGGCAGTCTTCATGGGTAGCCGCAGGTAAAGCACAATGCAGTAGTCTGAGCATGATGTTGTTCGAGCCCGGGTTGCTGAACACAAGAATTGCTGTGCTGGAGAATGTGTGGGATGTGGAATGCATAGTAGTCAAGTACAACATTCCTAGAGTGGACATGCTAGGGCATGGGTCAGCAAACTTTTTTTAGCAGGGAGCCAGTAAACTGTTCTTCAGACCTTGGGGGGACGACTATTTTTTTGGGGGGGGGGAATGAATGATTTTCGCCCGCCCGCAAAGAAGCCTGAAGATGCTTCGCTTTACCTGTCCCAGTTGTCATCCCAATAGCTCCAGTTGGGCTTCTTCAGCCAGTCAGGTGCCCTGGCAGGGTAGGAGGCTGCGTTAGGTGGCGAAGACAGAAGCTGCGGCCCTGGCAGAGGAGCTGCGGACGGAGGTAGGGGAACCGGGGCATGGCCGGAACTTTTACCCACAGCCTGCTGCTGCTGCTTCCCGAGAGGCACCGCGAAGAAGCAGACAGAGCCGCCTGCCAACCCACAAGCAGTGGCCACAGCAACAACCCACCTGAACACCAAGGGAGGGATGAAGGAGGGAGGGAGCGAGCGAGCGAGCGACAAAGAAAATGTGTGAGGAAGGGGCACGGAGAAGGAAGGAAGGGTGGACTGAGGGAGAGGGAGGAGGAGCAGGAGGAAAACACAGCAGTGGCTGGCAGCCAGCGTCACACACCTTCTTCACAGCTGCCCTGCTGAGGTGGGCAGGCGGACGAGCCTAACTCCTGACGGCGCCTGGCATGGGACAAGATTGCTCTGCCCCTGAGGAGAAAAGTGCCATTGTGGGAGGAAGAAGGAGGGAGAGGGAAAGAACACGTGCACGCTGGCGATCCCCGCGCTTCCTCCCAGACTGTCTGTGGGCCAGATCTAGAAGGCAATTGGGCCTGATCCAGCCCACAGGCCTTAGTTTGCCGACCAATGTGCTAGGGGATGCTTCCTGTTTTCTCCTGAGCAAACTTCCTCTGCATGTGACTAGAGGAAGGTGTGGTCTCATCCACCTCTCTCTGCCCAGGGAACAAGAGTAAGTCAGGGAGCACATCTCTCTCTCTCTCTCTCTTGGCTCTTTTCCATTTTGTTTGCAGAAATATCCTTATGGGATAGTTCCACATATGTATATACTTTTGTAACATAAATCTGCCTTCAGGGATCCAACTGTGAACTGAATGAATATGAGTAAACTACATTTATATTGACCTTGATAAGATTGTCGTGTTTATTCTTTTTAAGAGGGACAAGAGGGGATCTTACCAGGAATCCTATATATTTAGAGGCTAAAACCAGCCTGCAACAAGCAAACCGCTGCGCGTTTAAAAGGGGACTGTTTAAACTCTGCTTAGATATAGAACTTGCTAACGCAAGTTAGGCAAAATATCATGAAACAACATATCCTCTCCTGCCTCCCTGAACATTCCCACACAATGCTGGCAGCTGTGCACCCATAGAATCACCAGGTGCCTTCTGTAGCTTGAAGGTGGGTGGGTGGGTCTCCCCCATAGGTGCTCTGCACTGCTAAGTACAGCACAACTCCAGGACCAGCCCCCACCTATCCACCCCCATTCCTTAGCTCTGATTTGGAGAGGATGGCTGGGGCTGTTCTTCATACACTCGCTAAAAGGCAGTGTAACACTTGCCACGGCAAGTGGATGTTTGACTCCTGGCTGCAGACCTTTATAAGAACCAGCTGAATTCTCCCCAGTTTGTGTGGTGATGATCACTGGGGAAGGGCCATAGCTCAGTGGCTGAGCATCACTGAGAGCAACCCCTGGTAGAGCTGTGAGAGACTCCCTGCCTGAAATACTAGACAGCTGCTTCCAGTAAGAGTAGACCATGGGTTGGCAAACTAAGGGGCCGGATCTGGCCCAATCACCTTCTAAATCCGGCCCATGGACTGTCTGGGAATCAGCGTGTTTTTACATGAGTAGAATGTGTCCTTTTATTTAAAATGCATCTCTGCATTATTTGTGGGGCATAGGAATCCGTTGATTCCCCCCCCCCCTCCAAAATATAGTCCGGCCTCCCACAAGGTCTGAGGGACAGTGGACCGGCCCCCTGCTGAAAAAGTTTGCTGACTCCTGGAGTAGACACTATCAAACTAGATGCTCTGACAGTCTGACTCTGTATAAAGCAGCTTCCTCTGCTCCTGTGATGGGGAACAGTGTTAAAGGCCTTATAACCCAGAGCGCCCCCCCCCCCCGAATTGCAAAAGGTTTTCAGCCTGTCTTGCACAGCATGATTAACTCACTGGGAGCCCAGGTAGCCAAAACAAAACAAAACACCCCACAAGCTTAGCAGAGCCTCAGAGACTTAATTAAGCAACTGCATGAAATCCTCCTTTATATTGATACCCGTAATTGAATACTGTGTGTGATGCTGTTGGAGGCCTTTGCTTCCTATATAAATAAATAGCATCTCCCCACCATGTAGGAGACAGAGACGGTGCATCGTTACTTCTTTCCTTCTTTTTTAACGGCAAGAAATTTATTTGAGTTAACATCAAGGGTTTGCCCCCCTGCTTGCTTGTGGAATCTGGGGAGCAGGAGAAAGAAGGTTGAGATACTGTATGAAATTAAGCAGCAGGCAATTTGATGTACAGCTGGCGAGACAGGCCATTAATAACATGAGGTGCTAATGAACTGGAAGGCCTGTGTGCTTTGTGACGAACACGCAATTGGCCTTGTGGGGAGGTGCGTCATTGGAGTTGGAATCGTGTCGTAGTGCTCACTAATCAGGGTGGCTTAAGCCACATCACGGACACACTAAGGTGCTTTCGCTCTAAGGTGTGCATATGTATGTGTGTGATTAACTGCTTGCATGCTTGTTGAAGTGAGCGGTCTCCCCCCCCCCCCCCAAAAAAAAGAAATCTAAGTGGGGCAAGTTTGTTTCATTTCATTTATTTTGCAGAATTTTTGTAATGCTGAATTGTAAGCAAGCAAGCAAACAAACAAACAACTCTTAAGTGGTTTACATAAAATAAAATAAAGTGATGAAATTTATCGTTAAAACTATCTGAGTGAAAGCAAGGTTGAAAATGTCATGTTGCTGTTGACCAGCCCTTCACCCTACGCAGTCACAAAAATAAGATGGGTCTTAAAAATATCTCTCTCGGATGCCAAAGGTTAGCATAAAGTTGTGTCTTCAGCTTTTGCTGAAAGCTGTACGATGAAGCTGCCTTTTACTGCATCTTTTGCTGCTGTTCTACCCTGAATCCTCCCCCCCATGCTTTTTAACATCTACATGTAGCTGCTGGGAGAGATCATCAGGGGGTTTGGGCTGGGTGTTCATCAGTATGTGGATGATACCCAGCTCTACCTCTCTTTCAAATCAGAACCAGTGAAGGCTGTGAAGGTCCTGTGTGAGTGCTTGGAGGCGGTTGGAGGATGGATGGCAGCTAACAGATTGAGGTTGAATCCTGACAAGACAGAAGTACTGTTTGTGGGGGACAGGAGGCGGGCAGGTGTGGAGGACTCCCTGGTCCTGAATGGGGTAACTGTGCCCCTGAAGGACCAGGTGCGCAGCCTGGGAGTCATTCTGGACTCACAGCTGTCCATGGAGGCGCAGGTCAATTCTGTGTCCAGGGCAGCTGTTTATCAGCTCCATCTGGTACGCAGGCTAAGACCCTACCTGCCTGCAGACTGTCTCGCCAGAGTGGTACATGCTCTAGTTATCTCCCGCTTGGACTACTGCCATGCGCTCTACGTGGGGCTACCTTTGAAGGTGACCCGGAAACTACAACTAATCCAGAATGCGGCAGCTAGACAGGTGACTGGCAGCGGGCGCTGAGACCATATAACACCGGTCCTGAAAGATCTTCATTAGCTCCCAGTACGCTTCCGAGCAGAATTCAAAGTGTTGGTGCTGACCTTTAAAGCCCTAAACAACCTGAAGGAGCGTCTCCACCCCCATCGTTCTGCCCGGACACTGAGGTCCAGCGCCAAGAGCCTTCTGGCAGTTCCCTCGCAGTACAGGGAACCAGATGGAGGGCCTTCTCTGTAGTGGTGCCTGCCCAGTGGAACGCCCTCCTAGCAGATGTTAAGGCAATAAGCAACTATTTTACTTTTAAAAGACAACTGAAGGCAACCCTGTTTAGGGAAGTTGGGAAACCCAGCCAGATGGGTGGGGTATAATAATAATTTATTATTATTATTATTATTATTATTATTATTATTATTATTATTATTCCACCATAGATGAGAGTCTAAGGAGGGGCACTGGATGCCCTCACATCAAAATGAACAGCAAAGGGGTCTTCTCTTCTTTTTCTTTTTTAAAAAAACTTTGCTCATTAAAGTATCACCTGAGATGAAAGAATCCACCCTGACCTGAACTGGCCACCTACAGTTTCCTTAGTCAGTGGGGGAAGTCAGAGTACCAATTTTCAGAATTAAGGCTTTCCCTTTTGTGACCAAATCCTTAGGTTGAAATGTTAGTACCCTTGCTTTCTAATAGTTCAGATTGAACACTGTTATGACCACGAGGCAATTACTGTGTTTGTATTGAGCAAGCTGCAAGGAAACCGAACAGATCTACCACTTACCGTATGTCTAGTATGAGGCCAGGACGGATAGCAAAAGCCTCTGATAAAATGAATTCACTCCCAGATAAATGCAATGAATTTTTTTTCGTGCTTTGCATTCTGCAGCATCGTGTAGCACCAGTAATCTTTGCATATTTTCCCGTGTATCAGATGTTTTCTTTTCCTTGAGTTGTCAAGCTTAGTATTCAATTCCAGAGGAGGAGCTGTTGTCCTGAGATATCAATCCCTTTTCTATGCAAACAAATCCCTGGGCATTCTCAGTGGGCCAGCATATGTTTCTGTGACTGGTGATAGTGATAGCTTGAAGAGGATATAAGAGGGCTTGCTTTGATTGCACGTGGTTCCATGTTCAGTCTCCGTGGTGCTGAAAGGCACAGAGAAAGAGAGCACTGTTTGAAAGACTGGAGATGTGCTGCTGGTCTGAGTAGAGTCAGGAGTGGGCAGCCTGATACAGTTGGAACTACGGTTCCCATCAGCCTTGGTCCAGCATAGCCATTGGCCAAGAATGGTGGGAGTTGCAGTTCTGCCACAGTTCTGGTGAGCCATCTGAGGAGCCGGCTAGGTTGCTGAGGGAAGGGGAAAGGCCATTTCTGCAGCAGATTCACACCTTTGGAATAATATTGACAGCGTGATGGCCTGGGACTCGGGCTCAGACTCTGAGCCGGAGGAATCGCAGCCTGGGACATCGGCTGAACCTAGTTTGGGGCCTGTTCCTGAAGAGCGTCCGTCTGCTTAGGTTCCCCTGCAACAAACACCAGCTGGGCCGAGTCAGGGGCCTGAGCCTGTCCTGGCTCCAGGTGCTGAGAATACCTCATTGCCAACAGCTGCTCCACGACCGGCTGGGCCAGGAGAGGCTGAGGTGGCTCCTGGGTCCAGTAACCCTCCAGCGTCTCCTGAGCTGCAGAGACTCAGGGCTGAGAGAGACCTGAGTACTCGCAGGAGGAGTGCTTGCCTTCAGGCGAGGCAGGGTGGTGAGTCATCGGGGGATCGGGACTGGCCATTACCTCGCCAGAGATAAAACGCGGTTAGACACCGCCCAGGTTGCGGGAGCAACCTTGCTGATTGCCAGATCCTGCCTGTGCTCCAGAACTGACCTGCCTTGTGTTCCTTCTCCTGACCTCGCCTGGTCTCCTGCCCTGCACCCTGCCTCAGCTTCATTGGACTGACCTCTCGTGGATTCCCTAGACTTTGGACCGGCCCTGGACCTCGCCTCTCAGTTTACCCTTGGACCAGCACAGACAGGCTCCATCACTTTCAGGTATTCAGGGAAGGCTCCAAAGATTCGCTCAATGGTTTTGCACTAAGTTGTATTATTATTCTGCTTACAGTGTCAGATATATTTTATTTATGCATTCACTGCATGTGGGTGTATCTATCTCCATTCAGTTTGGGGGCCATCACTGCCTCCTGTGGGAGTGAGTGCCATAGTTTAACTGTGCTCTTTGTTGAAGAAGTTCTCTGGCTCTTCCATCTTTCAGCGTCATTGGTCCTGTCTTCCTGTGAATTCCACCCACCAAACAGAAGAGCCCTAGTTCTCTTTGATTTCAGGGTGAAGGTTTTGCCTGTCAGGCACTCACAGCCTTTCCATAGGCTGTGGGTTCTTCCATCTTGCTTCTTTTGCTGTTTACTTATTCCGTGCCATCATCACCCACAATGCTTTTCCAAAGTACAAGGGGAAAGGTCCATTCCTGAGGGTCACATACTGTCTCAAATTCAATGCAAGGGTGGCCGCAGAAGGGGAGGTGGGCCAGATGAGGGGATAGGCACTGGCCTCATTTCCACATGCTTTGCCTGGCTATAGTTGGGTTGCTCCAAGATCTTTCTTCTCCACACCCCCAGAAAATCCATGGGTCATTTATCCCAGGGCCTGCGCTACTGAGCATCCATGGGTCATTTATGCCAGGGCCTGCGCTACTGAGAGGGATCCGAGGCAGCTGTCTCAGGTGGCAGATTTTGGATGCCACTAAAAGGCCGACCAGCTGTCCAGTTTGTTTGTCGACAGAGGCTACTCTTTTTGGTGCCAAAGGACCCTGACCTCACAGGCGTTTGCTCTCTGCCTCTCAAGAAAAAGGCGGCAATCTGGCAGGATCAAATAGATTCTGTTCTTTCATGTGTGTGAGAGAGTGTATCAAGAGACTTCTAATGCATTCTGTTCTCTTCTGTTGTGTTCCTGTTCCTGCTGTGTTATTGTATATAATGTTGGAAGCAGCCCAGAGTGACTGGGGCAATCAGCCAGATTGAGGAGGAGGAGGAGGAGTGAGTGTGTTGCCCACTTCAGTTGTTGGAAGCTTCCACAGGGAGACCTTGCTGTCTGTTTATGAAACTTTGTTTTTCATAAACTGCTTGGCTGATCAATAGGGCATAAAACAGCTGGTATGAGGTCATTATTTACTCTACAATTTCCAGCTCCTGCCATTGCCTAGAACTCCTTCCTTCCTTCTCTCCTGGCTTCCCATTTTTCACACCTTTTTTTGTGATAGTCAAGTTTCCTGTATATGATAGGCAGGTTTAAGACAGGTGAATTTTCACTTGTCTGTACCACTTCAGGTGGCCCATGGGGCTTACTGCATTGAATGTTCCTTTGCCCCAAAATAAAGGATTCCTGCATGTCGAAGACTAGCTCTTCAAGGCAGAAGGCTAGTCTAGAGTCCCATGTCTTTGAGGTGCTAGATTTCTATGCGCATATATGTTGAGGGGAGAGTTAGGAGGAACATTTGCTTTTATGAACCCACCCACCCCACCCCCAAAAAATCTGTGCAAAACAGTAGCATCCAGGCACAGGTGTGTTTATTGATCTATGTCTTTTAGCTTGCCCATTGTCCAAGGTGCTGCAGGAAGCATGCACTGATACCCCCCACCCATTTTACCTTCATGACAGCAGCTGATGAAGTGGACTGCAGTCCATTAAACCTTACGACACAATAAATCTGTTTGGTCTCTAAGATCACACCAGATCCTTTGCTGTTTTTCCTGTGAGGTTGGGAGAGTGTAACTGGCCAATATTGGTGGTCTGCATCACTGGGTGGAGATTTGTGCGCAAGTTTCCCTAGCCCAACCCATTGTTCCCAGACCTGGCTGGGCACTGTATCTGCCTCACCACCATCTCTCACTCTCGGCAAACTGCAATGGCAGCAGACTGCAGGGTCAGGTAAGCACAACCCTATATAGCATTGTTTGCTACTGATCTGGCATTCAGTAGGTGTGCTTGTGAGATAGCAGTGGTTTGAATTCGCCCCCGGAGGTGTATTCCATGGTCTCTCAAGATAGATGGGTGCCAACTCCACTCAACAACCGTAGATGCAGAACACCCAGGGCAGACCCACTTGACAACATCACTGGCTACTTTCCCCAGGACTATTGAGACCTAATTATTTCAACAAGCATTTTGCTGTTTGAACTGCATGCAATTTGATTTGATGTTCTGGGTGTAGATGGTTCCATATGTGGCATCTTCCATCAGTTTTGTTATGTTGTCTTAGAGATGCTACATGTGCATTGCTTTGCTTCCAATTTGCAACCTATCATCATTATTATTATTATTATTATTATTATTATACCACCCTATACCAGAGGTCTTTGTTGTTGTTGTTTAGTCGTTTAGTCGTGTCCGACTCTTCGTGACCCCATGGACCAGAGCACACCAGGCACTCCTGTCTTGCACTGCCTCCCTCAGTTTGGTCAAACTCATGTTCGTAGCTTCGAGAACACTGTCCAACCATCTCGTCCTCTGTCGTCCCCTTCTCCTTGTGCCCTCAATCTTTCCCAACATCAGGGTCTTTTCCAAGGATTCTTCTCTTCTCTTCTCATGAGAAGATAGGTTTGATCTTCTTGCAGTCCATGGGACTCTCAAGAGTCTCCTCCAGCACCACAACTCAAAAGCATCAATTCTTCGGCGCTCAGCCTTCTTTATGGTCCAGCTCTCACTTCCATACATCACTACTGGGAAAACCATAGCTTTAACTATACGGACCTTTGTCGGCAAGGTGATGTCTCTGCTTTTTAAGATGCTGTCTAGGTTTGTCATTGCTTTTCTCCCGAGAAGCAGGCGTCTTAGGGTGGTTCATTTTAAAAGAGTATAGGATGTCAATCAGATCACCCAAAGGCCTGGTTAAAAAGGAACGTTTTTGCCTGGTGCCGAAAGGTGTGTGATGAAGGCGCCAGGCGAACTTCCCTGGGGAGAGCATCCCACAGTCGGGGAGCCACTGCAGAAAAGGCCCGTTTTCGTGTTGCCACCCTCTGGACCTCTCAAGGAGGGGGCACATGAAAGAGTGATTATTGCTCTTGGATAAGTAGGAGTGAGAAAGATTACTTGAAACTAAACAAATCTTCCACTTAAGTACTATTAAGCTGAGCTTGGTTATGGCTCTTGTGTTGTTGAGCTAATGTTCGTGCATTGCATTGTGCACTTGCTGCCCTTTCCTGAGGAAGACACTCCTGGTTAAGGGCGTTATTGACTGGGACTGGAGAGCTCAAGGGCTCTCGAAAACCAGGAGTTTGGCATTCTTCTCTGAGAGAGCTCCATACTTCCTGACCTTTAAGTGCTGGTATCTACCTTTATCCATGATGCATGAGTCTGTCTAATTGAAGCCTAGCCCCTGAAAATTGGTTTGTTCATTGAACATGCAAATAAATTACTTTCTGTGGGCTGAAACTCAAATTGACATTTTGCTTGGGATAAAGTCCCTCTTTAATTATGTAGAAGGGGCAGAAAACTATTAGTAACCTTGAATCAGAATGATTAAAAGTGAAGTCCTCCTTGCAGCTGGAATTAATTTTAATCAGGTTTCAGCTCTTTGTATTTCTTCGACTTGGTGAAGGTGTGCTCTTTTTCACAGATTTTCCCAGTATTTAATTTCTGGGCTATGGAAATAAATGGCATTTCATAATAGTGGCTGGGTGTGGGGTTTCAATGTCCTGGACACTACCATGATGAGTGAAACCAGAATACAGAGTTCCAAGAGTCACATCATACCTGATTTTATGCCAGCTTCATTGTCTAGGTGTTCACTCTCAAGCACAATTCATAGTGCTAGTGTTGACTCTGAAAGCCCTCAGTGGTCCTGCCCCTGTCTGGGTGAACCTGCCCCTGCTTTAAGGGTTATATTGGAGTCTTTGTTCTGCTTCCACTTCACTGTTAGAGGTACAGTGAGTGGACATTAGTGACGGAGCCTTTTTGGTGCTGGCACCAAGGTATTTGGGTGGAATGCTGTTCCTGGGAAGATCCATCAGGCCCTTCCCCTTCCCCTGTGGGTACTCAAGACCAATCTGTTTGTGTCAGTGTTCTATTCTTAGGGGAATGTGGGAGGCTGCTTTTTGCTGAGTCAGACCAATGGTCCACTTAGCTCAAACCAATGTTCCACTTAGCTTTTGCTGAGTCAGACCAATGGTCCACTTAGCAGGGTTTCTTGGGATTGATGGGATTCTCCAGAGGGGTTGAAAGGGAGTAGAAAGGGGCTTAAGAAGTGAAAAGTTTGTGAAAAATAATACAGTATATCCAATAGGAACTATTTATGCTAATTAATATTATACTAATCTTTATTGCTGCATTGCAGGGGGTTGGACTAGATGGCCATTGTGGGTCCCTTCCAAATCTACAATTTTATGATTCTGTGTGATGGGAGGGAATTCCAGGGGGGTAGGTGCCACCACATTAAAGGCCCAATTATTATATTGTGCAGAACGGACCTCCTAGTGAGAAGGCATCTGTACTGTAGGAGGAACTCCTGATTGTTCCCACTTGGTGCCCTGGGACAGGCTCCCCCAACCCCTTGACCCATGTGCCCTTCTGCTCTGCGGAGATGACATGCACAGGCCTAATTAATCTGACCGCCTCTCTGGCCTGTCTCTTTTGATTCCTATCTCTACACAGCAGGAGGGTGACAGATCCACAGTTTTACAAATGTTTGCTTGGAGGGAGGAAGAGGAGGCAAGCTTTGTGATTTTGTGCCATTTTTTTTTTAATACATTGTGGGGCACAGATGTCCTTCCTTGAAGAAAATCGAAAGCTCATCAGGACCCCTGGTGTTTATCTCCAGAATCAGGCAGCAAGGCAGTAATCTGAAGCAGTGGAATTAATACAGCCGGATGTGTATTGTGTTTTAACTGTCACTTACTAAAGCGAAGTGAGGGGGGTGAGGGAGAGAGAATGGGTTTCTGTTAATGGGACTATGGAGCTTGTGTGGTTTCACAGGGAAACACAGGGAACTAAACAGCTAATTTTGGTTTTGTCCCCATCCTCTTCCCTCCCCCACCCCCAGCTCTACAAAGGCAACCCTGGAGTCTCATCTGCACCACACCGTTAAAGCCATATCGTGTGGCTTTCAGAAGTTGTGGCTTCCCCCAGAGGATCCTGAGAACCGCAGCTTGTTAAGGACGCTGCTAAAAGCCTCCATTATTCCCTTCCCAGAGTTTCCTTGGAAGGAGGATTGACTTTTAATTCACTTTGGGAATTGTAGCTCCAAGAGGGTGATAGGGGGTCTCTCACACTTGGGACACGGGTGGCGCTGTGGTGTAAACCGCAGAGCCTAGGGCTTGCCGATCAGAAGGTCAGCGGTTCGAATCCCCATGACGGGGTGAGCTCCCGTTGCTCAGTTCCAGCTCCTGCCCACTTAGCAGTTCGAAAGCACATCAAAGTGCAAGTAGATAAATAGGTACCGCTCCAGCGGGAAGGTAAACAGTGTTTCCGTGCACTGCTCTGGTTCGCCAGAAGCGGATTAATCATGCTGGCCACATGACCCAGAAGCTGTCTGCGGAAAAACACCAGCTCCCTCGGCCAGTAAAGCAAGATGAGTGCCGCAACCCCAGAGTCGTCTGCGACCTAATGGTCGGGAATACCTTAGCACCCTTAAGAAGCTACATTTCCCAGAATTCTTGGTGGAAAGTGATATGATACTGCTTGAAATGTACAGTGCAGGTGTTGTCATGCGACAAAGACACATGGGAGCAGGGACAGCAAGGCAGGCTGTAACTGTCAAATCCCGAATGCCAAAGTGTAACTGTCAACTGCCATTCTAGGCTTGAGTATCCATCCAGTTCTGTGTAACCTGACAGTCATGAACATCTTTGCCTCTGTGTTTCTGAAACTATATTTTATGAAGAACAATGATTTAATAAAGTCTTCATTATTTAAACGAAGAACTCTGCTGAATTAATTGCCGCTGCGCGTCGGGTGTATAGTGAGACTAAGGAAAAGGAGGAGCCTGGGAACCTACAGGGTCACCTTGCTAGCCTGGTAGGCACTGGCTGAGCACAGGTTGAGCCCGGTGGGGCAGTATTGCCTCTGAATGCCAGTTGCTGGAAATCGCACTGGGAAGGGAGAGTGCTCTTGTGCTTGAATCCTGCTATTGGTGGACTTCCCACTGGAATCTGGTCGTTTGCTGTGAGAACAGGACCCTGGACTTGATGGGCAGTTGGCCTCATCCAACAGGGCTTTTTCTTAACATGCTTAGGGAAAACTATGCTGTCCTGAATCCAGTTTAAAGACAAAGAGCCTCGAGGAGGGAAGTCACCCATTCATAGTTAAGAAAATTTACAGAGGTCAATCCAATCTTTGGAGGAACTGTCCAGTCCAAGACCAGTGCAAAGAACCTTAAGAAGGGAAGACTGCTAGGGGTCTTTAAGGGGCCAATTGAGACTTTTATTTGGACATGAGGTTGGGTAGGCACACAGGTCACAATCTTTCCTGCTATGGTGAGATGTATTATTGGATTCATGTTTCAACTAATAGCAATTATTCCCTGTTTCAATTAATAGCAATTGGCATCTATACATACATAAATCAGCATTTGCAAAATTTAGGCAAACATTTGTCCTGCTTCACCCTTGTTCTTTGGGTGATGCATGAGTTCAGAGATGGAAGGCTCGCTTTGCACACAGAAGGTTCAAGGTTTTCACTCTCCAGTTAAAATGGCCTGTTGGCAGGTGGTGAGAGAGAGTTCTCTGCTTGGGAGGTAGGAGAAAAGTACTCTTTTGAATCCATGGCTTGTTCCTCACCCCTTAACAAGGGCGTAGCCAGGATCAAAACTAGGGGGGGGCAAGCCATGATCATTCAGGGGCGGGGCCACAAAGTGGGAACGTGGGCGGGGCTACAGGGCCAGCTGGCCTGACGACATCGTGGTGGCGGCAGCGGCGGCAGCGGCCACCTTGTGCTTCTGGGGCTGGCAACGGCGGCGGCTACCCTGCTTGGCTGGAGAGGACGGGAGGGTCGGGCAGGCAAGAGGGGGTGACAGGGTGGGCGAGGGCAAGGCAAGGCACGGCCGCAGTCACGACGGCTCCGAGGCGTTGCTGCATATCAGCATAATATTTCAACCATGTTGTGGGTTCAAGCCCCACCTTAGGAAAAAATTCCTGCATTGCAGGGGGTTGGACTAGATGACCCTTGTGGTCCCTTCCGACTACAATTCTATGATTCTATTGATATATACCCATAGCATATGCATCATTCTGCTTTCTTGAATTGTCCTACTCCTAGGCATAGCAGCCAACTCCTAGAGGCCTAGGTGCCTCCCCCCCCCCAATTACTAGTAAATACCGTATGTGAAAGAGTCATCCCCCCCATGTTGATGGGCTTTCTATGTGGGGCTTATCTGCCCCCCCATATTTTATTAAGAATGGAAGAGGGAGGGAAGGAAGGAAGGAAGAAATAGAGAGAGGGATAACTCATATTTGTGGGTGCCTCTGGGTGACGCTGTGATGCTGGAACTCTGCAGCAAGAGGACGGGAGGGTCGGGCAGGCGAGAGGGGGTGGCAGGGCGGGTGAGGGCGTGGGAAGGCACAGCGCAGTCACGACAGCTCTGAGGCGTTGCTGCATATCAGCATAATATTTCAACCATGTTTTGGGTTCAAGCCCCACCTTGGGGGAAAAATCCTGCATTGCAGGGGGTTGGACTAGATGACCCTTGTGGTCCCTTCCGACTACAATTCTATGATTCCATTGATATATTACCATAGCATATGCATCATTCTGCTTTCTTGAATTGTCCTACTCCTAGGCATAGCAGCCAAATCCTAGAGGCCTAGGTGCCTCCCCCCCCCAATTACTGGTAAATACCGTATTTGAAAGAGTCACCCCCCCCATTTTGATGGGCTTTCTATGTGGGGCTTATCTGCCCCCCCCAGTATTTTATTAAGGATGGAAGAGGGAGGGAAGGAAGGAATAATAGAGAGAGGGATACCTCATATTTGTGGGTGCCTCTGGTGATGCTGTGAAGCTGGAACTCTGCAGCAAGAGGATGGGAGGGTCGGGCAGGGGAGAGGGGGTGGCAGGGCAGGCGAGGGCGAGGCAAGACAGGGCCGCAGTCTCGATGGCTCCGAGGCGTTGCTGCATATCAGCATAATATTTCAACCATGTTGTGGGTTCAAGCCCCACATTGGGGAAAAATTCCTGCATTGCAGGGGGTTGGACTAGATGACCCTTGTGGTCCCTTCCGACTACAATTCTATGATTCTATTGATATATAGCCATAGCATATGCATCATTCTGCTTTCTTGAATTGTCCTACTCCTAGGCATAGCAGCCAACTCCTAGAGGCCTAGGTGCCTCCCCCCCCCCCAATTACTAGTAAATACCGTATGTGAAAGAGTCATCCCCCCCATGTTGATGGGCTTTCTATGTGGGGCTTATCTGCCCCCCCCATATTTTATTAAGAATGGAAGAGGGAGGGAAGGAAGGAAGGAAGAAATAGAGAGAGGGATAACTCATATTTGTGGGTGCCTCTGGGTGACGCTGTGATGCTGGAACTCTGCAGCAAGAGGACGGGAGGGTCGGGCAGGCGAGAGGGGGTGGCAGGGCGGGTGAGGGCGTGGGAAGGCACAGCGCAGTCACGACAGCTCTGAGGCGTTGCTGCATATCAGCATAATATTTCAACCATGTTTTGGGTTCAAGCCCCACCTTGGGGGAAAAATCCTGCATTGCAGGGGGTTGGACTAGATGACCCTTGTGGTCCCTTCCGACTACAATTCTATGATTCCATTGATATATTACCATAGCATATGCATGATTCTGCTTTCTTGAATTGTCCTAGGCATAGCAGCCAACTCCTAGAGGCCTAGGTGCCTCCCCCCCCAAAAGAAATTACTGGTAAATACTGTATTTTAAAGAGTCCTCCCCCCCCCATGTTGATGGGCTTTCTATGTGGAGCTTATCTGCCCCCCCCCCAGTATTTTATTGAGGATGGAAGAGGGAGGAAAGGAAGGAAGAAATAGAGAGAGGGATAACTCACATTTGTGGGTGCCTCTGGGTGACGCTGTGATGCTAGAACTCTGCAGCAAGAGGAAGATACCGGTACACCTGTACAGGAGCCTTGTAAGCAGCTTTCTCTCTGCTTGATTTACAGCAGGCACATCCTACAGGTAGATTGTGATCTACCAGTAGATCACTGGATGTCTGTGGTAGATCACTGCTAGATCACTGGCACCCCTAAAAAAAGCTCACCCAAATTTTTCCTCCTCCCTAAAAAAAGCTGAACTATGACCTGAAGCCCTAAACAAAAATGGGCCTCCCTCCCTCCTAAAAGAAGCTCAACAAGTTTGACCTAAACCCCCCAAAACAGGGCTTCCCTTCCTTAAAAAAACTCAACAGCTTTGACCTGAACCCCCCAAAAGGGGGTAGATCACTCCCAGTTTTTAACTCTGTGAGTAGATCAGAGTCTCTTGGGAGGTGGCCACCCCTGATTTACAGTATACAGATGCAGGAGGAGGGGCAGACTGGAACACCAATGCTTTTTATAAACATCACTGTGTCTATCAAAGCTACAGCCCCCCCCCTTCTTATTCACTTCCTTTTAGCCTTGCAGGGCCACCTTTGTCAAATTGAATCCTCTGCACCCTCATTAAATCGCCAATAGAACTGTTAATGCGATCCCTGAATGCCCATTAACAACTCCCACTGAATAACAATAGGGTGAATAGGGTGGACCTTGCCTGAAGGGATATTCTGCTCCATTGTCTTAACTGCTTAAGTACTGGTAGCCACTTTGCTTTATTTATTTGATGTGTTTTTGTTACAGCTGTGTTCCCGCCCCCAGCAAGTGGAGAGCTGCTCTTGCTAAAGCAAAGCCCTTTCCACTTCAGTTTTTGGAGGGGCAAAGTATTGGTTATGGTCTGTAAAATACAATAATTTTTTGCTTCTAGGGGGGGGCAGCTGCCCCCTCCTGCCCCCCCTGTCTACACCCATGCCCCTTAATCATAATTAAGTCAGTGAGCCTATGGACATCAGAAGCATCCCTACAACCCTTTCCCAGATCACATTTCCTTTGATGTTTTGGAAAGTATGACACAGCAGACCAAGGGAAATGGGTGAGAAGAGGGAGAAATGTAAAGTACTACACTTGAGCAAAAAGAAAAAAGAAAGAAAGGCACAAATACAGGATGGGAGACACCTGGCTTGAAAGCAGTACATGTGAAAAGGATCTAGGAGTCTTGGTAGACCACAAGCTTGACATGAGTCAACAGTGTGGTGCAGCAGCTTAAAAAGCCAATGCAATTCTGGGCTGCATCAATAGGAGTTTAGCATCTAGATCAAGGGAAGTAATAGTACCACTGTATTCTGCTCTGGTCAGACCTCACCTGGAGTACTGTGTCTTGATATAACTCGCTCGCTGGACAAACTCAAGAGGCTGTGAAAACGAATGAAGGATTAACACCAGATTGATTTATGGGAACCACCTGGACTATATAGGACCTGCATCAATAGGAGTATAGCGTCTAGATTGAGGGAAGTAATAGTACCACTGTATTCCGCTCTGGTCAGACCTCACCTGGAGTACTGTGTCCAGTTCTGGGCACCACAGTTCAAGAAGGATACTGACAAGCTGGAACGTGTCCAGAAGAGGGCAACCAAAATGGTCAAAGGCCTGGAAACAATGCCTTATGAGGAACGGCTTAGGGAGCTGGGTATGTTTAGCCTGGAGAAGAGAAGGTGAAGGGGTGATATGATAGCCATGTTCAAATATATAAAAGGATGTCATATAGAGGAGGGAGAAAGGTTGCTTTCTGCTGCTCCAGAGAAGCGGACACGGAGCAATGGATTCAAACTACAAGAAAGAAGATTCCACCTAAACATTAGGAAGAACTTCCTGACAGTAAGAGCTGTTCGACAGTGGAATTTGCTGCCAAGGAGTGTGATGGAGTCTCCTTCTTTGGAGCTCTTTAAGCAGAGGCTTGACAGGCATATGTCAAGAATGCTTTGGTGGTGTTTCCTGCTTGGCAGGGGGTTGGACTGGATGGCCCTTGTGGTCTCTTCCAACTCTATGATTCTATGATTCTCCATCTTGTGTGTCTTTGTTTGCACTGAACCATGTTTTGTTAAACCATGGCCTAGCATTATGTGCAGATTCTGCCTAGTGGTTTAACTACGGTATACTTTGTTTAAAGGAAAAGGGTAAAGGTACCCCTGACCATTAGGTCCAGTCATGGACGACTCTGGGGTCATG